>NW_027325374.1:21969075-22605872 GCF_036924035.1 Leuresthes tenuis | reverse complement strand
CCATGTCTAAGCTGGATTCAAGCAAAAACTTATTTTTATAACCTTATTTGAGAAAGAACCACACTTATGTTTGAGCAATACACTCCTTATGAGGAGTTATGCACGATTTAGGATTTTGCTGTAAAATGAATTCCTTCACTTAAACCAAGTTAAAACTGCTGTGTCCTTCCTATTTATCCATATCTAAGCTGTTTTCAAGTATAAACTTCTTTATATTACCTTATATGAGAAAGAACCACACTTGTTCTTCTGGAATCCGAAATTCGCTTTCTTTTAAGGAGATAGTCAAGATTTCAGATATTGCCATAAAATGAATTGCTTCACTCAAACCAAGTTAAAGCCTGCTTTTTCCTTCATATTTGTCAATGTTTAAGCTGGTTTTAAACATAAACTTCTTTTTATAATCTTGTATGAGAAAGAACCACACTTATATTTGAGCAATATTCTCCTTATGAGGAGTTATGCACGATTTAGGATTTTGCTGTAAAATGAATTCCTTCACTTAAACCAAGTTAAAACTGCTTTGTCCTTCTTATTTATCCATGTCTAAGCTGGTTTCAAACATAAACTTCTTTATATTACCTTATATGAGAAAGAACCACACTTGTTCTTCTGGAATCCGAAATTCGCTTTCTTTTAAGGAGATAGTCAAGATTTCAGATATTGCCATAAAATGAATTGCTTCACTCAAACCACGTTAAAACTGGTTTGTCCTTCATATTTGTCAATGTTTAAGCTGGTTTCAAACATAAACTTCTTTTTAAAACCTTGTATGAGAAAGAACCACACTTATGGTTGAGCAATACGCCCCTTATGAGGAGTTATGCACAATTTCGGATTTTGCTGTAAAATGAATTGCTTCACTCAAACCAAGTTAAAACTGCTTTGTCCTTCATATTAATCCATGTCTAAGCTGGATTCAAGCAAAAACTTATTTTTATAACCTTATTTGAGAAAGAACCACACTTATGTTTGAGCAATACACTCCTTATGAGGAGTTATGCACGATTTAGGATTTTGCTGTAAAATGAATTCCTTCACTTAAACCAAGTTAAAACTGCTGTGTCCTTCCTATTTATCCATATCTAAGCTGTTTTCAAGTATAAACTTCTTTATATTACCTTATATGAGAAAGAACCACACTTGTTCTTCTGGAATCCGAAATTCGCTTTCTTTTAAGGAGATAGTCAAGATTTCAGATATTGCCATAAAATGAATTGCTTCACTCAAACCAAGTTAAAGCCTGCTTTTTCCTTCATATTTGTCAATGTTTAAGCTGGTTTTAAACATAAACTTCTTTTTATAATCTTGTATGAGAAAGAACCACACTTATATTTGAGCAATATTCTCCTTATGAGGAGTTATGCACGATTTAGGATTTTGCTGTAAAATGAATTCCTTCACTTAAACCAAGTTAAAACTGCTTTGTCCTTCTTATTTATCCATGTCTAAGCTGGTTTCAAACATAAACTTCTTTATATTACCTTATATGAGAAAGAACCACACTTGTTCTTCTGGAATCCGAAATTTGCTTTCTTTTAAGGAGATAGTCAAGATTTCAGATATTGCCATAAAATGAATTGCTTCACTCAAACCAAGTTAAAACTGCTTTTTCCTTCATATTTGTCAATGTTTAAGCTGGTTTCAAACATAAACTTCTTTTTATAACCTTGTATGAGAAAGAACCACACTTATGTTTGAGCAATACACTCCTTATGAGGAGTTAAGCACGATTTAGGATTTTGCTGTAAAATGAATTGCTTCACTTAGAGGATAGTCAAGATTTCAGATATTGCCATAAAATGAATTGCTTCACTCAAACCACGTTAAAACTGGTTTGTCCTTCATATTTGTCAATGTTTAAGCTGGTTTCAAACATAAACTTCTTTTTAAAACCTTGTATGAGAAAGAACCACAATTATGGTTGAGCAATACGCCCCTTATGAGGAGTTATGCACGATTTAGGATTTTGCTGTAAAATGAATTCCTTCACTTAAACCAAGTTAAAACTGCTTTGTCCTTCTTATTTATCCATGTCTAAGCTGGTTTCAAACATAAACTTCTTTATATTACCTTATATGAGAAAGAACCACACTTGTTCTTCTGGAATCCGAAATTTGCTTTCTTTTAAGGAGATAGTCAAGATTTCAGATATTGCCATAAAATGAATTGCTTCACTCAAACCAAGTTAAAACTGCTTTTTCCTTCATATTTGTCAATGTTTAAGCTGGTTTCAAACATAAACTTCTTTTTATAACCTTGTATGAGAAAGAACCACACTTATGTTTGAGCAATACACTCCTTATGAGGAGTTAAGCACGATTTAGGATTTTGCTGTAAAATGAATTGCTTCACTTAGAGGATAGTCAAGATTTCAGATATTGCCATAAAATGAATTGCTTCACTCAAACCACGTTAAAACTGGTTTGTCCTTCATATTTGTCAATGTTTAAGCTGGTTTCAAACATAAACTTCTTTTTAAAACCTTGTATGAGAAAGAACCACAATTATGGTTGAGCAATACGCCCCTTATGAGGAGTTATGCACGATTTAGGATTTTGCTGTAAAATGAATTCCTTCACTTAAACCAAGTTAAAACTGCTTTGTCCTTCTTATTTATCCATGTCTAAGCTGGTTTCAAACATAAACTTCTTTATATTACCTTATATGAGAAAGAACCACACTTGTTCTTCTGGAATCCGAAATTCGCTTTCTTTTAAGGAGATAGTCAAGATTTCAGATATTGCCATAAAATGAATTGCTTCACTCAAACCAAGTTAAAACTGCTTTTTCCTTCATATTTGTCAATGTTTAAGCTGGTTTCAAACATAAACTTCTTTTTATAATCTTGTATGAGAAAGAACCACACTTATGTTTGAGCAATACACTCCTTATGAGGAGTTAAGCACGATTTAGGATTTTGCTGTAAAATGAATTCCTTCACTTAGAGGATAGTCAAGATTTCAGATATTGCCATAAAATGAATTGCTTCACTCAAACCACGTTAAAACTGGTTTGTCCTTCATATTTGTCAATGTTTAAGCTGGTTTCAAACATAAACTTCTTTTTATAATCTTGTATGAGAAAGAACCACACTTATGTTTGAGCAATACACTCCTTATGAGGAGTTAAGCACGATTTAGGATTTTGCTGTAAAATTAATTCCTTCACTTAGAGGATAGTCAAGATTTCAGATATTGCCATAAAATGAATTGCTTCACTCAAACCACGTTAAAACTGGTTTGTCCTTCATATTTGTCAATGTTTAAGCTGGTTTCAAACATAAACTTCTTTTTAAAATCTTGTATGAGAAAGAACCACAATTATGGTTGAGCAATAAGCCCCTTATGAGGAGTTATGCACAATTTCGGATTTTGCTGTAAAATGAATTGCTTCACTCAAACCAAGTTAAAACTGCTTTGTCCTTCATATAAATCCATGTCTAAGCTGGATTCAAGCAAAAACTTATTTTTATAACCTTATTTGAGAAAGAACCACACTTATGTTTGAGCAATACACTCCTTATGAGGAGTTATGCACGATTTAGGATTTTGCTGTAAAATGAATTCCTTCACTTAAACCAAGTTAAAATTGATTTGTCCTTCTTATTTATCCATGTCTAAGCTGTTTTCAAGTATAAACTTCTTTATATTACCTTATATGAGAAAGAACCACACTTGTTCTTCTGGAATCCGAAATTCGCTTTCTTTTAAGGAGATAGTCAAGATTTCAGATATTGCCATAAAATGAATTGCTTCACTCAAACCAAGTTAAACCTGCTTTTTCCTTCATATTTGTCAATGTTTAAGCTGGTTTCAAACATAAACTTCTTTTTATAATCTTGTATGAGAAAGAACCACACTTATGTTTGAGCAATACACTCCTTATGAGGAGTTATGCACGATTTAGGATTTTTTTGTAAAATGAATTCCTTCACTTAAACCAAGTTAAAACTGCTTTGTCCTTCTTATTTATCCATGTCTAAGCTGGTTTCAAACATAAACTTCTTTATATTACCTTATATGAGAAAGAACCACACTTGTTCTTCTGGAATCCGAAATTCGCTTTATTTTAAGGAGATAGTCAAGATTTCAGATATTGCCATAAAATGAATTGCTTCACTCAAACCAAGTTAAAACTGCTTTTTCCTTCATATTTGTCAATGTTTAAGCTGGTTTCAAACATAAACTTCTTTTTATAATCTTGTATGAGAAAGAACCACACTTATGTTTGAGCAATACACTCCTTATGAGGAGTTAAGCACGATTTAGGATTTTGCTGTAAAATGAATTCCTTCACTTAGAGGATAGTCAAGATTTCAGATATTGCCATAAAATGAATTGCTTCACTCAAACCACGTTAAAACTGGTTTGTCCTTCATATTTGTCAATGTTTAAGCTGGTTTCAAACATAAACTTCTTTTTATAATCTTGTATGAGAAAGAACCACACTTATGTTTGAGCAATACACTCCTTATGAGGAGTTAAGCACGATTTAGGATTTTGCTGTAAAATGAATTCCTTCACTTAGAGGATAGTCAAGATTTCAGATATTGCCATAAAATGAATTGCTTCACTCAAACCACGTTAAAACTGGTTTGTCCTTCATATTTGTCAATGTTTAAGCTGGTTTCAAACATAAACTTCTTTTTAAAATCTTGTATGAGAAAGAACCACAATTATGGTTGAGCAATAAGCCCCTTATGAGGAGTTATGCACAATTTCGGATTTTGCTGTAAAATGAATTGCTTCACTCAAACCAAGTTAAAACTGCTTTGTCCTTCATATAAATCCATGTCTAAGCTGGATTCAAGCAAAAACTTATTTTTATAACCTTATTTGAGAAAGAACCACACTTATGTTTGAGCAATACACTCCTTATGAGGAGTTATGCACGATTTAGGATTTTGCTGTAAAATGAATTCCTTCACTTAAACCAAGTTAAAATTGATTTGTCCTTCTTATTTATCCATGTCTAAGCTGTTTTCAAGTATAAACTTCTTTATATTACCTTATATGAGAAAGAACCACACTTGTTCTTCTGGAATCCGAAATTCGCTTTCTTTTAAGGAGATAGTCAAGATTTCAGATATTGCCATAAAATGAATTGCTTCACTCAAACCAAGTTAAACCTGCTTTTTCCTTCATATTTGTCAATGTTTAAGCTGGTTTCAAACATAAACTTCTTTTTATAATCTTGTATGAGAAAGAACCACACTTATGTTTGAGCAATACACTCCTTATGAGGAGTTATGCACGATTTAGGATTTTGCTGTAAAATTAATTCCTTCACTTAAACCAAGTTAAAACTGCTGTGTCCTTCTTATTTATCCATATCTAAGCTGTTTTCAAGTATAAACTTCTTTATATTACCTTATATGAGAAAGAACCACACTTGTTCTTCTGGAATCCGAAATTCGCTTTCTTTTAAGGAGATAGTCAAGATTTCAGATATTGCCATAAAATGAATTGTTTCACTCAAACCAAGTTAAACCTGCTTTTTCCTTCATATTTGTCAATGTTTAAGCTGGTTTCAAACATAAACTTCTTTTTATAACCTTGTATGAGGAAGAACCACACTTATATTTGAGCAATATTCTCCTTATGAGGAGTTATGCACAATTTAGGATTTTGCTGTAAAATGAATTCCTTCACTTAAACCAAGTTAAAACTGCTTTGTCCTTCTTATTTATCCATGTCTAAGCTGGTTTCAAACATAAACTTCTTTATATTACCTTATATAAGAAAGAACCACACTTGTTCTTCTGGAATCCGAAATTCGCTTTCTTTTAAGGAGATAGTCAAGATTTCGGATTTTGCTGTAAAATGAATTGCTTCACTCAAACCAAGTTAAAACTGCTTTGTCCTTCATATTTGTCAATGTTTAAGCTGGTTTCAAACATAAACTTCTTTTTATAACCTTGTATGAGGAAGAACCACACTTATATTTGAGCAATATTCTCCTTATGAGGAGTTATGCACGATTTAGGATTTTGCTGTAAAATGAATTCCTTCACTTAAACCAAGTTAAAACTGCTGTGTCCTTCTTATTTATCCATATCTAAGCTGTTTTCAAATATAAACTTCTTTATATTACCTTATATGAGAAAGAACCACACTTATGTTTGAGCAATACACTCCTTATGAGGAGTTAAGCACGATTTAGGATTTTGCTGTAAAATGAATTCCTTCACTTAAAGGATAGTCAAGATTTCACATTTTGCCATAAAATGAATTGCTTCACTCAAACCACGTTAAAACTGGTTTGTCCTTCATATTTGTCAATGTTTAAGCTGGTTACAAACATAAACTTCTTTTTAAAACCTTGTATGAGAAAGAACCACAATTATGGTTGAGCAATACGCCCCTTATGAGGAGTTATGCACAATTTCGGATTTTGCTGTAAAATGAATTGCTTCACTCAAACCAAGTTAAAACTGCCTTGTCCTTCATATTAATCCATGTCTAAGCTGGATTCAAGCAAAAACTTATTTTTATAACCTTATTTGAGAAAGAACCACACTTATGTTTGAGCAATACACTCCTTATGAGGAGTTATGCACGATTTAGGATTTTGCTGTAAAATGAATTCCTTCACTTAAACCAAGTTAAAATTGATTTGTCCTTCTTATTTATCCATGTCTAAGCTGTTTTCAAGTATAAACTTCTTTATATTACCTTATATGAGAAAGAACCACACTTGTTCTTCTGGAATCCGAAATTCGCTTTCTTTTAAGGAGATAGTCAAGATTTCAGATATTGCCATAAAATGAATTGCTTCACTCAAACCAAGTTAAAACTGCTTTTTCCTTCATATTTGTCAATGTTTAAGCTGGTTTCAAACATAAACTTCTTTTTATAATCTTGTATGAGAAAGAACCACACTTATGTTTGAGCAATACACTCCTTATGAGGAGTTATGCACGATTTAGGATTTTGCTGTGAAATGAATTCTTTCACTTAAACCAAGTTAAAACTGCTGTGTCCTTCTTATTTATCCATATCTAAGCTGCTTTCAAGTATAAACTTCTTTATATTACCTTATATGAGAAAGAACCACACTTATGTTTGAGCAATACACTCCTTATGAGGAGTTAAGCACGATTTAGGATTTTGCTGTAAAATGAATTCCTTCACTTAAAGGATAGTCAAGATTTCAGATATTGCCATAAAATTAATTGCTTCACTCAAACCACGTTAAAACTGGTTTGTCCTTCATATTTGTCAATGTTTAAGCTGGTTTCAAACATAAACTTCTTTTTTAAACCTTGTATGAGAAAGAACCACAATTATGGTTGAGCAATACGCCCCTTATGAGGAGTTATGCACAATTTCGGATTTTGCTGTAAAATGAATTGCTTCACTCAAACCAAGTTAAAACTGCTTTGTCCTTCATATTTGTCAATGTTTAAGCTGGTTTCAAACATAAACTTCTTTTTAAAACCTTGTATGAGAAAGAACCACAATTATGGTTGAGCAATACGCCCCTTATGAGGAGTTATGAACAACTTCGGATTTTGCTGTAAAATGAATTGCTTCACTCAAACCAAGTTAAAACTGCTTTGTCCTTCATATTAATCCATGTCTAAGCTGGATTCAAGCAAAAACTTATTTTTATAACCTTATTTGAGAAAGAACCACACTTATGTTTGAGCAATACACTCCTTATGAGGAGTTATGCACGATTTAGGATTTTGCTGTAAAATGAATTCCTTCACTTAAACCAAGTTAAAATTGATTTGTCCTTCTTATTTATCCATGTCTAAGCTGTTTTCAAGTATAAACTTCTTTATATTACCTTATATGAGAAAGAACCACACTTGTTCTTCTGGAATCCGAAATTCCCTTTCTTTTAAGGAGATAGTCAAGATTTCAGATATTGCCATAAAATGAATTGCTTCACTCAAACCAAGTTAAAGCCTGCTTTTTCCTTCATATGTGTCAATGTTTAAGCTGGTTTTAAACATAAACTTCTTTTTATAATCTTGTATGAGAAAGAACCACACTTATATTTGAGCAATATTCTCCTTATGAGGAGTTATGCACGATTTAGGATTTTGCTGTAAAATGAATTCCTTCACTTAAACCAAGTTAAAACTGCTTTGTCCTTCTTATTTATCCATGTCTAAGCTGGTTTCAAACATAAACTTCTTTATATTACCTTATATGAGAAAGAACCACACTTGTTCTTCTGGAATCCGAAATTCGCTTTCTTTTAAGGAGATAGTCAAGATTTCAGATATTGCCATAAAATGAATTGCTTCACTCAAACCAAGTTAAAACTGCTTTTTCCTTCATATTTGTCAATGTTTAAGCTGGTTTCAAACATAAACTTCTTTTTATAATCTTGTATGAGAAAGAACCACACTTATGTTTGAGCAATACACTCCTTATGAGGAGTTAAGCACGATTTAGGATTTTGCTGTAAAATGAATTCCTTCACTTAGAGGATAGTCAAGATTTCAGATATTGCCATAAAATGAATTGCTTCACTCAAACCACGTTAAAACTGGTTTGTCCTTCATATTTGTCAATGTTTAAGCTGGTTTCAAACATAAACTTCTTTTTAAAATCTTGTATGAGAAAGAACCACAATTATGGTTGAGCAATAAGCCCCTTATGAGGAGTTATGCACAATTTCGGATTTTGCTGTAAAATGAATTGCTTCACTCAAACCAAGTTAAAACTGCTTTGTCCTTCATATAAATCCATGTCTAAGCTGGATTCAAGCAAAAACTTATTTTTATAACCTTATTTGAGAAAGAACCACACTTATGTTTGAGCAATACACTCCTTATGAGGAGTTATGCACGATTTAGGATTTTGCTGTAAAATGAATTCCTTCACTTAAACCAAGTTAAAATTGATTTGTCCTTCTTATTTATCCATGTCTAAGCTGTTTTCAAGTATAAACTTCTTTATATTACCTTATATGAGAAAGAACCACACTTGTTCTTCTGGAATCCGAAATTCGCTTTCTTTTAAGGAGATAGTCAAGATTTCAGATATTGCCATAAAATGAATTGCTTCACTCAAACCAAGTTAAACCTGCTTTTTCCTTCATATTTGTCAATGTTTAAGCTGGTTTCAAACATAAACTTCTTTTTATAATCTTGTATGAGAAAGAACCACACTTATGTTTGAGCAATACACTCCTTATGAGGAGTTATGCACGATTTAGGATTTTGCTGTAAAATTAATTCCTTCACTTAAACCAAGTTAAAACTGCTGTGTCCTTCTTATTTATCCATATCTAAGCTGTTTTCAAGTATAAACTTCTTTATATTACCTTATATGAGAAAGAACCACACTTGTTCTTCTGGAATCCGAAATTCGCTTTCTTTTAAGGAGATAGTCAAGATTTCAGATATTGCCATAAAATGAATTGCTTCACTCAAACCAAGTTAAAGCCTGCTTTTTCCTTCATATTTGTCAATGTTTAAGCTGGTTTTAAACATAAACTTCTTTTTATAATCTTGTATGAGAAAGAACCACACTTATATTTGAGCAATATTCTCCTTATGAGGAGTTTTGCACGATTTAGGATTTTGCTGTAAAATGAATTCCTTCACTTAAACCAAGTTAAAACTGCTTTGTCCTTCTTATTTATCCATGTCTAAGCTGGTTTCAAACATAAACTTCTTTATATTACCTTATATGAGAAAGAACCACACTTGTTCTTCTGGAATCCGAAATTCGCTTTCTTTTAAGGAGATAGTCAAGATTTCAGATATTGCCATAAAATGAATTGCTTCACTCAAACCAAGTTAAAACTGCTTTTTCCTTCATATTTGTCAATGTTTAAGCTGGTTTCAAACATAAACTTCTTTTTATAATCTTGTATGAGAAAGAACCACACTTATGTTTGAGCAATACACTCCTTATGAGGAGTTAAGCACGATTTAGGATTTTGCTGTAAAATGAATTCCTTCACTTAGAGGATAGTCAAGATTTCAGATATTGCCATAAAATGAATTGCTTCACTCAAACCACGTTAAAACTGGTTTGTCCTTCATATTTGTCAATGTTTAAGCTGGTTTCAAACATAAACTTCTTTTTATAATCTTGTATGAGAAAGAACCACACTTATGTTTGAGCAATACACTCCTTATGAGGAGTTAAGCACGATTTAGGATTTTGCTGTAAAATGAATTCCTTCACTTAGAGGATAGTCAAGATTTCAGATATTGCCATAAAATGAATTGCTTCACTCAAACCACGTTAAAACTGGTTTGTCCTTCATATTTGTCAATGTTTAAGCTGGTTTCAAACATAAACTTCTTTTTAAAATCTTGTATGAGAAAGAACCACAATTATGGTTGAGCAATAAGCCCCTTATGAGGAGTTATGCACAATTTCGGATTTTGCTGTAAAATGAATTGCTTCACTCAAACCAAGTTAAAACTGCTTTGTCCTTCATATAAATCCATGTCTAAGCTGGATTCAAGCAAAAACTTATTTTTATAACCTTATTTGAGAAAGAACCACACTTATGTTTGAGCAATACACTCCTTATGAGGAGTTATGCACGATTTAGGATTTTGCTGTAAAATGAATTCCTTCACTTAAACCAAGTTAAAACTGCTTTGTCCTTCATATTTGTCAATGTTTAAGCTGGTTTCAAACATAAACTTCTTTTTATAACCTTGTATGAGGAAGAACCACACTTATATTTGAGCAATATTCTCCTTATGAGGAGTTATGCACGATTTAGGATTTTGCTGTAAAATGAATTCCTTCACTTAAACCAAGTTAAAACTGCTTTGTCCTTCTTATTTATCCATGTCTAAGCTGTTTTCAAGTATAAACTTCTTTATATTACCTTATATGAGAAAGAACCACACTTGTTCTTCTGGAATCCGAAATTCGCTTTCTTCTAAGGAGATAGTCAAGATTTCAGATATTGCCATAAAATGAATTGCTTCACTCAAACCAAGTTAAACCTGCTTTTTCCTTCATATTTGTCAATGTTTAAGCTGGTTTCAAACATAAACTTCTTTTTATAATCTTGTATGAGAAAGAACCACACTTATGTTTGAGCAATACACTCCTTATGAGGAGTTATGCACGATTTAGGATTTTGCTGTAAAATTAATTCCTTCACTTAAACCAAGTTAAAACTGCTGTGTCCTTCTTATTTATCCATATCTAAGCTGTTTTCAAGTATAAACTTCTTTATATTACCTTATATGAGAAAGAACCACACTTGTTCTTCTGGAATCCGAAATTCGCTTTCTTTTAAGGAGATAGTCAAGATTTCAGATATTGCCATAAAATGAATTGTTTCACTCAAACCAAGTTAAACCTGCTTTTTCCTTCATATTTGTCAATGTTTAAGCTGGTTTCAAACATAAACTTCTTTTTATAACCTTGTATGAGGAAGAACCACACTTATATTTGAGCAATATTCTCCTTATGAGGAGTTATGCACAATTTAGGATTTTGCTGTAAAATGAATTCCTTCACTTAAACCAAGTTAAAACTGCTTTGTCCTTCTTATTTATCCATGTCTAAGCTGGTTTCAAACATAAACTTCTTTATATTACCTTATATGAGAAAGAACCACACTTGTTCTTCTGGAATCCGAAATTCGCTTTCTTTTAAGGAGATAGTCAAGATTTCGGATTTTGCTGTAAAATGAATTGCTTCACTCAAACCAAGTTAAAACTGCTTTGTCCTTCATATTTGTCAATGTTTAAGCTGGTTTCAAACATAAACTTCTTTTTATAACCTTGTATGAGGAAGAACCACACTTATATTTGAGCAATATTCTCCTTATGAGGAGTTATGCACGATTTAGGATTTTGCTGTAAAATGAATTCCTTCACTTAAACCAAGTTAAAACTGCTGTGTCCTTCTTATTTATCCATATCTAAGCTGTTTTCAAATATAAACTTCTTTATATTACCTTATATGAGAAAGAACCACACTTATGTTTGAGCAATACACTCCTTATGAGGAGTTAAGCACGATTTAGGATTTTGCTGTAAAATGAATTCCTTTACTTAAAGGATAGTCAAGATTTCACATTTTGCCATAAAATGAATTGCTTCACTCAAACCACGTTAAAACTGGTTTGTCCTTCATATTTGTCAATGTTTAAGCTGGTTACAAACATAAACTTCTTTTTAAAACCTTGTATGAGAAAGAACCACAATTATGGTTGAGCAATACGCCCCTTATGAGGAGTTATGCACAATTTCGGATTTTGCTGTAAAATGAATTGCTTCACTCAAACCAAGTTAAAACTGCCTTGTCCTTCATATTAATCCATGTCTAAGCTGGATTCAAGCAAAAACTTATTTTTATAACCTTATTTGAGAAAGAACCACACTTATGTTTGAGCAATACACTCCTTATGAGGAGTTATGCACGATTTAGGATTTTGCTGTAAAATGAATTCCTTCACTTAAACCAAGTTAAAATTGATTTGTCCTTCTTATTTATCCATGTCTAAGCTGTTTTCAAGTATAAACTTCTTTATATTACCTTATATGAGAAAGAACCACACTTGTTCTTCTGGAATCCGAAATTCGCTTTCTTTTAAGGAGATAGTCAAGATTTCAGATATTGCCATAAAATGAATTGCTTCACTCAAACCAAGTTAAAACTGCTTTTTCCTTCATATTTGTCAATGTTTAAGCTGGTTTCAAACATAAACTTCTTTTTATAATCTTGTATGAGAAAGAACCACACTTATGTTTGAGCAATACACTCCTTATGAGGAGTTATGCACGATTTAGGATTTTGCTGTGAAATGAATTCCTTCACTTAAACCAAGTTAAAACTGCTGTGTCCTTCTTATTTATCCATATCTAAGCTGTTTTCAAGTATAAACTTCTTTATATTACCTTATATGAGAAAGAACCACACTTATGTTTGAGCAATACACTCCTTATGAGGAGTTAAGCACGATTTAGGATTTTGCTGTAAAATGAATTCCTTCACTTAAAGGATAGTCAAGATTTCAGATATTGCCATAAAATTAATTGCTTCACTCAAACCACGTTAAAACTGGTTTGTCCTTCATATTTGTCAATGTTTAAGCTGGTTTCAAACATAAACTTCTTTTTTAAACCTTGTATGAGAAAGAACCACAATTATGGTTGAGCAATACGCCCCTTATGAGGAGTTATGCACAATTTCGGATTTTGCTGTAAAATGAATTGCTTCACTCAAACCAAGTTAAAACTGCTTTGTCCTTCATATTTGTCAATGTTTAAGCTGGTTTCAAACATAAACTTCTTTTTATAACCTTGTATGAGGAAGAACCACACTTATATTTGAGCAATATTCTCCTTATGAGGAGTTATGCACGATTTAGGATTTTGCTGTAAAATGAATTCCTTCACTTAAACCAAGTTAAAACTGCTTTGTCCTTCTTATTTATCCATGTCTAAGCTGGTTTCAAACATAAACTTCTTTATATTACCTTATATGAGAAAGAACCACACTTGTTCTTCTGGAATCCGAAATTCGCTTTCTTTTAAGGAGATAGTCAAGATTTCAGATATTGCCATAAAATGAATTGCTTCACTCAAACCAAGTTAAACCTGCTTTTTCCTTCATATTTGTCAATGTTTAAGCTGGTTTCAAACATAAACTTCTTTTTATAATCTTGTATGAGAAAGAACCACACTTATGTTTGAGCAATACACTCCTTATGAGGAGTTATGCACGATTTAGGATTTTGCTGTAAAATTAATTCCTTCACTTAAACCAAGTTAAAACTGCTGTGTCCTTCTTATTTATCCATATCTAAGCTGTTTTCAAGTATAAACTTCTTTATATTACCTTATATGAGAAAGAACCACACTTGTTCTTCTGGAATCCGAAATTCGCTTTCTTTTAAGGAGATAGTCAAGATTTCAGATATTGCCATAAAATGAATTGCTTCACTCAAACCAAGTTAAACCTGCTTTTTCCTTCATATTTGTCAATGTTTAAGCTGGTTTTAAACATAAACTTCTTTTTATAATCTTGTATGAGAAAGAACCACACTTATATTTGAGCAATATTCTCCTTATGAGGAGTTATGCACGATTTAGGATTTTGCTGTAAAATGAATTCCTTCACTTAAACCAAGTTAAAACTGCTTTGTCCTTCTTATTTATCCATGTCTAAGCTGGTTTCAAACATAAACTTCTTTATATTACCTTATATGAGAAAGAACCACACTTGTTCTTCTGGAATCCGAAATTCGCTTTCTTTTAAGGAGATAGTCAAGATTTCAGATATTGCCATAAAATGAATTGCTTCACTCAAACCAAGTTAAAACTGCTTTTTCCTTCATATTTGTCAATGTTTAAGCTGGTTTCAAACATAAACTTCTTTTTATAATCTTGTATGAGAAAGAACCACACTTATGTTTGAGCAATACACTCCTTATGAGGAGTTAAGCACGATTTAGGATTTTGCTGTAAAATGAATTCCTTCACTTAGAGGATAGTCAAGATTTCAGATATTGCCATAAAATGAATTGCTTCACTCAAACCACGTTAAAACTGGTTTGTCCTTCATATTTGTCAATGTTTAAGCTGGTTTCAAACATAAACTTCTTTTTATAATCTTGTATGAGAAAGAACCACACTTATGTTTGAGCAATACACTCCTTATGAGGAGTTAAGCACGATTTAGGATTTTGCTGTAAAATGAATTCCTTCACTTAGAGGATAGTCAAGATTTCAGATATTGCCATAAAATGAATTGCTTCACTCAAACCACGTTAAAACTGGTTTGTCCTTCTTATTTATCCATATCTAAGCTGTTTTCAAGTATAAACTTCTTTATATTACCTTATATGAGAAAGAACCACACTTGTTCTTCTGGAATCCGAAATTCGCTTTCTTTTAAGGAGATAGTCAAGATTTCAGATATTGCCATAAAATGAATTGCTTCACTCAAACCAAGTTAAACCTGCTTTTTCCTTCATATTTGTCAATGTTTAAGCTGGTTTTAAACATAAACTTCTTTTTATAATCTTGTATGAGAAAGAACCACACTTATATTTGAGCAATATTCTCCTTATGAGGAGTTATGCACGATTTAGGATTTTGCTGTAAAATGAATTCCTTCACTTAAACCAAGTTAAAACTGCTTTGTCCTTCTTATTTATCCATGTCTAAGCTGGTTTCAAACATAAACTTCTTTATATTACCTTATATGAGAAAGAACCACACTTGTTCTTCTGGAATCCGAAATTCGCTTTCTTTTAAGGAGATAGTCAAGATTTCAGATATTGCCATAAAATGAATTGCTTCACTCAAACCAAGTTAAACCTGCTTTTTCCTTCATATTTGTCAATGTTTAAGCTGGTTTCAAACATAAACTTCTTTTTAAAATCTTGTATGAGAAAGAACCACAATTATGGTTGAGCAATAAGCCCCTTATGAGGAGTTATGCACAATTTCGGATTTTGCTGTAAAATGAATTGCTTCACTCAAACCAAGTTAAAACTGCTTTGTCCTTCATATAAATCCATGTCTAAGCTGGATTCAAGCAAAAACTTATTTTTATAACCTTATTTGAGAAAGAACCACACTTATGTTTGAGCAATACACTCCTTATGAGGAGTTATGCACGATTTAGGATTTTGCTGTAAAATGAATTCCTTCACTTAAACCAAGTTAAAACTGCTTTGTCCTTCATATTTGTCAATGTTTAAGCTGGTTTCAAACATAAACTTCTTTTTATAACCTTGTATGAGGAAGAACCACACTTATATTTGAGCAATATTCTCCTTATGAGGAGTTATGCACGATTTAGGATTTTGCTGTAAAATGAATTCCTTCACTTAAACCAAGTTAAAACTGCTTTGTCCTTCTTATTTATCCATGTCTAAGCTGTTTTCAAGTATAAACTTCTTTATATTACCTTATATGAGAAAGAACCACACTTGTTCTTCTGGAATCCGAAATTCGCTTTCTTCTAAGGAGATAGTCAAGATTTCAGATATTGCCATAAAATGAATTGCTTCACTCAAACCAAGTTAAACCTGCTTTTTCCTTCATATTTGTCAATGTTTAAGCTGGTTTCAAACATAAACTTCTTTTTATAATCTTGTATGAGAAAGAACCACACTTATGTTTGAGCAATACACTCCTTATGAGGAGTTATGCACGATTTAGGATTTTGCTGTAAAATTAATTCCTTCACTTAAACCAAGTTAAAACTGCTGTGTCCTTCTTATTTATCCATATCTAAGCTGTTTTCAAGTATAAACTTCTTTATATTACCTTATATGAGAAAGAACCACACTTGTTCTTCTGGAATCCGAAATTCGCTTTCTTTTAAGGAGATAGTCAAGATTTCAGATATTGCCATAAAATGAATTGTTTCACTCAAACCAAGTTAAACCTGCTTTTTCCTTCATATTTGTCAATGTTTAAGCTGGTTTCAAACATAAACTTCTTTTTATAACCTTGTATGAGGAAGAACCACACTTATATTTGAGCAATATTCTCCTTATGAGGAGTTATGCACAATTTAGGATTTTGCTGTAAAATGAATTCCTTCACTTAAACCAAGTTAAAACTGCTTTGTCCTTCTTATTTATCCATGTCTAAGCTGGTTTCAAACATAAACTTCTTTATATTACCTTATATGAGAAAGAACCACACTTGTTCTTCTGGAATCCGAAATTCGCTTTCTTCTAAGGAGATAGTCAAGATTTCAGATATTGCCATAAAATGAATTGCTTCACTCAAACCAAGTTAAACCTGCTTTTTCCTTCATATTTGTCAATGTTTAAGCTGGTTTCAAACATAAACTTCTTTTTATAACCTTGTATGAGGAAGAACCACACTTATATTTGAGCAATATTCTCCTTATGAGGAGTTATGCACAATTTAGGATTTTGCTGTAAAATGAATTCCTTCACTTAAACCAAGTTAAAACTGCTTTGTCCTTCTTATTTATCCATGTCTAAGCTGTTTTCAAGTATAAACTTCTTTATATTACCTTATATGAGAAAGAACCACACTTGTTCTTCTGGAATCCGAAATTCGCTTTCTTCTAAGGAGATAGTCAAGATTTCAGATATTGCCATAAAATGAATTGCTTCACTCAAACCAAGTTAAACCTGCTTTTTCCTTCATATTTGTCAATGTTTAAGCTGGTTTCAAACATAAACTTCTTTTTATAATCTTGTATGAGAAAGAACCACACTTATGTTTGAGCAATACACTCCTTATGAGGAGTTATGCACGATTTAGGATTTTGCTGTAAAATTAATTCCTTCACTTAAACCAAGTTAAAACTGCTGTGTCCTTCTTATTTATCCATATCTAAGCTGTTTTCAAGTATAAACTTCTTTATATTACCTTATATGAGAAAGAACCACACTTGTTCTTCTGGAATCCGAAATTCGCTTTCTTTTAAGGAGATAGTCAAGATTTCAGATATTGCCATAAAATGAATTGTTTCACTCAAACCAAGTTAAACCTGCTTTTTCCTTCATATTTGTCAATGTTTAAGCTGGTTTCAAACATAAACTTCTTTTTATAACCTTGTATGAGGAAGAACCACACTTATATTTGAGCAATATTCTCCTTATGAGGAGTTATGCACAATTTAGGATTTTGCTGTAAAATGAATTCCTTCACTTAAACCAAGTTAAAACTGCTTTGTCCTTCTTATTTATCCATGTCTAAGCTGGTTTCAAACATAAACTTCTTTATATTACCTTATATGAGAAAGAACCACACTTGTTCTTCTGGAATCCGAAATTCGCTTTCTTTTAAGGAGATAGTCAAGATTTCGGATTTTGCTGTAAAATGAATTGCTTCACTCAAACCAAGTTAAAACTGCTTTGTCCTTCATATTTGTCAATGTTTAAGCTGGTTTCAAACATAAACTTCTTTTTATAACCTTGTATGAGGAAGAACCACACTTATATTTGAGCAATATTCTCCTTATGAGGAGTTATGCACGATTTAGGATTTTGCTGTAAAATGAATTCCTTCACTTAAACCAAGTTAAAACTGCTGTGTCCTTCTTATTTATCCATATCTAAGCTGTTTTCAAATATAAACTTCTTTATATTACCTTATATGAGAAAGAACCACACTTATGTTTGAGCAATACACTCCTTATGAGGAGTTAAGCACGATTTAGGATTTTGCTGTAAAATGAATTCCTTCACTTAAAGGATAGTCAAGATTTCACATTTTGCCATAAAATGAATTGCTTCACTCAAACCACGTTAAAACTGGTTTGTCCTTCATATTTGTCAATGTTTAAGCTGGTTACAAACATAAACTTCTTTTTAAAACCTTGTATGAGAAAGAACCACAATTATGGTTGAGCAATACGCCCCTTATGAGGAGTTATGCACAATTTCGGATTTTGCTGTAAAATGAATTGCTTCACTCAAACCAAGTTAAAACTGCCTTGTCCTTCATATTAATCCATGTCTAAGCTGGATTCAAGCAAAAACTTATTTTTATAACCTTATTTGAGAAAGAACCACACTTATGTTTGAGCAATACACTCCTTATGAGGAGTTATGCACGATTTAGGATTTTGCTGTAAAATGAATTCCTTCACTTAAACCAAGTTAAAATTGATTTGTCCTTCTTATTTATCCATGTCTAAGCTGTTTTCAAGTATAAACTTCTTTATATTACCTTATATGAGAAAGAACCACACTTGTTCTTCTGGAATCCGAAATTCGCTTTCTTTTAAGGAGATAGTCAAGATTTCAGATATTGCCATAAAATGAATTGCTTCACTCAAACCAAGTTAAAACTGCTTTTTCCTTCATATTTGTCAATGTTTAAGCTGGTTTCAAACATAAACTTCTTTTTATAATCTTGTATGAGAAAGAACCACACTTATGTTTGAGCAATACACTCCTTATGAGGAGTTATGCACGATTTAGGATTTTGCTGTGAAATGAATTCCTTCACTTAAACCAAGTTAAAACTGCTGTGTCCTTCTTATTTATCCATATCTAAGCTGTTTTCAAGTATAAACTTCTTTATATTACCTTATATGAGAAAGAACCACACTTATGTTTGAGCAATACACTCCTTATGAGGAGTTAAGCACGATTTAGGATTTTGCTGTAAAATGAATTCCTTCACTTAAAGGATAGTCAAGATTTCAGATATTGCCATAAAATTAATTGCTTCACTCAAACCACGTTAAAACTGGTTTGTCCTTCATATTTGTCAATGTTTAAGCTGGTTTCAAACATAAACTTCTTTTTTAAACCTTGTATGAGAAAGAACCACAATTATGGTTGAGCAATACGCCCCTTATGAGGAGTTATGCACAATTTCGGATTTTGCTGTAAAATGAATTGCTTCACTCAAACCAAGTTAAAACTGCTTTGTCCTTCATATTTGTCAATGTTTAAGCTGGTTTCAAACATAAACTTCTTTTTATAACCTTGTATGAGGAAGAACCACACTTATATTTGAGCAATATTCTCCTTATGAGGAGTTATGCACGATTTAGGATTTTGCTGTAAAATGAATTCCTTCACTTAAACCAAGTTAAAACTGCTTTGTCCTTCTTATTTATCCATGTCTAAGCTGGTTTCAAACATAAACTTCTTTATATTACCTTATATGAGAAAGAACCACACTTGTTCTTCTGGAATCCGAAATTCGCTTTCTTTTAAGGAGATAGTCAAGATTTCAGATATTGCCATAAAATGAATTGTTTCACTCAAACCAAGTTAAACCTGCTTTTTCCTTCATATTTGTCAATGTTTAAGCTGGTTTCAAACATAAACTTCTTTTTATAACCTTGTATGAGGAAGAACCACACTTATATTTGAGCAATATTCTCCTTATGAGGAGTTATGCACGATTTTGCTGTAAAATGAATTCCTTCACTTAAACCAAGTTAAAACTGCTGTGTCCTTCTTATTTATCCATATCTAAGCTGTTTTCAAGTATAAACTTCTTTATATTACCT
This sequence comes from Leuresthes tenuis, assembly GCF_036924035.1. Lineage (NCBI taxonomy): Eukaryota > Metazoa > Chordata > Actinopteri > Atheriniformes > Atherinopsidae > Leuresthes > Leuresthes tenuis. Next base: position 22,585,947 of record NW_027325374.1, on the reverse strand, counting down.
TATATGAGAAAGAACCACACTTATGTTTGAGCAATACACTCCTTATGAGGAGTTAAGCACGATTTAGGATTTTGCTGTAAAATGAATTCCTTCACTTAAAGGATAGTCAAGATTTCAGATATTGCCATAAAATTAATTGCTTCACTCAAACCACGTTAAAACTGGTTTGTCCTTCATATTTGTCAATGTTTAAGCTGGTTTCAAACATAAACTTCTTTTTTAAACCTTGTATGAGAAAGAACCACAATTATGGTTGAGCAATACGCCCCTTATGAGGAGTTATGCACAATTTCGGATTTTGCTGTAAAATGAATTGCTTCACTCAAACCAAGTTAAAACTGCTTTGTCCTTCATATTTGTCAATGTTTAAGCTGGTTTCAAACATAAACTTCTTTTTATAACCTTGTATGAGGAAGAACCACACTTATATTTGAGCAATATTCTCCTTATGAGGAGTTATGCACGATTTAGGATTTTGCTGTAAAATGAATTCCTTCACTTAAACCAAGTTAAAACTGCTTTGTCCTTCTTATTTATCCATGTCTAAGCTGGTTTCAAACATAAACTTCTTTATATTACCTTATATGAGAAAGAACCACACTTGTTCTTCTGGAATCCGAAATTCGCTTTCTTTTAAGGAGATAGTCAAGATTTCAGATATTGCCATAAAATGAATTGCTTCACTCAAACCAAGTTAAACCTGCTTTTTCCTTCATATTTGTCAATGTTTAAGCTGGTTTCAAACATAAACTTCTTTTTATAATCTTGTATGAGAAAGAACCACACTTATGTTTGAGCAATACACTCCTTATGAGGAGTTATGCACGATTTAGGATTTTGCTGTAAAATTAATTCCTTCACTTAAACCAAGTTAAAACTGCTGTGTCCTTCTTATTTATCCATATCTAAGCTGTTTTCAAGTATAAACTTCTTTATATTACCTTATATGAGAAAGAACCACACTTGTTCTTCTGGAATCCGAAATTCGCTTTCTTTTAAGGAGATAGTCAAGATTTCAGATATTGCCATAAAATGAATTGCTTCACTCAAACCAAGTTAAACCTGCTTTTTCCTTCATATTTGTCAATGTTTAAGCTGGTTTTAAACATAAACTTCTTTTTATAATCTTGTATGAGAAAGAACCACACTTATATTTGAGCAATATTCTCCTTATGAGGAGTTATGCACGATTTAGGATTTTGCTGTAAAATGAATTCCTTCACTTAAACCAAGTTAAAACTGCTTTGTCCTTCTTATTTATCCATGTCTAAGCTGGTTTCAAACATAAACTTCTTTATATTACCTTATATGAGAAAGAACCACACTTGTTCTTCTGGAATCCGAAATTCGCTTTCTTTTAAGGAGATAGTCAAGATTTCAGATATTGCCATAAAATGAATTGCTTCACTCAAACCAAGTTAAAACTGCTTTTTCCTTCATATTTGTCAATGTTTAAGCTGGTTTCAAACATAAACTTCTTTTTATAATCTTGTATGAGAAAGAACCACACTTATGTTTGAGCAATACACTCCTTATGAGGAGTTAAGCACGATTTAGGATTTTGCTGTAAAATGAATTCCTTCACTTAGAGGATAGTCAAGATTTCAGATATTGCCATAAAATGAATTGCTTCACTCAAACCACGTTAAAACTGGTTTGTCCTTCATATTTGTCAATGTTTAAGCTGGTTTCAAACATAAACTTCTTTTTATAATCTTGTATGAGAAAGAACCACACTTATGTTTGAGCAATACACTCCTTATGAGGAGTTAAGCACGATTTAGGATTTTGCTGTAAAATGAATTCCTTCACTTAGAGGATAGTCAAGATTTCAGATATTGCCATAAAATGAATTGCTTCACTCAAACCACGTTAAAACTGGTTTGTCCTTCTTATTTATCCATATCTAAGCTGTTTTCAAGTATAAACTTCTTTATATTACCTTATATGAGAAAGAACCACACTTGTTCTTCTGGAATCCGAAATTCGCTTTCTTTTAAGGAGATAGTCAAGATTTCAGATATTGCCATAAAATGAATTGCTTCACTCAAACCAAGTTAAACCTGCTTTTTCCTTCATATTTGTCAATGTTTAAGCTGGTTTTAAACATAAACTTCTTTTTATAATCTTGTATGAGAAAGAACCACACTTATATTTGAGCAATATTCTCCTTATGAGGAGTTATGCACGATTTAGGATTTTGCTGTAAAATGAATTCCTTCACTTAAACCAAGTTAAAACTGCTTTGTCCTTCTTATTTATCCATGTCTAAGCTGGTTTCAAACATAAACTTCTTTATATTACCTTATATGAGAAAGAACCACACTTGTTCTTCTGGAATCCGAAATTCGCTTTCTTTTAAGGAGATAGTCAAGATTTCAGATATTGCCATAAAATGAATTGCTTCACTCAAACCAAGTTAAAACTGCTTTTTCCTTCATATTTGTCAATGTTTAAGCTGGTTTCAAACATAAACTTCTTTTTATAATCTTGTATGAGAAAGAACCACACTTATGTTTGAGCAATACACTCCTTATGAGGAGTTAAGCACGATTTAGGATTTTGCTGTAAAATGAATTCCTTCACTTAGAGGATAGTCAAGATTTCAGATATTGCCATAAAATGAATTGCTTCACTCAAACCACGTTAAAACTGGTTTGTCCTTCATATTTGTCAATGTTTAAGCTGGTTTCAAACATAAACTTCTTTTTATAATCTTGTATGAGAAAGAACCACACTTATGTTTGAGCAATACACTCCTTATGAGGAGTTAAGCACGATTTAGGATTTTGCTGTAAAATGAATTCCTTCACTTAGAGGATAGTCAAGATTTCAGATATTGCCATAAAATGAATTGCTTCACTCAAACCACGTTAAAACTGGTTTGTCCTTCATATTTGTCAATGTTTAAGCTGGTTTCAAACATAAACTTCTTTTTAAAATCTTGTATGAGAAAGAACCACAATTATGGTTGAGCAATAAGCCCCTTATGAGGAGTTATGCACAATTTCGGATTTTGCTGTAAAATGAATTGCTTCACTCAAACCAAGTTAAAACTGCTTTGTCCTTCATATAAATCCATGTCTAAGCTGGATTCAAGCAAAAACTTATTTTTATAACCTTATTTGAGAAAGAACCACACTTATGTTTGAGCAATACACTCCTTATGAGGAGTTATGCACGATTTAGGATTTTGCTGTAAAATGAATTCCTTCACTTAAACCAAGTTAAAATTGATTTGTCCTTCTTATTTATCCATGTCTAAGCTGTTTTCAAGTATAAACTTCTTTATATTACCTTATATGAGAAAGAACCACACTTGTTCTTCTGGAATCCGAAATTCGCTTTCTTTTAAGGAGATAGTCAAGATTTCAGATATTGCCATAAAATGAATTGCTTCACTCAAACCAAGTTAAACCTGCTTTTTCCTTCATATTTGTCAATGTTTAAGCTGGTTTCAAACATAAACTTCTTTTTATAATCTTGTATGAGAAAGAACCACACTTATGTTTGAGCAATACACTCCTTATGAGGAGTTATGCACGATTTAGGATTTTGCTGTAAAATTAATTCCTTCACTTAAACCAAGTTAAAACTGCTGTGTCCTTCTTATTTATCCATATCTAAGCTGTTTTCAAGTATAAACTTCTTTATATTACCTTATATGAGAAAGAACCACACTTGTTGTTCTGGAATCCGAAATTCGCTTTCTTTTAAGGAGATAGTCAAGATTTCAGATATTGCCATAAAATGAATTGTTTCACTCAAACCAAGTTAAACCTGCTTTTTCCTTCATATTTGTCAATGTTTAAGCTGGTTTCAAACATAAACTTCTTTTTATAACCTTGTATGAGGAAGAACCACACTTATATTTGAGCAATATTCTCCTTATGAGGAGTTATGCACGATTTTGCTGTAAAATGAATTCCTTCACTTAAACCAAGTTAAAACTGCTGTGTCCTTCTTATTTATCCATATCTAAGCTGTTTTCAAGTATAAACTTCTTTATATTACCTTATATGAGAAAGAACCACACTTATGTTTGAGCAATACACTCCTTATGAGGAGTTAAGCACGATTTAGGATTTTGCTGTAAAATGAATTCCTTCACTTAAAGGATAGTCAAGATTTCAGATATTGCCATAAAATTAATTGCTTCACTCAAACCACGTTAAAACTGGTTTGTCCTTCATATTTGTCAATGTTTAAGCTGGTTTCAAACATAAACTTCTTCTTTAAACCTTGTATGAGAAAGAACCACAATTATGGTTGAGCAATACGCCCCTTATGAGGAGTTATGCACAATTTCGGATTTTGCTGTAAAATGAATTGCTTCACTCAAACCAAGTTAAAACTGCTTTGTCCTTCATATTTGTCAATGTTTAAGCTGGTTTCAAACATAAACTTCTTTTTATAACCTTGTATGAGGAAGAACCACACTTATATTTGAGCAATATTCTCCTTATGAGGAGTTATGCACGATTTAGGATTTTGCTGTAAAATGAATTCCTTCACTTAAACCAAGTTAAAACTGCTTTGTCCTTCTTATTTATCCATGTCTAAGCTGGTTTCAAACATAAACTTCTTTATATTACCTTATATGAGAAAGAACCACACTTGTTCTTCTGGAATCCGAAATTCGCTTTCTTTTAAGGAGATAGTCAAGATTTCAGATATTGCCATAAAATGAATTGCTTCACTCAAACCAAGTTAAACCTGCTTTTTCCTTCATATTTGTCAATGTTTAAGCTGGTTTCAAACATAAACTTCTTTTTATAATCTTGTATGAGAAAGAACCACACTTATGTTTGAGCAATACACTCCTTATGAGGAGTTATGCACGATTTAGGATTTTGCTGTAAAATTAATTCCTTCACTTAAACCAAGTTAAAACTGCTGTGTCCTTCTTATTTATCCATATCTAAGCTGTTTTCAAGTATAAACTTCTTTATATTACCTTATATGAGAAAGAACCACACTTGTTCTTCTGGAATCCGAAATTCGCTTTCTTTTAAGGAGATAGTCAAGATTTCAGATATTGCCATAAAATGAATTGCTTCACTCAAACCAAGTTAAACCTGCTTTTTCCTTCATATTTGTCAATGTTTAAGCTGGTTTTAAACATAAACTTCTTTTTATAATCTTGTATGAGAAAGAACCACACTTATATTTGAGCAATATTCTCCTTATGAGGAGTTATGCACGATTTAGGATTTTGCTGTAAAATGAATTCCTTCACTTAAACCAAGTTAAAACTGCTTTGTCCTTCTTATTTATCCATGTCTAAGCTGGTTTCAAACATAAACTTCTTTATATTACCTTATATGAGAAAGAACCACACTTGTTCTTCTGGAATCCGAAATTCGCTTTCTTTTAAGGAGATAGTCAAGATTTCAGATATTGCCATAAAATGAATTGCTTCACTCAAACCAAGTTAAAACTGCTTTTTCCTTCATATTTGTCAATGTTTAAGCTGGTTTCAAACATAAACTTCTTTTTATAATCTTGTATGAGAAAGAACCACACTTATGTTTGAGCAATACACTCCTTATGAGGAGTTAAGCACGATTTAGGATTTTGCTGTAAAATGAATTCCTTCACTTAGAGGATAGTCAAGATTTCAGATATTGCCATAAAATGAATTGCTTCACTCAAACCACGTTAAAACTGGTTTGTCCTTCATATTTGTCAATGTTTAAGCTGGTTTCAAACATAAACTTCTTTTTATAATCTTGTATGAGAAAGAACCACACTTATGTTTGAGCAATACACTCCTTATGAGGAGTTAAGCACGATTTAGGATTTTGCTGTAAAATGAATTCCTTCACTTAGAGGATAGTCAAGATTTCAGATATTGCCATAAAATGAATTGCTTCACTCAAACCACGTTAAAACTGGTTTGTCCTTCTTATTTATCCATATCTAAGCTGTTTTCAAGTATAAACTTCTTTATATTACCTTATATGAGAAAGAACCACACTTGTTCTTCTGGAATCCGAAATTCGCTTTCTTTTAAGGAGATAGTCAAGATTTCAGATATTGCCATAAAATGAATTGCTTCACTCAAACCAAGTTAAACCTGCTTTTTCCTTCATATTTGTCAATGTTTAAGCTGGTTTTAAACATAAACTTCTTTTTATAATCTTGTATGAGAAAGAACCACACTTATATTTGAGCAATATTCTCCTTATGAGGAGTTATGCACGATTTAGGATTTTGCTGTAAAATGAATTCCTTCACTTAAACCAAGTTAAAACTGCTTTGTCCTTCTTATTTATCCATGTCTAAGCTGGTTTCAAACATAAACTTCTTTATATTACCTTATATGAGAAAGAACCACACTTGTTCTTCTGGAATCCGAAATTCGCTTTCTTTTAAGGAGATAGTCAAGATTTCAGATATTGCCATAAAATGAATTGCTTCACTCAAACCAAGTTAAAACTGCTTTTTCCTTCATATTTGTCAATGTTTAAGCTGGTTTCAAACATAAACTTCTTTTTATAATCTTGTATGAGAAAGAACCACACTTATGTTTGAGCAATACACTCCTTATGAGGAGTTAAGCACGATTTAGGATTTTGCTGTAAAATGAATTCCTTCACTTAGAGGATAGTCAAGATTTCAGATATTGCCATAAAATGAATTGCTTCACTCAAACCACGTTAAAACTGGTTTGTCCTTCTTATTTATCCATATCTAAGCTGTTTTCAAGTATAAACTTCTTTATATTACCTTATATGAGAAAGAACCACACTTGTTCTTCTGGAATCCGAAATTCGCTTTCTTTTAAGGAGATAGTCAAGATTTCAGATATTGCCATAAAATGAATTGCTTCACTCAAACCAAGTTAAACCTGCTTTTTCCTTCATATTTGTCAATGTTTAAGCTGGTTTTAAACATAAACTTCTTTTTATAATCTTGTATGAGAAAGAACCACACTTATATTTGAGCAATATTCTCCTTATGAGGAGTTATGCACGATTTAGGATTTTGCTGTAAAATTAATTCCTTCACTTAAACCAAGTTAAAACTGCTGTGTCCTTCTTATTTATCCATATCTAAGCTGTTTTCAAGTATAAACTTCTTTATATTACCTTATATGAGAAAGAACCACACTTGTTGTTCTGGAATCCGAAATTCGCTTTCTTTTAAGGAGATAGTCAAGATTTCAGATATTGCCATAAAATGAATTGTTTCACTCAAACCAAGTTAAACCTGCTTTTTCCTTCATATTTGTCAATGTTTAAGCTGGTTTCAAACATAAACTTCTTTTTATAACCTTGTATGAGGAAGAACCACACTTATATTTGAGCAATATTCTCCTTATGAGGAGTTATGCACGATTTTGCTGTAAAATGAATTCCTTCACTTAAACCAAGTTAAAACTGCTGTGTCCTTCTTATTTATCCATATCTAAGCTGTTTTCAAGTATAAACTTCTTTATATTACCTTATATGAGAAAGAACCACACTTATGTTTGAGCAATACACTCCTTATGAGGAGTTAAGCACGATTTAGGATTTTGCTGTAAAATGAATTCCTTCACTTAAAGGATAGTCAAGATTTCAGATATTGCCATAAAATTAATTGCTTCACTCAAACCACGTTAAAACTGGTTTGTCCTTCATATTTGTCAATGTTTAAGCTGGTTTCAAACATAAACTTCTTTTTTAAACCTTGTATGAGAAAGAACCACAATTATGGTTGAGCAATACGCCCCTTATGAGGAGTTATGCACAATTTCGGATTTTGCTGTAAAATGAATTGCTTCACTCAAACCAAGTTAAAACTGCTTTGTCCTTCATATTTGTCAATGTTTAAGCTGGTTTCAAACATAAACTTCTTTTTATAACCTTGTATGAGGAAGAACCACACTTATATTTGAGCAATATTCTCCTTATGAGGAGTTATGCACGATTTAGGATTTTGCTGTAAAATGAATTCCTTCACTTAAACCAAGTTAAAACTGCTTTGTCCTTCTTATTTATCCATGTCTAAGCTGGTTTCAAACATAAACTTCTTTATATTACCTTATATGAGAAAGAACCACACTTGTTCTTCTGGAATCCGAAATTCGCTTTCTTTTAAGGAGATAGTCAAGATTTCAGATATTGCCATAAAATGAATTGCTTCACTCAAACCAAGTTAAACCTGCTTTTTCCTTCATATTTGTCAATGTTTAAGCTGGTTTCAAACATAAACTTCTTTTTATAATCTTGTATGAGAAAGAACCACACTTATGTTTGAGCAATACACTCCTTATGAGGAGTTATGCACGATTTAGGATTTTGCTGTAAAATGAATTCCTTCACTTAAACCAAGTTAAAACTGCTTTGTCCTTCTTATTTATCCATGTCTAAGCTGGTTTCAAACATAAACTTCTTTATATTACCTTATATGAGAAAGAACCACACTTGTTCTTCTGGAATCCGAAATTCGCTTTCTTTTAAGGAGATAGTCAAGATTTCAGATATTGCCATAAAATGAATTGCTTCACTCAAACCAAGTTAAAACTGCTTTTTCCTTCATATTTGTCAATGTTTAAGCTGGTTTCAAACATAAACTTCTTTTTATAATCTTGTATGAGAAAGAACCACACTTATGTTTGAGCAATACACTCCTTATGAGGAGTTAAGCACGATTTAGGATTTTGCTGTAAAATGAATTCCTTCACTTAGAGGATAGTCAAGATTTCAGATATTGCCATAAAATGAATTGCTTCACTCAAACCACGTTAAAACTGGTTTGTCCTTCATATTTGTCAATGTTTAAGCTGGTTTCAAACATAAACTTCTTTTTATAATCTTGTATGAGAAAGAACCACACTTATGTTTGAGCAATACACTCCTTATGAGGAGTTAAGCACGATTTAGGATTTTGCTGTAAAATGAATTCCTTCACTTAGAGGATAGTCAAGATTTCAGATATTGCCATAAAATGAATTGCTTCACTCAAACCACGTTAAAACTGGTTTGTCCTTCTTATTTATCCATATCTAAGCTGTTTTCAAGTATAAACTTCTTTATATTACCTTATATGAGAAAGAACCACACTTGTTCTTCTGGAATCCGAAATTCGCTTTCTTTTAAGGAGATAGTCAAGATTTCAGATATTGCCATAAAATGAATTGCTTCACTCAAACCAAGTTAAACCTGCTTTTTCCTTCATATTTGTCAATGTTTAAGCTGGTTTTAAACATAAACTTCTTTTTATAATCTTGTATGAGAAAGAACCACACTTATATTTGAGCAATATTCTCCTTATGAGGAGTTATGCACGATTTAGGATTTTGCTGTAAAATGAATTCCTTCACTTAAACCAAGTTAAAACTGCTTTGTCCTTCTTATTTATCCATGTCTAAGCTGGTTTCAAACATAAACTTCTTTATATTACCTTATATGAGAAAGAACCACACTTGTTCTTCTGGAATCCGAAATTCGCTTTCTTTTAAGGAGATAGTCAAGATTTCAGATATTGCCATAAAATGAATTGCTTCACTCAAACCAAGTTAAAACTGCTTTTTCCTTCATATTTGTCAATGTTTAAGCTGGTTTCAAACATAAACTTCTTTTTATAATCTTGTATGAGAAAGAACCACACTTATGTTTGAGCAATACACTCCTTATGAGGAGTTAAGCACGATTTAGGATTTTGCTGTAAAATGAATTCCTTCACTTAGAGGATAGTCAAGATTTCAGATATTGCCATAAAATGAATTGCTTCACTCAAACCACGTTAAAACTGGTTTGTCCTTCATATTTGTCAATGTTTAAGCTGGTTTCAAACATAAACTTCTTTTTATAATCTTGTATGAGAAAGAACCACACTTATGTTTGAGCAATACACTCCTTATGAGGAGTTAAGCACGATTTAGGATTTTGCTGTAAAATGAATTCCTTCACTTAGAGGATAGTCAAGATTTCAGATATTGCCATAAAATGAATTGCTTCACTCAAACCACGTTAAAACTGGTTTGTCCTTCATATTTGTCAATGTTTAAGCTGGTTTCAAACATAAACTTCTTTTTAAAATCTTGTATGAGAAAGAACCACAATTATGGTTGAGCAATAAGCCCCTTATGAGGAGTTATGCACAATTTCGGATTTTGCTGTAAAATGAATTGCTTCACTCAAACCAAGTTAAAACTGCTTTGTCCTTCATATAAATCCATGTCTAAGCTGGATTCAAGCAAAAACTTATTTTTATAACCTTATTTGAGAAAGAACCACACTTATGTTTGAGCAATACACTCCTTATGAGGAGTTATGCACGATTTAGGATTTTGCTGTAAAATGAATTCCTTCACTTAAACCAAGTTAAAATTGATTTGTCCTTCTTATTTATCCATGTCTAAGCTGTTTTCAAGTATAAACTTCTTTATATTACCTTATATGAGAAAGAACCACACTTGTTCTTCTGGAATCCGAAATTCGCTTTCTTTTAAGGAGATAGTCAAGATTTCAGATATTGCCATAAAATGAATTGCTTCACTCAAACCAAGTTAAACCTGCTTTTTCCTTCATATTTGTCAATGTTTAAGCTGGTTTCAAACATAAACTTCTTTTTATAATCTTGTATGAGAAAGAACCACACTTATGTTTGAGCAATACACTCCTTATGAGGAGTTATGCACGATTTAGGATTTTGCTGTAAAATTAATTCCTTCACTTAAACCAAGTTAAAACTGCTGTGTCCTTCTTATTTATCCATATCTAAGCTGTTTTCAAGTATAAACTTCTTTATATTACCTTATATGAGAAAGAACCACACTTGTTGTTCTGGAATCCGAAATTCGCTTTCTTTTAAGGAGATAGTCAAGATTTCAGATATTGCCATAAAATGAATTGTTTCACTCAAACCAAGTTAAACCTGCTTTTTCCTTCATATTTGTCAATGTTTAAGCTGGTTTCAAACATAAACTTCTTTTTATAACCTTGTATGAGGAAGAACCACACTTATATTTGAGCAATATTCTCCTTATGAGGAGTTATGCACGATTTTGCTGTAAAATGAATTCCTTCACTTAAACCAAGTTAAAACTGCTGTGTCCTTCTTATTTATCCATATCTAAGCTGTTTTCAAGTATAAACTTCTTTATATTACCTTATATGAGAAAGAACCACACTTATGTTTGAGCAATACACTCCTTATGAGGAGTTAAGCACGATTTAGGATTTTGCTGTAAAATGAATTCCTTCACTTAAAGGATAGTCAAGATTTCAGATATTGCCATAAAATTAATTGCTTCACTCAAACCACGTTAAAACTGGTTTGTCCTTCATATTTGTCAATGTTTAAGCTGGTTTCAAACATAAACTTCTTCTTTAAACCTTGTATGAGAAAGAACCACAATTATGGTTGAGCAATACGCCCCTTATGAGGAGTTATGCACAATTTCGGATTTTGCTGTAAAATGAATTGCTTCACTCAAACCAAGTTAAAACTGCTTTGTCCTTCATATTTGTCAATGTTTAAGCTGGTTTCAAACATAAACTTCTTTTTATAACCTTGTATGAGGAAGAACCACACTTATATTTGAGCAATATTCTCCTTATGAGGAGTTATGCACGATTTAGGATTTTGCTGTAAAATGAATTCCTTCACTTAAACCAAGTTAAAACTGCTTTGTCCTTCTTATTTATCCATGTCTAAGCTGGTTTCAAACATAAACTTCTTTATATTACCTTATATGAGAAAGAACCACACTTGTTCTTCTGGAATCCGAAATTCGCTTTCTTTTAAGGAGATAGTCAAGATTTCAGATATTGCCATAAAATGAATTGCTTCACTCAAACCAAGTTAAACCTGCTTTTTCCTTCATATTTGTCAATGTTTAAGCTGGTTTCAAACATAAACTTCTTTTTATAATCTTGTATGAGAAAGAACCACACTTATGTTTGAGCAATACACTCCTTATGAGGAGTTATGCACGATTTAGGATTTTGCTGTAAAATTAATTCCTTCACTTAAACCAAGTTAAAACTGCTGTGTCCTTCTTATTTATCCATATCTAAGCTGTTTTCAAGTATAAACTTCTTTATATTACCTTATATGAGAAAGAACCACACTTGTTCTTCTGGAATCCGAAATTCGCTTTCTTTTAAGGAGATAGTCAAGATTTCAGATATTGCCATAAAATGAATTGCTTCACTCAAACCAAGTTAAACCTGCTTTTTCCTTCATATTTGTCAATGTTTAAGCTGGTTTTAAACATAAACTTCTTTTTATAATCTTGTATGAGAAAGAACCACACTTATATTTGAGCAATATTCTCCTTATGAGGAGTTATGCACGATTTAGGATTTTGCTGTAAAATGAATTCCTTCACTTAAACCAAGTTAAAACTGCTTTGTCCTTCTTATTTATCCATGTCTAAGCTGGTTTCAAACATAAACTTCTTTATATTACCTTATATGAGAAAGAACCACACTTGTTCTTCTGGAATCCGAAATTCGCTTTCTTTTAAGGAGATAGTCAAGATTTCAGATATTGCCATAAAATGAATTGCTTCACTCAAACCAAGTTAAAACTGCTTTTTCCTTCATATTTGTCAATGTTTAAGCTGGTTTCAAACATAAACTTCTTTTTATAATCTTGTATGAGAAAGAACCACACTTATGTTTGAGCAATACACTCCTTATGAGGAGTTAAGCACGATTTAGGATTTTGCTGTAAAATGAATTCCTTCACTTAGAGGATAGTCAAGATTTCAGATATTGCCATAAAATGAATTGCTTCACTCAAACCACGTTAAAACTGGTTTGTCCTTCATATTTGTCAATGTTTAAGCTGGTTTCAAACATAAACTTCTTTTTATAATCTTGTATGAGAAAGAACCACACTTATGTTTGAGCAATACACTCCTTATGAGGAGTTAAGCACGATTTAGGATTTTGCTGTAAAATGAATTCCTTCACTTAGAGGATAGTCAAGATTTCAGATATTGCCATAAAATGAATTGCTTCACTCAAACCACGTTAAAACTGGTTTGTCCTTCTTATTTATCCATATCTAAGCTGTTTTCAAGTATAAACTTCTTTATATTACCTTATATGAGAAAGAACCACACTTGTTCTTCTGGAATCCGAAATTCGCTTTCTTTTAAGGAGATAGTCAAGATTTCAGATATTGCCATAAAATGAATTGCTTCACTCAAACCAAGTTAAACCTGCTTTTTCCTTCATATTTGTCAATGTTTAAGCTGGTTTTAAACATAAACTTCTTTTTATAATCTTGTATGAGAAAGAACCACACTTATATTTGAGCAATATTCTCCTTATGAGGAGTTATGCACGATTTAGGATTTTGCTGTAAAATGAATTCCTTCACTTAAACCAAGTTAAAACTGCTTTGTCCTTCTTATTTATCCATGTCTAAGCTGGTTTCAAACATAAACTTCTTTATATTACCTTATATGAGAAAGAACCACACTTGTTCTTCTGGAATCCGAAATTCGCTTTCTTTTAAGGAGATAGTCAAGATTTCAGATATTGCCATAAAATGAATTGCTTCACTCAAACCAAGTTAAAACTGCTTTTTCCTTCATATTTGTCAATGTTTAAGCTGGTTTCAAACATAAACTTCTTTTTATAATCTTGTATGAGAAAGAACCACACTTATGTTTGAGCAATACACTCCTTATGAGGAGTTAAGCACGATTTAGGATTTTGCTGTAAAATGAATTCCTTCACTTAGAGGATAGTCAAGATTTCAGATATTGCCATAAAATGAATTGCTTCACTCAAACCACGTTAAAACTGGTTTGTCCTTCTTATTTATCCATATCTAAGCTGTTTTCAAGTATAAACTTCTTTATATTACCTTATATGAGAAAGAACCACACTTGTTCTTCTGGAATCCGAAATTCGCTTTCTTTTAAGGAGATAGTCAAGATTTCAGATATTGCCATAAAATGAATTGCTTCACTCAAACCAAGTTAAACCTGCTTTTTCCTTCATATTTGTCAATGTTTAAGCTGGTTTTAAACATAAACTTCTTTTTATAATCTTGTATGAGAAAGAACCACACTTATATTTGAGCAATATTCTCCTTATGAGGAGTTATGCACGATTTAGGATTTTGCTGTAAAATTAATTCCTTCACTTAAACCAAGTTAAAACTGCTGTGTCCTTCTTATTTATCCATATCTAAGCTGTTTTCAAGTATAAACTTCTTTATATTACCTTATATGAGAAAGAACCACACTTGTTGTTCTGGAATCCGAAATTCGCTTTCTTTTAAGGAGATAGTCAAGATTTCAGATATTGCCATAAAATGAATTGTTTCACTCAAACCAAGTTAAACCTGCTTTTTCCTTCATATTTGTCAATGTTTAAGCTGGTTTCAAACATAAACTTCTTTTTATAACCTTGTATGAGGAAGAACCACACTTATATTTGAGCAATATTCTCCTTATGAGGAGTTATGCACGATTTTGCTGTAAAATGAATTCCTTCACTTAAACCAAGTTAAAACTGCTGTGTCCTTCTTATTTATCCATATCTAAGCTGTTTTCAAGTATAAACTTCTTTATATTACCTTATATGAGAAAGAACCACACTTATGTTTGAGCAATACACTCCTTATGAGGAGTTAAGCACGATTTAGGATTTTGCTGTAAAATGAATTCCTTCACTTAAAGGATAGTCAAGATTTCAGATATTGCCATAAAATTAATTGCTTCACTCAAACCACGTTAAAACTGGTTTGTCCTTCATATTTGTCAATGTTTAAGCTGGTTTCAAACATAAACTTCTTTTTTAAACCTTGTATGAGAAAGAACCACAATTATGGTTGAGCAATACGCCCCTTATGAGGAGTTATGCACAATTTCGGATTTTGCTGTAAAATGAATTGCTTCACTCAAACCAAGTTAAAACTGCTTTGTCCTTCATATTTGTCAATGTTTAAGCTGGTTTCAAACATAAACTTCTTTTTATAACCTTGTATGAGGAAGAACCACACTTATATTTGAGCAATATTCTCCTTATGAGGAGTTATGCACGATTTAGGATTTTGCTGTAAAATGAATTCCTTCACTTAAACCAAGTTAAAACTGCTTTGTCCTTCTTATTTATCCATGTCTAAGCTGGTTTCAAACATAAACTTCTTTATATTACCTTATATGAGAAAGAACCACACTTGTTCTTCTGGAATCCGAAATTCGCTTTCTTTTAAGGAGATAGTCAAGATTTCAGATATTGCCATAAAATGAATTGCTTCACTCAAACCAAGTTAAACCTGCTTTTTCCTTCATATTTGTCAATGTTTAAGCTGGTTTCAAACATAAACTTCTTTTTATAATCTTGTATGAGAAAGAACCACACTTATGTTTGAGCAATACACTCCTTATGAGGAGTTATGCACGATTTAGGATTTTGCTGTAAAATGAATTCCTTCACTTAAACCAAGTTAAAACTGCTTTGTCCTTCTTATTTATCCATGTCTAAGCTGGTTTCAAACATAAACTTCTTTATATTACCTTATATGAGAAAGAACCACACTTGTTCTTCTGGAATCCGAAATTCGCTTTCTTTTAAGGAGATAGTCAAGATTTCAGATATTGCCATAAAATGAATTGCTTCACTCAAACCAAGTTAAAACTGCTTTTTCCTTCATATTTGTCAATGTTTAAGCTGGTTTCAAACATAAACTTCTTTTTATAATCTTGTATGAGAAAGAACCACACTTATGTTTGAGCAATACACTCCTTATGAGGAGTTAAGCACGATTTAGGATTTTGCTGTAAAATGAATTCCTTCACTTAGAGGATAGTCAAGATTTCAGATATTGCCATAAAATGAATTGCTTCACTCAAACCACGTTAAAACTGGTTTGTCCTTCATATTTGTCAATGTTTAAGCTGGTTTCAAACATAAACTTCTTTTTATAATCTTGTATGAGAAAGAACCACACTTATGTTTGAGCAATACACTCCTTATGAGGAGTTAAGCACGATTTAGGATTTTGCTGTAAAATGAATTCCTTCACTTAGAGGATAGTCAAGATTTCAGATATTGCCATAAAATGAATTGCTTCACTCAAACCACGTTAAAACTGGTTTGTCCTTCTTATTTATCCATATCTAAGCTGTTTTCAAGTATAAACTTCTTTATATTACCTTATATGAGAAAGAACCACACTTGTTCTTCTGGAATCCGAAATTCGCTTTCTTTTAAGGAGATAGTCAAGATTTCAGATATTGCCATAAAATGAATTGCTTCACTCAAACCAAGTTAAACCTGCTTTTTCCTTCATATTTGTCAATGTTTAAGCTGGTTTTAAACATAAACTTCTTTTTATAATCTTGTATGAGAAAGAACCACACTTATATTTGAGCAATATTCTCCTTATGAGGAGTTATGCACGATTTAGGATTTTGCTGTAAAATGAATTCCTTCACTTAAACCAAGTTAAAACTGCTTTGTCCTTCTTATTTATCCATGTCTAAGCTGGTTTCAAACATAAACTTCTTTATATTACCTTATATGAGAAAGAACCACACTTGTTCTTCTGGAATCCGAAATTCGCTTTCTTTTAAGGAGATAGTCAAGATTTCAGATATTGCCATAAAATGAATTGCTTCACTCAAACCAAGTTAAAACTGCTTTTTCCTTCATATTTGTCAATGTTTAAGCTGGTTTCAAACATAAACTTCTTTTTATAATCTTGTATGAGAAAGAACCACACTTATGTTTGAGCAATACACTCCTTATGAGGAGTTAAGCACGATTTAGGATTTTGCTGTAAAATGAATTCCTTCACTTAGAGGATAGTCAAGATTTCAGATATTGCCATAAAATGAATTGCTTCACTCAAACCACGTTAAAACTGGTTTGTCCTTCATATTTGTCAATGTTTAAGCTGGTTTCAAACATAAACTTCTTTTTATAATCTTGTATGAGAAAGAACCACACTTATGTTTGAGCAATACACTCCTTATGAGGAGTTAAGCACGATTTAGGATTTTGCTGTAAAATGAATTCCTTCACTTAGAGGATAGTCAAGATTTCAGATATTGCCATAAAATGAATTGCTTCACTCAAACCACGTTAAAACTGGTTTGTCCTTCATATTTGTCAATGTTTAAGCTGGTTTCAAACATAAACTTCTTTTTAAAATCTTGTATGAGAAAGAACCACAATTATGGTTGAGCAATAAGCCCCTTATGAGGAGTTATGCACAATTTCGGATTTTGCTGTAAAATGAATTGCTTCACTCAAACCAAGTTAAAACTGCTTTGTCCTTCATATAAATCCATGTCTAAGCTGGATTCAAGCAAAAACTTATTTTTATAACCTTATTTGAGAAAGAACCACACTTATGTTTGAGCAATACACTCCTTATGAGGAGTTATGCACGATTTAGGATTTTGCTGTAAAATGAATTCCTTCACTTAAACCAAGTTAAAATTGATTTGTCCTTCTTATTTATCCATGTCTAAGCTGTTTTCAAGTATAAACTTCTTTATATTACCTTATATGAGAAAGAACCACACTTGTTCTTCTGGAATCCGAAATTCGCTTTCTTTTAAGGAGATAGTCAAGATTTCAGATATTGCCATAAAATGAATTGCTTCACTCAAACCAAGTTAAACCTGCTTTTTCCTTCATATTTGTCAATGTTTAAGCTGGTTTCAAACATAAACTTCTTTTTATAATCTTGTATGAGAAAGAACCACACTTATGTTTGAGCAATACACTCCTTATGAGGAGTTATGCACGATTTAGGATTTTGCTGTAAAATTAATTCCTTCACTTAAACCAAGTTAAAACTGCTGTGTCCTTCTTATTTATCCATATCTAAGCTGTTTTCAAGTATAAACTTCTTTATATTACCTTATATGAGAAAGAACCACACTTGTTCTTCTGGAATCCGAAATTCGCTTTCTTTTAAGGAGATAGTCAAGATTTCAGATATTGCCATAAAATGAATTGTTTCACTCAAACCAAGTTAAACCTGCTTTTCCCTTCATATTTGTCAATGTTTAAGCTGGTTTCAAACATAAACTTCTTTTTATAACCTTGTATGAGGAAGAACCACACTTATATTTGAGCAATATTCTCCTTATGAGGAGTTATGCACAATTTAGGATTTTGCTGTAAAATGAATTCCTTCACTTAAACCAAGTTAAAACTGCTTTGTCCTTCTTATTTATCCATGTCTAAGCTGGTTTCAAACATAAACTTCTTTATATTACCTTATATGAGAAAGAACCACACTTGTTCTTCTGGAATCCGAAATTCGCTTTCTTTTAAGGAGATAGTCAAGATTTCGGATTTTGCTGTAAAATGAATTGCTTCACTCAAACCAAGTTAAAACTGCTTTGTCCTTCATATTTGTCAATGTTTAAGCTGGTTTCAAACATAAACTTCTTTTTATAACCTTGTATGAGGAAGAACCACACTTATATTTGAGCAATATTCTCCTTATGAGGAGTTATGCACGATTTAGGATTTTGCTGTAAAATGAATTCCTTCACTTAAACCAAGTTAAAACTGCTGTGTCCTTCTTATTTATCCATATCTAAGCTGTTTTCAAATATAAACTTCTTTATATTACCTTATATGAGAAAGAACCACACTTATGTTTGAGCAATACACTCCTTATGAGGAGTTAAGCACGATTTAGGATTTTGCTGTAAAATGAATTCCTTCACTTAAAGGATAGTCAAGATTTCACATTTTGCCATAAAATGAATTGCTTCACTCAAACCACGTTAAAACTGGTTTGTCCTTCATATTTGTCAATGTTTAAGCTGGTTACAAACATAAACTTCTTTTTAAAACCTTGTATGAGAAAGAACCACAATTATGGTTGAGCAATACGCCCCTTATGAGGAGTTATGCACAATTTCGGATTTTGCTGTAAAATGAATTGCTTCACTCAAACCAAGTTAAAACTGCCTTGTCCTTCATATTAATCCATGTCTAAGCTGGATTCAAGCAAAAACTTATTTTTATAACCTTATTTGAGAAAGAACCACACTTATGTTTGAGCAATACACTCCTTATGAGGAGTTATGCACGATTTAGGATTTTGCTGTAAAATGAATTCCTTCACTTAAACCAAGTTAAAATTGATTTGTCCTTCTTATTTATCCATGTCTAAGCTGTTTTCAAGTATAAACTTCTTTATATTACCTTATATGAGAAAGAACCACACTTGTTCTTCTGGAATCCGAAATTCGCTTTCTTTTAAGGAGATAGTCAAGATTTCAGATATTGCCATAAAATGAATTGCTTCACTCAAACCAAGTTAAAACTGCTTTTTCCTTCATATTTGTCAATGTTTAAGCTGGTTTCAAACATAAACTTCTTTTTATAATCTTGTATGAGAAAGAACCACACTTATGTTTGAGCAATACACTCCTTATGAGGAGTTATGCACGATTTAGGATTTTGCTGTGAAATGAATTCCTTCACTTAAACCAAGTTAAAACTGCTGTGTCCTTCTTATTTATCCATATCTAAGCTGTTTTCAAGTATAAACTTCTTTATATTACCTTATATGAGAAAGAACCACACTTATGTTTGAGCAATACACTCCTTATGAGGAGTTAAGCACGATTTAGGATTTTGCTGTAAAATGAATTCCTTCACTTAAAGGATAGTCAAGATTTCAGATATTGCCATAAAATTAATTGCTTCACTCAAACCACGTTAAAACTGGTTTGTCCTTCATATTTGTCAATGTTTAAGCTGGTTTCAAACATAAACTTCTTTTTTAAACCTTGTATGAGAAAGAACCAAAATTATGGTTGAGCAATACGCCCCTTATGAGGAGTTATGCACAATTTCGGATTTTGCTGTAAAATGAATTGCTTCACTCAAACCAAGTTAAAACTGCTTTGTCCTTCATATTTGTCAATGTTTAAGCTGGTTTCAAACATAAACTTCTTTTTATAACCTTGTATGAGGAAGAACCACACTTATATTTGAGCAATATTCTCCTTATGAGGAGTTATGCACGATTTAGGATTTTGCTGTAAAATGAATTCCTTCACTTAAACCAAGTTAAAACTGCTTTGTCCTTCTTATTTATCCATGTCTAAGCTGGTTTCAAACATAAACTTCTTTATATTACCTTATATGAGAAAGAACCACACTTGTTCTTCTGGAATCCGAAATTCGCTTTCTTTTAAGGAGATAGTCAAGATTTCAGATATTGCCATAAAATGAATTGTTTCACTCAAACCAAGTTAAACCTGCTTTTTCCTTCATATTTGTCAATGTTTAAGCTGGTTTCAAACATAAACTTCTTTTTATAACCTTGTATGAGGAAGAACCACACTTATATTTGAGCAATATTCTCCTTATGAGGAGTTATGCACGATTTTGCTGTAAAATGAATTCCTTCACTTAAACCAAGTTAAAACTGCTGTGTCCTTCTTATTTATCCATATCTAAGCTGTTTTCAAGTATAAACTTCTTTATATTACCTTATATGAGAAAGAACCACACTTATGTTTGAGCAATACACTCCTTATGAGGAGTTAAGCACGATTTAGGATTTTGCTGTAAAATGAATTCCTTCACTTAAAGGATAGTCAAGATTTCAGATATTGCCATAAAATTAATTGCTTCACTCAAACCACGTTAAAACTGGTTTGTCCTTCATATTTGTCAATGTTTAAGCTGGTTTCAAACATAAACTTCTTTTTTAAACCTTGTATGAGAAAGAACCACAATTATGGTTGAGCAATACGCCCCTTATGAGGAGTTATGCACAATTTCGGATTTTGCTGTAAAATGAATTGCTTCACTCAAACCAAGTTAAAACTGCTTTGTCCTTCATATTTGTCAATGTTTAAGCTGGTTTCAAACATAAACTTCTTTTTATAACCTTGTATGAGGAAGAACCACACTTATATTTGAGCAATATTCTCCTTATGAGGAGTTATGCACGATTTAGGATTTTGCTGTAAAATGAATTCCTTCACTTAAACCAAGTTAAAACTGCTTTGTCCTTCTTATTTATCCATGTCTAAGCTGGTTTCAAACATAAACTTCTTTATATTACCTTATATGAGAAAGAACCACACTTGTTCTTCTGGAATCCGAAATTCGCTTTCTTTTAAGGAGATAGTCAAGATTTCAGATATTGCCATAAAATGAATTGCTTCACTCAAACCAAGTTAAACCTGCTTTTTCCTTCATATTTGTCAATGTTTAAGCTGGTTTCAAACATAAACTTCTTTTTATAACCTTGTATGAGGAAGAACCACACTTATATTTGAGCAATATTCTCCTTATGAGGAGTTATGCACGATTTAGGATTTTGCTGTAAAATGAATTCCTTCACTTAAACCAAGTTAAAACTGCTTTGTCCTTCTTATTTATCCATGTCTAAGCTGGTTTCAAACATAAACTTCTTTATATTACCTTATATGAGAAAGAACCACACTTGTTCTTCTGGAATCCGAAATTCGCTTTCTTTTAAGGAGATAGTCAAGATTTCAGATATTGCCATAAAATGAATTGCTTCACTCAAACCAAGTTAAAGCCTGCTTTTTCCTTCATATTTGTCAATGTTTAAGCTTGTTTCAAACATAAACTTCTTTTTATAATCTTGTATGAGAAAGAACCACACTTATGTTTGAGCAATACACTCCTTATGAGGAGTTATGCACGATTTAGGATTTTGCTGTAAAATGAATTCCTTCACTTAAACCAAGTTAAAACTGCTTTGTCCTTCTTATTTATCCATGTCTAAGCTGGTTTCAAACATAAACTTCTTTATATTACCTTATATGAGAAAGAACCACACTTGTTCTTCTGGAATCCGAAATTCGCTTTCTTTTAAGGAGATAGTCAAGATTTCAGATATTGCCATAAAATGAATTGCTTCACTCAAACCAAGTTAAAACTGCTTTGTCCTTCATATTTGTCAATGTTTAAGCTGGTTTCAAACATAAACTTCTTTTTATAACCTTGTATGAGGAAGAACCACACTTATGTTTGAGAAATACACTCCTTATGAGGAGTTATGCACGATTTAGGATTTTGCTGTAAAATGAATTCCTTCACTTAAACCAAGTTAAAACTGCTGTGTCCTTCTTATTTATCCATATCTAAGCTGTTTTCAAATATAAACTTCTTTATATTACCTTATATGATAAAGAACCACACTTATGTTTGAGCAATACACTCCTTATGAGGAGTTAAGCACGATTTAGGATTTTGCTGTAAAATGAATTCCTTCACTTAAAGGATAGTCAAGATTTCAGATATTGCCATAAGATGAATTGCTTCACTCAAACCACGTTAAAACTGGTTTGTCCTTCATATTTGTCAATGTTTAAGCTGGTTTCAAACATAAACTTCTTTTTAAAACCTTGTATGAGAAAGAACCACAATTATGGTTGAGCAATACGCCCCTTATGAGGAGTTATGCACAATTTCGGATTTTGCTGTAAAATGAATTGCTTCACTCAAACCAAGTTAAAACTGCTTTGTCCTTCATATTAATCCATGTCTAAGCTGGATTCAAGCAAAAACTTATTTTTATAACCTTATTTGAGAAAGAACCACACTTATGTTTGAGCAATACACTCCTTATGAGGAGTTATGCACGATTTAGGATTTTGCTGTAAAATGAATTCCTTCACTTAAACCAAGTTAAAATTGATTTGTCCTTCTTATTTATCCATGTCTAAGCTGTTTTCAAGTATAAACTTCTTTATATTACCTTATATGAGAAAGAACCACACTTGTTCTTCTGGAATCCGAAATTCGCTTTCTTTTAAGGAGATAGTCAAGATTTCAGATATTGCCATAAAATGAATTGCTTCACTCAAACCAAGTTAAAACTGCTTTTTCCTTCATATTTGTCAATGTTTAAGCTGGTTTCAAACATAAACTTCTTTTTTAAACCTTGTATGAGAAAGAACCACAATTATGGTTGAGCAATACGCCCCTTATGAGGAGTTATGCACAATTTCGGATTTTGCTGTAAAATGAATTGCTTCACTCAAACCAAGTTAAAACTGCTTTGTCCTTCATATTTGTCAATGTTTAAGCTGGTTTCAAACATAAACTTCTTTTTATAACCTTGTATGAGGAAGAACCACACTTATATTTGAGCAATATTATCCTTATGAGGAGTTATGCACGGTTTAGGATTTTGCTGTAAAATGAATTCCTTCACTTAAACCAAGTTAAAACTGCTTTGTCCTTCTTATTTATCCATGTCTAAGCTGGTTTCAAACATAAACTTCTTTATATTACCTTATATGAGAAAGAACCACACTTGTTCTTCTGGAATCCGAAATTCGCTTTCTTTTAAGGAGATAGTCAAGATTTCAGATATTGCCATAAAATGAATTGCTTCACTCAAACCAAGTTAAACCTGCTTTTTCCTTCATATTTGTCAATGTTTAAACTGGTTTCAAACATAAACTTATTTTTATAATCTTGTATGAGGAAGAACCACACTTATGTTTGAGCAATACACTCCTTATGAGGAGTTATGCACGATTTAGGATTTTGCTGTAAAATGAATTCCTTCACTTAAACCAAGTTAAAACTGCTGCGTCCTTCTTATTTATCCATATCTAAGCTGTTTTCAAGTATAAACTTCTTTATATTACCTTATATGAGAAAGAACCACACTTATGTTTGAGCAATACACTCCTTATGAGGAGTTAAGCACGATTTAGGATTTTGCTGTAAAATGAATTCCTTCACTTAAAGGATAGTCAAGATTTCAGATATTGCCATAAAATGAATTGCTTCACTCAAACCACGTTAAAACTGGTTTGTCCTTCATATTTGTCAATGTTTAAGCTGGTTTCAAACATAAACTTCTTTTTTAAACCTTGTATGAGAAAGAACCACAATTATGGTTGAGCAATACGCCCCTTATGAGGAGTTATGCACAATTTCGGATTTTGCTGTAAAATGAATTGCTTCACTCAAACCAAGTTAAAACTGCTTTGTCCTTCATATTTGTCAATGTTTAAGCTGGTTTCAAACATAAACTTCTTTTTATAACCTTGTATGAGGAAGAACCACACTTATGTTTGAGAAATACACTCCTTATGAGGAGTTATGCACGATTTAGGATTTTGCTGTAAAATGAATTCCTTCACTTAAACCAAGTTAAAACTGCTGTGTCCTTCTTATTTATCCATATCTAAGCTGTTTTCAAATATAAACTTCTTTATATTACCTTATATGATAAAGAACCACACTTATGTTTGAGCAATACACTCCTTATGAGGAGTTAAGCACGATTTAGGATTTTGCTGTAAAATGAATTCCTTCACTTAAAGGATAGTCAAGATTTCAGATATTGCCATAAGATGAATTGCTTCACTCAAACCACGTTAAAACTGGTTTGTCCTTCATATTTGTCAATGTTTAAGCTGGTTTCAAACATAAACTTCTTTTTAAAACCTTGTATGAGAAAGAACCACAATTATGGTTGAGCAATACGCCCCTTATGAGGAGTTATGAACAACTTCGGATTTTGCTGTAAAATGAATTGCTTCACTCAAACCAAGTTAAAACTGCTTTGTCCTTCATATTAATCCATGTCTAAGCTGGATTCAAGCAAAAACTTATTTTTATAACCTTATTTGAGAAAGAACCACACTTATGTTTGAGCAATACACTCCTTATGAGGAGTTATGCACGATTTAGGATTTTGCTGTAAAATGAATTCCTTCACTTAAACCAAGTTAAAATTGATTTGTCCTTCTTATTTATCCATGTCTAAGCTGTTTTCAAGTATAAACTTCTTTATATTACCTTATATGAGAAAGAACCACACTTGTTCTTCTGGAATCCGAAATTCGCTTTCTTTTAAGGAGATAGTCAAGATTTCAGATATTGCCATAAAATGAATTGCTTCACTCAAACCAAGTTAAAACTGCTTTTTCCTTCATATTTGTCAATGTTTAAGCTGGTTTCAAACATAAACTTCTTTTTATAACCTTGTATGAGGAAGAACCACACTTATATTTGAGCAATATTCTCCTTATGAGGAGTTATGCACGATTTAGGATTTTGCTGTAAAATGAATTCCTTCACTTAAACCAAGTTAAAACTGCTTTGTCCTTCTTATTTATCCATGTCTAAGCTGGTTTCAAACATAAACTTCTTTATATTACCTTATATGAGAAAGAACCACACTTGTTCTTCTGGAATCCGAAATTCGCTTTCTTTTAAGGAGATAGTCAAGATTTCAGATATTGCCATAAAATGAATTGCTTCACTCAAACCAAGTTAAACCTGCTTTTTCCTTCATATTTGTCAATGTTTAAGCTGGTTTCAAACATAAACTTCTTTTTATAACCTTGTATGAGGAAGAACCACACTTATATTTGAGCAATATTCTCCTTATGAGGAGTTATGCACGATTTAGGATTTTGCTGTAAAATGAATTCCTTCACTTAAACCAAGTTAAAACTGCTTTGTCCTTCTTATTTATCCATGTCTAAGCTGGTTTCAAACATAAACTTCTTTATATTACCTTATATGAGAAAGAACCACACTTGTTCTTCTGGAATCCGAAATTCGCTTTCTTTTAAGGAGATAGTCAAGATTTCAGATATTGCCATAAAATGAATTGCTTCACTCAAACCAAGTTAAAGCCTGCTTTTTCCTTCATATTTGTCAATGTTTAAGCTTGTTTCAAACATAAACTTCTTTTTATAATCTTGTATGAGAAAGAACCACACTTATGTTTGAGCAATACACTCCTTATGAGGAGTTATGCACGATTTAGGATTTTGCTGTAAAATGAATTCCTTCACTCAAACCAAGTTAAAACTGCTGTGTCCTTCCTATTTATCCATATCTAAGCTGTTTTCAAGTATAAACTTCTTTATATTACCTTATATGAGAAAGAACCACACTTGTTCTTCTGGAATCCGAAATTCGCTTTCTTTTAAGGAGATAGTCAAGATTTCAGATATTGCCATAAAATGAATTGCTTCACTCAAACCAAGTTAAAACTGCTTTTCCTTCATATTTGTCAATGTTTAAGCTGGTTTCAAACATAAACTTCTTTTTATAACCTTGTATGAGGAAGAACCACACTTATATTTGAGCAATATTCTCCTTATGAGGAGTTATGCACGATTTAGGATTTTGCTGTAAAATGAATTCCTTCACTTAAACCAAGTTAAAACTGCTTTGTCCTTCTTATTTATCCATGTCTAAGCTGGTTTCAAACATAAACTTCTTTATATTACCTTATATGAGAAAGAACCACACTTGTTCTTCTGGAATCCGAAATTCGCTTTCTTTTAAGGAGATAGTCAAGATTTCAGATATTGCCATAAAATGAATTGCTTCACTCAAACCAAGTTAAAACTGCTTTGTCCTTCATATTTGTCAATGTTTAAGCTGGTTTCAAACATAAACTTCTTTTTATAACCTTGTATGAGGAAGAACCACACTTATGTTTGAGAAATACACTCCTTATGAGGAGTTATGCACGATTTAGGATTTTGCTGTAAAATGAATTCCTTCACTTAAACCAAGTTAAAACTGCTGTGTCCTTCTTATTTATCCATATCTAAGCTGTTTTCAAATATAAACTTCTTTATATTACCTTATATGATAAAGAACCACACTTATGTTTGAGCAATACACTCCTTATGAGGAGTTAAGCACGATTTAGGATTTTGCTGTAAAATGAATTCCTTCACTTAAAGGATAGTCAAGATTTCAGATATTGCCATAAGATGAATTGCTTCACTCAAACCACGTTAAAACTGGTTTGTCCTTCATATTTGTCAATGTTTAAGCTGGTTTCAAACATAAACTTCTTTTTAAAACCTTGTATGAGAAAGAACCACAATTATGGTTGAGCAATACGCCCCTTATGAGGAGTTATGCACAATTTCGGATTTTGCTGTAAAATGAATTGCTTCACTCAAACCAAGTTAAAACTGCTTTGTCCTTCATATTTGTCAATGTTTAAGCTGGTTTCAAACATAAACTTCTTTTTATAACCTTGTATGAGGAAGAACCACACTTATGTTTGAGAAATACACTCCTTATGAGGAGTTATGCACGATTTAGGATTTTGCTGTAAAATGAATTCCTTCACTTAAACCAAGTTAAAACTGCTGTGTCCTTCTTATTTATCCATATCTAAGCTGTTTTCAAATATAAACTTCTTTATATTACCTTATATGATAAAGAACCACACTTATGTTTGAGCAATACACTCCTTATGAGGAGTTAAGCACGATTTAGGATTTTGCTGTAAAATGAATTCCTTCACTTAAAGGATAGTCAAGATTTCAGATATTGCCATAAGATGAATTGCTTCACTCAAACCACGTTAAAACTGGTTTGTCCTTCATATTTGTCAATGTTTAAGCTGGTTTCAAACATAAACTTCTTTTTAAAACCTTGTATGAGAAAGAACCACAATTATGGTTGAGCAATACGCCCCTTATGAGGAGTTATGAACAACTTCGGATTTTGCTGTAAAATGAATTGCTTCACTCAAACCAAGTTAAAACTGCTTTGTCCTTCATATTAATCCATGTCTAAGCTGGATTCAAGCAAAAACTTATTTTTATAACCTTATTTGAGAAAGAACCACACTTATGTTTGAGCAATACACTCCTTATGAGGAGTTATGCACGATTTAGGATTTTGCTGTAAAATGAATTCCTTCACTTAAACCAAGTTAAAATTGATTTGTCCTTCTTATTTATCCATGTCTAAGCTGTTTTCAAGTATAAACTTCTTTATATTACCTTATATGAGAAAGAACCACACTTGTTCTTCTGGAATCCGAAATTCGCTTTCTTTTAAGGAGATAGTCAAGATTTCAGATATTGCCATAAAATGAATTGCTTCACTCAAACCAAGTTAAAACTGCTTTTTCCTTCATATTTGTCAATGTTTAAGCTGGTTTCAAACATAAACTTCTTTTTATAACCTTGTATGAGGAAGAACCACACTTATATTTGAGCAATATTCTCCTTATGAGGAGTTATGCACGATTTAGGATTTTGCTGTAAAATGAATTCCTTCACTTAAACCAAGTTAAAACTGCTTTGTCCTTCTTATTTATCCATGTCTAAGCTGGTTTCAAACATAAACTTCTTTATATTACCTTATATGAGAAAGAACCACACTTGTTCTTCTGGAATCCGAAATTCGCTTTCTTTTAAGGAGATAGTCAAGATTTCAGATATTGCCATAAAATGAATTGCTTCACTCAAACCAAGTTAAAACTGCTTTTTCCTTCATATTTGTCAATGTTTAAGCTGGTTTCAAACATAAACTTCTTTTTATAATCTTGTATGAGAAAGAACCACACTTATGTTTGAGCAATACACTCCTTATGAGGAGTTATGCACGATTTAGGATTTTGCTGTAAAATGAATTCCTTCACTTAAACCAAGTTAAAACTGCTGTGTCCTTCTTATTTATCCATATCTAAGCTGTTTTCAAGTATAAACTTCTTTATATTACCTTATATGAGAAAGAACCACACTTATGTTTGAGCAATACACTCCTTATGAGGAGTTAAGCACGATTTAGGATTTTGCTGAAAAATGAATTCCTTCACTTAAAGGATAGTCAAGATTTCAGATATTGCCATAAAATTAATTGCTTCACTCAAACCACGTTAAAACTGGTTTGTCCTTCATATTTGTCAATGTTTAAGCTGGTTTCAAACATAAACTTCTTTTTTAAACCTTGTATGAGAAAGAACCACAATTATGGTTGAGCAATACGCCCCTTATGAGGAGTTATGCACAATTTCGGATTTTGCTGTAAAATGAATTGCTTCACTCAAACCAAGTTAAAACTGCTTTGTCCTTCATATTTGTCAATGTTTAAGCTGGTTTCAAACATAAACTTCTTTTTATAACCTTGTATGAGGAAGAACCACACTTATATTTGAGCAATATTCTCCTTATGAGGAGTTATGCACGATTTAGGATTTTGCTGTAAAATGAATTCCTTCACTTAAACCAAGTTAAAACTGCTTTGTCCTTCTTATTTATCCATGTCTAAGCTGGTTTCAAACATAAACTTCTTTATATTACCTTATATGAGAAAGAACCACACTTGTTCTTCTGGAATCCGAAATTCGCTTTCTTTTAAGGAGATAGTCAAGATTTCAGATTTTGCTGTAAAATGAATTGCTTCACTCAAACCAAGTTAAACCTGCTTTTTCCTTCATATTTGTCAATGTTTAAACTGGTTTCAAACATAAACTTCTTTTTATAATCTTGTATGAGGAAGAACCACACTTATGTTTGAGCAATATTCTCCTTATGAGGAGTTATGCACGATTTAGGATTTTGCTGTAAAACTAATTCCTTCACTTAAACCAAGTTAAAATTGATTTGTCCTTCTTATTTATCCATGTCTAAGCTGGTTTCAAACATAAACTTCTTTATATTACCTTATATGAGAAAGAACCACACTTATGTTTGAGCAATACACTCCTTATGAGGAGTTAAGCACGATTTAGGATTTTGCTGTAAAATGAATTCCTTCACTTAAAGGATAGTCAAGATTTCAGATATTGCCATAAAATGAATTGCTTCACTCAAACCACGTTAAAACTGGTTTGTCCTTCATATTTGTCAATGTGTAAGCTGGTTTCAAACATAAACTTCTTTTTAAAACCTTGTATGAGAAAGAACCACAATTATGGTTGAGCAATACGCCCCTTATGAGGAGTTATGCACAATTTCGGATTTTGCTGTAAAATGAATTGCTTCACTCAAACCAAGTTAAAACTGCTTTGTCCTTCATATTAATCCATGTCTAAGCTGGATTCAAGCAAAAACTTATTTTTATAACCTTATTTGAGAAAGAACCACACTTATGTTTGAACAATACACTCCTTATGAGGAGTTATGCACGATTTAGGATTTTGCTGTAAAATGAATTCCTTCACTTAAACCAAGTTAAAATTGATTTGTCCTTCTTATTTATCCATGTCTAAGCTGTTTTCAAGTATAAACTTCTTTATATTACCTTATATGAGAAAGAACCACACTTGTTCTTCTGGAATCCAAAATTCGCTTTCTTTTAAGGAGATAGTCAAGATTTCAGATATTGCCATAAAATGAATTGCTTCACTCAAACCAAGTTAAACCTGCTTTTTCCTTCATATTTGTCAATGTTTAAGCTGGTTTCAAACATAAACTTATTTTTATAACCTTGTATGAGGAAGAACCACACTTATGTTTGAGAAATACACTCCTTATGAGGAGTTATGCACGATTTAGGATTTTGCTGTAAAATGAATTCCTTCACTTAAACCAAGTTAAAACTGCTGTGTCCTTCTTATTTATCCATATCTAAGCTGTTTTCAAATATAAACTTCTTTATATTACCTTATATGATAAAGAACCACACTTATGTTTGAGCAATACACTCCTTATGAGGAGTTAAGCACGATTTAGGATTTTGCTGTAAAATGAATTCCTTCACTTAAAGGATAGTCAAGATTTCAGATATTGCCATAAGATGAATTGCTTCACTCAAACCACGTTAAAACTGGTTTGTCCTTCATATTTGTCAATGTTTAAGCTGGTTTCAAACATAAACTTCTTTTTAAAACCTTGTATGAGAAAGAACCACAATTATGGTTGAGCAATACGCCCCTTATGAGGAGTTATGCACAATTTCGGATTTTGCTGTAAAATGAATTGCTTCACTCAAACCAAGTTAAAACTGCTTTGTCCTTCATATTAATCCATGTCTAAGCTGGATTCAAGCAAAAACTTATTTTTATAACCTTATTTGAGAAAGAACCACACTTATGTTTGAGCAATACACTCCTTATGAGGAGTTATGCACGATTTAGGATTTTGCTGTAAAATGAATTCCTTCACTTAAACCAAGTTAAAATTGATTTGTCCTTCTTATTTATCCATGTCTAAGCTGTTTTCAAGTATAAACTTCTTTATATTACCTTATATGAGAAAGAACCACACTTGTTCTTCTGGAATCCGAAATTCGCTTTCTTTTAAGGAGATAGTCAAGATTTCAGATATTGCCATAAAATGAATTGCTTCACTCAAACCAAGTTAAAACTGCTTTTTCCTTCATATTTGTCAATGTTTAAGCTGGTTTCAAACATAAACTTCTTTTTTAAACCTTGTATGAGAAAGAACCACAATTATGGTTGAGCAATACGCCCCTTATGAGGAGTTATGCACAATTTCGGATTTTGCTGTAAAATGAATTGCTTCACTCAAACCAAGTTAAAACTGCTTTGTCCTTCATATTTGTCAATGTTTAAGCTGGTTTCAAACATAAACTTCTTTTTATAACCTTGTATGAGGAAGAACCACACTTATATTTGAGCAATATTATCCTTATGAGGAGTTATGCACGGTTTAGGATTTTGCTGTAAAATGAATTCCTTCACTTAAACCAAGTTAAAACTGCTTTGTCCTTCTTATTTATCCATGTCTAAGCTGGTTTCAAACATAAACTTCTTTATATTACCTTATATGAGAAAGAACCACACTTGTTCTTCTGGAATCCGAAATTCGCTTTCTTTTAAGGAGATAGTCAAGATTTCAGATATTGCCATAAAATGAATTGCTTCACTCAAACCAAGTTAAACCTGCTTTTTCCTTCATATTTGTCAATGTTTAAACTGGTTTCAAACATAAACTTATTTTTATAATCTTGTATGAGGAAGAACCACACTTATGTTTGAGCAATACACTCCTTATGAGGAGTTATGCACGATTTAGGATTTTGCTGTAAAATGAATTCCTTCACTTAAACCAAGTTAAAACTGCTGCGTCCTTCTTATTTATCCATATCTAAGCTGTTTTCAAGTATAAACTTCTTTATATTACCTTATATGAGAAAGAACCACACTTATGTTTGAGCAATACACTCCTTATGAGGAGTTAAGCACGATTTAGGATTTTGCTGTAAAATGAATTCCTTCACTTAAAGGATAGTCAAGATTTCAGATATTGCCATAAAATGAATTGCTTCACTCAAACCACGTTAAAACTGGTTTGTCCTTCATATTTGTCAATGTTTAAGCTGGTTTCAAACATAAACTTCTTTTTTAAACCTTGTATGAGAAAGAACCACAATTATGGTTGAGCAATACGCCCCTTATGAGGAGTTATGCACAATTTCGGATTTTGCTGTAAAATGAATTGCTTCACTCAAACCAAGTTAAAACTGCTTTGTCCTTCATATTTGTCAATGTTTAAGCTGGTTTCAAACATAAACTTCTTTTTATAACCTTGTATGAGGAAGAACCACACTTATGTTTGAGAAATACACTCCTTATGAGGAGTTATGCACGATTTAGGATTTTGCTGTAAAATGAATTCCTTCACTTAAACCAAGTTAAAACTGCTGTGTCCTTCTTATTTATCCATATCTAAGCTGTTTTCAAATATAAACTTCTTTATATTACCTTATATGATAAAGAACCACACTTATGTTTGAGCAATACACTCCTTATGAGGAGTTAAGCACGATTTAGGATTTTGCTGTAAAATGAATTCCTTCACTTAAAGGATAGTCAAGATTTCAGATATTGCCATAAGATGAATTGCTTCACTCAAACCACGTTAAAACTGGTTTGTCCTTCATATTTGTCAATGTTTAAGCTGGTTTCAAACATAAACTTCTTTTTAAAACCTTGTATGAGAAAGAACCACAATTATGGTTGAGCAATACGCCCCTTATGAGGAGTTATGAACAACTTCGGATTTTGCTGTAAAATGAATTGCTTCACTCAAACCAAGTTAAAACTGCTTTGTCCTTCATATTAATCCATGTCTAAGCTGGATTCAAGCAAAAACTTATTTTTATAACCTTATTTGAGAAAGAACCACACTTATGTTTGAGCAATACACTCCTTATGAGGAGTTATGCACGATTTAGGATTTTGCTGTAAAATGAATTCCTTCACTTAAACCAAGTTAAAATTGATTTGTCCTTCTTATTTATCCATGTCTAAGCTGTTTTCAAGTATAAACTTCTTTATATTACCTTATATGAGAAAGAACCACACTTGTTCTTCTGGAATCCGAAATTCGCTTTCTTTTAAGGAGATAGTCAAGATTTCAGATATTGCCATAAAATGAATTGCTTCACTCAAACCAAGTTAAAACTGCTTTTTCCTTCATATTTGTCAATGTTTAAGCTGGTTTCAAACATAAACTTCTTTTTATAACCTTGTATGAGGAAGAACCACACTTATATTTGAGCAATATTCTCCTTATGAGGAGTTATGCACGATTTAGGATTTTGCTGTAAAATGAATTCCTTCACTTAAACCAAGTTAAAACTGCTTTGTCCTTCTTATTTATCCATGTCTAAGCTGGTTTCAAACATAAACTTCTTTATATTACCTTATATGAGAAAGAACCACACTTGTTCTTCTGGAATCCGAAATTCGCTTTCTTTTAAGGAGATAGTCAAGATTTCAGATATTGCCATAAAATGAATTGCTTCACTCAAACCAAGTTAAACCTGCTTTTTCCTTCATATTTGTCAATGTTTAAGCTGGTTTCAAACATAAACTTCTTTTTATAACCTTGTATGAGGAAGAACCACACTTATATTTGAGCAATATTCTCCTTATGAGGAGTTATGCACGATTTAGGATTTTGCTGTAAAATGAATTCCTTCACTTAAACCAAGTTAAAACTGCTTTGTCCTTCTTATTTATCCATGTCTAAGCTGGTTTCAAACATAAACTTCTTTATATTACCTTATATGAGAAAGAACCACACTTGTTCTTCTGGAATCCGAAATTCGCTTTCTTTTAAGGAGATAGTCAAGATTTCAGATATTGCCATAAAATGAATTGCTTCACTCAAACCAAGTTAAAGCCTGCTTTTTCCTTCATATTTGTCAATGTTTAAGCTTGTTTCAAACATAAACTTCTTTTTATAATCTTGTATGAGAAAGAACCACACTTATGTTTGAGCAATACACTCCTTATGAGGAGTTATGCACGATTTAGGATTTTGCTGTAAAATGAATTCCTTCACTCAAACCAAGTTAAAACTGCTGTGTCCTTCCTATTTATCCATATCTAAGCTGTTTTCAAGTATAAACTTCTTTATATTACCTTATATGAGAAAGAACCACACTTGTTCTTCTGGAATCCGAAATTCGCTTTCTTTTAAGGAGATAGTCAAGATTTCAGATATTGCCATAAAATGAATTGCTTCACTCAAACCAAGTTAAAACTGCTTTTCCTTCATATTTGTCAATGTTTAAGCTGGTTTCAAACATAAACTTCTTTTTATAACCTTGTATGAGGAAGAACCACACTTATATTTGAGCAATATTCTCCTTATGAGGAGTTATGCACGATTTAGGATTTTGCTGTAAAATGAATTCCTTCACTTAAACCAAGTTAAAACTGCTTTGTCCTTCTTATTTATCCATGTCTAAGCTGGTTTCAAACATAAACTTCTTTATATTACCTTATATGAGAAAGAACCACACTTGTTCTTCTGGAATCCGAAATTCGCTTTCTTTTAAGGAGATAGTCAAGATTTCAGATATTGCCATAAAATGAATTGCTTCACTCAAACCAAGTTAAAACTGCTTTGTCCTTCATATTTGTCAATGTTTAAGCTGGTTTCAAACATAAACTTCTTTTTATAACCTTGTATGAGGAAGAACCACACTTATGTTTGAGAAATACACTCCTTATGAGGAGTTATGCACGATTTAGGATTTTGCTGTAAAATGAATTCCTTCACTTAAACCAAGTTAAAACTGCTGTGTCCTTCTTATTTATCCATATCTAAGCTGTTTTCAAATATAAACTTCTTTATATTACCTTATATGATAAAGAACCACACTTATGTTTGAGCAATACACTCCTTATGAGGAGTTAAGCACGATTTAGGATTTTGCTGTAAAATGAATTCCTTCACTTAAAGGATAGTCAAGATTTCAGATATTGCCATAAGATGAATTGCTTCACTCAAACCACGTTAAAACTGGTTTGTCCTTCATATTTGTCAATGTTTAAGCTGGTTTCAAACATAAACTTCTTTTTAAAACCTTGTATGAGAAAGAACCACAATTATGGTTGAGCAATACGCCCCTTATGAGGAGTTATGCACAATTTCGGATTTTGCTGTAAAATGAATTGCTTCACTCAAACCAAGTTAAAACTGCTTTGTCCTTCATATTTGTCAATGTTTAAGCTGGTTTCAAACATAAACTTCTTTTTATAACCTTGTATGAGGAAGAACCACACTTATGTTTGAGAAATACACTCCTTATGAGGAGTTATGCACGATTTAGGATTTTGCTGTAAAATGAATTCCTTCACTTAAACCAAGTTAAAACTGCTGTGTCCTTCTTATTTATCCATATCTAAGCTGTTTTCAAATATAAACTTCTTTATATTACCTTATATGATAAAGAACCACACTTATGTTTGAGCAATACACTCCTTATGAGGAGTTAAGCACGATTTAGGATTTTGCTGTAAAATGAATTCCTTCACTTAAAGGATAGTCAAGATTTCAGATATTGCCATAAGATGAATTGCTTCACTCAAACCACGTTAAAACTGGTTTGTCCTTCATATTTGTCAATGTTTAAGCTGGTTTCAAACATAAACTTCTTTTTAAAACCTTGTATGAGAAAGAACCACAATTATGGTTGAGCAATACGCCCCTTATGAGGAGTTATGAACAACTTCGGATTTTGCTGTAAAATGAATTGCTTCACTCAAACCAAGTTAAAACTGCTTTGTCCTTCATATTAATCCATGTCTAAGCTGGATTCAAGCAAAAACTTATTTTTATAACCTTATTTGAGAAAGAACCACACTTATGTTTGAGCAATACACTCCTTATGAGGAGTTATGCACGATTTAGGATTTTGCTGTAAAATGAATTCCTTCACTTAAACCAAGTTAAAATTGATTTGTCCTTCTTATTTATCCATGTCTAAGCTGTTTTCAAGTATAAACTTCTTTATATTACCTTATATGAGAAAGAACCACACTTGTTCTTCTGGAATCCGAAATTCGCTTTCTTTTAAGGAGATAGTCAAGATTTCAGATATTGCCATAAAATGAATTGCTTCACTCAAACCAAGTTAAAACTGCTTTTTCCTTCATATTTGTCAATGTTTAAGCTGGTTTCAAACATAAACTTCTTTTTATAACCTTGTATGAGGAAGAACCACACTTATATTTGAGCAATATTCTCCTTATGAGGAGTTATGCACGATTTAGGATTTTGCTGTAAAATGAATTCCTTCACTTAAACCAAGTTAAAACTGCTTTGTCCTTCTTATTTATCCATGTCTAAGCTGGTTTCAAACATAAACTTCTTTATATTACCTTATATGAGAAAGAACCACACTTGTTCTTCTGGAATCCGAAATTCGCTTTCTTTTAAGGAGATAGTCAAGATTTCAGATATTGCCATAAAATGAATTGCTTCACTCAAACCAAGTTAAAACTGCTTTTTCCTTCATATTTGTCAATGTTTAAGCTGGTTTCAAACATAAACTTCTTTTTATAATCTTGTATGAGAAAGAACCACACTTATGTTTGAGCAATACACTCCTTATGAGGAGTTATGCACGATTTAGGATTTTGCTGTAAAATGAATTCCTTCACTTAAACCAAGTTAAAACTGCTGTGTCCTTCTTATTTATCCATATCTAAGCTGTTTTCAAGTATAAACTTCTTTATATTACCTTATATGAGAAAGAACCACACTTATGTTTGAGCAATACACTCCTTATGAGGAGTTAAGCACGATTTAGGATTTTGCTGAAAAATGAATTCCTTCACTTAAAGGATAGTCAAGATTTCAGATATTGCCATAAAATTAATTGCTTCACTCAAACCACGTTAAAACTGGTTTGTCCTTCATATTTGTCAATGTTTAAGCTGGTTTCAAACATAAACTTCTTTTTTAAACCTTGTATGAGAAAGAACCACAATTATGGTTGAGCAATACGCCCCTTATGAGGAGTTATGCACAATTTCGGATTTTGCTGTAAAATGAATTGCTTCACTCAAACCAAGTTAAAACTGCTTTGTCCTTCATATTTGTCAATGTTTAAGCTGGTTTCAAACATAAACTTCTTTTTATAACCTTGTATGAGGAAGAACCACACTTATATTTGAGCAATATTCTCCTTATGAGGAGTTATGCACGATTTAGGATTTTGCTGTAAAATGAATTCCTTCACTTAAACCAAGTTAAAACTGCTTTGTCCTTCTTATTTATCCATGTCTAAGCTGGTTTCAAACATAAACTTCTTTATATTACCTTATATGAGAAAGAACCACACTTGTTCTTCTGGAATCCGAAATTCGCTTTCTTTTAAGGAGATAGTCAAGATTTCAGATTTTGCTGTAAAATGAATTGCTTCACTCAAACCAAGTTAAACCTGCTTTTTCCTTCATATTTGTCAATGTTTAAACTGGTTTCAAACATAAACTTCTTTTTATAATCTTGTATGAGGAAGAACCACACTTATGTTTGAGCAATATTCTCCTTATGAGGAGTTATGCACGATTTAGGATTTTGCTGTAAAACTAATTCCTTCACTTAAACCAAGTTAAAATTGATTTGTCCTTCTTATTTATCCATGTCTAAGCTGGTTTCAAACATAAACTTCTTTATATTACCTTATATGAGAAAGAACCACACTTATGTTTGAGCAATACACTCCTTATGAGGAGTTAAGCACGATTTAGGATTTTGCTGTAAAATGAATTCCTTCACTTAAAGGATAGTCAAGATTTCAGATATTGCCATAAAATGAATTGCTTCACTCAAACCACGTTAAAACTGGTTTGTCCTTCATATTTGTCAATGTGTAAGCTGGTTTCAAACATAAACTTCTTTTTAAAACCTTGTATGAGAAAGAACCACAATTATGGTTGAGCAATACGCCCCTTATGAGGAGTTATGCACAATTTCGGATTTTGCTGTAAAATGAATTGCTTCACTCAAACCAAGTTAAAACTGCTTTGTCCTTCATATTAATCCATGTCTAAGCTGGATTCAAGCAAAAACTTATTTTTATAACCTTATTTGAGAAAGAACCACACTTATGTTTGAACAATACACTCCTTATGAGGAGTTATGCACGATTTAGGATTTTGCTGTAAAATGAATTCCTTCACTTAAACCAAGTTAAAATTGATTTGTCCTTCTTATTTATCCATGTCTAAGCTGTTTTCAAGTATAAACTTCTTTATATTACCTTATATGAGAAAGAACCACACTTGTTCTTCTGGAATCCAAAATTCGCTTTCTTTTAAGGAGATAGTCAAGATTTCAGATATTGCCATAAAATGAATTGCTTCACTCAAACCAAGTTAAACCTGCTTTTTCCTTCATATTTGTCAATGTTTAAGCTGGTTTCAAACATAAACTTATTTTTATAACCTTGTATGAGGAAGAACCACACTTATGTTTGAGCAATACACTCCTTATGAGGAGTTATGCACGATTTAGGATTTGGCTGTAAAATGAATTCCTTCACTTAAACCAAGTTAAAACTGCTGTGTCCTTCTTATTTATCCATATCTAAGCTGTTTTCAAGTATAAACTTCTTTATATTACCTTATATGAGAAAGAACCACACTTATGTTTGAGCAATACACTCCTTATGAGGAGTTAAGCACGATTTAGGATTTTGCTGTAAAATGAATTCCTTCACTTAAAGGATAGTCAAGATTTCAGATATTGCCATAAAATTAATTGCTTCACTCAAACCACGTTAAAACTGGTTTGTCCTTCATATTTGTCAATGTTTAAGCTGGTTTCAAACATAAACTTCTTTTTTAAACCTTGTATGAGATAGAACCACAATTATGGTTGAGCAATACGCCCCTTATGAGGAGTTATGCACAATTTCGGATTTTGCTGTAAAATGAATTGCTTCACTCAAACCAAGTTAAAACTGCTTTGTCCTTCATATTAATCCATGTCTAAGCTGGATTCAAGCAAAAACTTATTTTTATAACCTTATTTGAGAAAGAACCACACTTATGTTTGAAAAATACACTCCTTATGAGGAGTTATGCACGATTTAGGATTTTGCTGTAAAATGAATTCCTTCACTTAAACCAAGTTAAAACTGCTGTGTCCTTCCTATTTATCCATATCTAAGCTGTTTTCAAGTATAAACTTCTTTATATTACCTTATATGAGAAAGAACCACACTTGTTCTTCTGGAATCCGAAATTCGCTTTCTTTTAAGGAGATAGTCAAGATTTCAGATATTGCCATAAAATGAATTGCTTCACTCAAACCAAGTTAAAGCCTGCTTTTTCCTTCATATTTGTCAATGTTTAAGCTGGTTTTAAACATAAACTTCTTTTTATAATCTTGTATGAGAAAGAACCACACTTATATTTGAGCAATATTCTCCTTATGAGGAGTTATGCACGATTTAGGATTTTGCTGTAAAATGAATTCCTTCACTAAAACCAAGTTAAAACTGCTTTGTCCTTCTTATTTATCCATGTCTAAGCTGGTTTCAAACATAAACTTCTTTATATTACCTTATATGAGAAAGAACCACACTTGTTCTTCTGGAATCCGAAATTTGCTTTCTTTTAAGGAGATAGTCAAGATTTCAGATATTGCCATAAAATGAATTGCTTCACTCAAACCAAGTTAAAACTGCTTTTTCCTTCATATTTGTCAATGTTTAAGCTGGTTTCAAACATAAACTTCTTTTTATAATCTTGTATGAGAAAGAACCACACTTATGTTTGAGCAATACACTCCTTATGAGGAGTTAAGCACGATTTAGGATTTTGCTGTAAAATGAATTGCTTCACTTAGAGGATAGTCAAGATTTCAGATATTGCCATAAAATGAATTGCTTCACTCAAACCACGTTAAAACTGGTTTGTCCTTCATATTTGTCAATGTTTAAGCTGGTTTCAAACATAAACTTCTTTTTAAAACCTTGTATGAGAAAGAACCACAATTATGGTTGAGCAATACGCCCCTTATGAGGAGTTATGCACGATTTAGGATTTTGCTGTAAAATGAATTCCTTCACTTAAACCAAGTTAAAACTGCTTTGTCCTTCTTATTTATCCATGTCTAAGCTGGTTTCAAACATAAACTTCTTTATATTACCTTATATGAGAAAGAACCACACTTGTTCTTCTGGAATCCGAAATTCGCTTTCTTTTAAGGAGATAGTCAAGATTTCAGATATTGCCATAAAATGAATTGCTTCACTCAAACCAAGTTAAAGCCTGCTTTTTCCTTCATATTTGTCAATGTTTAAACTGGTTTCAAACATAAACTTCTTTTTATAATCTTGTATGAGGAAGAACCACACTTATGTTTGAGCAATACACTCCTTATGAGGAGTTATGCACGATTTAGGATTTTGCTGTAAAATGAATTCCTTCACTTAAACCAAGTTAAAACTGCTGTGTCCTTCTTATTTATCCATATCTAAGCTGTTTTCAAATATAAACTCCTTTATATTACCTTATATGAGAAAGAACCACACTTATGTTTGAGCAATACACTCCTTATGAGGAGTTAAGCACGATTTAGGATTTTGCTGTAAAATGAATTCCTTCACTTAAAGGATAGTCAAGATTTCAGATATTGCCATAAAATTAATTGCTTCACTCAAACCACGTTAAAACTGGTTTGTCCTTCATATTTGTCAATGTTTAAGCTGGTTTCAAACATAAACTTCTTTTTAAAACCTTGTATGAGAAAGAACCACAATTATGGTTGAGCAATACGCCCCTTATGAGGAGTTATGAACAACTTCGGATTTTGCTGTAAAATGAATTGCTTCACTCAAACCAAGTTAAAACTGCTTTGTCCTTCATATTAATCCATGTCTAAGCTGGATTCAAGCAAAAACTTATTTTTATAACCTTATTTGAGAAAGAACCACACTTATGTTTGAGCAATACACTCCTTATGAGGAGTTATGCACGATTTAGGATTTTGCTGTAAAATGAATTCCTTCACTTAAACCAAGTTAAAATTGATTTGTCCTTCTTATTTATCCATGTCTAAGCTGTTTTCAAGTATAAACTTCTTTATATTACCTTATATGAGAAAGAACCACACTTGTTCTTCTGGAATCCGAAATTCGCTTTCTTTTAAGGAGATAGTCAAGATTTCAGATATTGCCATAAAATGAATTGCTTCACTCAAACCAAGTTAAAGCCTGCTTTTTCCTTCATATGTGTCAATGTTTAAGCTGGTTTTAAACATAAACTTCTTTTTATAATCTTGTATGAGAAAGAACCACACTTATATTTGAGCAATATTCTCCTTATGAGGAGTTATGCACGATTTAGGATTTTGCTGTAAAATGAATTCCTTCACTTAAACCAAGTTAAAACTGCTTTGTCCTTCTTATTTATCCATGTCTAAGCTGGTTTCAAACATAAACTTCTTTATATTACCTTATATGAGAAAGAACCACACTTGTTCTTCTGGAATCCGAAATTCGCTTTCTTTTAAGGAGATAGTCAAGATTTCAGATATTGCCATAAAATGAATTGCTTCACTCAAACCACGTTAAAACTGGTTTGTCCTTCATATTTGTCAATGTTTAAGCTGGTTTCAAACATAAACTTCTTTTTAAAACCTTGTATGAGAAAGAACCACACTTATGGTTGAGCAATACGCCCCTTATGAGGAGTTATGCACAATTTCGGATTTTGCTGTAAAATGAATTGCTTCACTCAAACCAAGTTAAAACTGCTTTGTCCTTCATATTAATCCATGTCTAAGCTGGATTCAAGCAAAAACTTATTTTTATAACCTTATTTGAGAAAGAACCACACTTATGTTTGAGCAATACACTCCTTATGAGGAGTTATGCACGATTTAGGATTTTGCTGTAAAATGAATTCCTTCACTTAAACCAAGTTAAAACTGCTGTGTCCTTCCTATTTATCCATATCTAAGCTGTTTT
Organism: Leuresthes tenuis; assembly: GCF_036924035.1. Taxonomy (NCBI): domain Eukaryota; kingdom Metazoa; phylum Chordata; class Actinopteri; order Atheriniformes; family Atherinopsidae; genus Leuresthes; species Leuresthes tenuis. The sequence goes on along the minus strand of NW_027325374.1, from coordinate 22,544,032 downwards.
CAAGTATAAACTTCTTTATATTACCTTATATGAGAAAGAACCACACTTGTTCTTCTGGAATCCGAAATTCGCTTTCTTTTAAGGAGATAGTCAAGATTTCAGATATTGCCATAAAATGAATTGCTTCACTCAAACCAAGTTAAAGCCTGCTTTTTCCTTCATATTTGTCAATGTTTAAGCTGGTTTTAAACATAAACTTCTTTTTATAATCTTGTATGAGAAAGAACCACACTTATATTTGAGCAATATTCTCCTTATGAGGAGTTATGCACGATTTAGGATTTTGCTGTAAAATGAATTCCTTCACTTAAACCAAGTTAAAACTGCTTTGTCCTTCTTATTTATCCATGTCTAAGCTGGTTTCAAACATAAACTTCTTTATATTACCTTATATGAGAAAGAACCACACTTGTTCTTCTGGAATCCGAAATTTGCTTTCTTTTAAGGAGATAGTCAAGATTTCAGATATTGCCATAAAATGAATTGCTTCACTCAAACCAAGTTAAAACTGCTTTTTCCTTCATATTTGTCAATGTTTAAGCTGGTTTCAAACATAAACTTCTTTTTATAATCTTGTATGAGAAAGAACCACACTTATGTTTGAGCAATACACTCCTTATGAGGAGTTAAGCACGATTTAGGATTTTGCTGTAAAATGAATTGCTTCACTTAGAGGATAGTCAAGATTTCAGATATTGCCATAAAATGAATTGCTTCACTCAAACCACGTTAAAACTGGTTTGTCCTTCATATTTGTCAATGTTTAAGCTGGTTTCAAACATAAACTTCTTTTTAAAACCTTGTATGAGAAAGAACCACAATTATGGTTGAGCAATACGCCCCTTATGAGGAGTTATGCACGATTTAGGATTTTGCTGTAAAATGAATTCCTTCACTTAAACCAAGTTAAAACTGCTTTGTCCTTCTTATTTATCCATGTCTAAGCTGGTTTCAAACATAAACTTCTTTATATTACCTTATATGAGAAAGAACCACACTTGTTCTTCTGGAATCCGAAATTCGCTTTCTTTTAAGGAGATAGTCAAGATTTCAGATATTGCCATAAAATGAATTGCTTCACTCAAACCAAGTTAAAGCCTGCTTTTTCCTTCATATTTGTCAATGTTTAAACTGGTTTCAAACATAAACTTCTTTTTATAATCTTGTATGAGGAAGAACCACACTTATGTTTGAGCAATACACTCCTTATGAGGAGTTATGCACGATTTAGGATTTTGCTGTAAAATGAATTCCTTCACTTAAACCAAGTTAAAACTGCTGTGTCCTTCTTATTTATCCATATCTAAGCTGTTTTCAAATATAAACTCCTTTATATTACCTTATATGAGAAAGAACCACACTTATGTTTGAGCAATACACTCCTTATGAGGAGTTAAGCACGATTTAGGATTTTGCTGTAAAATGAATTCCTTCACTTAAAGGATAGTCAAGATTTCAGATATTGCCATAAAATTAATTGCTTCACTCAAACCACGTTAAAACTGGTTTGTCCTTCATATTTGTCAATGTTTAAGCTGGTTTCAAACATAAACTTCTTTTTAAAACCTTGTATGAGAAAGAACCACAATTATGGTTGAGCAATACGCCCCTTATGAGGAGTTATGAACAACTTCGGATTTTGCTGTAAAATGAATTGCTTCACTCAAACCAAGTTAAAACTGCTTTGTCCTTCATATTAATCCATGTCTAAGCTGGATTCAAGCAAAAACTTATTTTTATAACCTTATTTGAGAAAGAACCACACTTATGTTTGAGCAATACACTCCTTATGAGGAGTTATGCACGATTTAGGATTTTGCTGTAAAATGAATTCCTTCACTTAAACCAAGTTAAAATTGATTTGTCCTTCTTATTTATCCATGTCTAAGCTGTTTTCAAGTATAAACTTCTTTATATTACCTTATATGAGAAAGAACCACACTTGTTCTTCTGGAATCCGAAATTCGCTTTCTTTTAAGGAGATAGTCAAGATTTCAGATATTGCCATAAAATGAATTGCTTCACTCAAACCAAGTTAAAGCCTGCTTTTTCCTTCATATGTGTCAATGTTTAAGCTGGTTTTAAACATAAACTTCTTTTTATAATCTTGTATGAGAAAGAACCACACTTATATTTGAGCAATATTCTCCTTATGAGGAGTTATGCACGATTTAGGATTTTGCTGTAAAATGAATTCCTTCACTTAAACCAAGTTAAAACTGCTTTGTCCTTCTTATTTATCCATGTCTAAGCTGGTTTCAAACATAAACTTCTTTATATTACCTTATATGAGAAAGAACCACACTTGTTCTTCTGGAATCCGAAATTCGCTTTCTTTTAAGGAGATAGTCAAGATTTCAGATATTGCCATAAAATGAATTGCTTCACTCAAACCAAGTTAAAACTGCTTTTTCCTTCATATTTGTCAATGTTTAAGCTGGTTTCAAACATAAACTTCTTTTTATAATCTTGTATGAGAAAGAACCACACTTATGTTTGAGCAATACACTCCTTATGAGGAGTTAAGCACGATTTAGGATTTTGCTGTAAAATGAATTCCTTCACTTAGAGGATAGTCAAGATTTCAGATATTGCCATAAAATGAATTGCTTCACTCAAACCACGTTAAAACTGGTTTGTCCTTCATATTTGTCAATGTTTAAGCTGGTTTCAAACATAAACTTCTTTTTAAAATCTTGTATGAGAAAGAACCACAATTATGGTTGAGCAATAAGCCCCTTATGAGGAGTTATGCACAATTTCGGATTTTGCTGTAAAATGAATTGCTTCACTCAAACCAAGTTAAAACTGCTTTGTCCTTCATATAAATCCATGTCTAAGCTGGATTCAAGCAAAAACTTATTTTTATAACCTTATTTGAGAAAGAACCACACTTATGTTTGAGCAATACACTCCTTATGAGGAGTTATGCACGATTTAGGATTTTGCTGTAAAATGAATTCCTTCACTTAAACCAAGTTAAAATTGATTTGTCCTTCTTATTTATCCATGTCTAAGCTGTTTTCAAGTATAAACTTCTTTATATTACCTTATATGAGAAAGAACCACACTTGTTCTTCTGGAATCCGAAATTCGCTTTCTTTTAAGGAGATAGTCAAGATTTCAGATATTGCCATAAAATGAATTGCTTCACTCAAACCAAGTTAAACCTGCTTTTTCCTTCATATTTGTCAATGTTTAAGCTGGTTTCAAACATAAACTTCTTTTTATAATCTTGTATGAGAAAGAACCACACTTATGTTTGAGCAATACACTCCTTATGAGGAGTTATGCACGATTTAGGATTTTGCTGTAAAATGAATTCCTTCACTTAAACCAAGTTAAAACTGCTGTGTCCTTCTTATTTATCCATATCTAAGCTGTTTTCAAGTATAAACTTCTTTATATTACCTTATATGAGAAAGAACCACACTTGTTCTTCTGGAATCCGAAATTCGCTTTCTTTTAAGGAGATAGTCAAGATTTCAGATATTGCCATAAAATGAATTGCTTCACTCAAACCAAGTTAAAGCCTGCTTTTTCCTTCATATTTGTCAATGTTTAAGCTGGTTTTAAACATAAACTTCTTTTTATAATCTTGTATGAGAAAGAACCACACTTATATTTGAGCAATATTCTCCTTATGAGGAGTTATGCACGATTTAGGATTTTGCTGTAAAATGAATTCCTTCACTTAAACCAAGTTAAAACTGCTTTGTCCTTCTTATTTATCCATGTCTAAGCTGGTTTCAAACATAAACTTCTTTATATTACCTTATATGAGAAAGAACCACACTTGTTCTTCTGGAATCCGAAATTCGCTTTCTTTTAAGGAGATAGTCAAGATTTCAGATATTGCCATAAAATGAATTGCTTCACTCAAACCAAGTTAAAACTGCTTTTTCCTTCATATTTGTCAATGTTTAAGCTGGTTTCAAACATAAACTTCTTTTTATAATCTTGTATGAGAAAGAACCACACTTATGTTTGAGCAATACACTCCTTATGAGGAGTTATGCACGATTTAGGATTTTGCTGTAAAATGAATTCCTTCACTTAAACCAAGTTAAAACTGCTGTGTCCTTCCTATTTATCCATATCTAAGCTGTTTTCAAGTATAAACTTCTTTATATTACCTTATATGAGAAAGAACCACACTTGTTCTTCTGGAATCCGAAATTCGCTTTCTTTTAAGGAGATAGTCAAGATTTCAGATATTGCCATAAAATGAATTGCTTCACTCAAACCAAGTTAAAACTGCTTTTCCTTCATATTTGTCAATGTTTAAGCTGGTTTCAAACATAAACTTCTTTTTATAACCTTGTATGAGGAAGAACCACACTTATATTTGAGCAATATTCTCCTTATGAGGAGTTATGCACGATTTAGGATTTTGCTGTAAAATGAATTCCTTCACTTAAACCAAGTTAAAACTGCTTTGTCCTTCTTATTTATCCATGTCTAAGCTGGTTTCAAACATAAACTTCTTTATATTACCTTATATGAGAAAGAACCACACTTGTTCTTCTGGAATCCGAAATTCGCTTTCTTTTAAGGAGATAGTCAAGATTTCAGATATTGCCATAAAATGAATTGCTTCACTCAAACCAAGTTAAAACTGCTTTGTCCTTCATATTTGTCAATGTTTAAGCTGGTTTCAAACATAAACTTCTTTTTATAACCTTGTATGAGGAAGAACCACACTTATGTTTGAGAAATACACTCCTTATGAGGAGTTATGCACGATTTAGGATTTTGCTGTAAAATGAATTCCTTCACTTAAACCAAGTTAAAACTGCTGTGTCCTTCTTATTTATCCATATCTAAGCTGTTTTCAAATATAAACTTCTTTATATTACCTTATATGATAAAGAACCACACTTATGTTTGAGCAATACACTCCTTATGAGGAGTTAAGCACGATTTAGGATTTTGCTGTAAAATGAATTCCTTCACTTAAAGGATAGTCAAGATTTCAGATATTGCCATAAGATGAATTGCTTCACTCAAACCACGTTAAAACTGGTTTGTCCTTCATATTTGTCAATGTTTAAGCTGGTTTCAAACATAAACTTCTTTTTAAAACCTTGTATGAGAAAGAACCACAATTATGGTTGAGCAATACGCCCCTTATGAGGAGTTATGCACAATTTCGGATTTTGCTGTAAAATGAATTGCTTCACTCAAACCAAGTTAAAACTGCTTTGTCCTTCATATTAATCCATGTCTAAGCTGGATTCAAGCAAAAACTTATTTTTATAACCTTATTTGAGAAAGAACCACACTTATGTTTGAGCAATACACTCCTTATGAGGAGTTATGCACGATTTAGGATTTTGCTGTAAAATGAATTCCTTCACTTAAACCAAGTTAAAATTGATTTGTCCTTCTTATTTATCCATGTCTAAGCTGTTTTCAAGTATAAACTTCTTTATATTACCTTATATGAGAAAGAACCACACTTGTTCTTCTGGAATCCGAAATTCGCTTTCTTTTAAGGAGATAGTCAAGATTTCAGATATTGCCATAAAATGAATTGCTTCACTCAAACCAAGTTAAAACTGCTTTTTCCTTCATATTTGTCAATGTTTAAGCTGGTTTCAAACATAAACTTCTTTTTTAAACCTTGTATGAGAAAGAACCACAATTATGGTTGAGCAATACGCCCCTTATGAGGAGTTATGCACAATTTCGGATTTTGCTGTAAAATGAATTGCTTCACTCAAACCAAGTTAAAACTGCTTTGTCCTTCATATTTGTCAATGTTTAAGCTGGTTTCAAACATAAACTTCTTTTTATAACCTTGTATGAGGAAGAACCACACTTATATTTGAGCAATATTCTCCTTATGAGGAGTTATGCACGGTTTAGGATTTTGCTGTAAAATGAATTCCTTCACTTAAACCAAGTTAAAACTGCTTTGTCCTTCTTATTTATCCATGTCTAAGCTGGTTTCAAACATAAACTTCTTTATATTACCTTATATGAGAAAGAACCACACTTGTTCTTCTGGAATCCGAAATTCGCTTTCTTTTAAGGAGATAGTCAAGATTTCAGATATTGCCATAAAATGAATTGCTTCACTCAAACCAAGTTAAACCTGCTTTTTCCTTCATATTTGTCAATGTTTAAACTGGTTTCAAACATAAACTTATTTTTATAATCTTGTATGAGGAAGAACCACACTTATGTTTGAGCAATACACTCCTTATGAGGAGTTATGCACGATTTAGGATTTTGCTGTAAAATGAATTCCTTCACTTAAACCAAGTTAAAACTGCTGCGTCCTTCTTATTTATCCATATCTAAGCTGTTTTCAAGTATAAACTTCTTTATATTACCTTATATGAGAAAGAACCACACTTATGTTTGAGCAATACACTCCTTATGAGGAGTTAAGCACGATTTAGGATTTTGCTGTAAAATGAATTCCTTCACTTAAAGGATAGTCAAGATTTCAGATATTGCCATAAAATGAATTGCTTCACTCAAACCACGTTAAAACTGGTTTGTCCTTCATATTTGTCAATGTTTAAGCTGGTTTCAAACATAAACTTCTTTTTTAAACCTTGTATGAGAAAGAACCACAATTATGGTTGAGCAATACGCCCCTTATGAGGAGTTATGCACAATTTCGGATTTTGCTGTAAAATGAATTGCTTCACTCAAACCAAGTTAAAACTGCTTTGTCCTTCATATTTGTCAATGTTTAAGCTGGTTTCAAACATAAACTTCTTTTTATAACCTTGTATGAGGAAGAACCACACTTATGTTTGAGAAATACACTCCTTATGAGGAGTTATGCACGATTTAGGATTTTGCTGTAAAATGAATTCCTTCACTTAAACCAAGTTAAAACTGCTGTGTCCTTCTTATTTATCCATATCTAAGCTGTTTTCAAATATAAACTTCTTTATATTACCTTATATGATAAAGAACCACACTTATGTTTGAGCAATACACTCCTTATGAGGAGTTAAGCACGATTTAGGATTTTGCTGTAAAATGAATTCCTTCACTTAAAGGATAGTCAAGATTTCAGATATTGCCATAAGATGAATTGCTTCACTCAAACCACGTTAAAACTGGTTTGTCCTTCATATTTGTCAATGTTTAAGCTGGTTTCAAACATAAACTTCTTTTTAAAACCTTGTATGAGAAAGAACCACAATTATGGTTGAGCAATACGCCCCTTATGAGGAGTTATGAACAACTTCGGATTTTGCTGTAAAATGAATTGCTTCACTCAAACCAAGTTAAAACTGCTTTGTCCTTCATATTAATCCATGTCTAAGCTGGATTCAAGCAAAAACTTATTTTTATAACCTTATTTGAGAAAGAACCACACTTATGGTCACTGAGAACAGCTTCTGGGTCTTTGCGGTCTGACGGCTTTGCTTTGCGGTAAGACGTATTGCATCACTTCCTGTTGCTTTGTGTGTGCACTGTGACAGTTCTCGCTCTTCTTGAGCTACTAATAATCACCTTATTTCTCCCTATAATTTACACATCTTGCATAGTTAACTCTATCCCATACTTGTTATATTCTAACGCTCACTCTTACAGATCTTTAGTTTTTATTTTTCACTTTTTAGCGGTGTGTCTGGTTCTCTAGCTTAGCATGGCTACCAGTTCTCTTCCTCCATCTCCTGCTTTCACCTGCTCCGTGTGTCAGATGTTTAGTTACTCCTCTGCCTCCTTTAGTGGTAATGGTACATGTAACAAATGTAGTCTTTTTGTAGTTTTGGAGGCAAGGCTTTCTGAATTGGAAGCTCGGCTCTGCACTGTTGAAAACCACCCGATAGCGAGCCAGGCCCCTTTAGTCAGTGCGGAGCCACCTAGCGTAGCTAGCTCTGTTAGTCGTCCCCGAGCAGATCCCGAGCAGCCGGGACTTAAGAGTGGCTGGGTGACTGTCAGGAAGAGGAGTCATAGTCCTAAAGTCAAGCCCGTGGTTCACCATCAACCTGTCCACGTTTCTAATAGATTTTCCCCACTCAGCGACACACCCGCTGAGGAGAAAACCCTGGTAATTGGCAGCTCTATAGTCAGAAACGTGGCATTAGAGACACCAGCGACCATAGTCAAATGCATTCCAGGGGCCAGAGCGGGCGACATTTTTATTTAAAACTGCTGGCTAAGGATAAACGTAAATACGGTAAAATAGTTATTCACGTCGGCGGTAATGACACCCGGTTACGCCAATCGGAGGTCACTAAAATTAATGTTGCATCGGTGTGTAATTTTGCCAAAACAATGTCGGACTCCGTAGTTTTCTCTGGACCCCTGCCAAATCTGACCAGTGATGACATGTTTAGCCGCATGTCCTCATTCAATCGCTGGTTGTCTAGATGGTGTCCAGCAAACAACGTGGGCTACATAGATAATTGGCAATCTTTCTGGAGAAAACCTGGTCTGATGAGGAAAGACGGCATCCATCCCACTTTGGAAGGAGCTCTTCTAATTTCTAGAAATATGGACGAATTTATTAGTCATCCAAAAACATGACATCCCAGGGTTGAGACCAGGATGCAGAGTTGTAGTCTTACACACTTCTCTGCGGCTTCCCACCTGATGCTGCCCCCCCCCTCAATCAAAAAACACAAAAGGAGCAAATCCTCTTGTGCAAAAAAAATTTAAAACAAAAACTTTAACTGAACAAAAACATCAAACTATTAAATGTGGTTTGCTGAATATTAGATCTCTCCCTTTGAAGTCTCTGTTAGTGAATGATTTGATTTGTGATCATCATATTGATATATTTTGTTTTACAGAAACCTGGCTGCAGCAGGAGGATCATGTTAGCATTAATGAATCAACTCCCTCTGACTATTTAAATGTTCATGTTCCTAGAACCACAGGCAGAGGAGGAGGAGTGGCAGCTATCTTCAGATCAGGGTTACTAATCAGTCCTAGACCCAAGATTAGTTTTAGCTCTTTTGAATCTCTGATTCTCAGTTTTTCCCACCCAAAGTGGAAATCACAAAAACCTCTTGTGTTTGTTGTTGTGTATCGTCCACCTGGCCCTTATTCTGAGTTTCTGTCTGAATTCTCAGGGTTTTTATCCCAGTTAGTGCTGAGTACAGATAAAGTCATTGTAGTGGGTGACTTTAATATTCATGTAGATGTTGAAAATGACAGCCTAAATATTAACTTTAATTCTATATTAGACTCTATTGGATTTTCTCAAAGTGTTCACAGACCTACTCACTGCCTTAATCACACCCTTGACCTTGTGCTGACTTATGGCATTGAGAGTGAACAGTTAACAGTGTTCCCTCATAACCCTGTCTTGTCTGACCATTTTTTAATAACTTTTGAATTTACATTACTTGACTACACGGTTTCTGAGAAGAATTCTACATATAGAAGGTGTCTGTCAGAGAATGCTGTAACCAGATTTAAAGAGTTGATTTCATCATCCTTTTCTTCACTGCCATGTGCAGATATGACAGAGGACGGCTACCTAAATTTTACTCCAGTAGAACTTGACTCTCTTGTTGACAGCACTACAGCTTCAATGCGTACAACACTGGACAATGTTGCCCCTCTGAAAAGGAAGGTAATCAGTCAGAAGAGGTTGGCTCCTTGGTATAATTCACAGCTGCGTGCGTTAAAGCAGACTGCAAGAAAGCTGGAGAGACAGTGGCGTTCCTCTAATTTAGAAGAGTCTCAATTAGTCTGGAAAGATAGTTTAATAACGTATAAGAAAGCACTTCGTAAAGCTAGAACTGCGTATTATTCATTATTGATAGAAGAGAATAAGAATAATCCCAGGTTTCTTTTCAGCACTGTTGCCAGGCTGACAAAGAGTCCGAGCTCTGTTGAGCCATGTATTCCTTTAACTCTCAGCAGTGATGATTTCATGAGATTCTTCATCAATAAAATTGTTTCTATCAGAGAGAAGATTAATGGAATCCTTCCCATTATTATCACTGATGTATCATCAAGTAGAGCAGCTTTAGAAGTATCTTTCGAACCTGAATTGTATTTAGACAGCTTCTGTCCAGTTGATCTTTCTGAGCTAACAACAGCAATAGTCTCTTCTAAACCATCAACTTGTATGTTAGACCCAATCCCAACCAGACTGTTCAAGGAGGTTTTCCCCTTAATTGACACTTCCATATTGGATTTGATCAATCGGTCTTTGTTGATAGGATATGTACCTCAGACTTTTAAGGTTGCTGTAATTAAACCTTTACTTAAAAAACCTACTCTTGATTCAGAAGTGTTGGCTAATTATCAACCTATATGCAATCTCCCTTTTTTGTCCAAAGTTCTTGAAAAAATAGTTGCAGCTCAACTTTGTGATCATTTACATAGAAATAATCTGTTTGAAGAGTTTCAGTCAGGATTCAGAGTACATCATAGCACAGAAACGGCACTGGTGAAAGTTACCAATGATCTCCTGTTAGCTTCTGATAGCGGACTTGTTTCTGTGCTTGTCCTGTTGGATCTCAGTGCTGCATTTGATACGATCGATCACAGCATTCTGTTACAGAGACTTGAACATGTTATTGGGATTAAAGGAACTGCATTAGGCTGGTTTAAGTCATATTTATCTGATAGATTCCAGTTTGTTCTTGTAAATGAGGAATCTTCCTCACACGTTGGAGTAAGTCATGGAGTTCCTCAGGGTTCTGTGCTTGGACCGATTCTTTTTACTTTATACATGCTTCCATTAGGTAACATTATCAGACAGCATGGCATAAATTTCCATTGTTATGCTGATGATACTCAGCTGTACTTATCTATGAAACCAGATGAAACCTACAGGTTGGTCAGGCTACAAGCCTGTCTTAAAGACATAAAGACCTGGATGACTCAGAACTGTCTGCTTTTAAATTCAGACAAAACTGAAGTTGTTCTCTTTGGACCTGAGCGCTTCAGGGAGAAATTGTCTAGTTATATAGTTACTCTAGATGGTATTTCCTTGGCTTCTAGTTCTACAGTGAGGAACCTTGGAGTTATTTTTGACCAGAATTTATCATTTGACGCACATATAAAACTGGTTTCTAGGACTGCCTTCTTTCACCTTCGTAATATTGCCAAAATCAGGAACATCCTGTCTCAGGGTGATGCAGAGAAACTAGTTCATGCATTTGTTACTTCAAGATTGGACTACTGTAATTCCTTATTATTGGGCTGTCCCACATATTCTCTGAAAAGCCTCCAGCTGATCCAAAATGCTGCAGCCAGAGTTCTGATGAGAACTAACAGGAGAGATCATGTTTCTCCAGTTTTAGCTTCTCTTCATTGGCTCCCTGTTAAATTCAGAATAGAATTTAAGATTCTTCTTCTCACATATAAAGTTCTTAATGACCGAGCTCCATCATATCTTAAAGATTTAATTGTAAGATATTTTCCTAACAGAGCACTTCGCTCCCAAACTGCAGGTTTACTTGTTGTTCCCAGAGTTTCTAAAAGTAGAATGGGAGGTAGAGCCTTCAGTTATCAGGCCCCTCTCTTGTGGAATAAGCTGCCAGTAAATGTCCGGGAAGCAGACACCCTTTCCACTTTTAAGATTAGGCTTAAAACTTTTCTTTTCGATAAAGCTTATAGTTAGGGATGGCTCAGGTAATCCTGAAACATCCCATAGTTAAGCTGCTATAGGCTTAGACTGCTGGGGGACCTCATCTGTCACACCTTTCCTCACTTTGCTCTCTTTTTTTTTTGTTTAATTTCAAAATTGATTTTATGTACATGTGACATTATTGTGGTTATTAAACTATGTTTCCCTGTTCCAACAGATATCCTTTGAATGGCGTTATGGTGTTTTTCCCCCCTCTTTTCCCTCTTTTCTGTCTTCTCAAACCCCAGCTGGTCGAGGCGGATGGCCACCCTTCCTGAGTCTGGTTCTGCCAGAGGTTTCTTCCTGTTAAAAGGGAGTCGTTCCTTTCCACAGTTGCCACAGGCACGCTCAGGACGGGAGATTGGACTGAAGACACATTTCGGTGCAATCTGTTGGTTTCCTTAGCTAGGATATTAAATTTTTTGAATTAGCTCTATATGTATTAATTGGATTATGATTACAATGAATTGAATTACAATTGGCTTGAATTGGACTATATTACTTAAGTGCCTTGAGATGACAATTGTTGTAATCTGGCGCTATATAAATAAAATTGAATTAAATTGAATTGAATTATGTTTGAGCAATACACTCCTTATGAGGAGTTATGCACGATTTAGGATTTTGCTGTAAAATGAATTCCTTCACTTAAACCAAGTTAAAATTGATTTGTCCTTCTTATTTATCCATGTCTAAGCTGTTTTCAAGTATAAACTTCTTTATATTACCTTATATGAGAAAGAACCACACTTGTTCTTCTGGAATCCGAAATTCGCTTTCTTTTAAGGAGATAGTCAAGATTTCAGATATTGCCATAAAATGAATTGCTTCACTCAAACCAAGTTAAAACTGCTTTTTCCTTCATATTTGTCAATGTTTAAGCTGGTTTCAAACATAAACTTCTTTTTTAAACCTTGTATGAGAAAGAACCACAATTATGGTTGAGCAATACGCCCCTTATGAGGAGTTATGCACAATTTCGGATTTTGCTGTAAAATGAATTGCTTCACTCAAACCAAGTTAAACCTGCTTTTTCCTTCATATTTGTCAATGTTTAAGCTGGTTTCAAACATAAACTTCTTTTTATAACCTTGTATGAGGAAGAACCACACTTATATTTGAGCAATATTCTCCTTATGAGGAGTTATGCACGATTTAGGATTTTGCTGTAAAATGAATTCCTTCACTTAAACCAAGTTAAAACTGCTTTGTCCTTCTTATTTATCCATGTCTAAGCTGGTTTCAAACATAAACTTCTTTATATTACCTTATATGAGAAAGAACCACACTTGTTCTTCTGGAATCCGAAATTCGCTTTCTTTTAAGGAGATAGTCAAGATTTCAGATATTGCCATAAAATGAATTGCTTCACTCAAACCAAGTTAAAGCCTGCTTTTTCGTTCATATTTGTCAATGTTTAAGCTGGTTTTAAACATAAACTTCTTTTTATAATCTTGTATGAGAAAGAACCACACTTATATTTGAGCAATATTCTCCTTATGAGGAGTTATGCACGATTTAGGATTTTGCTGTAAAATGAATTCCTTCACTTAAACCAAGTTAAAACTGCTTTGTCCTTCTTATTTATCCATGTCTAAGCTGGTTTCAAACATAAACTTCTTTATATTACCTTATATGAGAAAGAACCACACTTGTTCTTCTGGAATCCGAAATTCGCTTTCTTTTAAGGAGATTGTCAAGATTTCAGATATTGCCATAAAATGAATTGCTTCACTCAAACCAAGTTAAAACTGCTTTTTCCTTCATATTTGTCAATGTTTAAGCTGGTTTCAAACATAAACTTCTTTTTATAATCTTGTATGAGAAAGAACCACACTTATGTTTGAGCAATACACTCCTTATGAGGAGTTAAGCACGATTTAGGATTTTGCTGTAAAATGAATTCCTTCACTTAGAGGATAGTCAAGATTTCAGATATTGCCATAAAATGAATTGCTTCACTCAAACCACGTTAAAACTGGTTTGTCCTTCATATTTGTCAATGTTTAAGCTGGTTTCAAACATAAACTTCTTTTTAAAACCTTGTATGAGAAAGAACCACAATTATGGTTGAGCAATACGCCCCTTATGAGGAGTTATGCACAATTTCGGATTTTGCTGTAAAATGAATTGCTTCACTCAAACCAAGTTAAAACTGCTTTGTCCTTCATATTAATCCATGTCTAAGCTGGATTCAAGCAAAAACTTATTTTTATAACCTTATTTGAGAAAGAACCATACTTATGTTTGAGCAATACACTCCTTATGAGGAGTTATGCACGATTTAGGATTTTGCTGTAAAGTGAATTCCTTCACTTAAACCAAGTTAAAACTGCTGTGTCCTTCTTATTTATCCATATCTAAGCTGTTTTCAAGCAAAAACTTCTTTTTATAACCTTATTTGAGAAAGAACCACACTTATGTTTGAACAATACACTCCTTATGAGGAGTTATGCACGATTTAGGATTTTGCTGTAAAATGAATTCCTTCACTTAAACCAAGTTAAAATTGATTTGTCCTTCTTATTTATCCATGTCTAAGCTGTTTTCAAGTATAAACTTCTTTATATTACCTTATATGAGAAAGAACCACACTTGTTCTTCTGGAATCCAAAATTCGCTTTCTTTTAAGGAGATAGTCAAGATTTCAGATATTGCCATAAAATGAATTGCTTCACTCAAACCAAGTTAAACCTGCTTTTTCCTTCATATTTGTCAATGTTTAAGCTGGTTTCAAACATAAACTTATTTTTATAACCTTGTATGAGGAAGAACCACACTTATGTTTGAGCAATACACTCCTTATGAGGAGTTATGCACGATTTAGGATTTTGCTGTAAAATGAATTCCTTCACTTAAACCAAGTTAAAACTGCTGTGTCCTTCTTATTTATCCATATCTAAGCTGTTTTCAAGTATAAACTTCTTTATATTACCTTATATGAGAAAGAACCACACTTATGTTTGAGCAATACACTCCTTATGAGGAGTTAAGCACGATTTAGGATTTTGCTGTAAAATGAATTCCTTCACTTAAAGGATAGTCAAGATTTCAGATATTGCCATAAAATTAATTGCTTCACTCAAACCACGTTAAAACTGGTTTGTCCTTCATATTTGTCAATGTTTAAGCTGGTTTCAAACATAAACTTCTTTTTAAAACCTTGTATGAGAAAGAACCACAATTATGGTTGAGCAATACGCCCCTTATGAGGAGTTATGCACGATTTAGGATTTTGCTGTAAAATGAATTCCTTCACTTAAACCAAGTTAAAACTGCTTTGTCCTTCTTATTTATCCATGTCTAAGCTGGTTTCAAACATAAACTTCTTTATATTACCTTATATGAGAAAGAACCACACTTGTTCTTCTGGAATCCGAAATTCGCTTTCTTTTAAGGAGATTGTCAAGATTTCAGATATTGCCATAAAATGAATTGCTTCACTCAAACCAAGTTAAAACTGCTTTTTCCTTCATATTTGTCAATGTTTAAGCTGGTTTCAAACATAAACTTCTTTTTATAATCTTGTATGAGAAAGAACCACACTTATGTTTGAGCAATACACTCCTTATGAGGAGTTAAGCACGATTTAGGATTTTGCTGTAAAATGAATTCCTTCACTTAGAGGATAGTCAAGATTTCAGATATTGCCATAAAATGAATTGCTTCACTCAAACCACGTTAAAACTGGTTTGTCCTTCATATTTGTCAATGTTTAAGCTGGTTTCAAACATAAACTTCTTTTTAAAACCTTGTATGAGAAAGAACCACAATTATGGTTGAGCAATACGCCCCTTATGAGGAGTTATGCACAATTTCGGATTTTGCTGTAAAATGAATTGCTTCACTCAAACCAAGTTAAAACTGCTTTGTCCTTCATATTAATCCATGTCTAAGCTGGATTCAAGCAAAAACGTATTTTTATAACCTTATTTGAGAAAGAACCATACTTATGTTTGAGCAATACACTCCTTATGAGGAGTTATGCACGATTTAGGATTTTGCTGTAAAATGAATTCCTTCACTTAAACCAAGTTAAAACTGCTGTGTCCTTCTTATTTATCCATATCTAAGCTGTTTTCAAGCAAAAACTTCTTTTTATAACCTTATTTGAGAAAGAACCACACTTATGTTTGAACAATACACTCCTTATGAGGAGTTATGCACGATTTAGGATTTTGCTGTAAAATGAATTCCTTCACTTAAACCAAGTTAAAATTGATTTGTCCTTCTTATTTATCCATGTCTAAGCTGTTTTCAAGTATAAACTTCTTTATATTACCTTATATGAGAAAGAACCACACTTGTTCTTCTGGAATCCGAAATTCGCTTTCTTTTAAGGAGATAGTCAAGATTTCAGATATTGCCATAAAATGAATTGCTTCACTCAAACCAAGTTAAACCTGCTTTTTCCTTCATATTTGTCAATGTTTAAGCTGGTTTCAAACATAAACTTCTTTTTATAACCTTGTATGAGAAAGAACCACACTTATATTTGAGCAATATTCTCCTTATGAGGAGTTATGCACGATTTAGGATTTTGCTGTAAAATGAATTCCTTCACTTAAACCAAGTTAAAACTGCTTTGTCCTTCTTATTTATCCATGTCTAAGCTGGATTCAAGCAAAAACTTATTTTTATTACCTTATATGAGAAAGAACCACACTTTTTCTTCTGGAATCCGAAATTCGCTTTCTTTTAAGGAGATAGTCAAGATTTCAGATATTGCCATAAAATGAATTGCTTCACTCAAACCAAGTTAAAGCCTGCTTTTTCCTTCATATTTGTCAATGTTTAAGCTGGTTTCAAACATAAACTTCTTTTTATAATCTTGTATGAGAAAGAACCACACTTATGTTTGAGCAATACACTCCTTATGAGGAGTTATGCACGATTTAGGATTTTGCTGTAAAATCAATTCCTTCACTTAAACCAAGTTAAAACTGCTGTGTCCTTCGTATTTATCCATATCTAAGCTGTTTTCAAGTATAAACTTCTTTATATTACCTTATATGAGAAAGAACCACACTTATGTTTGAGCAATACACTCCTTATGAGGAGTTAAGCACGATTTAGGATTTTGCTGTAAAATGAATTCCTTCACTTAAAGGATAGTCAAGATTTCAGATATTGCCATAAAATGAATTGCTTCACTCAAACCACGTTAAAACTGGTTTGTCCTTCATATTTGTCAATGTGTAAGCTGGTTTCAAACATAAACTTCTTTTTAAAACCTTGTATGAGAAAGAACCACAATTATGGTTGAGCAATACGCCCCTTATGAGGAGTTATGCACAATTTCGGATTTTGCTGTAAAATGAATTGCTTCACTCAAACCAAGTTAAAACTGCTTTGTCCTTCATATTAATCCATGTCTAAGCTGGATTCAAGCAAAAACTTATTTTTATAACCTTATTTGAGAAAGAACCACACTTATGTTTGAACAATACACTCCTTATGAGGAGTTATGCACGATTTAGGATTTTGCTGTAAAATGAATTCCTTCACTTAAACCAAGTTAAAATTGATTTGTCCTTCTTATTTATCCATGTCTAAGCTGTTTTCAAGTATAAACTTCTTTATATTACCTTATATGAGAAAGAACCACACTTGTTCTTCTGGAATCCAAAATTCGCTTTCTTTTAAGGAGATAGTCAAGATTTCAGATATTGCCATAAAATGAATTGCTTCACTCAAACCAAGTTAAACCTGCTTTTTCCTTCATATTTGTCAATGTTTAAGCTGGTTTCAAACATAAACTTCTTTTTATAACCTTGTATGAGGAAGAACCACACTTATGTTTGAGCAATACACTCCTTATGAGGAGTTATGCACGATTTAGGATTTTGCTGTAAAATGAATTCCTTCACTTAAACCAAGTTAAAACTGCTGTGTCCTTCTTATTTATCCATATCTAAGCTGGATTCAAGCAAAAACTTATTTTTATAACCTTATTTGAGAAAGAACCACACTTATGTTTGAGCAATACACTCCTTATGAGGAGTTATGCACGATTTAGGATTTTGCTGTAAAATGAATTCCTTCACTTAAACCAAGTTAAAATTGATTTGTCCTTCTTATTTATCCATGTCTAAGCTGTTTTCAAGTATAAACTTCTTTATATTACCTTATATGAGAAAGAACCACACTTGTTCTTCTGGAATCCGAAATTCGCTTTCTTTTAAGGAGATAGTCAAGATTTCAGATATTGCCATAAAATGAATTGCTTCACTCAAACCAAGTTAAAACTGCTTTTTCCTTCATATTTGTCAATGTTTAAGCTGGTTTCAAACATAAACTTCTTTTTTAAACCTTGTATGAGAAAGAACCACAATTATGGTTGAGCAATACGCCCCTTATGAGGAGTTATGCACAATTTCGGATTTTGCTGTAAAATGAATTGCTTCACTCAAACCAAGTTAAAACTGCTTTGTCCTTCATATTTGTCAATGTTTAAGCTGGTTTCAAACATAAACTTCTTTTTATAACCTTGTATGAGGAAGAACCACACTTATATTTGAGCAATATTCTCCTTATGAGGAGTTATGCACGATTTAGGATTTTGCTGTAAAATGAATTCCTTCACTTAAACCAAGTTAAAACTGCTTTGTCCTTCTTATTTATCCATGTCTAAGCTGGTTTCAAACATAAACTTCTTTATATTACCTTATATGAGAAAGAACCACACTTGTTCTTCTGGAATCCGAAATTCGCTTTCTTTTAAGGAGATAGTCAAGATTTCAGATATTGCCATAAAATTAATTGCTTCACTCAAACCAAGTTAAACCTGCTTTTTCCTTCATATTTGTCAATGTTTAAACTGGTTTCAAACATAAACTTATTTTTATAATCTTGTATGAGGAAGAACCACACTTATGTTTGAGCAATACACTCCTTATGAGGAGTTATGCACGATTTAGGATTTTGCTGTAAAATGAATTCCTTCACTTAAACCAAGTTAAAACTGCTGTGTCCTTCTTATTTATCCATATCTAAGCTGTTTTCAAGTATAAACTTCTTTATATTACCTTATATGAGAAAGAACCACACTTATGTTTGAGCAATACACTCCTTATGAGGAGTTAAGCACGATTTAGGATTTTGCTGT
The DNA here is from genome assembly GCF_036924035.1 of Leuresthes tenuis. NCBI lineage: Eukaryota > Metazoa > Chordata > Actinopteri > Atheriniformes > Atherinopsidae > Leuresthes > Leuresthes tenuis. The sequence goes on along the minus strand of NW_027325374.1, from coordinate 22,525,355 downwards.
AAAATGAATTCCTTCACTTAAAGGATAGTCAAGATTTCAGATATTGCCATAAAATTAATTGCTTCACTCAAACCACGTTAAAACTGGTTTGTCCTTCATATTTGTCAATGTTTAAGCTGGTTTCAAACATAAACTTCTTTTTTAAACCTTGTATGAGAAAGAACCACAATTATGGTTGAGCAATACGCCCCTTATGAGGAGTTATGCACAATTTCGGATTTTGCTGTAAAATGAATTGCTTCACTCAAACCAAGTTAAAACTGCTTTGTCCTTCATATTTGTCAATGTTTAAGCTGGTTTCAAACATAAACTTCTTTTTATAACCTTGTATGAGGAAGAACCACACTTATGTTTGAGAAATACACTCCTTATGAGGAGTTATGCACGATTTAGGATTTTGCTGTAAAATGAATTCCTTCACTTAAACCAAGTTAAAACTGCTGTGTCCTTCTTATTTATCCATATCTAAGCTGTTTTCAAATATAAACTTCTTTATATTACCTTATATGAGAAAGAACCACACTTATGTTTGAGCAATACACTCCTTATGAGGAGTTAAGCACGATTTAGGATTTTGCTGTAAAATGAATTCCTTCACTTAAAGGATAGTCAAGATTTCAGATATTGCCATAAAATGAATTGCTTCACTCAAACCACGTTAAAACTGGTTTGTCCTTCATATTTGTCAATGTTTAAGCTGGTTTCAAACATAAACTTCTTTTTAAAACCTTGTATGAGAAAGAACCACAATTATGGTTGAGCAATACGTCCCTTATGAGGAGTTATGAACAACTTCGGATTTTGCTGTAAAATGAATTGCTTCACTCAAACCAAGTTAAAACTGCTTTGTCCTTCATATTAATCCATGTCTAAGCTGGATTCAAGCAAAAACTTATTTTTATAACCTTATTTGAGAAAGAACCACACTTATGTTTGAGCAATACACTCCTTATGAGGAGTTATGCACGATTTAGGATTTTGCTGTAAAATGAATTCCTTCACTTAAACCAAGTTAAAATTGATTTGTCCTTCTTATTTATCCATGTCTAAGCTGTTTTCAAGTATAAACTTCTTTATATTACCTTATATGAGAAAGAACCACACTTGTTCTTCTGGAATCCGAAATTCGCTTTCTTTTAAGGAGATAGTCAAGATTTCAGATATTGCCATAAAATGAATTGCTTCACTCAAACCAAGTTAAAGCCTGCTTTTTCCTTCATATTTATCAATGTTTAAGCTGGTTTCAAACATAAATTTCTTTTTATAACCTTGTATGAGGAAGAACCACACTTATATTTGAGCAATATTCTCCTTATGAGGAGTTATGCACGATTTAGGATTTTGCTGTAAAATCAATTCCTTCACTTAAACCAAGTTAAAACTGCTTTGTCCTTCTTATTTATCCATGTCTAAGCTGGTTTCAAACATAAACTTCTTTATATTACCTTATATGAGAAAGAACCACACTTGTTCTTCTGGAATCCGAAATTTTCTTTCTTTTAAGGAGATAGTCAAGATTTCAGATATTGCCATAAAATGAATTGCTTCACTCAAACCAAGTTAAAACTGCTTTTTCCTTCATATTTGTCAATGTTTAAGCTGGTTTCAAATATAAACTTCTTTTTATAATCTTGTATGAGAAAGAACCACACTTATGTTTGAGCAATACACTCCTTATGAGGAGTTATGCACGATTTAGGATTTTGCTGTAAAATGAATTCCTTCACTTAAACCAAGTTAAAACTGCTGTGTCCTTCTTATTTATCCATATCTAAGCTGTTTTCAAGTATAAACTTCTTTATATTACCTTATATGAGAAAGAACCACACTTATGTTTGAGCAATACACTCCTTATGAGGAGTTAAGCACGATTTAGGATTTTGCTGAAAAATGAATTCCTTCACTTAAAGGATAGTCAAGATTTCAGATATTGCCATAAAATTAATTGCTTCACTCAAACCACGTTAAAACTGGTTTGTCCTTCATATTTGTCAATGTTTAAGCTGGTTTCAAACATAAACTTCTTTTTTAAACCTTGTATAAGAAAGAACCACAATTATGGTTGAGCAATACGCCCCTTATGAGGAGTTATGCACAATTTCGGATTTTGCTGTAAAATGAATTGCTTCACTCAAACCAAGTTAAAACTGCTTTGTCCTTCATATTTGTCAATGTTTAAGCTGGTTTCAAACATAAACTTCTTTTTATAACCTTGTATGAGGAAGAACCACACTTATATTTGAGCAATATTCTCCTTATGAGGAGTTATGCACGATTTAGGATTTTCCTGTAAAATGAATTCCTTCACTTAAACCAAGTTAAAACTGCTTTGTCCTTCTTATTTATCCATGTCTAAGCTGGTTTCAAACATAAACTTCTTTATATTACCTTATATGAGAAAGAACCACACTTGTTCTTCTGGAATCCGGAATTCGCTTTCTTTTAAGGAGATAGTCAAGATTTCAGATATTGCCATAAAACTAATTGCTTCACTCAAACCAAGTTAAACCTGCTTTTTCCTTCATATTTGTCAATGTTTAAACTGGTTTCAAACATAAACTTCTTTTTATAACCTTGTATGAGGAAGAACCACACTTATGTTTGAGAAATACACTCCTTATGAGGAGTTATGCACGATTTAGGATTTTGCTGTAAAATGAATTCCTTCACTTAAACCAAGTTAAAACTGCTGTGTCCTTCTTATTTATCCATATCTAAGCTGTTTTCAAATATAAACTTCTTTATATTACCTTATATGAGAAAGAACCACACTTATGTTTGAGCAATACACTCCTTATGAGGAGTTAAGCACGATTTAGGATTTTGCTGTAAAATGAATTCCTTCACTTAAAGGATAGTCAAGATTTCAGATATTGCCATAAAATGAATTGCTTCACTCAAACCACGTTAAAACTGGTTTGTCCTTCATATTTGTCAATGTTTAAGCTGGTTTCAAACATAAACTTCTTTTTAAAACCTTGTATGAGAAAGAACCACAATTATGGTTGAGCAATACGCCCCTTATGAGGAGTTATGAACAACTTCGGATTTTGCTGTAAAATGAATTGCTTCACTCAAACCAAGTTAAAACTGCTTTGTCCTTCATATTAATCCATGTCTAAGCTGGATTCAAGCAAAAACTTATTTTTATAACCTTATTTGAGAAAGAACCACACTTATGTTTGAGCAATACACTCCTTATGAGGAGTTATGCACGATTTAGGATTTTGCTGTAAAATGAATTCCTTCACTTAAACCAAGTTAAAATTGATTTGTCCTTCTTATTTATCCATGTCTAAGCTGTTTTCAAGTATAAACTTCTTTATATTACCTTATATGAGAAAGAACCACACTTGTTCTTCTGGAATCCGAAATTCGCTTTCTTTTAAGGAGATAGTCAAGATTTCAGATATTGCCATAAAATGAATTGCTTCACTCAAACCAAGTTAAAACTGCTTTTTCCTTCATATTTATCAATGTTTAAGCTGGTTTCAAACATAAACTTCTTTTTATAACCTTGTATGAGGAAGAACCACACTTATATTTGAGCAATATTCTCCTTATGAGGAGTTATGCACGATTTAGGATTTTGCTGTAAAATGAATTCCTTCACTTAAACCAAGTTAAAACTGCTTTGTCCTTCTTATTTATCCATGTCTAAGCTGGTTTCAAACATAAACTTCTTTATATTACCTTATATGAGAAAGAACCACACTTGTTCTTCTGGAATCCGAAATTTTCTTTCTTTTAAGGAGATAGTCAAGATTTCAGATATTGCCATAAAATGAATTGCTTCACTCAAACCAAGTTAAAACTGCTTTTTCCTTCATATTTGTCAATGTTTAAGCTGGTTTCAAATATAAACTTCTTTTTATAATCTTGTATGAGAAAGAACCACACTTATGTTTGAGCAATACACTCCTTATGAGGAGTTATGCACGATTTAGGATTTTGCTGTAAAATGAATTCCTTCACTTAAACCAAGTTAAAACTGCTGTGTCCTTCTTATTTATCCATATCTAAGCTGTTTTCAAGTATAAACTTCTTTATATTACCTTATATGAGAAAGAACCACACTTATGTTTGAGCAATACACTCCTTATGAGGAGTTAAGCACGATTTAGGATTTTGCTGAAAAATGAATTCCTTCACTTAAAGGATAGTCAAGATTTCAGATATTGCCATAAAATTAATTGCTTCACTCAAACCACGTTAAAACTGGTTTGTCCTTCATATTTGTCAATGTTTAAGCTGGTTTCAAACATAAACTTCTTTTTTAAACCTTGTATAAGAAAGAACCACAATTATGGTTGAGCAATACGCCCCTTATGAGGAGTTATGCACAATTTCGGATTTTGCTGTAAAATGAATTGCTTCACTCAAACCAAGTTAAAACTGCTTTGTCCTTCATATTTGTCAATGTTTAAGCTGGTTTCAAACATAAACTTCTTTTTATAACCTTGTATGAGGAAGAACCACACTTATATTTGAGCAATATTCTCCTTATGAGGAGTTATGCACGATTTAGGATTTTCCTGTAAAATGAATTCCTTCACTTAAACCAAGTTAAAACTGCTTTGTCCTTCTTATTTATCCATGTCTAAGCTGGTTTCAAACATAAACTTCTTTATATTACCTTATATGAGAAAGAACCACACTTGTTCTTCTGGAATCCGGAATTCGCTTTCTTTTAAGGAGATAGTCAAGATTTCAGATATTGCCATAAAACTAATTGCTTCACTCAAACCAAGTTAAACCTGCTTTTTCCTTCATATTTGTCAATGTTTAAACTGGTTTCAAACATAAACTTCTTTTTATAATCTTGTATGAGGAAGAACCACACTTATGTTTGAGCAATATTCTCCTTATGAGGAGTTATGCACGATTTAGGATTTTGCTGTAAAATTAATTCCTTCACTTAAACCAAGTTAAAATTGATTTGTCCTTCTTATTTATCCATGTCTAAGCTGGTTTCAAACATAAACTTCTTTATATTACCTTATATGAGAAAGAACCACACTTATGTTTGAGCAATACACTCCTTATGAGGAGTTAAGCACGATTTAGGATTTTGCTGTAAAATGAATTCCTTCACTTAAAGGATAGTCAAGATTTCAGATATTGCCATAAAATGAATTGCTTCACTCAAACCACGTTAAAACTGGTTTGTCCTTCATATTTGTCAATGTTTAAGCTGGTTTCAAACATAAACTTCTTTTTAAAACCTTGTATGAGAAAGAACCACAATTATGGTTGAGCAATACGCCCCTTATGAGGAGTTATGAACAACTTCGGATTTTGCTGTAAAATGAATTGCTTCACTCAAACCAAGTTAAAACTGCTTTGTCCTTCATATTAATCCATGTCTAAGCTGGATTCAAGCAAAAACTTATTTTTATAACCTTATTTGAGAAAGAACCACACTTATGTTTGAACAATACACTCCTTATGAGGAGTTATGCACGATTTAGGATTTTGCTGTAAAATGAATTCCTTCACTTAAACCAAGTTAAAATTGATTTGTCCTTCTTATTTATCCATGTCTAAGCTGTTTTCAAGTATAAACTTCTTTATATTACCTTATATGAGAAAGAACCACACTTGTTCTTCTGGAATCCGAAATTCGCTTTCTTTTAAGGAGATAGTCAAGATTTCAGATATTGCCATAAAATGAATTGCTTCACTCAAACCAAGTTAAACCTGCTTTTTCCTTCATATTTGTCAATGTTTAAGCTGGTTTCAAACATAAACTTCTTTTTATAACCTTGTATGAGGAAGAACCACACTTATATTTGAGCAATATTCTCCTTATGAGGAGTTATGTACGATTTAGGATTTTGCTGTAAAATGAATTGCTTCACTTAAACCAAGTTAAAACTGCTTTGTCCTTCTTATTTATCCATGTCTAAGCTGGTTTCAAACATAAACTTCTTTATATTACCTTATATGAGAAAGAACCACACTTGTTCTTCTGGAATCCGAAATTCGCTTTCTTTTAACAAGATAGTCAAGATTTCAGATATTGCCTTAAAATGACTTGCTTCACTCAAACCAAGTTAAAACCGCATTATCCTTCAAATTTGTCAATGTTTAAGCTGGTTTCAAACATAAACTTCTTTTTATAACCTTGTATGAGAAAGAACCACACTTATATTTGAGCAATATTCTCCTTATGAGGAGTTATGCACGATTTAGGATTTTGCTGTAAAATGAATTCCTTCACTTAAACCAAGTTAAAACTGCTTTGTCCTTCTTATTTATCCATGTCTAAGCTGGATTCAAGCAAAAACTTATTTTTATTACCTTATATGAGAAAGAACCACACTTGTTCTTCTGGAATCCGAAATTCGCTTTCTTTTAAGGAGATAGTCAAGATTTCAGATATTGCCATAAAATGAATTGCTTCACTCAAACCAAGTTAAAGCCTGCTTTTTCCTTCATATTTGTCAATGTTTAAACTGGTTTCAAACATAAACTTCTTTTTATAATCTTGTATGAGGAAGAACCACACTTATGTTTGTGCAATATTCTCCTTATGAGGAGTTATGCACGATTTAGGATTTTGCTGTAAAATTAATTCCTTCACTTAAACCAAGTTAAAATTGATTTGTCCTTCTTATTTATCCATGTCTAAGCTGGTTTCAAACATAAACTTCTTTATATTACCTTATATGAGAAAGAACCACACTTATGTTTGAGCAATACACTCCTTATGAGGAGTTAAGCACGATTTAGGATTTTGCTGTAAAATGAATTCCTTCACTTAAAGGATAGTCAAGATTTCAGATATTGCCATAAAATGAATTGCTTCACTCAAACCACGTTAAAACTGGTTTGTCCTTCATATTTGTCAATGTTTAAGCTGGTTTCAAACATAAACTTCTTTTTAAAACCTTGTATGAGAAAGAACCACAATTATGGTTGAGCAATACGCCGCTTATGAGGAGTTATGAACAACTTCGGATTTTGCTGTAAAATGAATTGCTTCACTCAAACCAAGTTAAAACTGCTTTGTCCTTCATATTAATCCATGTCTAAGCTGTTTTCAAGTATAAACTTCTTTATATTACCTTATATGAGAAAGAACCACACTTGTTCTTCTGGAATCCGAAATTCGCTTTCTTTTAAGGAGATAGTCAAGATTTCAGATATTGCCATAAAATGAATTGCTTCACTCAAACCAAGTTAAACCTGCTTTTTCCTTCATATTTGTCAATGTTTAAGCTGGTTTCAAACATAAACTTCTTTTTATAACCTTGTATGAGAAAGAACCACACTTATATTTGAGCAATATTCTCCTTATGAGGAGTTATGCACGATTTAGGATTTTGCTGTAAAATGAATTCCTTCACTTAAACCAAGTTAAAACTGCTTTGTCCTTCTTATTTATCCATGTCTAAGCTGGATTCAAGCAAAAACTTATTTTTATTACCTTATATGAGAAAGAACCACACTTGTTCTTCTGGAATCCGAAATTCGCTTTCTTTTAAGGAGATAGTCAAGATTTCAGATATTGCCATAAAATGAATTGCTTCACTCAAACCAAGTTAAAGCCTGCTTTTTCCTTCATATTTGTCAATGTTTAAGCTGGTTTCAAACATAAACTTCTTTTTATAATCTTGTATGAGAAAGAACCACACTTATGTTTGAGCAATACACTCCTTATGAGGAGTTATGCACGATTTAGGATTTTGCTGTAAAATGAATTCCTTCACTTAAACCAAGTTAAAACTGCTGTGTCCTTCGTATTTATCCATATCTAAGCTGTTTTCAAGTATAAACTTCTTTATATTACCTTATATGAGAAAGAACCACACTTATGTTTGAGCAATACACTCCTTATGAGGAGTTAAGCACGATTTAGGATTTTGCTGTAAAATGAATTCCTTCACTTAAAGGATAGTCAAGATTTCAGATATTGCCATAAAATGAATTGCTTCACTCAAACCACGTTAAAACTGGTTTGTCCTTCATATTTGTCAATGTGTAAGCTGGTTTCAAACATAAACTTCTTTTTAAAACCTTGTATGAGAAAGAACCACAATTATGGTTGAGCAATACGCCCCTTATGAGGAGTTATGCACAATTTCGGATTTTGCTGTAAAATGAATTGCTTCACTCAAACCAAGTTAAAGCCTGCTTTTTCCTTCATATTTGTCAATGTTTAAGCTGGTTTCAAACATAAACTTCTTTTTATAATCTTGTATGAGAAAGAACCACACTTATGTTTGAGCAATACACTCCTTATGAGGAGTTATGCACGATTTAGGATTTTGCTGTAAAATGAATTCCTTCACTTAAACCAAGTTAAAACTGCTTTGTCCTTCATATTAATCCATGTCTAAGCTGGATTCAAGCAAAAACTTATTTTTATAACCTTATTTGAGAAAGAACCACACTTATGTTTGAACAATACACTCCTTATGAGGAGTTATGCACGATTTAGGATTTTGCTGTAAAATGAATTCCTTCACTTAAACCAAGTTAAAATTGATTTGTCCTTCTTATTTATCCATGTCTAAGCTGTTTTCAAGTATAAACTTCTTTATATTACCTTATATGAGAAAGAACCACACTTGTTCTTCTGGAATCCAAAATTCGCTTTCTTTTAAGGAGATAGTCAAGATTTCAGATATTGCCATAAAATGAATTGCTTCACTCAAACCAAGTTAAACCTGCTTTTTCCTTCATATTTGTCAATGTTTAAGCTGGTTTCAAACATAAACTTCTTTTTATAACCTTGTATGAGGAAGAACCACACTTATGTTTGAGCAATACACTCCTTATGAGGAGTTATGCACGATTTAGGATTTTGCTGTAAAATGAATTCCTTCACTTAAACCAAGTTAAAACTGCTGTGTCCTTCTTATTTATCCATATCTAAGCTGTTTTCAAGTATAAACTTCTTTATATTACCTTATATGAGAAAGAACCACACTTATGTTTGAGCAATACACTCCTTGTGAGGAGTTAAGCACGATTTAGGATTTTGCTGTAAAATGAATTCCTTCACTTAAAGGATAGTCAAGATTTCAGATATTGCCATAAAATGAATTGCTTCACTCAAACCACGTTAAAACTGGTTTGTCCTTCATATTTGTCAATGTTTAAGCTGGTTTCAAACATAAACTTCTTTTTAAAACCTTGTATGAGAAAGAACCACAATTATGGTTGAGCAATACGCCCCTTATGAGGAGTTATGCACAATTTCGGATTTTGCTGTAAAATGAATTGCTTCACTCAAACCAAGTTAAAACTGCTTTGTCCTTCATATTAATCCATGTCTAAGCTGGATTCAAGCAAAAACTTATTTTTATAACCTTATTTGAGAAAGAACCACACTTATGTTTGAGCAATACACTCCTTATGAGGAGTTATGCACGATTTAGGATTTTGCTGTAAAATGAATTCCTTCACTTAAACCAAGTTAAAATTGATTTGTCCTTCTTATTTATCCATGTCTAAGCTGTTTTCAAGTATAAACTTCTTTATATTACCTTATATGAGAAAGAACCACACTTGTTCTTCTGGAATCCGAAATTCGCTTTCTTTTAAGGAGATAGTCAAGATTTCAGATATTGCCATAAAATGAATTGCTTCACTCAAACCAAGTTAAACCTGCTTTTTCCTTCATATTTGTCAATGTTTAAGCTGGTTTCAAACATAAACTTCTTTTTATAACCTTGTATGAGGAAGAACCACACTTATATTTGAGCAATATTCTCCTTATGAGGAGTTATGTACGATTTAGGATTTTGCTGTAAAATGAATTGCTTCACTTAAACCAAGTTAAAACTGCTTTATCCTTCTTATTTATCCATGTCTAAGCTGGTTTCAAACATAAACTTCTTTATATTACCTTATATGAGAAAGAACCACACTTGTTCTTCTGGAATCCGAAATTCGCTTTCTTTTAACAAGATAGTCAAGATTTCAGATATTGCCTTAAAATGACTTGCTTCACTCAAACCAAGTTAAAACCGCATTATCCTTCAAATTTGTCAATGTTTAAGCTGGTTTCAAACATAAACTTCTTTTTAAAACCTTGTATGAGAAAGAACCACAATTATGGTTGAGCAATACGCCCCTATGAGGAGTTATGCACAATTTCGGATTTTGCTGTAAAATGAATTGCTTCACTCAAACCAAGTTAAAACTGCTTTGTCCTTCATATTAATCCATGTCTAAGCTGGATTCAAGCAAAAACTAATTTTTATAACCTTATTTGAGAAAGAACCACACTTATGTTTGAGCAATACACTCCTTATGAGGAGTTATGCACGATTTAGGATTTTGCTTTAAAATGAATTCCTTCACTTAAACCAAGTTAAAATTGATTTGTCCTTCTTATTTATCCATGTCTAAGCTGTTTTCAAGTATAAACTTCTTTATATTACCTCATATGAGAAAGAACCACACTTGTTCTTCTGGAATCCGAAATTCACTTTCTTTTAAGGAGATAGTCAAGATTTCAGATATTGCCATAAAATGAATTGCTTCACTCAAACCAAGTTAAAACCGCTTTGTCCTTCATATTTGTCAATGTTTAAGCTGGTTTCAAACATAAACTTCTTTTTATAAACTTGTATGAGAAAGAACCACACTTATGTTAGAGCAATACACTCCTTATGATGAGTTATGCACGATTTAGGATTTTTCTGTAAAATGAATTCCTTCACTTTTTTTTTTTTCCCCTTGTTCTGTTCAGCATTATGGCAGCAGAATTGTAGTCTGAATACCTTTTATGCCAAACAGATTTGCTTTGCCAAGGCAATTTTTACAAATGTAAAGCTCCCCTTGATGCCCATTTATCTATTTCTGTTTACAATATCCATCCATCCATCCATCATCTGCCGCTTATCCGGGGGTCGCGGGGGCAGCAGCTTGAGCAGAGAAACCCAGACGTCCCTGTCCCCGGCCACTTCCTCCAGCTCTTCCGGGGTCCTTCAGCTCCCCCCTGAGCTGTCACCTTATCGTGGTGGGGCAGTTTGCGTGCCCCAATGATTCTGGGAGCTATGTTGCCCGGGGCTTCAAGCCCCTGGTAGGGTCACCCAAGGCAAACAGATCCTAGATGAGGGACCAGACAAAGAACAGCTCAAAAGACTCCTTATGATGAAAAAGAAATTTGGACCTCATCATCCCTTGCCCAGATATGGGACACCGGGGCCTTCCCCCGGAGCCAGGCCCTGGGGTGGGGCCCTGGGGTGGGGCCCGGCGCCTGGTGGCCGGGCCTGTGCCCATGGGGCTCGGTCGGGCATAGCCCAGAATCATGACGTGGGTCCCCCTTCCGACGGGCTCACCACCCGTGGGAGGGGCCAAGGGGGTCGAGTGCCATGTGAGCTGGGTAGCAGCCGAAGGCGGAGGCCTTAGCGGTCTGATCCTCGGCTACTGAAGCTAGCTCTTGGGACGTGGAATGTCACCTCTCTGTTGGGGAAGGAGCCGGAGCTTGTGCGCAAGGCTGAGCGACGCATGCCTTGGGCTCTGGAACCAGTCCTCTTGAGAGGGGTTGAACTCTCTTCCACTCTGGAGTTGCCCGTGGTGAGAGGAGCAGAGAATACTTATCGCATACTTATTGCCCCCCGGCTGTGTGCCAGTACATTGGGGTTTACCCCAGTGAACGAGAGGGTAGCCTCCCTCTGCCTTCGGATGGGGGGATGGGTCCTGACTGTTTTTTGTGCCTATGCGCCAAACAGCAGTTCAGAGTACCCACCCTTTTTGGAGTCTCTGGGGGAGGCACTGGACACTCCCTCGTTCTGCTGGGGGACTTCAATGCTCACGTGGGCAATGACAGTGAGACCTGGAGGGGTGTGATTGGGAGGAACGGCCCCCCCGATCTGAATCAGAGTGGTGTTATGTTGTTGGACTTCTGTGCCAGTCATGGACTGTCCATAACGAACACCATGTTCAGGCATAAGGGTGTCCATATGTGCACTTGGCACCAGGACACCCTTGGCCGCAGTTCGATGATCGACTTTGTGGTTGTATCATCGGACTTGCGGCCGTATGTCCTGGACACTCGGGTGAAGAGAGGGGCGGAGCTGTCAATTGATCACCACCTGGTGGTGAGTTGGCTCCGCTGGTGGGAGAGGATGCCGATCAGACCTGGCAGGCCCAAACGTATTGTGAGGGTCTGCTGGGAGCGTTTGTCAGAATCCCCAGTCAGGAGGAGCTTTAACTCCCACCTCCGGCAGAGCTTCAACCATATCCCGGGGGAGGTGGGGGACATTGAGTCCGAATGGGCCATGTTCCGTGACTCCATTGCCAAAGCGGCTGATCGGAGTTGTGTCCGTAAGGGGGTCGGTGCCTGTCGTGGCGGCAACCCTCGAACCTGCTGGTGGACACCAGTGGTGAGGGAAGCCGTCAAGCTGAAGAAGGAGTCCTATCGGCACTTTTTGGCCAGTGGGACCCTGGAAGCAGCTGATAGGTACCGGCACGCCAGACGGGCTGCGGCTTCGGCGGTTGCTGAGGCAAAAACCCGGGCCTGGGAGGAGTTCGGTGAGACCATGGAGAACGATTTCCGGACGGCCTTGAAGAGATACATCCACACGTCCTCCCTCCCTTGACTCCGCTGGGGTGTAGCGCAGCGGGCACACCAGGGGGCCAGCAGCCCCCCAGCCACCACAGACCCCGAACCAGCAGAATAATTAATTCCTCCTGGCCCCTCCCGCCTGAGCAGCAACCAGGAAGCAGGGGTGTGAGAAGACCCCTCCTCTCACCCTTCTGGCTCTTCAATATTTTCTAATAGTGAGCGATTAAAATTGAGGGGCAGCCAACCTTGTAGAACTGGGAGCGTGGCCCTCTGGGCATCCTACATACCCAAAGAGCCCCGCCCACCAGATGCCACTCAGTGCAACCACCCCCCAAGACCTAATGTGTGTGTGTGTGTTTGATAAGTAGTGTTGTCTAAGGTATAATTAAAACAGGGGCGGGGAACTGCAGAATGCAGCCAAGTGGACCACCTACGTGGCCCCATCCACTACACCCCACAGAACACACACGCCCCCAAAACCCTTCATGTGTGAGTGTGTGCTGTGTACAGGAGCCAAAAGGGCGAGGGGTATGGGGATATACACCGGGAGAGAGAGGGCAGCCAGGGACTGGCTGCAATAGGCACCCCCGCTACCTGGGACCCAACACAGGGCAGGAGGGGCTGATGTCCACCAGGCTCAGGGCCTGCAGCGACCATATTCCGGGAGCTACTGTACCCCCAGAAGGTATCCAACCCGCCCCGCCCCAACCCACTCAACCCAACCCCACCCCACCCCAGAGGACCTCTACAAAAAAACAAACAAACAAAAACAAACAAACTACCCCGTCACACCAGATGCAGCAGCCCGGGCCTGAGACCCCCCCCCCAACAGGGGGAAAGCTCCCCCCCCCCCCCCCCCCCCCCCACCGCACGCCCCAACACCCTAAAAAAAACAACCACCTGCGGACACCCTGGAGGTCCCAGAGCAACAAGGCCGGCACCAGGACCTTTACCAACCCACCCATACTGTGGCATGTCCAGGGCAACCCAGCCCCCCGGGCGCAAGGCAGCGCCCACCCACCAGGGCCCAGGCCCAGCACCACCACCCACGCCAGAGTGGCCCGGCCACCCGGTACAGAGCCAGCAGCCACCCCCTAAGGGACCCCGCCCCACACCGCAAGACAGCCCCACTCGCAAGCCCCCAAAACTGCCCTCCAAGCCCGACACACAGTCCCCCCCAGCAATGACCAACCCGGTCCCCACGACCCGAGAGACCACCAGACGCCCGAAGCCACACAGCCCCCCCCCCCCAGCACACACCCAACCGCCCAGAGCGATGGGACAGCAACCCACCACCACCACTATGTGATAAAGCTAATCAGCGGGGACCAGAGAGAATGAAATTCAGCCAATTGATGTTTTGAGGAGGCAGACATTGTTTCCATGCCAATATAATCTAAAAGAAAATTTCTAAACTGTTTAATACACAGATTGTTCTTCGCTTTCCAGTTCATGAGAATAGTTTTCTTTGCGATACATAACACTGTGAGGACCATGTGTGCTGAGTTAATTTCCATGTTGATGTTATCTAAGTCACCCAGTATGCACAGTGTGGGGCATGCAGGAATGCTACACTTTAGCCATGTTGATAGGTCCGTACAGACTTCAAACCAGAACTTCTGGACAGGCGCACAAAACCACAAAGCGTGTGCATAATCATCAGGTGTGTTATCTGTGCAATGTGAGCAGATGTTTGAGTGTGTTAGACCCATCCTGAACATCCTTTGTCATGTATAGTGTGTTCTATGAAGAATTTTGTATTGTATGAGCTGTAAATTAGGATTCCGAGTCATTCTGAAGGTGTTCAAACATATTTGTGGCCAGAAGCTATGACTAGAACTGATGGATAAATCTGCCTCCCATTTTGAGGATGGTAGAGACATTGTGTCATCTATCTTAGACAATAATTTATATATTTTTGATAGTAGTTTTGGGGTGCAGATGCTTAGAAATTCTGCTACCCTAATCGGGAGTTGTAAGTCTGGTTGGTGGAGGATATATTTCTTTCTTATTATAGACTTAAGTTGTTGATATTCTAGGAATTTATTGCTGCCTATCTCATGTTGTGATATGAGCTCATCAAATGAGATAAAATTTCCATTTTGGATTATATGTTCCAGATGTTTGATTCCTTTGATCTTCCACAGAGTAAAGTTTAGCATTTTTTTGTTTTGCAGGATGTCAGGATTGTTCCAGATGGGTGTAAGCTTACACGGGACAAGTGAAGACTTTGTTATTTTAAGAAATTCCCACCAGGCTGTCAGGGAGGTGCTGATGTTAATGCTTTTAAAACATTTGTGATTTTTTACGTTGTGACTAATAAGTGGCAGGTCAGAGATTTCCAGATTATCACACAATGCTTGTTCTATATTTATCCATGGTTCATCTATTGGGCTAGGTTTAAACCATTTTGATATATACTGTAACCTATTGGCTAAGGAATAGTGCTGAAAATGAGGTAAATCTAATCCACCACTTTCCTTGGTTTTCTGTAGCGTTTTTAAACTAATACGTAGTGGTTTGTTTTTCCACAGAAATTTGGAGATGCATGAATCTAGTGACTTAAACCAAGTAGCAGATGGTTTTATGGGGATCATTGTGAACAAATAGTTAACTTTTGGTAGTATCATCATTTTAATGGTTGTAACTCTCCCCATAAGTGATATAGGTAAGGACTTCCAACGAGAGAGATCGTCCTCTACTGTCTTTAATAATTGCACATAATTTAGCTTTGTTAGCTCTGAGAGCCTGGAGGAAATGTTTATGCCTAAATATCTAATATTTCCTGACTGTAAAGTGATCGCAGGTATATTCTGGACCCTACAGTTAATGGGCAGAACTGTGGTCTTAGACCAATTGATAGAGTAGTCAGAAAGTGCTGAGAATTTATTTATGAGTGTGATCGTGTGAGTGAGAGACGTCTGTGAGTTCTGGAGGAAAAGTAATACATCATCAGCATAAAGACTTATTTTATGCTCAATATTTTGGGGTTGGATGCCTTTAATATTTATATCTTGTCTGATAGCAGCTGTGCGATGTGAGCTGGGTAGCAGCCGAAGGCAGAGGCCTTGGCGGTCTGATCCTCGGCTACTGAAGCTAGCTCTTGGGACGTGGAATGTCACCTCTCTGTTGGGGAAGGAGCCGGAGCTGGTGCGCGAGGCTGAGCGGTTCCGGCTAGATATAGTCGGACTCACCACGACGCATGGCTTGGGCTCTGGAACCAGTCCTCTTGAGAGGGGTTGGACTCTCTTCCACTCTGGAGTTGCCCGTGGTGAGAGGCGCAGAGCAGGTGTGGGCATACTTATTGCCCCCCGGCTGTGTGCCAGTACATTGGGGTTTACCCCAGTGAACGAGAGGGTAGCCTCCCTCCGCCTTCGGGTGGGGGGACGAGTCCTGACTGTTGTTTGTGCCTATGCGCCAAACAGCAGTTCAGAGTACCCACCCTTTTTGGAGTCTCTGGGGGAGGCACTGGAGAATGCTCCTACTGGAGACTCCCTCGTTCTGCTGGGGGACTTCAATGCTCACGTGGGCAATGACAGTGAGACCTGGAGGGGTGTGATTGGGAGGAACGGCCCCCCCGATCTGAACCAGAGTGGTGTTATGTTGTTGGACTTCTGTGCCGGTCATGGACTGTCCATAACGAACACCATGTTCAGGCATAAGGGTGTCCATATGTGCACTTGGCACCAGGACACCCTTGGCCGCAGTTCGATGATCGACTTTGTGGTTGTATCATCAGACTTGCGGCCGTATGTCCTGGACACTCAGGTGAAGAGAGGGGCGGAGCTGTCAACTGATCACCACCTGGTGGTGAGTTGGCTCCGCTGGTGGGGGAGGATGCCGATCAGACATTGTGAGGGTCTGCTGGGAGCGTTTGTCAGAATCCCCCGTCAGAAGGAGCTTTAACTCCCACCTCCGGCAGAGCTTCAACCATATCCCGGGGGAGGTGGGGGACATTGAGTCCGAATGGGCCATGTTCCGTGACTCCATTGCCAAGGCAGCTGATCGGAGTTGTGGCCGTAAGGTGGTCGGTGCCTGTCGTGGCGGCAACCCTCGAACCTGCTGGTGGACACCAGTGGTGAGGGAAGCCGTCAAGCTGAAGAAGGAGTCCTATCGGGCCTTTTTGGCCAGTGGGACCCTGGAAGCAGCTGATAGGTACCGACAGGCCAGACGGGCTGCGGCTTCGGTGGTTGCTGAGGCAAAAACTCGGGCCTGGGAGGAGTTCGGTGAGACCATGGAGAACGATTTCCGGACGGCCTCGAAGAGATTCTGGTCCACCATCCGGCGTCTCAGGGGGGGGAAGCGGCTCACAGTCAACACTGTTTACAGTGGGGACGGGGCTTTGCTGACCTCAACTAGGGATGTTGTGAGTCGGTGGGGGGAGTACTTCGAGGAACTCCTCAATCCTACCAACACGTGCTCGGAAGAGGCAGAGTCGGAGAGCTCGGAGACGGCGCCTCCCATTTCTGGGGCTGAGGTTGCCGAGGTGGTCAAAAAGCTCCTCGGTGGCAAGGCCCCGGGGGTGGATGAGGTCCGTCCTGAGTTTCTCAAGGCTCTGGATGTTGTAGGGCTGTCTTGGCTGACACGCCTCTGCAGCATCGCGTGGACATCGGGGACAGTGCCTCTGGACTGGCAGATTGGGGTGGTGGTCCCCCTCTTTAAAAAGGGGGACCGGAGGGTGTGTTCCAACTATAGGGGTATCACACTCCTCAGCCTCCCTGGTAAGGTCTATTCGGGGGTATTGGAGAGGAGGATCCGTCGGATAATCGAGCCTCGGATTCAGGAGATGCAGTGTGGCTTTCGTCCTGGCCGTGAAACAGTGGACCAGCTCTATACCCTCGGCAGGATCCTGGAGGGTGCATGGGAGTTCGCCCAACCAGCCTACATGTGTTTTGTGGACTTGGAGAAAGCGTTCGACCGTGTCCCTTGTGGAGTCCTGTGGGGGGTGCTCCGGGAATATAGAGTGCCGGACCCCTTGATAGGGGCCGTTCGGTCTCTGTATGACCGGTGCCAGAGTTTGGTCCGCATTGCCGGCAGTAAGTCAGATACGTTTCCGGTGAGAGTTGAACTCCGTCAGGGCTGCCCTTTGTCACCGATTCTGTTCCTAACTTTTATGGACAGAATTTCTAGGCGGAGCCAGGGCGTTGAGGGTGTCCGATTTGGCGACCTCAGAATCGGGTCTCTGCTTTTTGCAGATGATATTGTTCTGTTAGCGTCGTCAGGCCGTGACCTTCAGCTCTCACTGGAGCGATTCGCAGCCGAGTGTGAAGCGGCTGGGATGAGAATCAGCACCTCCAAATCCGAGACTATGGTTCTCAGCCGGAAAAGGGTGGAATGCTCTCTCCGGGTTGGGAATGAGATCCTTCCCCAAGTGGAGGAGTTCAAGTATCTCGGGGTCTTGTTCACGAGTGAGGGACGAATGGAGCGGGAGATTGACGGGCGGATCGGTGAGGCGTCTGCAGTGTTGCGGGCTCTGCACCGACCCGTCGTTGTGAAGAGGGAGCTGAGCCAGAAGGCGAAGCTCTCTACTTACTGGTCAATCTACGTTCCCATCCTCACCTATGGTCACGAGTTGTGGGTAGTGACCGAAAGAACAAGATCGCGAATACAAGCGGCCTAAATGGGTTTCCTCCGCAGGGTGTCTGGGCTCTCCCTTAGAGATAGGGTGAGAAGCTCAGTCATCCGGGAGGGGTTCGGAGTAGAACCGCTGCTCCTCCGCATTGAGAGGAGTCAGATGAGGTGGCTCGGGCATCTGGTTAGGATGCCCCCTGGGCGCCTCCCTGGGGAGGTGTTCCGGGTACGTCCCACTGGGAGGACACCCCGGGGGAGACCCAGGACACGTTGGAGAGACTATGTCTCTCGGCTGGCCTGGGAACGCCTCGGGGTCCCCCCGGAAGAGCTGGAGGAAGTGGCCGGGGACAGAGACGTCTGGGTTTCTCTGCTCAAGCTGCTGCCCCCGCGACCCGACCCCCGGATAAGCGGCAGATGATGGATGGATGGATGATAGCAGCTGCTAAAGGTTCCATGAAAATAGCAAAAAGTGAGGGAGAAAGTGGGCAACCCTGTCTTGTACCTCTCTGCAGACTGAATCTTGGAGAAGTTTGATCATTTGTCCTGACACTTGCATTTGGGGAGCTATATAATATCCTTATCCAGTTGATGAAGTGTGACCCAAACCCGAATTTGTTTAATGCTGCGAATAAAACGTTCCAGTTCACTCAATGAATTGCTTTTTCTGCATCTAGAGAGACTATTGTGGTTTCCAGGTTGTTGATGGTAGAATAGTCTATGAGATTAATTAGCCTGCGAGTGTTAGTGGATGAGTGTCTACCCTTTATGAAACCTGTCTGGTCAGGATGTATTATAAGTGGAGTTATTTTTTCTATTTTTTTGGCAAGGGCTTTACAAATTATTTTGAGGTCTGCATTTATTAGAGATATTGGGCGGTAGCTGGATGGAAGTATGGGGTCTTTTCCTGGTTTCTGTAGCAGGATAATGTTAGCAGAGTTCATGTGTGGGGATAATCTGCCATTCTGCTTAACTTGTAATACCATTTTGTGAAATGCAGGTGCCAAAACAGTCCAAAATTCTCTGTAGAACTCTGCTGGAAAACCATCTGGTGGCCACCCGGGGCTTTGTTACTAGGCATATGTTGAAGGGCTTCATGGAGTTCTCCTATTGAGAGAGGTGAATCCAGAGCCATTGCCTGTTCGGTTTGTAATTTTGGAAGGTTGATATTACTAAGAAACTGATCTATGTTACTGTCTGATGGATCATTTTGTGATGAATATAAGGTTTTATAGAAGTCCCTAAAAGCATTGTTGATTTCATGGGTGATATTTCCTTTTGAGTCTTTAGCAGAAGTGATTGTTGTTTTCTCTTTATTTCTCTTTAGTTGGTTAGCTAGGAACCTTCCAGATTTATTGCCATGCTCAATGTTCTCCAAGCGAAGTCTTTGTATCAGAAACTGTGTTTGTTTGTTAATAATTTTGTTTAATTCAAGTTTAGCTTTTCTTAGTTCATTCAGTGTGAGTTCCTCTTTGGAGGTACTGTAGACAACTTCTAATGATTTGATCCTGAGTTCTAAATCTGATATCCTTGAACTTTCCCTCTTTTTCTTAGTTGATGAAAAAGAGATTATTTTGCCTCTCATGACTGCTTTTCCGGCTTCCCAGAGAGTACAAGCTGACATTCCTGGCAGGTCATTATTTTCTAAATATACAGACCATTCCATTTTGAAATAATTAATAAAATCAGGGTCTTTTAGTAATGATGTATTAAATCTCCAATTCCTCGCTGGTGGTATAACTCTTTTATTCTTCAGTGTGATAGAAACTGGAGCGGGATCACTTATAGTGATGGGGTGGATTTTGGTGTCTGAAATATCCCTCATCAAGGAACTGCTAACTATGAATTCCTTCACTTAAACCAAATTAAAAACGGCTTTGTCCTTCTTATTTATCCATCTCTAAGCTGGTTTCAAGTATAAACTTCTTTATATTACCTTATATGAGAAAGAACCACACTTGTTCTTCTGGAATCCGAAATTCGCTTTCTTTTAACGAGATAGTCAAGATTTCAGATATTGCCATAAAATTAATTGCTTCACTCAAACCAAGTTAAACCTGCTTTGTCCTTCATATTTATCCATGTCTAAGCTGATTTCAAGCATTAACTTCTTTATATTACTCTGTATGAGAAAGAACCACAATTGTGCTTGGTCAATACGCTCCATTTGAGAAATTATACAAGATTTCGTATTTTGCTGTAAAATGAATTCCTTCACTCAAACTATGTTAAAACTGCTTTGTCCCTCATATTTATCCATATCTAAGCTGGTTTCAAGCATAAACTTCTTTATATTACTCTGTATGAGAAAGAACCATAATTGTGCTTGGTCAATACGCTCCATTTGAGAAATTGTACAAGATTTCGGATTTTGCTCTGAAATTAATTCCTTCACTCAAATCAAATTAAAACTCATTTGTCCTACATATTTATCCATGTCTAAAATGGTTTCAAGCATAAGCTTCTTTATATTGCCATGTTTGAGAAAGAACCACACTTGTCATTGAGAAATACGCTCCATTTGAGAAATTATGCACGTTTTCGGATTTTTCTCTAAAATGAATTCCTTCACTCAAACTATGTTAAAACTGCTTTGTCCTTCATATTTATCCATATCTAAGCTAGTTTCAAGCAGAAACTTCTTTATATTGCCCTGTTTGTGAAAGAACCACACTTGTGATAGAGCCATAAACTCCATTTGAGAAATTATGCACGATTTCAGATTTTTAACTAAAATGAATTCCTTCACCCAAACTACGTTAAAACTGCTTTGTCCTTCATATTTATCCATGTCTAAGCTGATTTCAAGCTTAAACTTCTATATATTACTCTTTTTGTGAAAGAGCCACACTTGTGATTGAGCAATACGCTCCATTTGAGGAGTTCTGCACGAAATTAATTTGAAATTTAATTTTCAAAATATGCCCCTGGAAATAGATACATAAAATAATTTTTTTGGGTGCTAATGACTTATCATCAGAGAAGACAGAAGCAAAGAGAGAGAGAGATCCCTTTCCTGAGAAAAGCAGCAACAGGCAGTGCCTCGATAAAATCTGGATATGGCTGGAAAATAATATGAATAATAATACGATAATATGAATGATACATTTATAAAATTGTGTATGTGAGTGTGTAGCAGACTGTACCAAAGTCCCTTGCATATTCTCATACATAGAAAACTACAAATAGCCTCCTTTGTGTCTAGTTCCTGGTTTAACCAGGATGCATGCTGTCAGGAAAATTCAATTGCCTATACTAGAATGTTCACTTGTTTTAGCTCATTTTCCATTGTATGGCACACATACAAACACTATATATCGATATATAGATCTATATATCGATATATAAATCTGGAGGGGCATTTCAGGCAAAGAGGGAAAACAGGCAATAGTCGTACCTGCTTACCTCTTTGGTTCTTGATACTGCAAGACAATAAAGAGACATTTATTATTGAATCATGTTAAAATTGTGATAAGTTTTAAAAATACCATTTTCTAATTAGCAAGCATTACAAGCAATTTGAATTGAAGATGCTGTGGACAATTGTATTCTTCATTTAGAGTCCAATAATTTAAGAGGGGGTGCAACCACATGGCTCTAATGGTCCAAAACCTGAGAGTGAGGGAAAGCATGACGATCATTGAAGAGACTCATCAGACAGGTACTCAACAATGTGAATTGCCAAGTGTGACAATGACATTATACAAAAGCAAATGTCAGTAGAAGTGAAAAATAGAAGCTGTAGCATTCTTACTTTCTGTTATTGATGTAGAATTACTCCCAAAAAATCTAGTGGCCACTAATGGCATGAAGAATCATTGAGGTTCAGTGAAATGGTGTGATCACATCACATCTGTATAATCCATCATCAAAATGCAGCATACAAATCATACAAGACACTATTGCACAATCTTATCTTTGACGGCTTGCTTATTATTATTTCATTAAGCGTATGATTTATAGCTAAAGTTAATTTGTGGTTAGTTTAATGCCTGTATTTTACAGCATTCAGATTAGTTTACATGCTAATGAGAGTGGTGGGGGACTGCTGCCTTTTTTTTCCAGGTGATAGTAGCAGCCCCTCAATCAGGTGTTGTCCTCCAGGTGTCCCAATGTCAGTCTTGAAAAAGTCATTCCATCCAGAAATTTAGTTTTTTAGAGTGTTTTGAAGCAAAGACAACACGCAAATTAGAAGAGAGCTGCTGAAACCCTGGTGAAACTGGGGGCCAGCTTATAATCGCTAAGAAACATTCAATAAGAAACATCAATATCTTGTCTTGGATTTAGAGAAATCCACTATTACACTTCACTGATATTCGATTACGGTTTTCTCGAGATGTTATGGCCAAAATTAATTTTCAAATAAAATTCAATAATTTGCTCAAACTTTTTAAAAACTGCTGTCTTTCTTTTTTTTAACTGCCTTATTTTGCACACTCTAAGGCTCGCCTGATTATAATGGATGGATGGGGAGAGAGTGTCTGAGGTGGAGTCTGCGTTTGGTTCTTTCACCTCCTGACTGGGCTGTTCAGGCTCTGGTGGGCCTAGGTGCAGGACAGGGTCTGGTTGAGCAGGTGTAGTTTGACGGTGGTGGGGGAAGGCGTCCAGGCCCGCATCATTCACACAGAGAGCGCTCAAATCCGGGTACACAGAAGAGGAAACAGAAGGAGAAAAAGGTTTAGGTTTAGTGCATGGAGGAGGTTTTTCAGATACAAAAGCACTGTCAGTCCATCCTCCTATAGTCCCAGTATCGTAATTTCTCCACGCCATTTCTTTTGCACACTGCTTTCTTTGTCACCTTTCACGTGCCTCTTGCCAAAATTTTAAATATGCTATATGTTTTATGACAGTTTCCAGGTCTTTCTTACAGACTGCCTTTTTAAAAAAATTCTTCTTCCTTCTTTTGTAGCTTCGTCTCAATCTCAACATTTTCTTCCTGGGGAGGGGGTAGGAATTTGGAACCACTTACTCCCATTTTTTTTTCTTAAAAATGGGCAAATATATTCCTTTTATTCTCCAAACGTCTTCACAGAATCCAGTGAATCAGCTTCACTGGCCGCTTTTACCTGGTTCCAAATGTCAACTCATTGTCCTGTTCTACTCTGTATTCCTCAGAGTAGAAAAATATCTTTACCATCATATCATATCTGCTCAAGAGAGAGCAAGACTTCAACACAGAGCACCTGTTTAGCTCTCATGAGTGTAGATCTTACTTACAGTTTCAGTGCATGTCGTATTATACCCGAAGGCAGGAGAAGAAGAAAAATGTCTACGTATAAGACTATGCAAGCTAACTTCTTCTTATCTCTTGATGAGCTGGACAGCCTTGTGGAGTGCACAAAACAAAATGAACAATGAAATACAAAAATGTTTGATTGGAAACATCTTATCTCTCTAATGTTTGAGAAAGCAGATTAAGTCTTAAGTGATGCCTGGGAAAAGGAGACCAAGTTTCACAAGTGACAAAAGAAATATTGCAGTTGTAACACCTCATCCATCTAATGCCTGGGAAAAAATATCAAGTCTTACAAGTTGATTTAAGCATGATGAGACATAAGTACACTGAAAAAAGTGACTTTTTGGTGCGATAAACTCTATTAGAGTAACTGTCATCCTTTTTACCTTGTATTTTTAAGATTCAGTAAGAACTAGAGTTTCTTAAGTTAAATTAAACACTCTATTAACGTAACACATGAATTATAGGGGAAAAGTAAGTTTTACTTCGGTTTCCTTATATTATTTAAATGTTTAATAGATGTATGTCCATAAACCTAAACATTTTACATAAACTACACTCTGAACGTGTAGGATTTCGAAACACATGCGCACAAGAAGTGACATTGCTACGGACGTTACAGCAGCATGACGCTCAGCAAGGTCTGGCACGTACGACCGCCGGCAGGTAAGTTTTTACCACTCTGTTTTAAATTCGTGATAATTTATAAATTTGCATGTAGTGTGACGCAAGATATTTAACTGTTCAAAAGTCAATTTAAAGTCTGCATAACGCCCCATTGGTCCGTGGTGGTCTGTAGTGGGAGCCCAGCTAACAGAGGAACGTTAGGCGAACGTTAGGACGTCTTGACATCGACATGGCAACGGTCGCAGCCCTCCTTGAGCTGACGTTCCTGCAACGTTCGGGCACCTTTTGCGGAAGGTCGCACAACAACCTTGCAGCAACTTTTAAGGAACGTTTGCTGAACGTTCTCTGAACTTCCCCAAAAGTTATATAGTCTATTGAAACCTTTAGGGGACGTTTAGGTAACATTCACGAAACGTTGCCTGAAGGTTACTGTTTGTTGGAAGGGCTGCAGTTTTCCCGATTAAAAATAAATAGTAGTAAAATAATAGTTAGGATATTAAAAAAGCACCAATGTAACAGTAAAACTTTTCATCACAGCGTAATGTTAAAATTGTGGCTGAATATTTTACACCACTGTTTTAATACCACAAATTGTGTCTCTTTATTTTCAGGATGCCCTTTGGAGGAGACAGTGGACAGTTGTAGTTGAAATCTAGGGAGAGGAGGTCAAGAAAAATTCATCAGGGAGAAAGAGTAGGCCTCTTGTGATATGAGATGGTTGTGCAAAAGATGCAATTTTAGGTCATTAAAACGTTTAGAGCTCATAAAACATTATAGGTTGAAGCATCCACACATTGGCCAAGGCCGCTCACTACTTCCTCAAAAACCTTCCTACAACTGAGGAAAGTGTTTGGATGAACACTGAAACGTCTTGTGTTTTTTAAGTTTGTTTTTAAAGTACAGCGTTTTTTAAATAAATTTTTTGAAAGCCTGTCATAAATGTTTTTCATTTTTTGTCAGATAAGGTAGCTGTTAATTACAGAGTCCACAGTAAAGATTGTATTCATTATCATGGAATGGTTAGACACCTTAAGCTGTTTTGTAGTAATTTGTAATTGATTTTGTGGATTTTATCCCATTTAATGTTTTAATTGCATTCTTAAGAGTGCACTAGTCTAGAGGATTCATTTAAATGTTGAAATTGCACTGTTCTGTGCGTAGTGTTTTTTAACATCAGAAGGGTGATAATTATGTCTGACTGTTAAACTTTAAAATGAAAAATAAACAGTTTAATTGCATTGTAATTTAGTTGTGTGATATGTGATGACGAGTGTATATTAAATGCAGTGTATTGGTTACATTTATTTGGTAACATTTATCAAAAGAAAACTGGTACTGATTACCTAATTTTAGGTAGTAGTTAATGTAATGCAACCAAGTAAATTAAAATGTCAAGCGCAAAAAAATAATATCTACTTAATTATTTCATAACGGCAAATACTACAGATATGTAAAATATACTTAAAATTTTAACTCAGAGCTATGCCTGCCTCAGCTTTGGGTTTATGTGGATATTCTCTTTGATGTGGCCTGAAAGAGGACTTGGGAGTTGCCATATCTGATTGAAACCTGCTAAGACATGGGTAAATATGAAGGCCAGAGCCATTTTAACTTGCTTTGAGTGAAAGAGTTAATTTGATAGCAAAATCCGAAATCGTGTATAATTCGTCGAAAGAAACTTATTGCTGAATCACAAGTGTGATTCTTTCTCATAGAAGGAAATATATGGAAGTTTATTCTTGAAACTAGCTTAGACATGGCTAAATATGAAGGACTAAGCAGTTTTAACTTGGTTTGTGTGAAGGAATTGATTTGATAGCAAAATCCGAAATCGTGCAGAACTCGTGAAAAGGAGCTTATTCTCGGATTCCTGAAGCTTTAGTGTTGTTCTTTATTACACTGCAAAGTACAATGTTGTTTTTTGATTAAATCTAAATCCTCGAGGAAGTTAGCAAGCACAGAAGTCACAGAGGCCAACGAATTTGGGCAATGAACTAGGACCATGGGAGAGTATTGCATGCGATGCAATAATTAAATATGTCATGCCAGATGTCGCCTCTGAAGTAAAGAACATTCACTTGGGATGGTGTGTTGAGATCTGTAACACAACCAAAAGGGACAAGACTGAAAAGGAGCTGCATCTAGTAGCCATTACCATGTATCGCGCAGTTGGTGCTATGACAGGTCACCCCGAAAACAGAGGACAAGGTCGGAGACGTGGACGCAGGAGGTGAGGTCGACATGGGCCACGGCTGATCCATGACCCGAATGTTTGTCTCTACTGTGGCCACACCAGACACTGGAAAAAGGACTTTCCACAGCTGAGAAGTGATGATATTAGGCAAAAGGCTGACTGAGGGTGGGAGGCGGGTTCCGGACATCATGCCCTAGCGGAGCATCCACTAATGGGTGATAACACAACACACACACACATGCCAGTGCACAGCATGGAATCTTCCTCGACAGACTTCCTCGAACGCAGTGGAAAGACAACTACGGAAGACTGCAGTAAAATATGTACTGCTTAATGATGTTAGGAGAGTGAAAAATAAAAGGGGACTGCAGTCCTAATAGTCTCTATAAGTGAATGTATTGGGACCCCCAACCTGGGTGGTTAGAGTTAAGCAACAGACTTGAAACCAAAGTTGAAATGGTGGTTTTAGTAGTAATTAATGGCAGCTCTGATGCAGAGCTGAGACCTTTTGAAGAAATGCTACCATTAAACATCTCAACATCATCTCTGCCACGACCCCCACATCCAGTTGGGGAACAACAGCAGGTACTACACAGGTTATCACTTTAGTGAGGGCCAAGGCCTCAAGAGAGGGGCAAACATAGAATCCTCTATCATTAATAAGTCTCTGGGAACTGTGACAACAACAACCATTAACTCAAACAGTACTGATACTTTTGTGAGTATCATGATACGATCTACCCAACCATCAAGCTTGGAGGAGAAGGATGTGGTGTCATCGGGTATCTTTTACAGCATTGGTGAAGAAACAGTCATAGAATCACCTGATCTTGAGCAGCAAAAAGACAAAGCAGCTGGTGGTATTTTTTATGTTCATGAAGAAAATAAGTGATAAAGACACAGGAGTGGCGAGCAGAGGATGATATCATTGACATGTATCCACTTTGAATATATTGTTTTAGTTATAATCATGATCCAAATATATGTATAGGTTTGTAGTTGCAACTCAAACTATAGAAAATGGTTCCTGCAAAACAGCAGTGAGAATGCTGATGAAGTTGAAAGGGGATAGCTGAACCATGCTAAAAAAAAGAAATAAAAATAATAAAAAGTTCAATTCTAGGAGAAAACCCATTGCTGAAGTCCTTGTAGAAAGAATTTAAAGGTAAAAAGAAATTAGTGAAACGATTTGAAGTTGATTGAAAAAAGGCAAAATTGTTTAAATGGCTGACAAAGTGGCAGAAGTGTCAGCAGAGAAAAACAGAAGGGTTAAAAACAACAAAAAGATTTCAAGCAAAATAGAAATTAGTGGAAAGTCTTGAAATTTTGCTAAAATTATAAAAAAAAAAAGGCGAAATAGAATGAATATGCCATCTTAATTGGAACCTTAAATTGAATTGTAAAAGGAGGACAGCTGAAGATATTTCAACACAGAGATGAACAGTTCTCATGAAAAAGGTCAAAGGTTAACAGCATTCTCACAATAATCATGCAGTAAGAGTGGACTGACATTTTTTGTTAACCATGCTTTCTCCTGTTTATGTTGCTACAGGGAGGTGAGATGATTGTATTTTTATTTGCATTCTTTTGGTCAGGAAAGTTGTCTATATACAATAGACCAGGTTCGTTTGTTATTTTGCCCGTGGTCTACTTCGATGTTACTACGTCCTATATAGTTTCTAAGAGGAATGTTTACGTCACCATCAGACAGTTATCAACCTATATTTTGGTGCAGTTGTTCAGGCGTAATGGAGAAAAGTTTTAGCGTATCCAGGTTTTATTTAGGCTTCCTTTATACTACACAAGCTATTTCCATATATATTTTGATCCTTATTTCTGAAAGTATTTAGTCTTTTTAACATTGCTTACGTTCTATTGTTTAATTTGATTGTTCTCTGAATGCATGATGGTTTGTTCTTACAATTAATTTAGCTTAATTTGAGTTACCTCTATTTTAATACATTTCCTGAATTTTTAATCCGCTGGTTTGCTGAATGACCTATTACTGCAGTGGTGTTGCCGGACCCAACTCTGTACAGGAGGGGAAATAGCGAGTATAGAGTTTGCTGTTAGCTGGACATGACGGGTGGACATAAACAGATACACATGACATATACACACTGATATAGAAATAAAAAGGGGATTATTAAACAGCAGATACATGCACAGTTATTTGGACTATGGTAGATAAGTTTGGACACATTAGGTTACAATTACACAGTAAGGGAAGCTGTCAAGTTACAACATATTCTAACATCATTTAATTTTCTTGCAAGATACTGGTTGGTGTTTTCCTTTTGTTCAGGATGACATCTGGGAGACCAAGCAAGAGGGCCTAACTGTCCGGGGACCCAAACTCAGAATGGACTCAGAGACTTGAGCATGGACAATGAATGGACTGTGGGCCCCTGGACAGGACAATACAAAAATGGAAAACTGACCAAAGGATACCAAAGACGGAAATCAAGTGCATGGCTACTCCACTGCAAATGCATTGATATTTTTATATTTCTAAACAACTGTCAGCATACTCTTTCATTTTGTTTTAATTTAGTTATAATCTCTGATATTGTTATCTTTGATGTCATAATCTTTGTTGTTGTTATGAACCATTTTAATATGTTTATATTCTGTCATGGATTGTAAACATCTATGTTACCTGTAATCTTGATGCTATAATACTGTGGTATATCCTACTCTCTGTAGTGCAGTAGGGACCACACTTTGTGGGCATATATTCGATAATAGGATGGAACCGGACCGAATTGGCCATAAAGTTCCAAAAATTAGACGGTAATGGTGACTATTTGTATAAAACAGGGTTTCATGCTTAGATTCGCTTAGGTCTTCCCTAAGACCATTCACTCTTTTTCCCCACCTTTTACATAGGGGGATTTTTTTATGGAGTAGACGAAGGCCGACCTATAGGTTCCCTACAGGACCACACAGAATTCATAGGTGAGAGAGTGTGATAACTACCAGCTGTGTCAGGAAGTCTCGGGCTAAATCAGGACATTTTGAGATTAACATACTTCCCAGTTAGTTTGTCCAAGAAGAGGCTTAATAGATATACACAGACCATATCCGGGCTTTGTGCTTGGTGATGGGAACATACAACATCTTCAAGGTCACTAAGAACAGACAGATTGTACTTAACAAAGAGTGCACCCACAGTAACGCAGAGATTTTAGGGAATCCAGACTTGACACATCTCTCCAGACTTGACGCATCATTCTGTAATTCTGATACGGACCTGGCTGACAATAAAGGTTTGGCTGTTTGAAGACAACCATCCCCAATACACCACATAACATTCATGGTTGACTCTAGGGTTACATCATCAGTAGTGAAGTCAGGGGAATTTGACCCTGCTCAAAAGATAAGTGGAAACCACTTCTTCTCTATGTCTGCATCAGGTCAGGTTGTGAAAGAGAAAATGACAACACCCATTGCGTGTCACTCCTGATGGGCTCTCCTTCAAGCACTAATTTTTGTTATAAAAGCTGTGTCCCATTAACCTGATGGGCGTTAAGGTTATATCGCAGCCTGACAAAGTTTTTACAGCAGTGCAGTTTGAGTCATCTGCACTTACATATGCTTATGAGTGGAAACTTCCCACCTCTCCTTCTCAAAACTGCTCATGGAGAAAGCAAAAACTTTAGTTTCACCCCTTTCTGATTTCATGCAACCTGCTGATTTGCATTGCACATTACACATTTCTTTGGGGCCTGACAATGACTATGAGAAGAAGTGGTTTTGCACTCCTTTTGAAAAAATACGTACAGCCACTCTATTTTGGAATTCACAAACCGCGGCACTGACTGTCTCTCACTCCAGCGCAATAAGAATTTTTTTTGTCATTAAAGTTTTTATTGATTTTCAGAACATAATTTGACAAAAAAACACAAACAGAAACAAGACAGACAGAAAGAGGCTGGTGCACCCCCCAGCTACCCCCCATTCCCCCAGGCGAATCTATACATTGCATGCATGTAAAGTATAAAATACATCAGATAAGGTGATCTAGTAATCCAGGAAATCCACAAAAAACACAAAACAAACAGAAAACTACATCCTTTGAGATCACATAGAGGCCTTAATTATTTTCAATGAGTCCCAGAAGCTGTCCAAATCAATGTATCTGCTCCCTTTCATGTTGCTGAGCATGACCTCGTACCAGACCATGCACTCAGAACGTCCAAGATTTTAGTCCAAAAAGGTGAAATTAGAGAACATTCCATGTTTAACCATTCTTGCCTATTCTCACATTTTTCACAATGTTTGACTAATTTAGCCATCTCAAATGACGGGCAATAAAGCTTTGAATCTGGAAGTCCTAGACCACCTTTTTCTGTCGGAGCATAAAGTTTTTCTAGTTTCATTCTTGTTCTTTTACCACCCCTCTTTTAATTTTCTTTTCCCATTTTTCAAAATTTGTTTTAATTTGTGACAGCACTGGGTTAAAGTTTAGTAAAGGTAGTTTTTCCATATCCCTACAAAGTCTATTCCCTAGATATTTCATGCCTTCAGGTATCCACTTGAATTAAATTTTTTTTACCAGATGTGAGTGACTAGAAGAAGATAATGGCATGGCCTCAGACTTGGTCCAATTTATTGAGTACCCTGATACTTCTGAATAGGACTATATAACGTCCAGTAAGTGTGGCAAGGATGTAGGCGGATGAGTAATAAGTGCTAAAATATCGTCTGCATACAGAAGCAGTTTGTATTCTTGTTGCCCCCCCATAATGTCCCTTTCATGTCCTTATTTATTCTAATGCTCACTGCCAAAGTTTCAATGAAGATAATGAATAACAAGGAGCTGAGGGAACAACCCTAACGGGTCCCACGCGATAAACTATAAATAGATGAAATGATGCCATTAGTCATGACTGCAGCCTTGGGGTTTTTATACAGTATTTCAACCCATTTAGTAAAAAGTGGTCCAAATCCAAAATTTGAAAGAGCTGAGAAGAGAAAGCCCAATTCAACTTTATCAAATGCCTTCTCTGCATCTAAGGAGATGGCAGCTACTGGCTCATCCTTTGACTGGCTCAGCCACATCAAGTGTAACAGTGTCCTAATGCTGTCAGAGGAAGAGCGATTTTTCATAAAGCCTGTCTGATTTTGATGTATAATACTGGGGAGGACTCGTTGTAAGTGCACAGCCAGCACCTTAGTTAGTATTTTACAGTCCACGTTTAGTAAGCTAACTGGCCTATAATTTGATGGGTCTGTGCTATCCCTATCTTTTTTTGGAATTAAGGATATCTCCCCCTTGAGCTGTCACCTTATCGTGGTGGGGGAGTTTGTGTGCCCCAATGAGTCTGGGAGCTATGTTGCCCGGGGCTTTAAGCCCCTGGTAGGGTCACCCAAGGCAAACAGATCCTAGATGAGGGACCAGACAAAGAACAGCTCAAAAGACTCCTTATGATGAACAAAAAATTTGGACCTCGTGATCCCTTGCCCGGATATGGGACACCGGGGCCTCCCCCCGGAGCCAGGCCCGGGGGTGGGGCCCGGCAGCGGGCGCCTGGTGGCCGGGTCTGTGCCCATGGGGCTCGGTCGGGCATAGCCCGAAATGATGACGTGGGTCCCCCTTCCGACGGGCTCACCACCCGTGGGAGGGGCCAAGGGGGTCGGGTGCGATGTGAGCTGGGTAGCGGCCGAAGGCAGAGGCCTTGGCGGTCTGATCCTCGGCTACTGAAGCTAGCTCTTGGGACGTGGAATGTCACCTCTCTGTTGGGGAAGGAGCCGGAGCTGGTGCGCGAGGCTGAGCGGTTCCGGCTAGATATAGTCGGACTCACCTCGACGCACGGCTTGGGCTCTGGAACCAGTCCTCTTGAGAGGGGTTGGACTCTCTTCCACTCTGGAGTTGCCCGTGGTGAGAGGCGCAGAGCAGGTGTGGGCATACTTATTGCCCCCCGGCTGTGTGCCAGTACATTGGGGTTTACCCCAGTGAACGAGAGGGTAGCCTCCCTCCGCCTTCGGGTGGGGGGACGAGTCCTGACTGTTGTTTGTGCCTATGCGCCAAACAGCAGTTCAGAGTACCCACCCTTTTTGGAGTCTCTGGGGGAGGCACTGGAGAATGCTCCTACCGGAGACTCCCTCGTTCTGCTGGGGGACTTCAATGCTCACGTGGGCAATGACAGTGAGACCTGGAGGGGTGTGATTGGGAGGAACGGCCCCCCCGATCTGAACCAGAGTGGTGTTATGTTGTTGGACTTCTGTGCTGGTCATGGACTGTCCATAACGAACACCATGTTCAGACATAAGGGTGTCCATATGTGCACTTGGCACCAGGACACCCTTGGCCGCAGTTCGATGATCGACTTTGTGGTTGTATCATCGGACTTGCGGCCGTATGTCCTGGACACTCAGGTGAAGAGAGGGGCGGAGCTGTCAACTGATCACCACCTGGTGGTGAGTTGGCTCCGCTGGTGGGGGAGGATGCCGATCAGACCTGGCAGGCCCAAACGTATTGTGAGGGTCTGCTGGGAGCGTTTGTCAGAATCCCCCGTCAGAAGGAGCTTTAACTCCCACCTCCGGCAGAGCTTCAACCATATCCCGGGGGAGGTGGGGGACATTGAGTCCGAATGGGCCATGTTCCGTGACTCCATTGCCGAGGCAGCTGATCGGAGTTGTGGCCGTAAGGTGGTCGGTGCCTGTCGTGGCGGCAACCCTCGAACCTTGCCCGGGGCTTTAAGCCCCTGGTAGGGTCACCCAAGGCAAACAGATCCTAGATGAGGGACCAGACAAAGAACAGCTCAAAAGACTCCTTATGATGAACAAAAAATTTGGACCTCGTGATCCCTTGCCCGGATATGGGACACCGGGGCCTCCCCCCGGAGCCAGGCCCGGGGGTGGGGCCCGGCAGCGGGCGCCTGGTGGCCGGGTCTGTGCCCATGGGGCTCGGTCGGGCATAGCCCGAAATGATGACGTGGGTCCCCCTTCCGACGGGCTCACCACCCGTGGGAGGGGCCAAGGGGGTCGGGTGCGATGTGAGCTGGGTAGCGGCCGAAGGCAGAGGCCTTGGCGGTCTGATCCTCGGCTACTGAAGCTAGCTCTTGGGACGTGGAATGTCACCTCTCTGTTGGGGAAGGAGCCGGAGCTGGTGCGCGAGGCTGAGCGGTTCCGGCTAGATATAGTCGGACTCACCTCGACGCACGGCTTGGGCTCTGGAACCAGTCCTCTTGAGAGGGGTTGGACTCTCTTCCACTCTGGAGTTGCCCGTGGTGAGAGGCGCAGAGCAGGTGTGGGCATACTTATTGCCCCCCGGCTGTGTGCCAGTACATTGGGGTTTACCCCAGTGAACGAGAGGGTAGCCTCCCTCCGCCTTCGGGTGGGGGGACGAGTCCTGACTGTTGTTTGTGCCTATGCGCCAAACAGCAGTTCAGAGTACCCACCCTTTTTGGAGTCTCTGGGGGAGGCACTGGAGAATGCTCCTACCGGAGACTCCCTCGTTCTGCTGGGGGACTTCAATGCTCACGTGGGCAATGACAGTGAGACCTGGAGGGGTGTGATTGGGAGGAACGGCCCCCCCGATCTGAACCAGAGTGGTGTTATGTTGTTGGACTTCTGTGCTGGTCATGGACTGTCCATAACGAACACCATGTTCAGACATAAGGGTGTCCATATGTGCACTTGGCACCAGGACACCCTTGGCCGCAGTTCGATGATCGACTTTGTGGTTGTATCATCGGACTTGCGGCCGTATGTCCTGGACACTCGGGTGAAGAGAGGGGCGGAGCTGTCAACTGATCACCACCTGGTGGTGAGTTGGCTCCGCTGGTGGGGGAGGATGCCGATCAGACCTGGCAGGCCCAAACGTATTGTGAGGGTCCGCTGGGAGCGTTTGTCAGAATCCCCCGTCAGAAGGAGCTTTAACTCCCACCTCCGGCAGAGCTTCAACCATATCCCGGGGGAGGTGGGGGACATTGAGTCCGAATGGGCCATGTTCCGTGACTCCATTGCCGAGGCAGCTGATCGGAGTTGTGGCCGTAAGGTGGTCGGTGCCTGTCGTGGCGGCAACCCTCGAACCTGCTGGTGGACACCAGTGGTGAGGGAAGCCGTCAAGCTGAAGAAGGAGTCCTATCGGGCCTTTTTGGCCAGTGGGACCCTGGAAGCAGCTGATAGGTACCGACAGGCCAGACGGGCTGCGGCTTCGGCGGTTGCTGAGGCAAAAACTCGGGCCTGGGAGGAGTTCGGTGAGACCATGGAGAACGATTTCCGGACGGCCTCGAAGAGATTCTGGTCCACCATCCGGCGTCTCAGGGGGGGGAAGCGGCTCACAATCAACACTGTTTACAGTGGGGACGGGGCTTTGCTGACCTCAACTAGGGATGTTGTGAGTCGGTGGGGGGAGTACTTCGAGGAACTCCTCAATCCTACCAACACGTGCTCGGAAGAGGCAGAGTCGGAGAGCTCGGAGACGGGGCCTCCCATTTCTGGGGCTGAGGTTGCCGAGGTGGTCAAAAAGCTCCTCGGTGGCAAGGCCCCGGGGGTGGATGAGGTCCGTCCTGAGTTTCTCAAGGCTCTGGATGTTGTAGGGCTGTCTTGGCTGACACGCCTCTGCAGCATCGCGTGGACATCGGGGACAGTGCCTCTGGACTGGCAGATTGGGGTGGTGGTCCCCCTCTTTAAAAAGGGGGACCGGAGGGTGTGTTCCAACTATAGGGGTATCACACTCCTCAGCCTCCCTGGTAAGGTCTATTCGGGGGTATTGGAGAGGAGGATCCGTCGGATAATCGAGCCTCGGATTCAGGAGATGCAGTGTGGCTTTCGTCCTGGCCGTGGAACAGTGGACCAGCTCTATACCCTCGGCAGGATCCTGGAGGGTGCATGGGAGTTCGCCCAACCAGTCTACATGTGTTTTGTGGACTTGGAGAAAGCGTTCGACCGTGTCCCTCGTGGAGTCTTGTGGGGGGTGCTCTGGGAATATGGAGTGCCGGACCCCTTGATAGGGTCCGTTCGGTCTCTGTATGACCGGTGCCAGAGTTTGGTCCGCATTGCCGGCAGTAAGTCGGATACGTTTCCGGTGAGAGTTGGACTCCGTCAGGGCTGCCCTTTGTCACCGATTCTGTTCCTAACTTTTATGGACAGAATTTCTAGGCGCAGCCAGGGCGTTGAGGGTGTCCGATTTGGCGACCTCAGAATCAGGTCTCTGCTTTTTGCAGATGATGTGGTTCTGTTAGCGTCGTCAGGCCGTGACCTTCAGCTCTCACTGGAGCGATTCGCAGCCGAGTGTGAAGCGGCTGGGATGAGAATCAGCACCTCCAAATCCGAGACTATGGTTCTCAGCCGGAAAAGGGTGGAATGCTCTCTCCGGGTCGGGAATGAGATCCTTCCCCAAGTGGAGGAGTTCAAGTATCTCGGGGTCTTGTTCACGAGTGAGGGACGAATGGAGCGGGAGATTGACGGGCGGATCGGTGCGGCGTCTGCAGTGTTGCGGGCTCTGCACCGACCCGTCGTTGTGAAGAGGGAGCTGAGCCAGAAGGCGAAGCTCTCTACTTACTGGTCAATCTACGTTCCCATCCTCACCTATGGTCACGAGTTGTGGGTAGTGACCGAAAGAACAAGATCGCGAATACAAGCGGCCGAAATGGGTTTCCTCTGCAGGGTGTCTGGGCTCTCCCTTAGAGATAGGGTGAGAAGCTCAGTCATCCGGGAGGGGCTCGGAGTAGAACCGCTGCTCCTCCGCATTGAGAGGAGTCAGATGAGGTGGCTCGGGCATCTGGTTAGGATGCCCCCTGGGCGCCTCCCTGGGGAGGTGTTCCGGGCACGTCCCACTGGGAGGAGACCCCGGGGAAGACCCAGGACACGCTGGAGAGACTATGTCTCTCGGCTGGCCTGGGAACGCCTCAGGGTCCCCCCGGAAGAGCTGGAGGAAGTGGCCGGGGACAGAGACGTCTGGGTTTCTCTGCTCAAGCTGCTGCCCCCGCGACCCGACCCCCGGATAAGCGGCAGATGATGGATGGATATCAGTGCTTCATTAAGAGTAGGGGGGAGCTGTCCTCCCTCAAAAGTCTCCTGATACACTTTTTGCAATACTGGGGCAATCATGTCAAAATACTCCTTATAGTATTCTGACGGAATAATACGATTTTCAATGTTTGTGTTACTTGCCCTTTGTGTTTCCTTGGTCAAAACTACACATTGGCACTGGCAAGGTGTGGGAGAGATTGTTGCCACTTGTCAAAAAGAAACGTATTGGACCGTTTCACCTGCTGATCCAAATTTGATGTTTCCTAAACAACTACCATTATGGAACAGGTTTGTACACCCCGACCTGATATTTCTGATACTCCACTTCCAAACTCTGACATGGTTCTTTTTGTAGATGGATCAGCTTTGCATGATCCAGGTACTAACTGCGCCGGGTTTGCAGCATGCTCTTCACATGACACTTTGTCGTCTGGCTCCCTCCCAAAACATTTCTCTGCTCAAACCGCTGAGCTCATTGCACTTACTGAAGCTTGTAAGCTGGCAGCTAGTAAGTCTGTCACCATTTACACAGATTCCAGATATACCTTTGGTTTTATTCATGACTTTGGTGCACTGTGGAAATGCAGAAATCTTCTTAAATCAGATGGCAAACCCATTCTGAAGTCCTCACAGGTTTCTCATATTCTTGATGCGATCCTTTTTCCTACAGCAATTTTGGTCTGTAAGTGTGCGGCTCACACTAACTCACTAGATCCTGTTGCTTGTGGCAACGCCAGAGCTTATGCTGCAGCGAAGCAGGCAGGTAACTCTGTTTTCCCTTACTTCTCTTTGCAAGTGGAAGACACCCTCACAGATATCCATGCCTTGCAAACTTTTGCCTCAGCAGATGAAAAACGCTTTTGGTCCTATGCTGGTGCAGCTGGGACCTGATGGTATACCCTGTCTCCCTAAACACTTTTTCCCTCATTTTGCAAAATTGACACACGGGTTGGACCATGTGTCAAAAGGGGGATGCTGAATGCCCTCACTGCTCATTGGTTCACAAAAGGGTTCAGCTCATATGCACAAAAATACTGTCAGTCATGTATGGTTTGTGCCACACACAATGCAGGAAAAGCAATACACACCTCACAAGCTGTACACCCTCTACCAGAAAGACCTTTTGAACATTTAATGATGGATTTTGTTGAACTCACAGCAGCTAAAGTGAATAAAAATGCCCTAGTATTACTGGACATGTAAATGGGTTGAAGTTTTTCCTACAAAACATGAAAAGAAGTTATGCAGTAACTAAAGCACTGCTGACAGAAATCATTCCGAGATGGGCATTCCAGAGAAGAAGTCCATTTACTAATGGCACACATTTTGTAAAACATTGACCAAGGTTGTTCCTGGGAATAAGCTTGCGCACACATTGTGCTTATTATCCACAGAGTGGAGGTGCTGTGCTAAGAGAAAATGGTACATTAAAGTCCAAGTTAGCCAAATGTTGTGAAGAAATGGGTCTGCCATGGACAAAAGCATAACCCATTGTGCTCACCTATATGAGGATGAAAACCAGAGCTCAAGTGAATCTCAGCCCATTTGAAATTTCCCTAACCTGGGAGTGAGACCTGTAACCAGACCCCTCTCCTCCACAACTGTTTGTGATGATGCTATGATGTCTTACTGTCGAAACCTCTCCACTTCTCTCTCAAGTTTCACTGACAGTGAAAGCAGCACTTCCAGCCTCAGCAGACACACCCCTGCACCCACTCCAACCAGGTGATTGGGTAGTTGTGAAGGAACTTCGCAGGAAACACGGGAAGTCCAAACACTGGCAAGGCCCGTTCCAGGTGCTACATAGCTGTTAAAGTCGCAGAAAAAGCAACCTGGATTCACACCAGTCACTGTAAAAAGGTGCCAGAACCAATAGATCTGACACCCTGACATACATCAGCCTAACCAACATGCCTTGATGGACAAAGAAAAGAGTCAGCAGTAAAAGCTGAACTCCATCGGTATGTTAAGTGCTAGTAACCTCTGACATCGAAGATTGAAACATCCTTACCGAGACCTGCGATGAAGAAACTGTTGGCAGAAACAGTTGATGTTTTGATTGCTTATCATTGGACCCTTTATCACTACGATGCCTTCGTTTTAAACTCATGTTTTGTACAAACCCAGGCTGATGTCGTACAGATGAAGTTATTATTTTTCTTGTTTCTTTTGGGTTGATTAATGGTATTATAAGAATCAAAAGGAAGAAATGCAATGGAAAATTCATTTTTATATGCATTGTATTTGATGTTACTGTGTATAACCTGTAGATGACCTCGCTATCACCATGTCCTGTTTTCTTAAATCCCTCTTCCCCATTGTGTGCTCGTTATTATGATAAAGCTGCACTTTCGGGGGGATAGGTATAAAGCTGTTATTTACAAATGTACCTGGGTAACCTCAACTATGGTTGGGGGAGTGACTTTGCCTCAGTGTTCAGAACAATTCTGTATTTTGTACTGTGTTCTCTCTTGCAAGATATTAGTATAAAGCCTCTTATCTCCTAAGTTATCTAACTGACACTGTGCCTTACTAAAATTTCCACAACACCTGTGAAAAAGGTTCAGTGCAAAATCTGCAGGCAGTTAACAGAGCTGTTGTGCCACGTGCCTCCCCAGTACCAGATCCACCCACTGAAATGCTTTGTCATCCAAGAACAAGTATTTCTCTGTTGTTGATATTAGTAATGCTTTCTTTTCTGTACCTGTGCACCCAGATAGTCGATTCTGGTTTGCCTTTACCTACAGAATGAAGAGGTACACTTATACCAGGATAATGTGAATAACCAACAATATTCTCCCAAGCAATGTCAGCTAAAATAGCCAAGTTCAATCCTCCAAATGACAGCCAAATATTGTTATATGTGGATGACATTCTTTTGGCTTTACCGACAGAGCAGGACTGTAGGCAGACACCTTAGCACTCTTGCGTTTCTTAGCTGAACAAAGTCACAAGGTCAACAAAAACAAGCTACAACTGTGGAAAACCACTGATAAGTACCTAGGCTACAATTTCTCACAGGAAGGCAGACACTTACATGAAGACAGAAAGACAGCAATCTTACAAACGCTTAAACCAAAAACTAAAAGACAGACGATGTCTTTTCTGGTATGATCAATTTTTGCAGGAGTTGGATCTCTAACTACGTCCTCCTTACAGCCCACTTATCTTCATTGATCTATGGCACCCCTTTGGCTGCTACAGATCCCTTAGTGTGGACGCTAGAAGCTGACGAGGCATTTGTAAGAATGTAAGAAACAGTTATTGGTCAGTTCAGTTGTTCGAGGGTTACCAGATTTTTCAAAACCCTATGTTCAAACAGTAGATTGTAAAAAGGGATATATGACATCAGTGTTAACTCAAGCAAATAGGGGAGTCCAGACCAATAGCCTACTACTCCGCCAGATTTGCAGTGGCCAGAGCACTGTCACCTGTGTTCAAGCAGTAGTAGCAGCATCTATGGTAGTGCAGGTATCAGCAACTAGTGTTATTTCACCCATTAACACTTAAAGTACCTCATGCAGTGGCCGGGATTTTGTTACAGAACAAAATATCTTATCTGTCTCCCTCTAGACATCTCTCCTGCATGACTGCTCTCCTTTCACAGCCACTCCTTGCTGTAGAAAGATGTACCACACTTAATCCATCCACACTGATGCCTTCTGCACAAGATGGAGAGCCTCATGATTGCATGTCAGAAATAACTATCAGTGTTTTACCCAGGCCAGACCTGACTGATACACCTTACAAAAATGCAAAAATAACTATGTTTGTAGATGGGTCAAGTGGACAAAACCCTGATGGCACAAATGCTACAGGATTTGCTTTTGTCACAGAAACTGAAGTTCTCTTAAAAAGACCACAACCAAAAAAATACTCTTCTCAAGCAGTTGAATTGGCAGCTTTAACTGAAGCTTATAAATTAGGAAACGGAAAGGTTGTTAACATTTACACTGATAGTCAGTATGCTTTCTCAACTGTACATGTGTTTTCACAGCAATGGAAAAACAGATGTATGACAACATCCAAAGGGTAAATTTATAAACCATAAAGACTTGATTTTAGCATTATTAGATGCTTATTTATTAATTAAGAAAACAACGACTAAAACCAGAACATAGGGTGTGGCTAAAATAAGACAGGAAAAATGGACAGATGCTTTCATGGGCAAAGGTTGTTGTAATTTCTCTTCCTTGGTGTAGAAATCCCCCATCTGATATTTACACACTGACCATCCCCACAAAATAATGTTGGAGTTATTTAAAGTCTTAAGTTTGTATTAAATTCCACACTTGAGTTCGCTACACTTCCAACAAGGAGACATATCAGAAAGCTAACCTAGAGTTGTGTGAGTTCAAAATAATGCAATTGCTATTTACGTCTAATCACTAGCCACACAAGGTTATGAGACATTAGATAATATAGTCCAATTCAAACCAATTGGAATTCAATTCATTGTAATCATAATCCAATGAAATCTAATTCATTCATTTCAAAATAATCCAGTTCATTCATATAGAGCCAATTCAAAAAACAATATCTTAGCTAAGGAAACCAACAGATTGCACCGAAACTTGTCTTCAGTCTAATCTCCCCCCCTGACCGTGCCTGTGGCGACTATGGAAAGGAACGACTCCCGTTTAACAGGAAGAAACCTCTGGCAGAACCAGACTCAGGAAGGGTGGCCATCCGCCTCGACCAGCTGGGGTTTGAAAAGACAGAAAAGTGAGGGGGGGAACACCATAACACCATTCAAAGGATATCTGTTGGAACAGGGAAACACAAGTTGATAACCATAATGTTATATGTACATAATATCGTCTGAGAAATTAAACAGGGGGAAAAAAGAGAGCAAAGTGAGGAAAGGTGTGACAGTTGAGGTCCCCCAGCAGTCTAAGCCTATAGCAGCTTAACTATGGGATGTTTCAGGATTACCTGAGCCATCCCTAACTATAAGCTCTATCAAAAAGGAAAGTTTTAAGCCTAATCTTAAAGTGGAAAGGGTGTCTGCTTCCTGGACATTTACTGGCCGCTTATTCTACAAGAGAGGGGCCTGATAACTGAAGGCTCTGCCTCCCATTCTACTTTTAGAAACTCTGGGAACAGCAAGTAAACCTGCAGTTTGGGAGCGAAGTGCTCTGTTAGGAAAATACCTTACAATGAGATCTTTAAGATATGATTGAGCTCGGTCATTAAGAGCTTTATATGTGAGGAGAAGAATCTTAAATTCTATTCTGAATTTAACAGGGAGCCAATGAAGAGAAGCTAAAACTGGAGAAACATGATCTTTCCTGTTAGTTCTCATCAGAACTCTGGCTGCAGCATTTTGGAGGCTTTTCAGAGAATATGTGGGACAGCCCAATAATGGTAAATGGACTTGTACTTGTACTTGTATAGTGCTTTTCTAGTCTAACTGACCACTCAAAGCGCTTCACTGCATGCCGCATTCACCCCACTCACACACATTCATACAGCATGTCTTAACTACTTAACTACGTGCTTTTTCTAATCATTCATACACATTCATACCCCAGTGATACACTGGGAGGCAACGTGGGGTTCAGTGTCTTGCCCAAGGACTCTTCGACATGTAGCCTGGGGAAGGTCGAACCACCGACCTTCTGATTGGTGGGTGACTGCTCTTCCTCCTGAGCTACAGCCGCCCTAAAGAATTACAGTAGTCCAGTCTTGAAATAACAAATGCATGAACTAGTTTCTCTGCATCACCCTGAGACAGGATGTTCCTGATTTTAGCAATATTACGAAGGTGAAAGAAGGTAGTCCTAGAAACCAGTTTTATATGTGCGTCAAATGATAAATTCTGGTCAAAAATAACTCCAAAGTTCCTCACTGTAGAGCTCGAAGCCAAGGAAATGCCATCTAGACTAACTATATAACTAGACAATTTCTCCAAGCGCTCAGGTCCAAAGAGAACAACTTCAGTTTTGTCTGAATCTATAAGCAGACAGTTCTGAGTCATCCAGGTCTTTATGTCTTTAAAGGGGAACAAAGGGATTTCTACACAGGCACTCTACTGGGATGACAGTCGGCTAACTTCACACGGAGTTTGCTACTGCTAGTTTTGTGCAACATGGCAGGATAGTGAATGAGCTGCGCTGCAGCCAAATGTGTGGATGAAGTGGCCCCAGTAGAGGTGTGTGCAGAATTCCCTCCGCTAGCTCTCCTATAGCTGCAAGCAGCCACGTAACAGCAGCTATATGCTAACAGAGCAATAGTACGCGTTCGTTCATTCATTCGTCTTGAAGTATTGGTGAAATAAAGACCTTATTTCAGCCTTATTTAGAGGCTGCATCGTCCCTGCCCTGTTCACTCCGTTATATGAATATATGACGATCGCGAGTTTTCTAAATAGCTTCCGAAGGACGCCGACTCTCGCCAAACTGTTCTCGGTGAGTAGATAAACGTATTTCATGCCAGAAGTAAGGTCTAGATTTACACAAAAAAAACGAATTCCCATTTAAGACGACAGATCACAAGCGTTTTTTTTTTTATCATTTGAATCCTTCATTAACCTGTCTAACCTGTCCTTTAAGGTTTCTATATTTGATCCTGGTTTCCTGTAAACACATGTAATGATATTATTTCTCATAGAATAGAAGACATTTTTTTTTTTTTTTTTTTAAAAAGTGGGGGAAATTCAAAAATACATATTATTATACATTCCAATACAATTTCTATGGTAACACACTCCATTAAATCATTGATTACTAACGTCATGTATTCTACTGGACTACATTTTAAGTCAGAATCAACATAAAAACCCTCCTCTTCTGTCAGCTCTGTTGGGGACATATCAGTCATAACCATCCATATGTAAATCCATTTCCTATATTTATCCATGTTTCAGATCAAGCCATCACATTACATTTTACTTCAAAGGTTTCTAAATATTCATTGATTTTAGTGAAGTTTTCAAGTAAGCTTCTACAACTAATATGTAATAGTAAAAAGGTTTTAGCAAGATTAATTCTATCATTAAGTTGTTCATCAGTATAGTGTCTACAAGAATCATTTATATGATTAAATACATGACTCACTGGATCCACATAATTTTCAAAATCAAATTGGGTGTCTGCTGGCAATATGCTGCCGAAATGGCATGTGGGAAGTTGCATGCTCAACATCATCCACTGCCAAGGGCGTACGCAATGACATTGCCATCTAGTCCACTTTGCCAGTCAGTGCTCCAGGGGGTAGCCGGTTTCCCTTTCCAGGCTAGGTGACTTTTGTTGTCTGGTGTCTTCCATT
The DNA here is from genome assembly GCF_036924035.1 of Leuresthes tenuis. Lineage (NCBI taxonomy): Eukaryota > Metazoa > Chordata > Actinopteri > Atheriniformes > Atherinopsidae > Leuresthes > Leuresthes tenuis. The sequence continues at coordinate 22,481,948 of NW_027325374.1, read as the reverse complement.
GAGGTCTTTGAAGTTGCTTGTGCGTTTTAAATTTTTTTTCAGGGAATTGAGTTTTTTGGATCAAGTGTTTCCGAATATTTCCCTGAACAAGATATAGATTTTTCTGCACACGAGCCCTCGTAACAGATACTATTACTTCAACAAAGACCCAGTGGCTGACTGTGGACCAGATCTACAATGCACAGCTTTCAAGCTTTTGAGAAGAACTTTACAGGCACCTGTGTCCAGAATAAGGTGGCCTGATATCGACGTCTTAGCCAAATTCACCCTATGCAGTTGCACCCTATGTGGGTATTAGGGACTCTGAGTCGATTGGTATGTGTTAGGCGCAGTTGGAGGACAACTGTTTCTTCTCCAAAGGTAACAAATATTGCATCAGCAATTACGCTTCTCAAGTGGGACTGACGAACACACATGAACACATCAGTTTCCTTGGTTATGTTTGAAATGTTTAGGGGGTCGCATCTCGGAATGAGAGCGATCCGGCCTACTTACCAAAATAAGTGGCACAGTCATTACTCTGGCCTCTATCCCCTCTGCGACAAGGGACAGCACCAAATTTCTGTTGTTTTTGAAAGAACAGGGTGAGAGAGAGGAACAGAGAGAGAGAGAGGCACAAGAAAGAGAGGAGAGTAGCGACAGAGAGGGTGGAGAAAAATCTCTCTTTTTGAAAAACTATAATAAGTTAGTTATAAAATAAGTTACAAAAAAAACATTCATATCTTGACTTGAGCTGTAAATCAGAAGTCACACAAACAGTACCTCAAGTGTACGTTGTGGAGGCAGTGGGAGGGTAAGGGTGGGTCAGTGTTGGGGAGGAGGGTGGGAGAGAGGGTATGTTTTGTACACCTTCTGATAAGTGTCTTGCATGAAGTGTCATGCTTGCGGTTATTGAACATGTGTCAATTATGAGAATGGTGTCAATAAAAAGTTGATCACAAAAAAAGTCATACAAACATGCAATTGATGATTAATTTAGTTAATTGTATAAAAACACATTGGAAAAACAATCAAATGAGAGGCCTGTACAAAGATGAATGCAAAAAAATCCAATATGCAAATAAGTTAGAATACAATCATATTTACAACAGCCCGGCTGCAAGCCTGGCTCGGATGCGGGTTGCTTGACAGCTTGTGGTGGTATGCATCTTGAGGCAAGTCCTCTACTCCATCATATTCACTTGGTCCTGCCTCCTCTATCTCCTCTTCCTCCAGGATGTCATCTGCTTTCACACAGATATTGTGGAGGATGCAGCAGGCTCTTACAACTTTAGATTGATCTCAAGTGCCCTCAGAAAGATGGAGTGAGTTTTAAAAATGCCAAAGATATGTGTTTTGTTTAATGCTTGTTGAATCTTTCTTCTACACAGTCAAGTACCAATGTGGAGTGATTATAGGTAAAATGACCTGTAGATAATTACTAGCTACAGGCTGCCAATATGAGGTAAGTATGCAGACAGGATGTTTAAGGCTAGCATATCCCCCAACTCATGAAGCAGGCTTCCTAAAGAAGCCTAATGGTGGATAAAGGGCTTGCTTTTACATAGATGAGCATCTTGGGACAAGTGCATCATGCACAAAACCTGCATCACAGACACCCTGCAGTATGATTGAGGGGAACAGCTTCCTGTTGATAGCTCTGCAGGATAAATAATCCATCAATGGCACCGGCAGCACAGAGGAAGCTCTTCTTGCCAGTGTTGTGGAGAAATGAGTAGTCAGACTCGTCGTGGTCAGCCTTTTATGGGGAATTTATTGAACAGACCGTCACAGATACATGTACATTTCAACATGCACAGAAGTTCCCAATGACCTCAGTTTGTGACATCCTCTTATACTTATTATATATATCATTCGGTATGTACGTGGCCCAAACCCAATCTCTATTCTGTCTGAGGACGCTACTGCATCTTCGTCATTATCTAGACAGGGTTCATTTTGAACTTAAACAACATGTTATCTGAGCAGTGTCAAGAAATAATATGTGGATCGAGCAGTGTCAAGGCTCTGCTCTCCCACACCAGCAAGGCATGCAAAGCCAGTACCCACCTGCTTCATGTCTGAATGGTCATAATTTCTCCCACAACATTATGGGAAATCCTGCTGACAGTGGCAGTTGGCATTGCAAATATGTCTGTAGTTTCCCTGTAGGAGGCTCCACAAGCAAGCCAGTAAATCTCTATTTGAGGGCTCCATCCGTGTGGCTTTTGCCATGTCAGCATTTGGACCAATGGGACAATGCTGATTCTGGCCTTAGGTCAGCTTCTAAAAAGAACATGTCCAGGACTGGCACATTATTATTTTTATGAGAATATCTCCTTATAGGACCTTGTTCCCATTTAAATAAAAAGAAAAATATTTTTAACTTTGTAATGTTTTCATTCCCGTAATATGTTTTCATATTTTAAATAATTGCTAAACTGTAATAAAAAATATATTGTCACTGACAAACACTTTCTTTTAGATGGTCTGAAATACCATAAGTATTATTTTTACAATAGTTTTATTAAAAAGCTCTTGTGCTTTACTACCTAAAAGTTCACTGTATTAGGGATAGATTTGAGTTCAAGTCTGTTTACGGCTAGACTGAAAAACTTGATGGGTTTGAGTAATGTGCAAGGGTTCTTTTGCTTAATTGTAAAGGTCATGTAAGATACAATGATATAGACTTGAATATAATAATTTATGGCCACATGGTATCAACACAGAGGTATGTATTCAGGTACCTTGAAACAAAAACCTGTCATCACGTCTTATAGTCCTTCCTAGCTAGACTCAAAAATTAACAGTAGTCAGTATTTATAGGAAGGCAGGGAAAGGTTGTATTGGACACTATGACAGTATTACATTTATTAATGATAATTAATTCAGTATGATGGCAAATCATACTTAAGCACTGCTATCTACTATGCCATTACTAAATTAAACATTAAACAAATCAGCACTGAGAGAAGTGCACCAAGAACAACAGATGAGCCATCAGGAAATGCCTCTCCCTCGTCCTCCTTTGTATCTTGGCTCTTCTTGCCTGGATCCCTCCCCCTCAGTTGTGCTGCTTCCTCCTTGGCTTCATAGAAAGCATACCAAAAACAATGGCTACTACAAACCAGTTCCTTTTAAATGTTTATTTCTTGTTTTTGATATACAGTCACACTAACATGCCCACTGCTATCTTCTGCATCATTTTCCCACCAATGGTTGCTTTAAAAGCACTCATATTGCCACAGGGAATAAAGATATTAATAATATGAATTATTCATTTTAAAGTTTCTAAAATGAAAACACCACCAGACAATGCATTGCTGACTATTTTATTGACAAAATCATTGTGGGGATAAAGCTGAAGTAACATGATAGCCAAGTTTAGCTTTTACAAGTACTTCATCAAGTACGCTGCTGTCTCAAATGCAGAAAAAACGTATAACGTCCTCAAGTGTACATACTTCCAACCTGAACTTGGCAAGTATGGACAACCAAGTACAAAAGTCTGTACTTGGAGTGCAAGGTATTGAGAAACGGCCCTGGACTCACTAGTTAGCCACATTCACAAAAGGCCACAATGATTTTTACCATGATAAACAAACGACAAAGGATATTAATATCCTTGATGAAAAAAGATGATTATGAGACATTTAAAGTGTTTCTGTTTGAAGGCCAAGATTTTCTGAAGGCTGTGATGTTCTGATTAATAGAAAAGAATATCAACATTTAGTAGTCCATAGAGGGCCTGAATTCCTTTGACATTCTGTAGTGTGAATTCAAATCCAGAGTGACAACAAGAAAGCTTTGCCATCACGAACCTAAAGGTTGAGCAGATTGTCAAAGAATGGTGGTCCCAGCAGGGAAATGAAAAAAAAACCCTGAAAAAATTTAAATATTTTATTGCAATTTTTACATAAAAAAAAACAAAAACTTTACTACTGACACTTCTAACCTGATGTCATACCATTTATTTCTTTAAAAAAACAACAACAACCTAATTGTTTAAAGAAAATAAAAAAAAAAACACATTTTGGCACGTGAAGGTATGCAGCCTTGTTGAGCTAAAATAATAAAAGGAGATGATAGATGTTTAAGTTAGCTGAACCAAAAAGCTAAATTAACAGAAACTCACAAGTCTTTTTTCTCTCACTCTTCAGCCAGTATTAGGCTGTACTTGTGTAAAGACAAAAATATATATAAGAAAATTAGGATCTCATCAAAGAAGAAGTTTCTCAATAATTTTGAAACATTTCATAAGCGTAATACCTCAATAATTAACAACAATTTAATTTAAACGGCTCTTCCATGTGATTATTTTATATTTAATGTACATATTTGGGCTTCAAAGTCTGTCTTTTCTTTTCAAACCAATGGGTTACCATTTAATGAAAAGCACTGACATGTTAAAATCAATAATAGCTAGACTAGACACAGTATTCTGCGTTTCATTAAAATAAAACTGCATTAAAATTAACTTTAGCTTAAAAACATTCAAAAGAAAAGTAGTCTAAGTGAATTGTGAGAGACTTGGAGCATTCCCAGAGAACCATACACAGGTGTTTCAGACAGACAGAGCAGAGGTGACAGTGAGTGAAATAAACCTGTTAAAAAAATATTCCTCAAGCCATGAAAAACTAAAATCAGACAATAATTCCTGAATTTAACTTTTTCTTTCAGTGGAAATGAAGGCTTTGGATTTTTTTCTTTTCCTGGTCTTCAGATAACTGATCAACCGTCGACCAAGAGCAAGGAACTTTAAAATGCATGTAAAGGTCCCCACTGTATCTGCTCCACCTTTGTTGCAGTTGGGCTAAAGTGATAGTAGCTGGGTACCACAGTGTGTGCACCTTGCTCTCTCCTTTTTTCTGGAGGAAGCCAACTGGCTCCATGTATTGCCACAATATCATCTTCTAATGGTGAGCATTAGAATGGAGAGTTCATCCCCAGCTTTGTTTCAAACTGCAGCTTCTGTCTCTTTTGGTAGCGTACTCGGACCCTAAAGTGATCAGAAGAGAGAAGTCAGAACACATGACGAAGACAATTTTGCAATCTGCTGTTTTTCCAGCTTTACAATACATCCTCTCTCTGAGGAAAATGTAAATAAATGATTCTAGCTTCTTTTTAAACAATAAAAAACTTTTGATGTGCTTGGCCCTTAGCCTTCCTGCAAATTGCACATCACTCTGCTCATATGTACTCCCTATACTATTTTTTTTTTTTACCAGCCATGTTACAGGCACTTTTTGAAAAAAAATAAAAGCATTTATGCCACGTATTTGTGTGTTACCGATAGGTATTTAAGTTAAAACCATCGGTGTTAAAGGTACTGTTTTGGAAAAAAAGCATCTGCAGTATATATTTGTTTATGTTACCATACGCATTTAATTAAAAGTTTAAAAATCCTCAAGTGTAACATCTTTCTGTGTAAATATCACATATGACAATGTGGACAGCCGCGGTTTATAATCCGATGCGGCCTATACAAGTACAAAAAGGATTTTCTTTTTAAAATTAGAGGGTGCGGCTTATATTCAGGTGCGCTCTATAGTCCGGAATTTACGTACGTTTATGTTCGGCCTTCTTTGATTCATACCTTATCTCATGTAGCTTCACCACTTCGTTGACCACCACCACCAGCAACGGGGACAGAGAGGCGAGCAGCCAGACTTCCAGTGGGATGCTGCCTAGATTAAAGGTCAAGAGGCTGTCCTGGTCACACCACAACTGATAATCCACTGTGGCTTGAACAATCTGTCCGAGCAGTCTGGTAATAAAGAAAGTGAAGGTTAACATAGCTGGGAAATAACAGCTATAAAAAAAAAAAAAAAAAACAGTAATTAAAGTGATCTTTATAACAGAAATTGAAATAGCAGAGCTAAATGCAGATGAAAAGTAAATCTGTGGATTACACAAATAACATTACATTACATGTATTTAAAGAATAAAACAACTTACACAACAGGTACAGTGAGACACCACCAGCTATTGCTAAAGGGACTCTTCTTCCACAGAGGCTGTGAGCGGTGGACATAGCTGATGGAGATCACCACTGTAAACATTGAAACAATAACAACAATGTAAGAGAACACTTTAATTTAAGAATGAAAAAAACAGATTTTGACCTGTTTATCCTGACTAACTACATGAATGTGTTCATACCAGTGTGTAATACAAGGAACCCAGCCATAACTTTCTGGGTTAGCAACAGGCCATTGGACAGCTCGCCGAACCAGTTAAGAGCCTCATTTGATGAGCTAGAGTCACAAAAGAGACACTAGTATAAACAGCTTATTGAAATCTGTCTTTTCTCTCAGCAGCACACATAATTTAATTAAAATTTTCCCTCAAAAGCATCCAATATTGTGCAGTTACACATGAGCCAACTTGAGGCAAAGAAAACCGCTGGAGTATTGCACATAGTGTTCCTCATGTACCTGGCTGTGTATATAGAGCCGCAGTTGAACATGATGTTGTCAGAGAAGGTCAAATTACTTCCCATGGGGCAGACTGCCTGGAGGGTGAAGCCAAAGGCCAAAAGGTAGGCACACACAGTCAGGCCAAACTTCAAAAGGAAACAGCCAAGGAAGTAGTTCCGAGTCTGTCCAGATGACATAAGATAGTGGCAGGAAAAAAGAAAAAGATTAATAAAACAGTTGATTTTTATTCCAATATGTATTTATACATACAAATATATATACACATATTTACATACATAAACTATATTGTCAAAAGTATTCACTCACTCTTCCAAATAATGAAATTCAGGTTTTCCAATAATTTCCATGGCCACAAGTGTATATATTCAAGCACCTAGGCATGCAGACTGCTTCTACAAACATTTGTGAAAGAATGGGTCGCTCTCAGGAGCTCAGTGAATTACAGCGTGGTACCGTGATAGGATGCCACCTGTGCAACAAGTCCAGTCATGAAATTTCCTCGCAACTAAATATTCCACAGTTACTGTCAGTTGTATTGTAGCAAAGTGGAAGTGATTGGGAACGACAGCAACTCAGCCACAAAGTCGTAGGCAGACCGGGGTCAGCGGATGCTGAGGCTCATAGTGCGCAGAGGTCACCAACTTTCTGCAGAGTCAATCGCTACAGACCTATCGGTGTAATGCACTGGACTCTAGAGCAGCAGATTTACGTTCTCTGGAATGACGAATCACGCTTCTCCATCTAGCAATCTGATGAACAAGTCTGGGTTTGGCGGTTACCAGGAGAACGGTACTTGTCTTACTGCATTGTGCCAAGTGTAAAGTTTGGTGGAGGGGGGGATTATGGAATAGGGATGTTTTTCGGGAGCTGGGCTTGGCCCATTAGTTCCAGTGAAAGGAACTCTAAATGCTTGAGAGAATTCCCTACTCCCAACTTTGTGGAAACAGTTTGGGAATGGCCTCTTCTTGTTCCAACATGACTGTACACCAGTGCACAAAGTAAAGTCCATAAAGACATAGATGAGCAAGTTTGGTGTGGAAGAACTTAACTGGCCTGCACAGAGTACTGACCTCAACCCGATAGAACACCTTTAGATAAATTAAAGAGGAGACTGAGAGCCAGGCCTTCTCGCCCAACATCAGTGTCTGACCTCAAAAATATGCTTCTGGAAGAATGGTAAAAAATTCCCATAAACACACTTGAGGGAAGCTTGCCCAGAAGAGTTGAAGCTGTTATAGCTGCAAAGGTTGGGACCAACGTCATCTTAATTTATGGATTAAGAATGGGATGTCACTTAAACCCCTTAACATTCTGACGTCCCACCGGCGGGACGTTGCATATTTCAGGACATATCTGGGGTTTTCCACAGCCCCACTTTCTATGTACCTAAACGTGTTATATACCATTGGAAAGCATAGTTCTTGAGATTCAAAAGATGTATGCCAATCCAGGATACAATAATAAGTATTATTAATTGTTATTTTCTCAATATCATTATACTTATAGATGGATAGATAGAGATACTTTTTTGTTTCCAAAGGAAATTGTGGACGTAGCATCATCAATCAGCAGCATTCTCATCAATAAAGCAAACATACAAAAAGAGCAAAAAGTATTAATTATCATATACACAGCTCAGCCTTTCTTATATTTGAAAATACATTTCTTTGTTTTGTCTTTGTTTTACAGAATATAAAGATAATTCCGAGAAGGACTGGGTCCCATGTGCTACTTCCTCTAAAAGCAGAGTGGAACAAAACAAAACATTAGAGGAGCCCAAATTAAACTAAAGAAAAGCAAGAGGCCGAGGTCGAGGGAGAAGAGGGGGTAGGGGCAGAGTCAGGACCAGCAGTGATCAAACCCGGAATTTCAGGAATGACTGAAGAGTGCTGGAATTATACTGGGGTTCAAGACATTACTTCTCCACAACCCATCTTCAAACCCCAACGTCCACTGGACCCCTGCTTATTTCCACATCATCATTTTTTTCACAAACTCCATAACAGCAGTGCAGAGAATGCTCCTAATGATCAGAGGAATTCAGCTGGTCAACACTAACCTATTGGGCACTGAGTATAAACCTTTTTGGAGAAAATTTTACATAAGTACAATGCTTTTCCATGACCTGCTTCAGCAAAATATCTGGGCATGTGGAACCAACCAGATTGGCTGTCCAAAATCAAAAATAAATAGCCTCGACTCCAATTCACCACAAGGGAGCATCAGGTGTCAGAGGAATGACTCCATCCTTCTTCTCCAGTGGAAAGACACAAGAGATGTTTTTCTGTGTTCCACTCTGCACACAGCCCACAGAGAGGGTCAAAGGTGGCGATGGGCAGTAGACCCTGAAGCACATCACCATTCCACCAGAGTACAACTGGTATGTACTATGTACACAAGTATTTTCTGTGTTTTGAAATGTAATAATTTGTGTGCTGGACAAATTTTAATACATTTTTTCTTTTTTGTTTTTGCAACTGTCCTTTTAGGTAGATAATAATAACAAATTTGATTTGGTAAATGGTAAATGGACTTGTATTTGTATAGCGCTTTTCTAGTCTAGCTGACCACTCAAAGCGCTTCACTACATGCCGCATTCACCCCACTCACACACATTCATACAGCACGTCTTAGGATATAACTACGTGCTTTCTAAGCATTCACACACATTCATACCCCCAATGATACACTGGGGGAGCAACGTGGGGTTCAGTGTCTTGCCCAAGGACGCTTCGACATGTATCCTGGGGAAGCCAGAGTCGAACCACCGACCTTCCGATTGGTGGGCGACTGCTCTTCCTCCTGAGCTACAGCCGCCCCAATTTATAATTTATAATGCACTCTTCATCAGGGACCTCAGAGTTCTACAAGGTAAAAGCAACAAGTTAAAAGCATAAAAAAGAAAAAATAATAAAATACACAAATCAGTCATGTCAGCATTCAAAGGCCGTTTTGAATAGAAAGATGCAGCCCTCAGCTGGATAGGGAAACTGTTCCATAGGGGAGGGGCTGCTGGGCAGAAGGCTCCCATGGTGGAGAGTTTGGTGCTGGGAGCTCAGAGGAGGAGGATGCCTGCAGATCTGAGGGTGCGGGTGGGGGATTGTGGAGTGATGAGTTCTTGTAGGTAAGGAGGTAAGGAGCATCAGAATTTTGTAGTTGATCCGGAATGGGACAGGGAGCCAGTGCAGTGAGTAGAGGATGGGGGTTATGTTCTCATATTTTCGGACTCTCATCAGGAACCTGTCAGCGCTGTTTTGAATATATTGCAGCTTCTGGATGTACTTGCCAGGAATCCCGGTGAAGAGTCCGTTGCAGTAGTCCAGTCTCGAGGACATAAAGGCATGGACAAGCTTCTAAGCATCTGGCAAGGTTAAAGTGGGGTGGAGCCTGGAAATGTTGCGAAGGTGGTGGAATGAGGTCTTGCACAGGTGCTTGATATGGTCATTAAAAGTCAGATGGGGATCGAACTGAACTCCCAGATTTGTGACTGAGGAGGAGAGAGGGATGATTTGACCATCAAAGAAAAGTTGAGATATGGGTGAAGATTGAACCTGATGTGGGGTGCCAATAACAAGGACCTTGCTATTTAGCTGGAGGAAGTTGCTGATCACCCAAGTCTTGATCTCTTCGAGACAGGTGGTAAGGGATGACAGGACTGCAGAGGGGTTTGAAGCAGTCTTGATGTAGAGTTGTGTGTCATCAGCATAACAATGGAAAGAAATCCCATGTCTGCTGATGACACGTCCAATGGGGAACATGTTAATGATGAAAAGGATGGGCCCAAGGACACCACAGGTGACAGGCAGCGATCTGGACTTGCATTCTGAGTTGCATTGCTGTCTGAGAGGTAGGACTGGAACCACTACCACAGTGGTTCCAGCCTGGTCTGACAGTCCAATCATGTTATGGAGGCGCTTCAGGAGAATGGTGTGGTCCACAGTGTCAAATGCGGCTGTCAAATCAAGGAGAAAAAGAAGTGATGGTGATCCTGCATCAGCTGCCATCAGTAGGTAATTCGTTACCTGAACCAAAGCTGTTTCGGTGCTATGGGCTGAGCAAAAGCCTGACTGAAATTTTTTAAACAAGTTGTTTAGTTTGAGATGTTCCTGAAGCTGAGAGGCGACTGCTTTCTGCTAGATAGAAAGGCAAGGTTTGAGATAGGCTTGTAGTTTGTGGGAACCTCTGGATCCAGGGTGAGCTTCCTGAGGAGGGGGCGGATGACAGCAACCTTGAGGGCAGGTGGGACATGACCAGTTTGAAATGAGAGGTTCATAACATGGGTGATGATTGGGCTGAGAATTGGGATGTAAGATTTGAGCAGGGTGGTTGGGATGGGGTCCAAGGTAGAGGTAATAGGTTTCAGTCCTCTTAGTATTTCCTCAATGTGGCTGTGCTGAACCTCAGTGACGCATGGGAGAGATGATAAACTTCCCATGTAGGGGTGGCAGGCAAGGGGAGAAGGAGGGAATGAGCTGGGCATCAGAGAGCGGATGTTGACGACTTTGGATCTGAACAAGTCAATGAAGTTGTTGCAGCGCTCATCTGTAGCTTCAGTAGAAAGTGATGGATGGGGCTTCAGAAGATGATTTATTGTAGAGGAGTCAATCTATCAGATGCCCTGATAAGATGCGACAAGGTCTTGCACAAAACACAGAACATGCCAGAAGCAGAGGTCAGGTTCCTTTGCACCAGAAGGCATTCAGGGATACCTTAGCTTTAGAGTTGGCAGAGGTGTGGTCTACCACCACAGCTGACTCTGGACCATTTCTTGCCAGTCATTATAAACCTGTGCACAGATCAGGATACAGCACAGCTGGGTGCTTGAGGTGTAGACAGTGCCAGACCCAGACTCCTGTAAAGTGTGCTACATGTGGTGTGCCCCTGTGCTTTGTGTCAGGTCAATTTACTTTGGGTATGCTTTTTTTAGGCATTTCAGGCAAAAATTTAAAGAATTTTAAGAGGTTAAGTTCATATGCATGTAAAGGCAGATGAGCGAATACTTTTGGCAATATAGTTTATGTATATAATATATTATATAGTGTATATATATATATTAGGGCTGGGCACAAGAACGCGTTATTTTTGCGTTAACTAGTGAATTCATTATCGCCGACAATTATTTGTCTCCCATAAACTCAGTTTTTATTATTTTCTATTTTTATTTATTTTATTTATAAACGTCTTTTGCTCAATCCCAGTATGTTACTTACTGCTGCCATGCTCACAGGAAACAGTCAGAAAAGAAAAGAATGGCGGAAGAAGCGGGCTAAACAAACATGGAGAAGGTTAGAAGGTAAGAAGGCTTTTACATGGCCATTTTCATTTCAAAGTTCTTCCAGACAGTGCATAAGCACTGCAACGTTGAGTTGTTTAATCACCAGAGTACTTTGATCATATGACTGTACAGTTCCAATAAAATACTTTTGAATTCATGATTGTATTTTGCGTATAACAATGTGATTAATCATGATTAATCACAGGAAATCATGTGATTAACGTGATTTAAAGATTAAATATATTTAATTAAATATATTTATTTAAATATTAAAGAATTTAATATTTGCTCAGCCCAGGTCCCAAAAAACAACCCCATATTTATTAATATTTGCTAATCCAGCTCCTGCTTGATAATCCCCCCTTCACCAAACTTTGCACTTGGCACAATGCAGTTAGACAATTACCATTTACGTGGCCTACCACTTCATGGCTGAGTTGCTGTCATTCCCCAATCGCTTTCACTTTGTTATAATACCACTAACAGTTGACTATGGAATATTAAGTAGTGAGGAAATTTCACGACTGGACTTGTTGCACAGGTGGCATCACTATACATCACTATCACAATAACGCGCTGGAATTCACTGAGCTCCTCAGAGCAACGCATTCTTTCACAAATGGTTTGTAGAAGCAGTCTACATATGTGTATATATCTATATATATATATATATAGATATATACACTACCGTTCAAAAATTTGGGGTCACTTAGAAATGTCATTTTTTTTCAATTAAGGTAAAATTAAATTAATCAGAAAATACACTCAATACATAGTTAATGTGGTAAATGACTTTTCTAGGTGGAAACATCTGGCTTTTATGTGTTTATGTGTGCTCATGCATTTGGCAGACACTTTTGTCCAAAGCGACTTACAGATAGGGTAAGGGGGTCTTGCCTAAGGACCGCTACTGCAGGTAGTACCTTTCATGCAGGGGATTTGAACCCAGGTCACCCACACTGGCAATCATACCACTACACTATACTTGTCTACATTTCTACAGATTACCTCAACAAATTAACAGCTAGAATGCCAAAGGTCTGCAATGCTGTAGTTGCTGCAAATGGAGCAAAAAAAAAAAAAAGAGGGAAGTTTAAAGAACAAAATTAATATTTCAAATAAAAATTATTAAAAAAATATATTATTATAAATTATTTCTAATCTTGTCAATGTCTTGACTATATTTTCTATTAATGTTGCAACTCGTTTGATAAATAAAAGTGTGAGTTTTCATGGAAAACACAAAATTGTCTGGGTGACCCCAAACTTTTGAACAGTAGTGTATATATGAATATACATTTAGATATAGATGACCAAGCTTTCTCATCAAGTTGATAACAAACCTATAACTCAATCATTTGGCAAAATCCAGTAAACCAAAAATCTTTGTTATCATGTAATCATATACTCCTTATTAAACAATCTAATGAAGCTCTCTTAGACACAGTCAATCATGTTATAATTCAATTTGTGCCCCACTTAGGAAATGATGAAAAAATTTGAAACATTGTTCAAACAAATTGCTTTCCATACCAATTGGCGATGATCAAATTTAATGTTTCAGACACAGATAACTATAGAAAGGAAAGAATAAATAGGCCCAGAAACCAGAAAATTAATGTAAATGAATGCATAGAACAAAAGCACTGGCTGTGAGTGAATTGGTGAAAGTGCCATGTTGTGTTTAAAGCACTTTGAGTGGTCAGCTGGACTGGAAAAGCGCGATACAAGTACAGTCCATTTACTATGTCACATTTGGTCATATGCTCATTAAAACAAGTACATAATGTGAATTTCCCACATATTCACTTAAGAGTGCACAAAAATTTAAGATAACATAATAGCACACCTTGATTTAAGGCTACCTTCATTGAACACAGTAATTACTTATTTCTACTCAAACAACGTCCTTATACAGATCTCAAGCCAATACAGCATCTACTGGAAGGGGTCTGAAGCGTGGTTTAGATATGGAGCAATACTGTTGAATTATGAAGACAAAATGAAAAATTATTATAGTATGCTGTTGAGTCTATGCAATGAAGAATTAAAGTAGTTTTGAAAGCAAAAGTGGTCCCACTCAGGTACCAGCAGTGTTCAATTGATAAAACAGCCTCGAGAGTATCTAAATATTCATTAAAACAATACATCATATGTATCTAGTTCAAGATTATTCAGTTTCTACATTAAAATATACAGGATAATAAAAAAAAATGTACATTTTCCAGAGCTGTAGCAATAATGCTGTTTTAGCTAACAGATCAGCAAAAGCTCTGACTGATAGATGATCCCACCTTCTTTGGGATTGAATCTAGATTCTTCCCTGTGGCAACTGTCATGACAGAACTGTCTGGTGGCTTCCCCAGAAGTGAGACACTGCCAAAACAACACAGAAATCTCAATAACATGATAAAATGTTAACAAATTAACTATTATTAATCAGATTATTGATGCCTAGAGTACACAATCTGTGCAAACCTTAGTAGAGGACAGCTGAAGCAGGACACCCAGAGGATGTCAGTAGTATTCATGGGTGGAGGAAGCTGGGCAAGGCAGGTTAAGAACTGCACACAAGCAACACCAGGAGCCCTTTATTCATCTTCTAAAGACCAGAAATGTCTTTATGATGCAAAGAAAAAGGGAAAATATCACTCACCTGGATGATAACCAGACTGAGCTGACACTGAAGCAAGAAGAGGAAGCACTTGCGGATGCCAGAGGTTGTGTGGCGTGCCTAACAAACATTCAGCCAAAGGTTGATTAATATACAAATGTAAGGTCTGTCTTTGACTCAATAATTGTGTGGGCTTGTGTGTGTCTGACCTGCTCTATGAGCTTGATCATGCTGACGCTATCTCCTTGATGGAAGGAGACGGAGCAGCCCAGACTGTTGAGCTGTCCAGACAGTCTCAGAGGAGACAGTCCTTCAATTTCTCCTTTAAATCCTCCTCCAGTGGCATAGCCAAAAGTCTCCCATGAACACTGAGATGGATACAGTGGGTCCAGCGCGATGCTGCTCAGTCAAAAGGATGAAAATTTACATGCAAGCAAATTGGGATTTTAATGCCATCACAGAATAAGAATTACTGCTACTGTTTTAGAACACTTAGCATAAATCGTTTCCACATGTGTTCACCATGTGTATACCTGAGGTCACTCTGCAGAAACAGGCAGTTATTACGGAAATTGGCAGAGCTTCCCAGACAACAGGTCACCTCTCTGTTCTCCTGCATGATCTTCATCATCTCACACATGGCTGCAAAGTGGGGGGAAAAAATAAAAAAATAACACTGGGGACACGAATGTCACTCCAGTATATAGCCACCAGAGACAATACTTCTAATCATTAACTTATCCTTTGATATGGATGAGGCTACGGACCAGTATACAAACATGCTAAGATTTACAATGCTTTCCCCTCAAGGGGCAGGTGCAGACAGGAACTCTTAAAATGCATTTAAACACACAACTTTCACTCACTGTCAGGGGTGCAGTCAGTGAAGAGTGGAACCAGAAGAGGCACATTATCAATGTTCTTTAAATGAGGACGAACCTGGTGGATACCACGAGGTAACTTGGCCTGAGAAAGAGCAAGCACATGCTATAAACAGGAACTGGAAAAATAATCAGGAAACACATATGCCAGCTTTATTCCAGGACTGGTGATTGAGCTAGTTCTAAGTTAAGAATTGGTTTGATTTGACTTCCACATCCAGACAGTCACCACAGAGTGTCATTACGTCACTTTAAAGGGATCTTTTCAATGCACGGCAGCTATTGATAGTATTGGGAATTATTATTGTTAAACTATGAGGACCACAGAGCAGTCCTCATTGACAGTTTATCAACATAAATCATAGTTTTGATCTCTTTTTTTCTTATAAACACTGTTTTAAGCAACATCCTGTGTTTTTTAATGCTCTCTGGAATGCTAACCAGGGTTTTCAAACTGAGTTATGAACAGCATTGCAAGTGGAATTCATTCACACTGTTTTCAGCTGGATCTACAAAAATTTGTCGCAAAAATGATAAGAAGTGAAAGTTATTGTAAATCTTGCTGCAAAAGCGTGATTAAAAACTCAGCTGAAAATGTCAACAACTCCGTTTTTAAAACTGTTCTCTTTTGAAAAGACAAACACAGCATTGGCCCATGAATTGCAAAGTGGTCAGAAGAGGTCCGAACATTTAAGTTGAATGGGGTGGTCTCCACAACCCTGGCAACTCTCCATAACACTCTTTGCGTGTTGAAATGGAAAGAAGTCCTTTCAAGTAAGGTTGTGGCTCTGAACCAGCTTTAGTGAGACAAAAACCCATAATGACTGTACTTCATGATAAAAAGAAAAGAAAAAAAAAGAAATATGAGCAAATCAAGCAAACACTTAAAAGGTCAAATGGAAACAAAGGAACACTTAAAAAATAAAACAGCAGTTTGTGTGTATTTAAGGACTAACCACAAAACATAATGAAGCAGTAGCTTCACTGGTCCTAAATAGGGGCCCTTACTCTGTTGCAGTCCTCCAGAAAGCTGGGTACATCACTGTCTGTAGGTTGGAAACTGGCTAGGTCAGAGTGGGCTTCCTCGTCAGGCAGAAGGGGACCCTCAGCTTCATCACGAGACTCTTAATCACACAGCACATGATAAACGATATTAAACATTTTGCAGCAGGCTTTTACTCATTAACAGTTTCTTGATTGAGCATCTGAATGAAAAATGTCAAATATGACTCAAAATATACACTAAAATATACACTAAAACAAGCCTCCTTTAACTTCAAACAAAATTACAGTTAACCATCCATGGATGATTGCATGTAGCACAGGTATGACATGTGGGATAGAGGATTTCAGTGAGCTCACTTCTTTCTAACTCCTCGGCTTTTGCTCCCAAAGGGAAGCAGCGCAAAGGATTTTGCCCACACATCGATATTTCAGATGATCTTTTGTTTCCCTTTGGGAGCAAATGCCTCTACCTTCTGAGAACAACTGAGATTGGAAGACCGATCATGTGTCTTCAAGTCTTTTCAACTTTCCATTGCGGAGATGCTGTTTTGTGCGGGGGTCCGGCGCACTCGGTTCCGGATCCGTTGTGAAGGCAGTGCAAGTCTTTTTGCTATCTGCTAACCCAGGGTTGAGACCAGGATGCAGAGTTATAGTCTGGCACACTTCTCTGCGGCTTCCCACCTGCTGCTACCCCCCCAATCATTAAACACAAAAGGAGCAAATCCTCTTGTGCAAAAAAAATTAAAAATTAAATCAAAAACTTTAACTAAACAAAAACATCAAACTATTAAATGTGGTTGGCTGAATATTAGATCTTAGAATATTACAGTAATTACAGTTATTACAGTTTGGCAAGGACAAGGCTGTGCCCACCTGGGCTTTCACGAGTAATGGCGAGGAAAAGGCTGCGCCCCCCCGGCCCACCCCCGGCGATGCCCACAGCCCCCTCCTCGAGGAAAGTCTGGAAGCCGTTCCCCAATTGGGGTGGGCGGGCAGGACTCTGACCGCCGGAGCAGGCTTGGTTGTGGAAACAGGCTTGGCCGTGGCAGGAACCACGGTCTTGGTCGCGGCAACAGGCTTGGCCGTGGCAGGAACGCGATCATGTTAGCATTAATGAATCAACTCCTTGTGACTATTTAAATGTTCACATTCCTCAAACCACAGGCAGTAGAGGAGAAGTGGCAGCCTCTTCATATCATGGTTACTAATCAGTCCTAGACCCAAGATTAGTTTTAGCTCTTTTTTTCTCAGTTTATCCCACCCAAAATGGAAATCACAAAAACCTCTTCTACTTGTTGTTGTGTATTGTCCACCTGACCCTTATTCTGAGTTTCTGTCTGAATTCTCAGTTTTTATCACAGTTAGTGATTGTAGTGGGTGACTTTAATATGCATGTAGATGTTGAAAATGACAGCCTAAATATTAACTTTAATTCTATATTAGATTCTATTGGATTTTCTGAAAGTGTTCACAGACCTACTCACTGCCTTAATTATACCCATGATCTTGTGCTGATTTATAGCATTGAGATTGAACAGTTCACAGTGTTCCCTCATAACCCTGTCTTGTCTGACCATTTTTTGATAACTTTTGAATTTACATTACTTGACTATACGACTTCTGAGAAGAATTCTACATATAGAAGGTGTCTATCAGAGAATGCTGTAACCAGATTAAAAGAGTTAATTTCATCATCCTTTTCTTTACTGCCATGTGCAGATATGACAGAGGACAGCTACCTAAATTTTACTCCAGTAGAACTTGACTCTCTTGTTGACAGCACTATAGTTTAAATGCGTACAACACTGGACAATGTTGCGTCACTTTAAAGGGATCTTTCAATGCACGGCAGCTATTGATAGTATTGGGAATTATTATTGTTAAACTATGAGGACCACAGAGCAGTCCTCATTGACAGTTTATCAACATAAATCATAGTTTTGATCTCTTTTTTTCTTATAAACACTGTTTTAAGCAACATCCTGTGTTTTTTAATGCTCTCTGGAATGCTAACCAGGGTTAGGCCCCTCTGAAAAGGAAGGTAATCAGTCAGAGGTTGGCTCCTTGGTATAATTCACAGCTGCGTGCTTTAAAGCAGAGAAAGCTGGAGAGACAGCGGCATTCCTCTAATTTAGAAGAGTTTAAATTAGTCTGGAAAGATAGTTTAATAACATATAAGAAAACCCTTCGTAAAGCTAGAACTGCTTATTATTCATCATTGATAGAAGAGAATAAGAATAATCCCAGGTTTCTTTTCAGCACTGTTGCCAGGCTGACAAAGAGTCCGAGCTCTATTGAGCCATGTATTCCTTTAACTCTCAGCAGTGATGACTTCATGAAATTCTTTATCAATAAAATTTTCTATCGGAAAGAAGATGAAGCACTGTGAGGTGTGACAGGGAAGTTATGGGTCAAGGCAGGTTATGAGGTCTGTGTTACTGAAAGCAGTGAAGGAGTATGCCAAGCATCATGCCGAGCTGTACCTTTTAATAAATATGTTCAGATCAAGTAGAACCTTTTGATAATCCTCTTCACTTCCTCTGTCGAGGTAGTGAAAAAAATATTTTTTTTTTTCTTTTCCAACATTTCTTTACTCTTTGTAGATTTTTTTTCCCAGCCATTTCTGTAAACTATCTTCCTGCCTCCTACTCTAGTACCACACAGAATTTCATGTAGTCTTTACACACTCATGAATTTGCCACCATTTCCATGTGGCTTACAGAGTGTATGCCAGTCTGTGGCCTCAAAGCACTTGTTTAGAGTTTCTTCAGCTTTGTGTGACCGTATCCTATCTGGTCAAAGATTTACACTGTATGACGTCTCTTCAACCTATCTGGGATTTAGTGTTCTTATACCTGGTATTAGTTGGCATTTAAAAAGCTAAATCAGCTGCTTATAAACTTAAAAACAACTATTTTGTCAATTGGCATGGCTACTCATAACAGACAATTAAAAAAGAGGACTAATCATTCCAGCAGCACAGCTTGATGATCGTGATTGTTAAGCTACCTTTAATGAATGTAAACTTTAGTATAAAATTCAGTATAGCCTGGCTCTTTAAAATCTAGCTATATTTGTTCGCCACTCACTTTACCTATGCCAAACTACAAATGAGGTACTATGCTCATAACTCTACCACAGAAATCTCAGCATAGAAATTCAGACTAGTTTGTAGCCTTGTAGTCTTAAAGCTCATTCTTATCATTAACAAAGAGATAGAGTATTTGAGTTGACAAACAGGTACCTTGGTTGATGTCTTCGTGCAGGGATCCATGACTTGGGCTGGATGGTGATCCATCACAGGGACTGTCTCCGTTTGGAGTCAGAGAAATGTGACAGTTCCACCCCGTCTCTAAACCCATCTTCTCTGCAAAGACCTGCATGAACAAACAACTACCCACATCAGTTTGTACTATCACAAACCTTTCCCACATAAACATGTCAAGTAGAGGATAGCAGCATACTATATGTTGTATATAGTTGTACAATATATTTGTCAGGTCTTCAGGGACTCAGGACACAGACGCAGGGTCTTTTCGGATGCAAGGAGATGTTTATTATTTAGACGCACAGAGTATAGCAAGGCAGGGCGAGGATCTCCAAGCAGAGCAAAGTAATGGGCTATGAAAACCTAAGCACTCTCCTCGGTAACTATGGCGAAGGATGAGCGCAGCTATGAAAGTTACAAGACAAAAACTCTCCACGCCAGGAGGAAAACAGAAAAGCTATGAACAATTTGACAAAACAAAGACACACTCTCCTAATGAGGCAGCTTTAAACAGGTTTTAAACATGCACTCGAAAAACAAAGGCACTATGAAACATTAACTTAACGGCGAAGAGCGGTGGTGAATCCGGCCAGGTTCCCACTGGCGACGGCATGAGCTCGCCCGAGCTTCCATGGGTGTGGGCGAGGACAACGATGAGCCCACCTGGGCTTCCGTGGACAACGGCAAGGACAAGGCTGTGCCAACCTGGGCTTCCGCGAGTGACGGCGAGGACAAGGCGAGGACCACGGTCTTGGTCGCGGCAACAGGCCTAGCCGTGGTTGCGGCAACAGGCTTGGCCGTGGCAGCAGGCGGCTGGGGCAGGAACTCGTCAGCGGCAGGGTGCTGCGGCAGGATGACCTCGGAGGAGAGCGGCTGGAAGGCTGGCTCAGGCGTGGAGAGCGGCTGGAAGGCCGGCTCAGGCGTGGAGAGCGGCTGGAAGGCCGGCTCAGGCGCGGAGGCCGGCTGGAAGGCCGGCTCAGGCGTGGAGGCCGGCTGGAAGGCTGGCTCAGGCGTGGAGACGAGCTGTGGGGATGGCAACAACGGAGCAGAGACTGGGGAGCAAAAGGACAGCCGAGTTCAGGCCAAAAACGTCCATCACAGCCGCACAATGGACGTCTCTCGCGGCCTCCCAGGCTTCCTGGAGTGCGGGGATCTCCGGAAGTAGCCCCTTCTGGAACTCCCCCAGGACATCTCCGGACACCCTCCACCGGGTAAAAACTGTCGGCCTCCCTCGGCCACGCACTTCTGTAGGGCTGCGAGCCGGCTCTGGAGCGCGTGATTTCTCGCTGGGTTCATTCTGGCAGATCCTCACTGTGGAGACTAGGCTAGACCAGACTAGACCCTGCTGCGTCCTCACTGGCCAGTATGTACGGTCAGGTCTTCTCGGGACTCAGGACACTTGTGCAGGGTCAGTTTGGATTCAAAAGGTGTTCATTTTCAAACAAACATAGCACAGCAAGGCAAGATAGGATCTCCAAGCAGAGCAAAGTAATGGGCTATGAAAACCTAAGCACTCTCCTCAGTAACTATGGCAGAGGATGAGCGCAGTTATGAAAGTTACAAAACATAAAAACTCTCCACACCAGGAGGAAAACAGAACAGCTATGAACAATTTAACAAAACAAAGACACGCTCTCCTAATGAGGCGGATTTAAACAAAGGACGCACTCGAAAAACAAAGGTACTATGAAACATTAACTATAAACTTAAAGCTCTCCTTTAAAGGAGGCAACTATGAAAGGTTGCAACGAAAAATCTCTCCTTGCAAACGGAGGAACAAACAAGGCTATGAAACTTACCGTATTGAATAAATAAACTAAGACTATGAACAAGAATAAATTACAAAACAAGATAGCACTGCAGGAGGTTCGCTCACTGCAGGCTCGTGGAATCTATGACCGTGAAAACTATAGCTCAAGGCAAAAGGCTGGTACTTAAGCTCATGGGGAGAGACAACATACTGGCACAAGACAAGGGAAACACAGACTATTTGAGCACATGAGGGACCAAGGGGAACAGGTGGAAACACTTGGGAATCAGGAAAGACAATTAGACGCTTGACACGGGAGGAAGGGCAAGACCTGAAACAAGAGGGGAGTCAGTGATTTTTCAAAATAAAACAGGAAATGACGAGACAAGACATGAAACAGAAAATAAATCGTGACAATATTAATGTTGGCACTGTCAATATAAACCTTTTTAGACAAGATATGTAAACTGTCATCATAGGTGTGCTGACAAAACCACATTATGTCATTCAGATATTGCTCACTTTTGCACTTTTGACGCTCCTCACTCTTAATTTAAATATGGCAGCACAATATTTATTAGTCACATAAGAAGCAACAAAAAACATAACTTTTCTAAAGTCCAAAGCTTATGTAATAGTTAGTGTTGTACTATTGAGGGTTTAATTGCACTAAAGTGTTTTTTAAATTTTTCAGAAAAATATTTTATAATAATTTAATTTCACAGTCTTACACCATATGATATGGTCAATGTTGTTTGTGAGATGAGAAGTCATATCTACATAAAACTTGTTTTTCCATCAAAATGTGTAAAATAAAACATGACATGGAAGCACTTGAAAATCTTGCTATATAATTTAACAGAAAATAGAAGCTGCAGTGGCAACTTAGATTACTTTTAAGCTGTTTGTTCTCAGGTGCCGCAGGTGTTGAAGGGAAAATCAAAAATCATGCAACGGGGAATTTTGAACACTGCTGCATTCAGTTATGCGATCCAATCTCTGAACAGCTTTCAGAAACCATTATACAATGCTGCTGTTCACTCTGTTCACGTGATATCAGCAGTTCAAACTCGTGCTGAGTTGAGGTAAATTTACGGGAAAGGTAAATTTACTTACGACTCTCTGTTTCCCTCTACTTCGCAGCTAGGCTACAGCACCTGACTGGAGCTGTATTTTGTCCTGTTAAGCCCTCACCAGTGCTACACCACAGAGAGCAAAAGATGCAGACAGTTGATTGTTGCAGTGGCTGTCTGGATAGCTGACGTCTGATAGCTGATAGTCTGTGTTGTGGGCTAAACAGTAGGTGCCTCGAATGCTAAGTAAGTGTGAACATTCAATCAACAGTTAAAGGGACACAAATACCTTGTTGGAAAGATTTTTACAACTGATTTAGTTGCTAGCGTTGAAAGGGCGTTAATAGTTACTATATTAGCGAAAGGACTAAGAAGTGGCGCTTAATACATCCTAACTTGTCCTAGTTAAGAGTGGGACAATTTTACAAAGGACAGCAATGCAGTTCTGTTTGAAATCATACTACGAAAGATATGTAGCTTTATGACATTGATACATAAGATGTAGTTTATTTGAAGAATAATAGTATCTATCTACCTAAGCTATATGTATGGAGAGAGTTCAGTTCTTGTAATTATCTAAGTTCTAATCTTCTTTCTTGTACATTGTAAATTAATATGTAACATGATTGTAAATTTAGTCATATGGCTAGTTGGGAACACTCACTTTAGTATTAATTTGTATAAATATTATCAGCTGCATTTGAAAGTTAATGCTTCATGATGGGGTGTTAACACAGTAACAATGTTATTTCCTTTATATGGTCTGTGCAGATCACACATATTTGCATTCTTCTCTGCACAATTTTATACATAATGGCAAAATAAAGAGCAGAAGACCACTTTGTGGGTGTTCTCACCGGCACCACCTGAACGACACACTTACTACCCAGAATACAATACAACAGTCCTAATCTTGTTCTCAACAACACTCATGTTATGCCTAGCTTTAATCCCCAGTCGGACTGCAAAATGTTAGCACAGAGAAAGTAATTAAGATGCCCAAATATTGTCTAGAGTGCAATATCTTAACTGTTTTAGCCAAGAAAAAAACCACACTGTTTTTGCTCACCTTGCTGCGGAGCTCATCTTCCATGGAAAAATAAACAAAGCGAATACAAGCAGTGACCAGGGCATCAATGAGACGGACTGTATCTAGCCTCGCTTGAAACTGAGAGGACACCATGCCCATAAAGATCTGCCCACTCAGGGCCTGAATACAGTCCTCCCGCTCCACACCCTCACCTATTCCCTCTGTAGATGTGATGGGACAAGAATAAACAAAATCAGAAGTGCTGTTTTATTATTTCAACTTTCCATAATTCTATCACTAGTGCCTACCGTCGGAGCTCCAGCTGTTTCTGTAGGAGTTGTGCTTGATGGGGGTCGTGGAAGGAAGCTCAACCCCAGTGAAAAGGCAGGGACCAGGGGCCAGTTCCACACACTTCCCATTTAGATGGCTGGACAGTGACACTTGCATGGGTTTGTAGGCAAAGGCAGAGCAGTAACCTGACAGACAGGCCCGCTGGTAGAAGTCTAGAACCTTCTTTCTGTGCAACAGGAAAAACAAAAAGGCTAAATTAAGTGATTAAAACGCAAAGACATACAGAGGGGGCGACATTAAAGTGCAGACTTCTAGTATCATGCTAAACATTAAAAGTAAAGCAAAAGCAATTAACATGACAGATACTAGACCTGTCAGAGCCTGAAAGTGGATAGATATCAGTTCCATCCCAGAAGTCAGTGCAAGCCTCCAGGATAAGATCAGCTGAACCGTGTGACAGCATCTGGACATTATCTACAAGTATATAGAATAGAAGCAAGCATTGAAACACAAACTAAAACTTTTTTTCAGCTTACTTACGCATATTAAGAAAGGTATTACTCAATGTGAACAAAAGAAAAAAGGATGCCATTTGAAAAAAAAAGTAGAAAAAAATACTACAAAAACATGTGAAGCCAACTGATACAGAAATAGAAAGGGTATGGAAACAAATTTCTTGGTGTGGAAATCTGTTGGAGCACTTTTAAAATGTGTACATACAGACAACATGCAACATACTCCAGAGCTTTTCCTTCTACAGCTGCATTCTCAGCAAATGTATAGAGTAAACACCCGCCTTACCAAAGACACACACAACAATCAAACTATAACAAGGGGCAAACAAAAACGGAACATATATACACACACACTACACTATTGAACGAAGAGATACGCTATCCCTGCTGTGATATAGGCTTTAAATCCTCTCAGATAGATCATTAGAAAGAGTGGCTATTGACATAGATTTTGAAGCAGAGAAATCATCAGTAATCTCCTCCACATGGACAACAACAGGCTGTATATAACACGCCTATGAAAAAGGATAATCTTTTTTCATTTATGTTGAAACTGTAAACTGCTTTGGATTACTTTTTTAATATATGACAATGTCTAAAGAACTGGATGTGGCTGCTTAGCTATGAAAGGTACACATATGTCCAAAACGTCTCTCAGTGTAGAAGAACATTGGTGTGCTAAATTCCCACAACAGGCTGAGTTGGACCATGTAACTGTTAGACTGAGGCAATCAACATCTCTACTCAAGGAAAGTCAGTGGAGATTGTAGAGGAGTAAAAATACCTTGACACAATATTTGAAAAAGAGAAAGCTGATGAACTCACTGGAGGACGAATCTCTTACAAACAGTGAGATGAGATGGGAGATGGGAGGCTGGCGTTTGGTGAAGTGGTGAAGGCGGCGAGAGGTGAACTCATTGGTCTTCTCCCCAGACGGCAGCTGATAGAGAGCCAAATGGTTCTCCTGTTTAAACAGCTCCCTTGCACCAGGAGTAAACCCTTGAACATACAGACACACACACATAAGTATACACATTTACACACACATATGCTCTACTCTGCCAAGCTTGTAGTGGCTGTGTAAAATAAAGTGCCAATGGATAAATGTTGCTGAAAATATTACTTTTCTACATGTTTAAACTTACTGAACAGCCAGTGTTATACCTGTGAAGATTTGCACCACAGTCTTTTATAATCTCAAGGAAAAAATGTATGTTTATTTCACCTGAGGCTAGCAGTGGGTTGTCAGCAGAGACGCTACACCAACTCAACTCTAAAAGTCCTTTGAAGGTTTCAGTCTTCGTTCTAAAAGGTTAATCTCAGGCTAACAAACATGCAGAATTGTATAAAACAATTATCTGCAATAGCTCTAGACTCATTGCCTCTTTCTCGTATTTTCTTGGGATTTTCAAATTAATGTTTTTTCTGTATAAACAAAGATTTTTAAAACATTTAGGAAAGAAAGAGGAAGCTTCTTAAACCCTAATGAAGACACAGCAGAAATTTCAGGAGGGCAATATTTTTTTGTTACCAAGACATGGCTGCAGGAAAAACAAACAACTTACAACTCAGCTTTACGACTACATGGGGAGACAGACACTGCAGAGAGAGAGAGATATTCATCTGTTGGCTGTGAGTTCCTGTTCATGTTGTTTACTCTGAGAGTTCACCTGTGTTACCTGAGAAGGCTTTGCGTGTATTTATTAGCCAAGTTGTTACCAAGCTACAAAAGAGACACCTGTTATGACAATCTGAAGATTTCTTCAAAACCTATCTCTGTTACATGACAGCTTTCTAATCGTTTTGTGACTTTGTTTTAAATGTATTTTGTTATCTACCTATACCAATAGAATATATATGATATATCTCTCTATAATAATTCATATGGCAGTACTTTCCCTTCTAAATTTAAGTTAAATTGTTAAATTTAAAGGAACTAAATTGTAAAACCATGAAAATGGAACATTTGGATAGCGCTATTATTTATTCATTTGAAGTTACAATAATTAGAGGTGGAACTTTCATCAGGGCTAAGACTTCATTCATATTTCATGCAAACAGTATGAGAGTCAAATCAGCTTTTCTCTTCTGAAGGAAGCTTTGGGGTGAAAGTTAATGTCTGTTCACGTAACTCTGACTACTGCCCTTAAATGACTGAATAGTTTAAATTTAGTGGAATTCAGGTCATGGTGTAACACAGTATAATAATATAATTCACCTATCAGCCTGGAGAGCTCACAGAGTCCCCAGGGGACATTGATGGGCAGCACCGTGCTGTTGCTTGCCTGCAGAGCCAGGTTGGACAAGTGATCAGAGAAGAGGCATAGCTTCTGGGTGATGCTGGCATTACAGAGGTTAAGCATGATGTTGAGGCCCAGTGGCTTGAGAGAAGGCAGGTGGCACTGCCACGAGAGGTCATCGAACTGGATGCTGGCTGGATTCTGCTGGTCCTGCGACAGGCTCAGCATCTCTAAGTGGTAGTCACACACAAAGTCCTCAGCTTCTGGGCAACTCAGAGCAAAATCCTAGTGACAAAAGATTAACATTACAACACAGTCACATTACTATGAAGTCAGACTTCATGAGTATTTTATTTCTATTTTTAAGAATTGCATTTTTATTCAATGTCAGATCGTGTCAGATTGTTCTAAATGAATGCAAGTTTGTACAATATACGATATATAGATGTATGATATAAACAATGTAAATAGAAGAACTGCTTATCAAGAGAAAAGCCTTATCAACCAGCAGCATCTATTTATATATAACAGAGCTGCACTGGATTTTTCTTGTTTGTCAAAATCAAACAAATGTTTTTTTTAATCTAACCTTAAATCTTTGTGCATGTATTATGGGCGGGGGGGGGGGGGGTTACGTTTCAACTTAAAACATGACACACTGATCACTGCATTTTGCACTATTGTTATGGTAAAATCAGATTAGTAAGTCTGACTTAGAGTCACAATAACACTGTTAGAATTCAATCCTAATATTATTTTTAGAGGCTCAGGGATCTTGGACAATCCCTTTCGACTAAAACAGCCCAACATACTGATAATTATATCAAGTGTTTTAGTTTCTAACCTGTGCCTGGTCATCTTCTCCTCCTACAGTGTCATGGCTGAAGCTAACGTTTGATCCAGAATGGTGTTTGGCGCGTGCAGGTTGGCATGGCCGCTGAAACCGGAGCGTTTCAGAAGAGCGGGCAGTGTCATGGGACGTCTCACTGGGCTCTGGTGGCTCCCACAGCTGGGTGCTTGAGTTTTCCGGCAAAGAGAGCAGAGCCTCTGCTTCATGGGCCTGTGCAACAGACACAAGTGAACACTAAACTGAGCATTGTCAGGGGGTAAACAACCATACAAATTTTCTACTGAAAAAAATAGAAATTGTGCCAAGTAAACACTTGCTAAGATATTGCAAACTAAAATTACATTACATACATACCTCAACCCTGTCATCATCAATTTCCATCCGGCAGAAGGAGTTGATGGACAGGTCATCTTGGACATCATCTTGGCTGTTGTGAGGAGGTTCAACTCGTCCACTGAAGAACATTACAGTTTCTGGACTGGGGTTAGGCCATGACAGAATACCCTGCTTGTCCACACAGCACAGCACCTACGCACAAGAAGAATATTAGAGCCTACATACATGTATGTACTCAGATGTGTGCTTACATCGAGGTAGTCACATAGCCAAAACCCATCTGTCTATGCAAGGTAGAGGACGGTAGAGTTGAACACACCGCTCTTCAACAGCACTGTTGTCGCTCAGCTGATCCTGCGAAGCTGGTTAGTGTGTGTATGCTTACACTGATACTATGATACTTACCAAATGAGAACAGAGGCGAATTAATGTGGACAATTTTATTTGCAAAAGTAAAGCGCAACCTCTGTCTGAAAAGGGCTTATATTTCAAGGTCTATGTGGTTGGACCAACATAAGTAAGATTTACTTTGAAAGTTTAGCAAATGGTCTTTGATTTGACCACTCAACAAAAGAACATTGTTATTGGTTTCCAAGGAAACGTATGTGCAGCAGACAGCAGTATCAACTTGTCGTTCTGAAAGTCGATACTTGCTAACAGAAGTAGACATATTTTTATTCATTTAGGTACTAAATTCGTTCACTAGGTGTTACTGTGATGTATTTTGGGTTCTAAGCTATGTGGTTGGGTACTTACCTGCAAGTGACAGAGCGTGAGCACACACACATTCTTCTCGCCACGTCCCTTCCTACTGTACTGCCATGTGGTGCATTGTGTATTTTGAAAATCTGTAAGTTTGTGAATCTTGTGAATTTGTCTGCTGTTCATACTAACCTGCCTTCGGACATCTATGTAGCTGCTGAATATTTTGAATTTCCCTTGTGATTAATTCATTCATTCATTCATTAGGTAGGTAGGTAGGTAGGTAGGTAAGTAAGTAAGTATCTATCTATCTATCTGTGGAACATCATGGTTTATGGGACTTTAGGATGAGCAATAAATGGTACAAACGAGACAAGCAAACTTGAACTTCATTTACTTTGACACAAGTAACAAGCAGTTAACAACAGTCTGTATATAAGGTGTCCATCTAGCATCACCTCAGGGGCTCTAAGTTTAGGTTTGGCTCCTACATGTCAACCACAGGTGCTGTAATGAATCACTGTGTCTGAATCAGAGCTGATGGATCATAAAACCTGGGGAATTAAGGAGAGCAAGAAAATTTCATCTGCTGTTTGGAAGGCTATCCACCAGCACATATGATGGATAGCTATAATCTACATCTGTGTAGACAATATATCTACTCCTCAGAACCTGTTAGAAGAATTATTCACTCGAGTAAAGATATCCAACTATTTATGTGTAGCGTTGCTAAATTCAATAATGGCCATTCATGTTCATGCGCACGCACAACTATCCAATGCACTGATATTGATAGAGATGGATAACTAGGGTTGATAATATGATAATTCTGTGTCAACGAATGCTGGAAGTGAATACTCCAATGCAAACTCTGATGTTGATCAAAGCCAAACTAGAGATATCTTCACAGTGATGCAAAAGCTGAACAGAACAACATCTGCACGTATTAAACAGCAATGCTGTGTTTAATGGAGACCCTCATTTCTTTAATAAGAGCATTAAAACAAGGTTAAATGGATCGCCAGAACACTGATGTTAAATGGGAAACAGAAAAACAGAGAAAAGAAAGAAAGAAATGGTTTAATTCAAAGCAGCTGATTTGAACAATGGGCTGGAATGAAATGAGCACACATTTGACTTCAAGATCGAAGTAATGAAGACACCTAAAGATGCCAAAGTAGCAAAAAAGTTAAATTTTAGTTAAAAAAAATGTTGCTGAATGAAGGATTGAAAGAATTTGAATGTTAAAAGACAACAGTGGAATGATTTCAAGCTATTGGAAGAACTGAAAATCTGATTAAAGAGTCTTAGCGGTAAAAGGTGAAGGCTTAAAAACAACAGAAGGAAAAGAAGAAAAGAAAGGACATGCAAAACCAAAAGTGAAAATTTAACAGAAAGAAGGGAAACAATGCAGAAATATGTGAAAATGTAGCAGAAAGGCCTGAAAGGTATTTTTGAAAAGAGCTATAGCTAGATGAAGGCAGAAAACTGGAGAAAAGAGACAATGGGCTGGAATGAAATAGGTTGAAGTAATGAAGACACCTGAAGATGCCAAAGTAGCAAAAGAAAAGATGAATTTTACTAGAAAAGCATTTGCTTGATTCTTAATTAGCACAATATTCTACAAAGAAGGTCAAAGCTCAATTGAGTAATAGTTAAAATGGCTGCAGTGTAATATGTAGCAGAGTAGTGAAAGAGAGATGTCCTCACAGTAATAGGAATATGAGTAAGCAACTGCGGCTTAACGACCCACTTCCAGTAGAACGAGCAGAAATGGCTGAAGGGATACTATGACCCCTCCTGTGAGAAGATCGTCAGCACTAGAAGGGTTAGAGGAATGCGGCAATGTAGTTCTTACTTCAATGGAGTGAAAGATTTTTAAATTGCAGCGAGTTGAACACACTTGAAGCTGTCTTCTGTGTCATACCAAACTTTCCATGGGAGTTAGTGAAAGAATTTGAAAGGTTTCTCTTGCTTCAAGGCTTATAGCTGAAATTCTATAAATGTGAGCTCTTTAGTAGCTACAATGGCTGAAAGAGGACAACTTTTCCAACATTTTAAGGTATAATTTGTTTCTGTAAGTTAAACTGTATGAAAGTTAGAGGAATATGTTTCAATATCAGAAAAGCTGAAAATGATCAGTGTCACTGCTGGCTGCTCATTCATAAAAATCAAAAAGGAGCAAAAATGTTCATGTTTTTAAAACTATCATATTTTGAAATTGTCTTCATATTTGAAAAAGCTGAACGATTTGGATTTGAATGTCTTGTGATCCGTTGAAAGTGTGAATGGTGTCTCTAGCTAAAAGTATGCAGAAGTAGTTGGGTTGGAAAGAGGAAGAGGTTTTTGAAGAGTTGAAAGCACTTTCCATTCATTTGATGGACGCTACAGCATTCTCACACAAATAATAAAGGGAAACAGAAAAACAATATTCAGAATACTTAACGGCATTCTCACAATAATTTTACCATAACAAATGGCAAATATTTGTCAGAAAACCTTTAGCTGTTATTCAAAAAAAGATTGGGATACATAGTACTCACAGTGACAGATCCCAGTGTATGGAGAAGGCTGGATGTATAGCTGAGTGTGTGAGATTCTCCCTTCAGGATTACCGTAAGGTGTCGCCAAACACAACGCCACATCTCCTGTTACAGTGAGCACATACACACACAAAAATACACATACAAGCAGACAGAAACACACACACACAAAAACTAATGCATATTGAATATATAAATACAGGAGTCATTAACAACACTGAAGTAATGCAATATGGACATTGTGTGAGGAAATAAATTAAGCAAAAATCTATCAAAAACTTCTACCCAGCTATAAACCACAGAGGATACATTCCTAATCAACTTAAAGATCAGACTACATACAAAAAGGACAAAGATTCTACATTACTAGACAAAGAAATGAAGTCTAGCGCAAGTTGCAACAAACGCATCCATGCAGATATTACAATTAATTTTAGATGGAATCCATGATGGTTCTTCAGCGGAAAAATGAGCAATTATCACAATTTGTTCAGGATCATTTAAAAAAATAAGCATTATGATCAAAATCTTGTTTCCATTCCATTAGGCAGCATTCAGCATGCAAAACAAATAAGCATCTGTAATCATATTTCCAAGAGGATGCTCTGTGTTTCTAATATATCCAAAATTATTAGAGGAATTTCTTGCACACGCTGGCCTTATCGGCAACAAGTCTGTGTGGCTCTCAATTTTGTTCGTTGTTTAGTTTAGTTTTTATTGAAACTTTTTTAGTGATCTGCTTTTTATTTACATTTCATTTTATTTATTTATTTATTTTTGACAATGTGCACTGCTACCAGTACTAGAGCAGTGTACACAAAAGAAGAATTGTTGGCACTTTCAAGGATTGGACGCGGAATTAAACATCCAATTCCAACAGAGCTAAAAAAGCTGTACCGTGGATGCAGAGCTGGAGCAAAACAAAAGGCAAAGAGGGACAACAAGAGGTGGAGGTAGAAATCTTTTCTTTTATGATAAACGTTAACTCGCTACCAAACAAGTGTGATGAGCTAGAGACACTTGTGCGGAACCAACAGCTGTATAAGGAGAGCATTTTGATCCGTCTGTCCTGGCTGAACGACAACACGCCAGACTCATGTGTGGACATATCCGGCTTCACAGCCGTACGAGCAGATCGTGACCGGAGTACGAGCAGTAAACAGAAAGGTGGGGGTATAATCCTGTTCTTTAATCAAAGATGGGTTAACCCCCGCAATGTGACCGTTAAGGAGAGTATATGTTGTCCAGACATTGAACTGCTGTCAGTTGGTTTCCGTGCGTTCTATGCGCCCAGAGAGTTCCCATATACAGTCGTCATCATTGTTTACATTCCACCGAGGGCAGCACCGACAACGGTGTGCGATATCATCCATGACGCCGTTGCTAGAATACAGACCCAGCATCCTGAGGCATTCATTGCAATCACAGGGGATTTCAACCACGTCTCTTTATCCTCTTGCCTGACTGGCTTTGTACAGTATGTGGACTGTCCAACACGTGGAGAAAAGACATTAGATCTGGTTTATGCTAATGTGAAGGAGGCTTACAGGGCAGTGTCTCTTCCACCACTTGGTAGATCTGATCACAGCATGGTCTATCTACAACCCACAAACAGACCTTGTTTACAAAGACTTCCTGTTACTACCAGATCTCTCAGGAAGTGGTCACCAGAGGCATGTGATGCATTTGATGTCACAGACTGGGTTGTACTGCGGGAGGAAGAGGAAATGGACATTGACATGGACAGGAGGGTCAGCACCATCACTGACTACATTAACTTCTATAGGAACACTGTGATTCCAGTGAGGACTGTAAGGTGCTATCCTAATAATAAACCATAAATCCCCAGTGACATCAAAGACCTCCTGAACCAGAAAAAGATGGCGTTCAAGAATGGGGATGGAGAAAGGTGGAGGAATGTACAGCGGGAGCTTAAAAAGACACTACGTCGAGCTAAGGTGGAGTGCAAGAAAAAGGTAGAGAGACAGCTGGAGAACAATAACACCAAGGAGGTATGGAGGCATATGAGAACCATCACTGGATACAGACTGATAAACTCTGTCTGTGGAAGGTGATGATGACAGAACCAACACTTTTAACCGACATTTCAACAGGTTTGATAGTGTGGCTTTTCCCACCAATGCTGCTGCTCCCTCCACCCCCACCACTACAGCTGTTTCCTCTGTACTGCTTCCACTGCCCAGTGGTACTTCCACTTCAATGGCAACTAGCATCACCAAGCCTCCTCCTCCGCCTGTTTGCACCTCCACCTCTGCAGCACCTCCACCTCTGCAGCAACCAACAGGCTTCTTCTGTCCTGCTGTACCTCCACCTCTTCCACCAGCTTCCATCACCAGGTCTCCTGATTCAAGCTACACCTCCACCTCTGCAGCAGTTTCCACCGTGCCAGGCCTCCTGAACCCAGCCACACCTCCACCTCTGCCGTAGCTTCCAGCACCAGGCATCCTGAGCACAGCCCTCTAAAATTGATAGCAACATCACTCCTGTCGTCATCCCTCCGCTACAACCTGTTTGTCTAACTATAGAGGATGTTGGAGCTGAGCTCAAGAGACTTCAGTCAGGGAGGGCTGCAGATGGAGTCTGTCCAAGGCTTCTGAGGGACTGTGCAGGTCATCTAGCAGTCCCTCTTCATAGGCTCTTCAATATGAGCCTTCAGATGGAAAAAGTCCCGGTGCTGTGGAAAACTTCTTGTCTCGTATCGGTGCCCAAAATCAGGGCAACCGGTGGAGCTGAATGACTACAGACCGGTGGCTTTGACATCTCATATCATGAAGACCTTGGAGTGACTCCTT
This sequence comes from Leuresthes tenuis, assembly GCF_036924035.1. Lineage (NCBI taxonomy): Eukaryota > Metazoa > Chordata > Actinopteri > Atheriniformes > Atherinopsidae > Leuresthes > Leuresthes tenuis. Next base: position 22,448,343 of record NW_027325374.1, on the reverse strand, counting down.
GTTCGTCTCATGAGATTGCCGGTTGCTGAGGATCTTGACCTTCTCCAGTTTGCCTACCAGAAACACATAGGAGTGGAAGACGCGATTCTGTATATGCTGCATCGGGCATATGCTTATCTGGATGTGCCTGGTTCATATGTGAAAATCATGTTCTTTGACGTATCCAGTGCCTTCAACACCATACAGCCTCCCATACTGAAAAACAAGATTCTAGGTATGGGTGTGGCCCCCTCCCTGACATTGTGGATTATAGACTATTTGACTGTCAGACCACAGTATGTCAGGATGGGGAGATGTGTTTCTGGAACACTAGAATGCAGTACTGGAGCTCCACAGGGTACTGTTTTGGCTCCATTTCTTTTGACCCTGTACACATCAGACTTCAGGTACAACTCAGAGTCCTGCCACATACAGAAGTATTCTGATGAAACGGCTGTTGTGGCATGTGTGTGCGGTGGACAAGGAGTACACGAACCTTATGGAGTCCTTCTATGGCTGGACCAAAAATGACTTTTTTCTCCTGAACACTACCAAAACCAAAGAGCTGGTGGTGGACTTCAGGAGATCTAAAACTCCATACCAGTTAGTCTGCATTGATGGAGGGGAGATAGAGACTGTTCAGACCTGCAAATACCTGGGGGTGGTACTGGATAATAAACTGGAGTGGTCTGCCAAAATAGAAGCAGTGTACAGGAGGGGCCAGAGCCGTCTCTTCCTCCTGAGACGGCTCAGGTCCTTCAATGTCTGTAGTGATATGATATGCATGTATTATCACACTATCATTGAGAGTGCACTGTTCTATGCTGTTGTCTGCTGGGGGAGTTGCACTACAGATAAAAACTGTAGGCGCCTGGACAAACTGGTAAAAAAGGGCAGTTCTGTTGTAGGTAGAAGACTAGACCCTCTCAGTGCTGTGGTGGAGCAACGGATGAGGATTGTGATGGTAAAATTTCTGTCTCAGGACTGACAGACTCTCCAATCCACATTAACCATTTGTATCACCCAGACACGCTAATTGTTTTAAACTATTTACCTCTTAATTAACACTCAGACAAGATAATTGTTTTAACCTCCTGTTTCTTAATTATCATCAAGACTGCATCCTGCCCCCCCCGGAGATGTGATTACACATCTAAAGAACAAAGCCCCCCCTCTTCAGGTATAAATACTCTGTATTTCTTTTGTTTGTATCTTTTCATACCATTGCTGCTGAATGGTGTGGACTGATCTTTTTCCTTGCAACGAAGAATAAAAACTTAGCCGGTCGGCAGAAAAAGTAAGTGTCTCTATTTCATTGCTCATCAGAGGTATTAGGAAGGAAGCGATTGAAAACTTCCATAACAGTTTGGCGTTGTCGGGCAGGACCCCGTGAGCAGCCGTTCAGGACGAGGCACGGAAAGCGACAGGCCATCCTGGAGAAATAGATCATTTCCAGCCTCCGAACCTCGATTAATTTATGAGACGGGAGGGCTAACCGGTAACACGTCCTGAGTCGCTGCCACCGGGGTTCCAAGAACAGAGTTCAGCGAAGCTCGTCTGGTGAGTTTTGAAATATTGACTTAATACATTGTCTTTCAAATTTGGGTTTTAATTAGGCACATTTGAGTTTTTTCATGGTCTCCACAGTTGGCCAGCTTTTTGCCACTTGTAGCGTTGAGACGAAGTGGCCATGCTTTTTGTTACTTGTAGCAGTTTAAATAAGACGAAGTAATGTTACGGTGCTTGGATAAACAAGTAACGGGGCTTCTTTTTATTTTCTCTTTATTTCTATTCTTTCTCTTTTAAAACGAACACGTAATAATTCCGTTTGTTGCTTGTATCCTTTGGACAAAGAAAAAGAAGAAAAGAAAACACAAAAGGAAGGGGTTTTTTGCTGTTTGTGGCCAAAATACGAAACAGTTAGCATTTGTGACTTGGCATTTGAAAAAAGCACCCAGCACAGAGACGTCTGGACTGGATTTGTCGTACGGCCTCCCCATCCCCATTCGGCATGGGGAGTAGATTTTCCGTTGAGGTGGTTACGCCTCCGGAGGGGCCCATCGTAGAAATCATGAAAAAGAAATTTGGGGATAAAAGTTTAAATTATTTAAATGTATGGACGAATGAGCTTGGATAATATATAGCAAAACTAGAAGAAAAACTTAAGAAAAGAGAACAAGAAATGAGAAGAAAAAACAAAATTTCAACTAAGAAATTAGAAATCATGGAAGGGCAAAAAGAATGTCTAGACATGTGGAAAGCTGAAGCAGAAAGACGAAATAAGAAAGTGATGCAAAAACAACTCCCTTTTTCACGCGAAACAATTGAAACTAATGAGAAGGAACCTTTAACCACACAAAGGGCACCAGACCCGCAGATTTCTTCTTTGTATCCACAGTTGGCGGCTTTGAAGCTGGATCCAGACCTGGATGGCGGCCCACCTCTTCATTCTTCAGCTCCACCACCATATGCCAGTGGAAGAAATGGCGAAAACTCCATCATGCCACAACTACATGCAGCTCATCCTGAAGTGTCTGTTCCACAACAAGACTCAGCAAACAGTCCCTCTTCTCCAATCGCACATAGACTACGCCATCCCAATAAAGATACAACGGTCAACATGCCCATGGTTGAAGTATCCGGACCGCAAGGAGCAACTTTAGTTTTTCGTCCCTGGACCTCGGATGACATCACAGCGGCTGCTCAGCATTTACCCAACCCCACCATGCATCACCTGATTCTGATGCTGTCGTGTTTGGCACAGCTGATGGAGGCTTACACCTACGAACCTGCCAGGACTGTCACTTTGACTGAAGGACAAAGAGCAACATTCACCTGCCTCGTTTACCCTGAAATTTGGCGATCGGGACGGGTTCAGGCATATTATGCCAAGTATGACAAATACCTATGCAGAGACCCCTGTGGCCCACACGATTGGCATTTGATCCTTGCCGCCACGGACAAAGCCCTTGCTCCGAACAGAGATCCCCGCTTCACAATAACAAAAGTCCCAAATTCAAACGGAGCTCAAATTACCATCTCTGATGTCAGGCCCACTGATGCAGGCACGTATTGGTGTGGAATTGAATATCCAAGCTCGGATATGTACAGACAACTCACAGTCCTAGTCAGTGGACCACCAGACCCAACTGAAGCAACACCTAACATGCTGTCAGGTGTTAAGACTGTCTCTGTAACATCTGCAATGGAAGACAACCACTCCAGCTTCAACGTTGCAGATCCCAAAGACAACATGGTTCAGCAAGCCCTCAGACAATGTAATGACAACAGTGCGTGCGCTCTAGCTCTTTTACACAAAAAGGAGCTGAATATTCCTGGTGACTGTTGGGTGTGCCATGCCTTAACAGCTAGGTGGCAAGCGAAACCTCTAACAGCAAGTGTTGTATTACAAGGCCATATGAAAGAATCTTGGGGCAGAGAAGATCACGGTAAATGCACCGTTCCCCTGGGAATGATGATGTTGTTAATTGCTGGTCAACAAATCAGAAATAATGCCCCGGTGTTTCCACATCCCAATATTACCTGTGCGGACTCCCGTTCAACCCCGACTAACTTGGCATTTGAGGTCCCTCTACAGCATGCAGAGACTTGTGTTTGTTCAACATCATCATCAGGGCCTCATCTAGGCCAATCAAGTTGTCAAACTAGAATATTTGTGAATACTACAACTCCAACTACTTGTTCTCACAGATGGACTAATAACACCATGACAAGATTTACCTGTCCCTTTAGACAACTGTCATCCCAACCAGGAATAAAGTGGTCTTGTGGTAGAAAGGCCTATCATGATTTGCCACCTCTATTTCAGTGGTCTGGCTGTTGTCATCCATCAATTGTTGCAACTGATACAAAAGTCTTCCATAAGAAGGCTCCTGTCACCAGCATTCAATCCACCACACGTTTTCAAGCTCGCAGAGAAATTACTGGTGTTACTTTCAAATATGATGGTTATGTACTAGCTGATCCCTGGACTACCCCCAACGCTAATGTGGGGTGGTCTCTATTTCTAGGAGGCGGGACGGCTGCGGCCCTAAACAAAATCAATGGACTCGCTTGGTCGGTACTTTCCTTAGCAAATCAAACTGAAGCCGCTCTCACTTTGATGAACACAGAAATGTTTGCTATTAGAACAGCAGTTATCCAACACAGACTGGCTCTTGATATAATTCTAGCTGAGAAAGGAGGTGTTTGCAAAATACTTAACATCTCTTGTTGTTTTTATGTCCCCGACGAGTACGAAAATATTACCAACATCATTGAACATATGCAAGATGCCATTCAAACTCCTCCTGCAGTAAATGACTCATGGTTTTCTTGGCTGGAATCTTTGGGCCAAGGATGGCCAGCATGGTTTTTAACAATGATAATCCCTTATGTAGTTATTTTCTTTTTGCTCTGCACCCTCATTCCATGCATATTGAAATGCCTGTCTAATGTGCTCATGAAAGGAATGACTCCTTCCTCCACATATGTTCATGCCGATGCCAATTATGCTGATCAAAATTCAACCTCTCTTCATATTCCTGACCCTGATCATTACCCCAGCTCAGACTCTGACTCTGATGATGACATTCTGTAAATTTTATTTTATTTTGGTTGTTTTGTTTGTTTTGTTTTGATCTCCTCTAAACAACTGCCATGATGATACATTTTGAAATGTATCGGATACTAAGTTGTGACTATTTCTTTTCTTTTCTTTTATTTGTTTATTTTTTTTTACTCCCATTTCATTTAGCTTTCTTCATTTATTTTATTTTTCTTCAGTTTGTTTTCTGATAATGATTAATTAATAATCAAAAGGGAGAATTGTGATGGTAAATTTCTGTCTCAGGACTGACAGACTCTCCAATCCACATTAACCATTTGTATCACCCAGACACGCTAATTGTTTTAAACTATTTACCTCTTAATTAACACTCAGACAAGATAATTGTTTTAACCTCCTGTTTCTTAATTATCATCAAGACTGCATCCTGCCCCCCCCCCCCCCCCCCCCCCCCCCCCCGGAGATGTGATTACACATCTAAAGAACAAAGCCCCCCCTCTTCAGGTATAAATACTCTGTATTTCTTTTGTTTGTATCTTTTCATACCATTGCTGCTGAATGGTGTGGACTGATCTTTTTCCTTGCAACGAAGAATAAAAACTTAGCCGGCCGGCAGAAAAAGTAAGTGTCTCTATTTCATTGCTCATCAGAGGTATTAGGAAGGAAGCGATTGAAAACTTCCATAACAGTTGGAAACTGTATTATGTTTTGGATAATAATAAACATCCTCTCCACAGCATCCTGGCAGGTCAGAGGAGCAGCTGCAGTGAGAGGCTCATCTCACTGTGCTGCACGACTGAGAGGTTCAGGAGGTCCTTTGTCCCCACAGCTATAAGGCTTTTTAATAGTGACTTGAATTTCCCCCACTGTGGGATGAATAAAGTATTTTTCTATCTCTATCACAATCTAATTTAGCCAGCAAGAAAAATAAAGGTGGTGAATATGCTTATTATTTTCCTAATACTCCTAATAATAATTTCCAACAAACATCAAGATGTTTGTAATGTAGATACTATATAAACTACATTGCCAAAAGTATTCATTCACCCTCCAAATAATTAAATTCAGGTGTTCCAATGACTTCTGTGACCACAGGTCTATAAATTCAAGCACCAAGGCATGCAGACTGCTTCTACAAACATTTCTAAATGAATATGTCACTTTCAGGAGCTCAGTGAATTCCAGCATGGTACCATGATAGGATGCCACATGTGCAACAAGTCCTGTCATGAAATTTCCTCGCAACTAAATATTCCACAGTCAACTGTCAGTGGCATTACAACAAAGTGGAAGCAATTGGGAACAACAGCAACTCAGCCACGTAAAATGTCAGTCTGAGGCGCATCGTGTGCAGAGGTATATATATATATTATATACGGTATATATATATATATATATATACTCACTCACCAGTCACTTTATTATGTACACCTGTTCAATTGCTTGTTAACACAAATACCTAATCAGCCAATCGCATGACTGCAACTCAATGCATTTCGGCATGTAAAGGTGGTCAAAACAGCTTTCTGAATTTCAAACTGAGCATCATAATGGGGAAGAGAGGGGATTTAAGTGATTTTGAACGTACCATAGAGTTGTTGATGTCAGACGGGCTGGTCTGAGTATTTCAGAAACTACTAATGTAGTGGGATTTTCATGCACAACCATCTCCAAGGTTTACAGAGAATGGTCCGAAAAAGAGAAAAAATCCATGAGCAGCAGTTGTGCAGGACTGGGTAGTGTAGTGATATGATTGCCACCTTCCATGTGGGAGACCTGAGTTCAAATCCCCTGCATGAAAGGTATTACTTCCAGTAGGGGTCCTTAGGCAAGACCCCCTTACCCTACATGCCTACCTGTAATTCGCTTTTTTTTTCCATAAACATGGACGAAAATACCTTGTTGACGTGAGAGGTCAGAGGAGAATGAGCAGACTGGTCCGAGATGATAGGAAGGCAATAGTAACTCAAATAACCACTCCACGAAGAAATGTAGAATACCATCTCTGAACACACAAGATGGTCTACAGCAGCAGAGAACAGGAAGAACAGGAAACTGCTAAGAACAGGAAAATGAGACTACAATTCACACAGGCTCACTAGAATTGGACAATAGAATATTGGAAAAACGTTGTCTGGTCTCACGAGTCTCGATTTCAGCTGCAATATTCAGATGGTAGGGTCAGAATTTGGCATGAAAGCATGGATCTATTCTGCCTTGTATCAATGGTTCAGGCTGGTGGTGTTATGGTGTGGTGGATATTTTCTTGGCACACTTTGGGTCCCTTAGTACCAATTGCGCATCGTTTAAATGCTGCAGCCTACCTGAGTATTGTTGCTGATCATGTCCATCCCTTTATGACCACAGTGTACCCATCTTCTGATGGCTACTTCCAGCAGGATAATGCACCATGTCACTAAGCTCATAATAATGCTCAGTCCAACAGAGCACCTTTTGGATGTGGTGGAACGGGAGATTTACATCATAGATGTGCAGTCGACAAATCTGCAGCAACTGCATGATGCTATCATGTCAATATGAACCAAAATCTCTGAGGAATGTTCCCAACACCTTGATATATTCTGGGTCGACCAAAATTCTGAAAGGTCGATTTTTTGCCGCGTTAATTTCATGCAATTTATGGTTAATTTCATCAGAAGGAAAGTACCAAGGAGAGTTTGTCCCATGGGACCCACCCAACTCAAATCCCAATGCAGCCCAATGCACCCAACTCAACTCAAGTCCCATGGGACCCAACTCAAATCTCGTGGGAGCGGGCGGCTAAAAAAAAAAACACTGTGGGATCGGGATGTAGCCTAGTGACAGGGTGTCAATAAATTATGCGGAAAAGAAGGTCTTTACAGCACAAAGACAAAGCAAGGCAAGTCTGACATTTGGATAAGTTTCTCAATTGTCCAAGAATCTCTTTATTAATAGCAAATAAAATAACGTGTTTTCTCCTGCAGGATGGGAGAAGACACAAAATCAATGCATTTCTATTATTATGCGTGCATAAATTCTCAATGTTTTACGAGTGCGGGCGGGAGTGGACATACACATTGCGAGAGCGGGATGAAGAAAACAGTCCCACGCAGGGCTCTAGTACCAAGTGCTAATGAGGGTGTTTTCAAAGCACCCCTGTTCCACAGGTAACAGCCTGTCTTCAGAGAACACCCCAATTGTTTTCACTATTTTGGATTAGCCCAACCCACTAGAGACAGGTAGATTGAAAAACGTCAACATTGTTCGACATCCAGTGGTTTCCTGAATATTTATGTTTATTTTGAGCGTTTCATTTACAGTGAATCCTCCTCTACCATCCATGTCAAAGACATCGACAGTGTGGCAGAATTTTTCCAAAATAGATGGCAGGAAGAAAGTCGAATGCAAAATTTGCAAACAACAGTTTGCATATCACAGCTCGAATACAAACATGGCGTATCATCTTAAAATGGTAATATTTCAAAATTATAGGCTCCTAATATCATATTTCAATATTTTAGTCTAATAATCGTTTATTTGTTTTATAACTGCAGGCGCACCCATCCGCAACAACGGCAGCATTGCCCAGATACACCCAGATCACGCTGGATGTTAAGCCTCCTCTATCATCCAAACGCAAACATGATATCACAGAAGGAATTGTCAGTTTAATTTATTATAAGATAATTTTCCCTGAATTGCCTTCTTGTGCTGTTATCAGTATATTTTTGGTAATCATGGGCCATTATATTGCGCAGATGCACGTGATGCAAAACGCTGTCAGAGCCGTCAGACTCAAGTTTGCCCCTTCCCGATTAGTAGATATTTAGTCGAAATTTCCGTGTTTCAGTCGACCAAGAATTTGTTTGGTTGATTATATATATATATATATATATATATATATATATATATATATATATATATATATATATATATTTCTGTGTGTGTCGGTTGTTCAAACCATAAACTGACATGCTAAATATTATTCTCTGTAGTGAAAACTATTTACATGATATGTACACAGTAGATATAGAGAGGACACAAGGAGAGGAAACATTACAGAATTATCAGCGCAAAGTCGGCTTTGCAGTCATGCAGTACAACCAGACAAGCAGGGGTGAAAGGCCAGGCACAAACTGAAGTAAAATTCCCTCTAAGGATGTTACACTTGCTATGGATTTATCTGGAGCAATGTACATACTGTATGTGATGCTTTTCAAGAGACAGAGCAGTAACAATTGACTGATGACTGCTGATTTGCTCCATTGTCCCTTGAATACTACAGTTTAGTGACAATAGCAGTCAATAATTCAGTTTAATAACTGTGAAAGATGGTGGATGCAGAAATTATATTCATCGGATGGGAAAATTATCTTTAAGGGGCAGGACTGACAGTTAACATTTTCAAGATGACTGAGGACCGAGGGTAAACTTACATTCAGAGGTGCTTGGTCAAGATGTTTTGACTGATAATCCACAGTTGAACAGTGACCAAAACCAAAGATTCAAAGGAGAGAAAATAACATTGCGCAAGATGAATGTAAAAAACATAGTCAAATCAAACAAAAAAGGGGGAGTGGACACATGGAAAATCAGACGAAATTGGTGGAGATTTCCTTGAAGAAATTAAATCATTGAAGCAGAGGTTGAGGGGTTGTGAGAGCTGTGAACAGGGGTTCCCACAGGGGTGCTGCAAATGGGCGAAGACAGTGAGTGAATGAAAACAGACAAACTCAGATGGTGCTGGGAGTCAAGCTAGTGTGTGAGAAAACAGCGAGACAGTGAGAGGTTATACCTGGGATGAAACCACTTCCGTGTAGCTGCTTAGAGTGTCCTCAGAGAACTTAGCAAGCTGGGGCAAGAGAAGAGTCTGGTTAAAACACTGAGGGAGGCCTCCAAAGGTTCTTGTCTCTCTTTCAGTGTGTTTTCACATGTATGTTAGGTTTAAACTCATATGAGTCATTCAAGTAAAGATACTTTATGTCAGTTTTTTAAACTTCTAAAACCTGCACACAGTCAATATCCATCTATAAAGTAATACTGTTTGTTGATTTGTATATGTACTCAAGTCAAAAGCAACTTAACTCAGGTCTCAAGACAAAAAAACATTGCTCTAACTAGTGTACACACAGTGATTTTCAGATCTAATTTGAAGGTGTTTACATCGATACAAGCCAAACGGAGCCAGAATTGTGAGCATCTTAATACATAGCAAATGCGAGGGACCAAATTGTCAAATTGACAGGTGGTTTGGTTGGGGTGGAGACATGGTCTTAAAGTGCTGCCTCCTGCTTTTCTTTTGGTTTTACTTGAGCACAATAAGGAAAGTGGGGGTGGGTCACACAATGAAGAAAATGGGGATAGGTTTGTATGTCTTTATATGCAGTCTATGGACTGAGGTCCTTTGCAAGTCCATTTTTTTATCCATTATTATCACCAATATTGAAAATATATCTAACTTAGAAGAACATTTATGTAATTTCAGCTATTTCAGATCATTTGTACAGCATAGTAAAGTACTTACCCCTTTGCATTATTTTGCAGAATTACAACTTCTAATTTTTCTAAATAGATGTTTTTTTTTTCTATTGTTTTATGTGCATCAATCAATCAAGATTTCCAAAGCTCTGTCATTTAATTTGAATTTCCCCCACTAGGGGATGAATAAAGTATTTTTCTATTCTAATCTATTCTATTTAAAAGAAGAAAGGTTCTCTCAGTTAGAATTTTTGTGTGAAATTTCATGTTTGCATGTTCATCTTGTGGTCATGTAACCCACAACAGGTTATTCGGCATCCTCCCACAATTTATAAACATGTATTAGATTAAATTGTAATTCTGACTGAAAGTATGAGTGTGATATTTGGTTGTTTACATGTGTTGACCCTGGGATGGACTAGATTAAAATTGAACAGGTTCATGTTCATAGTTTTCAAACTAAAGTTTTGAATTAAGATCCCAGTTCCAAAATAAACTAGTTTGTGTTCATTTTTTACTTTTTTATGAGCTCCTCTTAAGCCTCCTCCCTAAATGGTGCATATTGCCAAGAAGTGCAATGAATTGCTATGGAGTACTGGAACATGAGCACCACGGCCATCTGAAAAGATGCATTCACATCTCACCATTGAGCTATCTTATAAACAATTTAATTTTGTTAATTTTGTTTTCATTCATTAAAAAGAAATAAAACGTATTTAGTGCTTAGCTACATCATTTGAGTGAATTTAAGAGGGTGCATTTGATATCCATTAGTAATTTTTGCAGATTGAAATACAATTTTTAACAATTTCTCTCACAGAAGTCATATTCAAAATACCATTCTTATCCTGAAACTTTTAAATAAAACATAAACAGATCCAAATACTTTTAAAATGTGGAGCTCAAATCAGTTTGGATGTATCATACATCAATAATAACAATAACAATGATAATATTTAAATGCAATAAGTCAGCACCATGCTCCTATGCTACATGGTCAAATAAAAAATTACAATGCATTTAAAAATAAAGTTGACAATTCAGTCTGCATCCAGCCTTCCTCATTCCTCTTGCCCCACCATCTGCAATTTATATTTTCTATTTTTTTCCAAATAAGTTAAAGAATATTAGCCTGCAGTTACAAACTATTATCAGCATCCCACTAATAAAGAAACTCCAGCAATGTATTAAATAATACAACTTTATAATACAATGGTAACAGTATAATTTCACACGTTTAAAGAAAACTAAGAAAAGGGAGCCAGTGCTTATTAAGCATGTTTAAAAACAACAATGCTTGACCAAAGTGCTGTACATTAAGAGAATAAATAAAATAATAAATAAGTGAAACAGACACGAAACACTGGTAGAAATCACAAAAAACAACAACTCATGCTTTGTCAGTTTCTATCTTGCGGTCTGCTGTGCGAATAATGTGGGAACCCAAATATGCATTTATCCTAATATAGTTACACTAGTGGTATATATAGTAGTGCCGGTCCCAAGCCTGGATAAATGGTGAGGGTTGCGCCAGGAAGGACATCCGGTGTAAAATATGTGCCAAATAACTGATGTGCCAAATAAAAGATTGAAGAAGAAGAAGTATATATGATGCAGAAATCATTGCAAGGTCTGGTGGCTTCTGCCAGAGCCTTGTTTGGTTCAAAATTCACAGAGAACATGAATGCAGGTCAGCAATGCAGCATCCTGCTGCATGCAGCACTTCAGAAATGGTGTTCTTGAGGTGATGAGTAGGTGCCACACGTGGGATTTTCCTTTATGGGCAAAAAGGCCAGTTTAAGTCTAATCTGAACCTTCTTCCATATTCTTGCTAAGTGTCCAAAGCCTTTTGGTGAACTCCAAATATATTCGTTTTTTTTTTCTTGAAGCAATAGCAACTTTCCCACAAAGACCCAGTGTGTGAAATGTAATTCTTAAACTGATTTAACAGACACTCAAATCCCTGCTGAGGAGTCTTTCAGCTCCTCTTTGTTCTCCTCTGCTCAGAGAGTTTTGGTGGTCTATCCTTTCCTGTTGTGCTTTATCATTCATTCAATTTTCTAATAGTCTCTAATACTCTATTAATGGTACTACCAGGTGATTAACTGGGTGACTAACCCTAATGTCCACTTCTCATTCACCCCGCCCCCGTAACTGCAAATATACCGCATGTATTCAAATATTTTGTGGCCTAACTGTACTTATACAACAGTCTTTTTAGGTTTTTTTATACATACTTTACCCTATTTTGGGCCACGCTTCTGCCACTGCTGTTTTTTCAAAATCTTTTTTTCAAAAAATCTATTCTTCGTGGACAGAGTCGTACAGCAACAGTGTTAACCAAAATATGACCCTAAACAAGAAGGAGCTCCAGAAAAAATTTCATCATCAAGGCTTCAATAGTGTTGCTAAACGTTTACTTTTTAGATGCTTGTAAGCTGGATGACGATCATCCTGCTGGCTGTCATACAACCAAGTGACTCGAGTTTACATTAGATGATGTGTTTCAGTATGTTACCTGTTATCAAAACCTGGCTTTCTGGTGTGCATCTACTAAACACAAACATAATGTAACTATTCCCCCAGTCACACAAATAAGACTCAAGCTCTTTCTCTACATGAAGATTTAGTTAATTTAGTGATTGTGTGAGGGAAATTGTTACAATATCAAAAATGGACATACCCTTAAAATAAATAATACCCTTAAAAAAAACTTATAGCAAGTGGTTAACTTTCAATCCTCTCTCTTTTTAATGCTGCAAAACACAGCAGGCTACAGTAGAGAAATACATTTGACCAACAACAAACACATTCAGGAAAACATGTAATCAGGTTTTACATATCCAGCACACATTTTTAGTAGAATGATTGACATCAGCTATGGGTCTGTACAATAAGCATTCTTTTAATTAAGGACTCGAAGAAGGTGTAGAACTCAGATGACTTCATCAGGCTTCTATATCATCGTTGGGGCTTTTTTGCACACTCTTCTTACGACAACATTGCTTTAGTTCATTGAATTTGTAAGCTTTCAATTATGCTCAGGTTCCACAACAGCATTGCAATTGGATTGAGGTCTGGATTAGACTATGCTATTGCAATACTTCAATTATTTTCTTTTTAAGCCATCCTGTTGTGGATTTGTTGGAGTACTTGGGGACATCATCTGACTGCAAGACTCAGTTAAAGCTTAGCTTTAACTGTTAGACACAGGGCTTCAGATTTGACTCTCGAACACTTTGGTATACAGAATAATTCTTAATTGAATCAGTGAATGAAAATGCCTGGGTCCTGTGGCTTCAAATATTGCCTAAATCATCACCCCTCCACTACCGTGCTTGAAAGATAGTATGAGGTGATATGTTCTGTTTTCACCTAATATGAACGTGTGCAAAATGACCATACCTCTCCAGTTCGGTCTTATATGTGCAAAGAACATGGTCCAAAAGTCTTATGATTTGTTTAGATGTTAATTTTGGAAACCTATGATGTATCTCCATGTTTCTCTCCTGTTATCCTTTTATACAAGCCATACTTGTTCTAGCTCTTGAATTTTTTTTTTGGACTTTCTCTAAGAACTGGTCTGACATTGGGGAGACTGCAAGGCTGTTCACTCCTGAAAAGATCTGCAACAGTCTTGAGTGTATGTGAATAATTCGTCTCACTGTACAAGATGGACTAAATTGTTTGGAATCGGCCCCATCACCCTTCCCAGATTTGATGGGCTGCCACAATTGCTTCTCTATCGTCACTGCGGATATATGTCCTTCCTGGCATTATCTTATCACATAACTGAATATGCTAGACCAGGAAACTGTCAAAAATGTTCATGCAGTGGTCACACTTGCTCAAGATCAATTACTTAACAGCATTTGATTAGCAGTGACTGGCTGAAAGTTCCTCCTCCTAATTCCAATGGAAGCATTAAGTGTGTACTATATAAGTAGTTTTCAAACAGTGCTTCTGAATTTTAGCTTTGCTTTTGTTACATGAAAAATGAAATTGCATAATATGTCAGTATTTCTAGTTTCATCTCAGCTTGCACTGACCTAATTTTAAGACCTTGTAAAGACAAGGTGATTTCTTATTTTCTTATTTCTTACTTGTAATTGTCAGTGGGTATATCCTTCATTTTATACAACTATATTAAAAAGTATATAGTATATATATATAGTGGTGTGGTGGTTAGCACCGTCACCTCACAGCAAGAGGGTTCCAGGTTCGATCCCTGCCTGGGGCCTCTCTGTGTGGAGTTTGCATGTTCTCCCCGTGCATGCGTGGGTTCTCTCCGGGTACTCCGGCTTCCTCCCACCATCCAAAAACATGCATGTCAGGTTAATTGGTGACTCCAAATTGTCCGTAGGAGTGAGTGTGAGCGTGCATGGTTGTTTGTCTCGTTTGTCTCTATGTGGCCCTGTGATGGACTGGCGACCTGTCCAGGGTGTACCCTGCCTTTCGCCTGATGACTGCTGGGATAGGCTCCAGCCCACCCGCTACCCGCTTAACGGATTGACAGTATAGAAAATGGATGGATATTAAAAAGTACACAAAAACATCTGGGTTGGTAACCAAATTAATTTCTTCTGCCAGTACATGTCACATTTGTGGGTGTGTCTGAGGGCTTGTGTGTGTCTGTGTGCATCCTGCTCACCAAGCTAGCTGGTGATGCACGGCTGAACTCAGCAAGGACCTTGGCTTCTCCAAAGGCATTCACCAGCACCCACATCACAGGAAAGAGCAGCGGCAAGATGGGCAGAACACCCATCAGCTACAAATACAATTTCAGACTTACATAGCTGAACAGTCATCTCCTCTTGTATTATGACATCTTATTACCCACAGATAATAAATAGTTTCATTTATGGATGAAGAATAACAATTTTAGCATTTCTCCAGGGATCTTTCAAATACAGGCTGGTTGACTAATCCAGACAAGGAAAATAAATAGCAAAGTAGTGCATCTCTAGTCTTTCCATCTATGTGTAATTATTTGGAATTATTTTACCTGAAGCTGAAAGAAATTGTAGCGGACAGGAGTGAGGTTGGGGGCATCACAAAAAAAGCGGACAGTGTTCACCAACAGGAATGCAACCTGAAGTGGGAACAAGCAAACATGTTTGTAAATCATGAGTTATTTGAAATACAATGGAGAAAAGAAAAGGAGAAAAATAGACAAACCATGTCACTCACCATCACAACAGGACAGATTAGCTTCGTGATAATCGACTGCGCAGTAAACCTCTCATTATCTAGCACCGTGATTGGCCGGGACAATGCCAAGTCCAAACTGCTCCTGTTGGTAAAAAAAAATGACCAAAGAGTGGAAGGAAAGCAAGACTCACATAAACCCAGATCACTTTTTTTCGCACCAAACGTAACATTTTAATAATATCTAATATAATATGAAAATTATAGGTCATCAACGCAAATTTTCTCTATTTGGCCTCATAAAAGACTGCCCACCAAGAGACTTCCTGTTGTTAACCCTTGAACGAGCCTGGGTGGGTCGAGTACAGAGTAACTGATTGCACCTGAGAGGTGGGAGGAGCAAAAGGCATAAAGGGGTTGTTTCCCCAGCTGACTCTCTCTCTCTCTGGGCTGCCGTCAAGATGGCCTCTGTATTGGTTTAGGTTTGGTTTTGGTTCTACATTTGTTTCAACATTCATCCACACTCTCTCTCACGCACATTTAACAACTGATGCTCTCCACACTTACCCACTCCATCTTTTTAGTTTATTTCTGTGGTTAATGGAAATAAATTACATTGTGTTGGCTCTATTGAGGTGTGTGATTTCCCTGATTGTCACCACCCCGAACCAGGCTGTAATAAAATCTATATGATATTTATGTTCTGTATAATATACTATATATATAAATGTGTACACCTTTGAGTTAATTTGCTTTGAACTGAAAGAGCTGATTGCCTGTTACATTTTCAGTTCACCATTTTTCCCCCGTTCATTGTTATAATGACCTGAAATAACCAAATAAAACATATTTTCTTTTTCAGTTTCTCACTAATCAGTGCCTCAATTTTATAAACTGAAAAATTGTGCTTCTTATTTATTACTGCTTTCATTATCATGTATATTTACTTTGGTGCAAATTAAGTCTTGTTTCTGCATCTAGTCATGACTAAAAATGGAAGTAGAAATCAGGTTTGTGCACATGCTTCTAGTTTCTTGATGACTGGGATCTATACAAGAGAACCATGCAAAAACATGCATATTTCTGCCTTTGTGCATACACAGTTTTACTGAGGGAATTACACTTTTATGGATATGGCTCGCAGTCTCTAAAATAATATTCATAGGAATTATTAGACATGTACATTCAGGGAGACTTTTATTTATGAAACGATGTGTACCAGTGCAAACTCAGGCAATTATATAATTTGTTAATAAGGTGGGAGCAGTGCCACACATAAAAACCTTGTTAATTGCAGACAGGCTGGTTTGGGAACTTCAACGCATTCCATAGTTGTAAAGTTATATAGTAAAGAGAACAAACTGACCCAACATATGAAAGCACTCTACCTGACTGGGTCCAGCACTGGAGTACGGACCACTCTGAAAAGCCTGTGTTGCTGGGGACTCTGGGGTCCTCGCTTCTCAGTGGCCCGAGGGGAAGGAGGTGGAGAGAATGGAGGGAATAAATCTCCTGGTTGCAATACTATGTGCTCATCATCCTGAGTAAGAGAAAAAATAGCAAAGTTTAAAGGGCTCAGTCTATAGCTGATTATAAAATACATACATACATATTACACCCTCAACACCTCTGACTTCCCCCACAACACCCCCCACTGCCACATCCAGAAGTTCTCTGACGATACAGCCATTGTTGGATGTGTTTCTGAGGGGAACGACCTGGAATACAGGATGGTCATCAGGGACTTTGTCAGCTGGAGTGAGCTAAACCTGCGTCAGCTAAACACCAGCAAGGCGAAGGAGGTGATCGTAAACTTCAGGAGTGTAATGGAAAATGAATTCTTATATGCATTGTATTGAGTGTTATTGTGTAAAACCTGCAAATGACCTCACTGCAGGATACCACCCTGTCCTGTTTTCTTAAAGGGGAACTCCGGTATTTTTAAACCTAGACTTTATTTCTGGCATGAAATACGTTTATCTACTCACCGAGAACAGTTTGGCGAAAGTCGGCGTCCTTTGGAAGATATTTAGATAACTCGCGATCCATATTACGGAGTGAACGGGGCTAAGATGATGTAGCCTCTAAATAAGGCATTATCTGTCTTTATTTCACCAATACTTTAAGATAAATAAATGAACGCACTTGTACTATTGTACTCTGTTAGAACATAGCTACTGTTATGTGGCTACTTGCAGATATAGGAGAGCTAAAGGAGGGAATTCTATACACACTTCTACTGGGACGACTTCATCGACACGCATGACCTCGCCAAGCCACAAAATGTAGGAGGGCCATCAGGTAAAAGTCAGCATCTATGCTGCTGAGTAGATCAATATAGACTGCATGCGTTGTCATACATTCAAAGAGAATGCCCCATCTCTTTTCGCTCCTGCGGCCGCTTTTAACCTCATAAGGGCCAAAACAGTCCACACCAGTGGAGTAAAAGGGACGCTTGTGGAGGCGCAATCTGGCCAGATGACGCTGCTGACATCGGATAGCTTCTCTGCCACGGATGACCCAATATCTCTGGCGAACCTCAGCGAATATTCGCTCTGGGCCAGGGTGAAATAACTTCTCATCAAAGTCTCTGATGATCAACTTGGTGATCCACATTAGGTGCCACAACAGGCGTGCCACATCAGAGGCAAAACTATCCCGCTGGGACTGCTGGAGAAGAAATATTTCTGCCTCTTTGAAGTCGCTGGCAGAGGCCCTTCCCTCTGCCGCCCCATGAATCGAGCGTGCAGTTGCCTCCAGAAGTTTGCCATAGATGGTGAACTGACTGGCTTCAGGGGTATCTGGGGCCTGCGCCGTAGGGGTGAGGTTACAGACTAGGGTTTTCCAAAGCTCATCTCCTTCTGCAGGTGAAGTGACTGGCTTCTCTGACCACTGCTCAGGATTACCTTGTATGAATGATGGGCCCTGATACCATTGTCTTGCCTAGCTTGGCAAGAGTTTTCCCACGAGTAATGCCATCGGCGGGATTGCTTGAGGTGTCCACGTAGCGCCATGCATCACGGTCCGTCAGATCTTGGATCTCCGCTACCCTTGTGCCGACGAACACTTTGAACCTGCACGAATCTGATTGGAGCCAAGTGAGGACCGTGGTGGAGTCGGACCAGAAGATGGTTTGGTGGATAAGCAGAGAGAGCTCTGTTCAGGGCACCTTAGCTAACTGTGCCCCAGTAAGTACAGCTCATCAGTCAAGACGAGGTATAGATTGCTGCTTCCTAAGTGATGAACCATGGCCTGCTGCATATTGCCACTAATCTTCATCCTCTGTGTAGCAACTTTGTGGGTGTGGTAATGTGTGTGGTGGTTGACGAATGCCTCATCTGGTCCAGGTCATGGTCACTCCGGGATGTTGCGAAGGATGTCTGTGGCTCAGTGCACACATTAGTTCCTCTTTGTCTGAGTAATTCAACATGTTAATTCGCAGTGAGTCTGAAATCCGGCTCGAAGCACCATGTAAAATATGGTTAGCCTTCAGAAGCACTCCCCCGTCAGCACGGTTGGCTGATGTAGTACTCACCCATGGTAACTCTGTTTGCATAAGATTCAAACACGCTCCGGGATGTCCAGTAAAAGACAGATACAGTTGAAGCTCACTTTTAGAATTTTTATGTAGAGGCTTAGTCACCATTTACAAAATCCACACACATTCATCAAATGAAGTTTTCAAAGTGCATTAATGTGGTTCTGAGATTAAATAATAAACATTGCTGAATAATAGATAATTACTTCTGAATATGCACAATAAATACAACTTCACCCATATCCATATTTAAATTAGAGCAATGTAAAAATAAGAAATCTTGATCTCCATAATATTAAACAGAAATAAAAAAGTATAAGCCTACAACTCACACACCATATTAAGAACACGAGTGACAAGCTCCAAAAAACGTTATACATGAACTAACAAAGCTTCACTCAATAAGACCGACATACAATACCAGTGTGCTCTTTGAAATGCCAAATGTCACTGTAAAACGTTGAACTGTTCTGAATTCTGCTACTTTGCTTCCCACACTGGGCAGCTGTTCTGGAACAAGTTTGAACACCCAGACCTGATATTTCTGATACTCCTCTTCTAAACTTCCAAATTTCACGTGATCCGGACACAGGTACTAACTGTGTTTGGTTTGCAGTATGCTCTTCACATGACACTTTGTTGTCTGGCTCCCTCCCTAAACATTTTTCTGCTAAAACTGCTGAGCTCATTGCACTTACTGAAGCATGTAAGCTGGCAGCTGGTAAGTCTGTCACCATTTACACAGATTCCAGGTATGCTTTTGGTATTGTTCATGACTTTGGTGCACCATGGAAACACAGACATTTCCCTAAATCAGATGGCAAACCCATTTTGATCTCCACACAGCTTTCTGATCTTCTTGATGCGATCCTTTTGCCTACAGCAATTTCGGTATTTAAGTGAAGATCCTGTTGCTTGTGGCAGTGCCAGAGCTGATGTTCCAGCTAAGCAAGCCGCTAACTCTTTTCCTGTTTTCACTTCCCTCTCTTTGGGAAGACACCCTCACAGATTTCCATGCTTTGCAAACTTTTGCCTCTGCAGACGAAAAACGCATTTGGTCCTCCACTGGTGCAACTCATACAGATGGTGTTTGGCTGGGACCTGATGGTAAACCCTGTCTCCTTCAACATTTTTACCCTCATTTTGCAAAATTAACGCACAGGTTGGACCATGTTTCAAAAGGGGGGATGCTGAATGCACTCACTGTTCATTGGTTCGCAAAAGGATTCAGCTCATATGCACAAAAACACTATCAGTCATGTATGGTTTGTGCCACACACAATGCAGGAAAAGCAATACACACCTCACAAGCTGTACACCCTCTACCAGAAAGACCTTTTGAACATTTAATGATGGACTTTGTTGAACTCACACCAGCTGAAGGAAAGAAATATAAAATAGTAGCAGTGGACATGTTTAGTGGGTTGTTTTTCCTGCAAAACATGCAAACAGTTGTGCATTAACTAAAGCACAGCTGACAGAAATCATTCCAAGGTGGGGCATTCCAGATAAGATCAGCAGTCATAATGGCACACACTTTGTAAACATAGCATTGACCAAGGTTGGTAAGTTCCTGGGAATAAGCTTGCGCACGCATTGTGCTTATCATCCACAGAGTGGAGGTGCTGTGGAGAGAGAAACATGGTACATTAAAGTCCAACACCCCTGCACCAAATGCAACCAGGTGACTGGATAGTGGTGAAGGAATTTCGCAGGAAGGAAAACATCTAATTTCACACCAGTGATCATCCAGGGATCGATTATTCATTGAGGTGGTGGAGAGCTACAAATTCATGGGTGTTCAACTGTAGAACAAACTGGAGTGGACAGACAACACCAATGCTCTCTTCCAGAAGGGCCAGAGTCACATCAACCTGCTGAGGAGACTGAGGTCCTTCGGAGTGCGAAGGGCTCTCCTCGGGACTTTCTATGACTCTGTAGTGGCCTCAGCCATCTTCTACACTGTAGTCTGCTGGAGAGGGGGCAGCACGGACAGGGACAGGATCAGGTTCAACAGACTGATTAGAAGAGCGAGCTCTGTCCTGGACTGTCCTCTGGACTCCATAGAGGAAGTGGGTGAGAGGAGGATGTTAGCTAAGCTGACATCCATCATGGGCAACACCTCCTACATGACACTGTGGGGTCCATGAGAGCACCTCCTTCAGCTGCAGACTGTTACACCCACGGTGTAAGAAGGAGAGGTTCTGCAGGTCCTTCATCCCGGCTGCTGTCAGTGCTCTACAACACCTGCATCACCTGATAATGTTATAGTTTCCTGTTCATGCCTCTACTCACTACTACTCACCATGGCTGTATTTTTTATCTTTATTTATTCTGTATTTATATTTCTAATGTTTCTAATATTCTAATACTTATATTTCCACTTACAAGGTAACTGTAAGATTATTCATATCATCATGGATACACTTTACCTTCCCATAGTATTTATATCATGGTCACTTTACATTGCAATATTTTTATTTCAGTTATGCCTTGCAGTATTATTTATGTCACGGTCACTTACTTTTGCAATAATATTATTTATATCATGGTCGATTTACATTACAATACTTTTTATATCATGCCACTTTTTTATCCTCAGTACTTGTTTTTGCACAATGTCTGTTTGCAGATTGATTGTTTTCTTGTTAATTGTGTAGGTAGCTGCTGTAATTTTTTTTAAATGTAAATTTAATTGTGGGATGAATAAAGTATATCTAATCTAATATAATTTTAGGGCTGTCAAACTTACCACATTAACAAAGTTAACAAGTTAAAATAAATTCCTCTTCACGCCACAAATTTTTTTCCACAAGATTAACATGGGCATGCTCTCCGTTGCAAACTACTAAGCGAGGTCTGCCTTTGGTGAGAGGGAGTGGGGATCTCTGCATCAGTCGTGTGTTTTGCTTGCAAGTGATATTTAAGACTCAACATACTCCGATGATAACTCAATTCACATTGACATTAACGACAGATAACTTTGGCCATTGAAAATTCACTTTTCTTTATCCAATTTAGCTTGCCATCCACAAGATTAGGTCAAATCCCTTCCTGATTTGTCAAGCTACGGAGCGGACCAAATGTCATTTATAGAACATGCCCACGTTAATCGGAAAAAAATTACTGGCATTCAGAGGAATTTTCGTTAACTTGTTAATGACGCATTAATTTTGACAGCCCTCATATAAACACATACATACATATATATCAAAAATAATAAAGGCAATAAAATATAATATATAAGCACTTTTAAAATATTTTTTTGAAAAGAGAGAGCCTTGGAGTTTTTTGACATTCAGGTTTATGTTACTCCATCTAAAAAGTATCTCAAATAAATATCAGGATAAACCCACAAAGTGCTCCAATACAAAACAATTTTTTGAATATGTAATAAATAAAATAAAAAAAGCTATAATTTATAACAAGTCTCAAATAGTCTAAAATTTAATCTTAAAAAAATCTCTTTAGTTTTTCAATACAACACTTTACATTTGTCACATCCATGAATCTGCAATCTCCAGATAAATTTTCTAAGTGAAAAGAATGAGATGGGACATGGTTGCGATACAAAAATTCTGTCTAAACTGCATCATTTTGGAGACTGCCGTCTGTGTTGTGGATTGAAAGTGTTGCACAATTCAGATAAATGCTTGTGTTATCATCACTGATATGGAGGTGACAAACAAAACTCTACAAAATGAAGCTTTGAACACGAGCACAGTCATAGCAACACTTTTTAGGATTGATAAAAACTAAAAATGTTTTAATGCACAACTTGTTTGGAGTAAAACAAATTAACGAGTTGTACCAGACAAATTAGCAATAGATTATGAATGTTAGACAAACCAAGAAAAGCATCTTTTCAGACAATCAGTGTTGCTCTCTGATATTATCAATATTTGTAATTGAGTGTGTGTATGTCTGTGCACTACTGTGCCCATGTTGGCCTATATGCCTTTTTACACCAATGCCAAAAAATACATTTTCAAAGGCATTTTCACTCCTGTTCTTAACTCCCTTCATTGGCTTCCTGTCCTTTATAGAATTGATTTTAAACTTTTAATGTTTGTTTTTAAAGCTCTTAACGACCTCACCCCATCATATTCATCAGAGCTTTTAACTGTCTCTAATCCTGGTAGAGCTCTGAGGTCAACAAATCAACTTTTGTTGGAAGTGCCCAGGTCAAAATACAAGCACTGGGGTGACCGAGCCTTTTCCGTTGCTGCACCCAGGCTCTGGAATAAGCTCCCCCCCGAGATGCGTCTTATTTCTGACCTGGGCCTCTTTAAATCTAGGCTTAAAACATACTTATTTCAGATGGCTTCAGACTCACCTTGATTCCTCTAAGGGATGCAAATGCCTCTTGTCCAGGTCTCAAAGCAATTATATCTCCTTCCACCAGCAGACTGACAGGCAGGTTAACCAGCTGAGAGTCACGGTAGGTCCAGTGAAGGGACCACGATGGTGACGAGGGTGTATACAGGTCAGGGTAAAGAGATGAGGGCCACCGTACTTCCCCCACACACCCTGACAAGTAATCTTGGATGAAGAGGAAGGAAAGGTAATGAATGGAACAGGGGAGGATGACTAACATAAATTCTGTTAAATGTCACAAAAACAAACATTTAGTTACTCATCCCCTATTTATTCAGCAATAATGTACATGAAGAGTTTATACACAGACATTTTGACACCTGGTGTTTGCTTTGAGTGAGCATCAATTTTCTGAATAATAATAATGACCACATGTTTATGCAAGAAGATTGAAGAGGTACAACTATTTACTACAGTTAAAGTAAAGCATGTGTACTCATCGTAATATGGTGCTGGAGAGTTAGAGGGTTACAAGGTACAAATGTTATCGGGGTGAAATTAAGCACATCCTCACAGTCCAATATGGTGCCATAAAAATGTGACAGTACTGGGAGTACTTTGTGGTGCTATTTATCTATTTTTTAGGTGTAAGAGAGGATAAAAAAGTTACTCGGGATTCTTTGAAGAAAGAGAAGATCTTGGACATGGTCTCTGATATGCAACAAAAAAAAAATCTTTCAAAAAACATTTATATGTATATTTATTTTTCATCATGACTGACATTCCTAAATGTAATGGCTATTGCTATCAGAACGTTGGTTTTATGGTTTATACATATGTACAGACACCTAACTTAAAAGCATCTGTCATTGTTTTCAACATTATCTCAAAAAGGTGGTTGACTGGTCAATGTACATATATATATACACACACACACATATATATACACTGCTCAAAAAAATAAAGGGAACACCTAAACAACACAATGGAACTCCAAATCAATCACATTTCTGTGAAATCAACCTGTCCAGTGTGCTGGAAATTGTAGTAATGCACAGAGTCAGTTATTTTCTTCTGAGGAGATAAGAGGCTTTTATAATAACATCTTGCAAGAGGAACAACACAGTACAAAATACAGAGTTGCTCTGACCACCAAGGCAAAGACACTCAGTTATATAGCCAACTTGTCACGTCATCAGTCCTTGGGTATTGTTGATTATTCTTCTATCTTTTCTTCCCAACCACAGTTGATGTTTCCCAGACACAATCGTAAATATCAGCTTCTCCTTGTCCCATTTAGAGTGCAACTATATCATTATAACAAGCACACCATTGGAGTGAAGAATTTAAGACAACAGGACAGGGTGGTATCTTGCAGCGAGGTAATTTGCAGGTTATACACAGTAACACTCAATACAATGCAAATAAGAATTGATTTTCCATGACACCAGTTAGGAAGAAACACTGATTGTGAATCAATTTCACCTGCTGTTGTGCAAGTGGAACAGACAACAGGTGGAAATGAGAGGCAATTAGCAAGACAACCCCTATAAAGGAGTGGTACTGCAGGTGGTGACCACAGATCATTTCTCTGTCCTCATCCTTTCTGGTTGATGTTTTGGTCACTTTTGTATTTTGTCAGTGCTCTCACTCCTAGAGGTAGCATGAGGCGGTGTCTACAACCCACAGAAGTTGCTCAGGTAGTGCAGCTCATCCAGGATGGCACATCAATGTGAGCTGTGGCAAAAAAGTTTACTGTGTCTCTCAGCACAGTGTCCAGAGCATGGAGGAGATACCACGAGACAAGCCAGTACACCAGGAGACGTGGAGGGGGCCATAGGAGGGCAACAACCCAGCAGAAGGACTGCAACCTCCTCCTTTGTGCAAGGAGGAACAAGAGCAGCACTGCCAGAGTCCTGCAAAATGACCTCCAGCAGACTTCTTGAGGGTGATATGAGGGCCCGACGTCCACAAGTGGGGCTTGTGCTTACAGTCCAACACCGTGCAGGGCGATTGGTATTTGCCAGAGAACAGAAACTGTGCTCTTCATGGATGAGAGCAGGTTCACACTGAGCAGATGTGATAGACAGGACAGAGTCTGGGGACACCGTGGAGAATGTTCTGCTGCCTGCAACATTCTCCAGCATGACCGGTTTGGAAGTAGGGCGACCACCTCCAAAACAGACAAAATGTGGGACAAGAAGCATGGTAATGTGGGTCACGCGCAATAACTTTAAACTTAAGATATATATAGTCTATCTAATTTACCAAGAAACATTTTTAAAACCCACCGACCAAATAATTATGACACTATTTGAACAATAGGAATGAGTGTGTTGTACGGCATGATAGATGCTCGTCACTTCTGCTGCCAAAACTTTGTCAGCCTGTGGGTCATTTGGTTTTGTGAAAAACAACTGTACTGCTGCTTTGCATGTTTCTTGTTGATGTACTTTTTTTTCTGTGGGACTCACATGCACCATGTCGCTTCACATCGTATTCTCCACCATGCGCCACAGAAACACTGCTTTTGCATAAACTGCAAAAAGCTCTATCTACTTTGCCATCGACACGTCTTAACCAAGTGTAGGTTGCGGTCCATTCGCTATTAACAGTGCAAAAGTTTT
This sequence comes from Leuresthes tenuis, assembly GCF_036924035.1. Classification (NCBI taxonomy): domain Eukaryota; kingdom Metazoa; phylum Chordata; class Actinopteri; order Atheriniformes; family Atherinopsidae; genus Leuresthes; species Leuresthes tenuis. Next base: position 22,422,707 of record NW_027325374.1, on the reverse strand, counting down.
TTTTTTCGTGGCTGCACTGGCCATGGTTGCTTAACCAAACAGCGCGCTCTACTATTTGAGATTGCTGATAATGTTGAGGAGGCGCTTGTGTGCCACTCAATAGTTTGACTGACGTGCAGCTCAGCCTATCGACTACCGCCGTATTGCTCTCCTCTGAACTATTGGACAAAAATTGACATTAGGTCTATAGACGTATTCATGATTTTTATTTTATTTTTATTTTTTTAAGCAGGGTCGAATGAAAAAGCGGGACAGATGCTCAATTTGCTTGAGGCGGGACAAAGGGTATAATTGCTGTACAATACAACGTAAAGCAGAACAGGTGGTCACCCTATTCGGAAGGCCGCACAGCCCTCCATGTGTTAGCCAGAGGTACCCTGACTGCCATTAAGTAGGTCCTCATATTTTGAGGATGAGATTCTCAGACCCATTTTGAGACCATATGCTGGTGCAGTGGGCTCTGGGTTCCTTTTGATGCATGACAATGCTAGACCTCATGTGGCTGAAGTGTGTCAGCACCTTCATCTGGGAAATCATGTCTTGTCCCATCCACCAATGCCACGTTGCACCACAGACTGTCCAGGAGTTGACTGATGCTTGTTCCCAACATATTCCACTACGTAATGAATAACAATTTTCAACTGGAATATTTCATTCATTGAGATCTAGAAAGTGTTATTTTAGTGTTGCCTTTATTTTTTTGAGCAGTGTATAGATGTATACACACATATATATATATATACACACATACACATATATGAATACAGTTATATTTCTATATGTGTACAAATATATATATATATATGCACATATATATATATATACGCACATATATATATATATATATATTAAAAAAACTAACTAACTCATAAAAACTTGTGCAAAGTGCAAATTTCATAATTCTGCTGTATGACCAGGGCTTAGATTTGCAATCCTGACTCACCACTGAGGTGTTTGATGATGCGTTTGAGGCGTTTGACCAATTCATTCCTCTTCAGCATCTCCTGGCGCCTGACCAACAACAGGTTCAACAAGAAAAGGAGGAGTAGAGCTGCAGCATTCACTAGCTCTAAACCTGAACTGTAGAAGTAAAAGACATAAAAGAGCTCTATGTGAAAAATTAATTGTAAAGCATTCAACCATGAAATGATCAGAGATATTACTGAAAAAAAATGAACAAAAAAAAAGTAAATTAACAAGAGCTCTTCGAAAAACTATCCCTCATTTGACTCAAGCAAAATATATGACAACTGTATTACATATCTTTAATCCCTGAATTTTGCGACAAACAGCAGAAACAATAATATAGTTTGCAATTAGTTGTTATTTCTGCACAACTCCTTCATGTTAATTGTTTTTGCATCAATAAATGACTAACTGTATTCATTATGTCGAAGGAATAAAGAGGGTATCTGTTTGTTTACAAGAGGCCCTACATCTTAATATTCGATAGAAAAACACGGAATCAGATTGAGAATTAATCCCATACACTGTAGACCAGGGGTGTCAAACTCAAGTACACAGTGGGCCAAAATTAAAGACTTGGACGAATTGGCTGGCCAACCTTGATATTTATTGAAAAAATATCTACAAGTTTTTCCTTCTCTTCAGGTATGACAATTGAGCCTTTTCATACTAGGTTTTGCTTAAACATTGATCTGGAAAAAGAAAAGCTTAATACTATAAACACGCATGAAATTAAATGTTAAATAAAAGACATCTGTGGCATTCATGTCTTAAATAATTCTCTAATTTTTATTTTATCTTATGCCTCTTTCTCTGTTCGTAGTCTTCTGAGTAAAATTTGAATGGTAACCTTTTTTTACAGGCTAACAAGAATAGCAACTAGAAAAAGCTGTTCTTGCGAAAAAGCAGTGAGAATGCTGATAAACTGAATGGGGAGAGCTGACCATACTAAAAAAGTCGAAAATAGGGAAAACTTAGCCGAAGTCAAGTGAGTAATAGTTAAAACGGCTGCAGTGTAATATGTAGCAGAGCAGTGGAAGAGAGATGTCCTCGCAGTTATAGGAATGTGTGTACGCAGCTGCGGCTTAACAAGCTCACTCCCAACAGAAAGAGCAGAAAATCAGTACTGTTAAACAGCTAAGAAATAAACCACTCATTACAATGAATGCATTCCAAAGTATTTGTGCAAAGATAAGAGAACCCTAACCAAGGCAAACCAAAGGGGAAGAAATCACATTGGGCCTAACATAGCGTGGCCAAAAGAAGCCAATTCTCCAAGAGACAATATGACAGCTTGCTGGGATTTGACAAAAAGGCACCTGAAACCAGTACATTATTACAAAAGAACTGAAAAGAGTCATCCAATCAGTTTTGCTCCTTTCATGAAGAACAGGAGGAACTTTAAAAGCACATATGTGCCAATCTTGAAAGATCACTGACAAAAGTTTAAGGACACCAAGTAGTAGGTGAAGGGTCAAAATACTTAAGTAAATTTATTATTTTAGATTTTAAAGGGGAACTCTGGTATTTTTAAACCTAGGCCTTATTTCTGGCATGAAATACGTTTATCTACTCACCGAAAACAGTTTGGTGAAAGTCAGCGTCCTTCGGAAGATATTTAGATTAATCGAGCTGCATATATCCATATAACGAGAGAAAACTGGGGCATTGATAATACAGCCTGTAAATAAGGCATTATCTGTCTTCATTTCACCAATACTTTTAAGACAAATGAATTAATGAACACGTACTAATGCACTGTCAGCTCAAAGCTGCTGTGTTGTTGTTATTGGCGGAACAAACAACAGGACTCAAATAACCAATGTCTAAATCAGGTTTCTGAATTGCTGCAAAATATTGATGAGCATCTCTCTGCTTCCCATCCAGTCACATTACCAGCCAACCCACCAGTTCCACCCTCAGCCATGGCCTTGTTTTTACCTCCTCACCGCCCTTATGACTGCACCATAGATCTATTACCTGGAGCACCCCTATCGTTTAGTAGACTGTACAACTTGCACTTCCCTACTCCAATCTCTTTCTGTACTTCTCTATGCCTGTAATCTATTTCTACACTGTCACCTCTGACAGAGCCTGACTAGTGGTTTTCTTTCGATTTAGCTTTTTGTTAGCTACATTGTTGTATGGTCATTTGTAATTGTAACCGCATTATCGGGAATTAAATCAAATCACTGTAAGATATAAATATCCTCTGCCACTCATCACATGAACTCATCCAAGGAGCTACCGTCTTCACTAAACTCATTTTCTGCAACGCCTACCACCTAGTCCGAATTTCGTTTGGGAGATGAGTAGAAGATGGCCTTTAACACACCCTTAGGCCACTTCGAGTACCTGGTCATGACCTTTGGCATGTGCTCCAGGAGCATGCTCCTGCAATATTCCAAGTCATCATAAATTACATTCTGACAGATTATTTGAACCTATTTGTGTTTGTAAACGTGGAACTTTTAACAACAAACTTGAGGGAACAGTTGAATTAATATTTACTTACAAGACTTTTGGCCGCAGTCTATTGACAAAATGGGAGGAACCCAAAGGACTAGAGACAAAAAAAAAGTTACTTACTTTCTTCAGATAATGAGTGCACGCAAGATGGAGATCGGGGGAAATCTGATGTTACTGATCTGAACACAGTGCTTTAAGTTATGACTGCTATCATTGTGAAAGAAAATTATGAAACTGTCCAGAAATTGTCTACTGAGCTTTAGGCTGCTTGCCAGTGACAAAGCAAAGCTGATGGGAGGATTTTTAGTGGCTGAGAACACCGGCAATGAACCAAGAATCACTGACATGTAAAAGCAGGTCAGTGCCTGAACAAGTATTTGGATATACCTGACAATTATTTCAGAAAGCTGATAATTCTAATTGAAAAAGGTACAAAGACTGGTCAACAAGCAGTTTGTTTTGTTTTTTTAAATTGTGGCTAAAGTTGGCAATCAGGACTGGGCATATCAAGCTAAAGGGAGAGCACCACTCGTTAGCACGGCAACCGAGCCCTAACAAGCGTCCCCGGCCACTACCGCTTCAGCTTCAAATATTCAGAATTAAACAGCAGGTAATCTGCTCTACAATGGATTGGGACCCTTAATGGAAAGTTTGAGGGTCTGCCCTTCAGAAGGGTGTGGCTGAAGGGTGTGACTGTGACAGACCCTCAAACTGAGGACTCGCTACTGCTCGCCACAAAACACAAAGTCAGTTATGACTTCTGCATATTTTGTCCCATCTTCACCAAACTTCATAGGCTTGCCCGTGACGCTGCCCTGACTGCGTAAATATGTGCATACTGACACTCACCTATAGCGCCACCTGCTGGTGGTCGGAAACTTCACTTTGTTTCCACACCTCACATATGATCGAACTCCTCCTACAGATATAATGCTAACGGCTTCAAACTTGGCCAGATTACGTCTCAGTCAAGGGGGTTTAAAAGTTAGGAGAATCTCAGGCAGCGAAGTGTGATGTGTGATGGCGTTTGTGGGATGAAATCATCGCAAGGTCATGAAACTTGGCACACACATCCAAGCTGACTACCTCGTAAGTATGTAAATCATTTTGTGTATAGTCACAGCTAAATGGCTCAGTGGCGCCCCTAAGGATTTTCAAAATCCCAGATGATGATGTCTTCATATACATTGGATTCACACAGCCTGCTCTACACTTCACGGACAGCTGCGCACGTGCTCAGGCCCGATCATCGCTGCTTGCAGCTTTGATTCATGCTAAATTTGGTGCAGATTACATTTTTTTATGTGCAAGCTATATGTACTTCCTTTTCCAAAGAGAAAATACTGACTTGTAAAGCTGTTCAGGAGATCACTGTCATCCAACAAGTTAAGTTTGTTACAATTTGGACTACACCACGAAATAACCACTTCCTGTTTATAAGCAAAATATTTACTTTTACATCTACCCAGGAGCTGTCTGTCACCCAACAAATGAAGGCTGGTGCAGATTGGACTCTGTATGTGTGAAGATTATCCACTTCATGTCTCAGGGGGGTGTGTCAGAAGGTGCTGGATTATTTCTATTTGGGCTGTGAAATGTACTGTACTGTATGATTTAGTTTTTTGAAAGCAACGGCAATGACAGAGCATTGGCTTGTACATCTATTCAAGAGCTCACTGTCATCCAGCAAGTGAGGTTTGGTAACAATCTAAGAATGTTAGAAACAAAGAAAGAAATAAAACAGAAAACCTGAATTTACAGCAGAACGATCGAAAACATTTCTATGCTTGTGTCTCTCATTGACTGACAGCTCAGGACAGGATGACTGCAAAAAAACAGATTCCCTACCTGCCCATAGGCTGGCTGCCATGACAACCAAGGAGTCCCAGCACCACCAGTAGAGTAAGGGCAGCTTCTGGCCAATGTAGACAGGATTGACGGTTGCCATGGTAAAGGAAGTTATTCACCCACTGTTCCCATTTAAAAAACAACAAGGAGAAAGGAGAACGATATGCAACATGTCTTACAAAGATGTCAACCATTTGTAACTGATAAATGCTGTGGCTATTAATGGATCAGATCAAGTCCATGCAGAGCAAAGCTTTGTGCATTTGTGAGTGCTTTGAATTTTTACCCTCTAAGCACCAGGCATCCTAACATGGAATAATGACGATCTCTTTTTGCTCACTTGGGAATAAAAGTAAGGGTAAAAAAATTATTATTAAATAAGAATATGGTCAGTCATCTGACTACCTGCAGGTGTTTTGCATGAACAATAGGCCGAAAGGTGAACACAGAAAAGAGCTTCAGAAACAAGATTCCGTTCCACTCAATTAGATCTACAAGATATTCCTTCCATAATAATATGCATATTCCCAATTGTCGGAGAGTAAGTTGTTTGGCGCTTGTAACCCCGCAAGAGGCGTGTCGTGAAGCTGTTTCTGTCGCACTAGCTTCATGACTGCGCCTTGATTTTTTCACCGCAAAATTAGAACGTAGGGTTATTGGCAGTTGCACGGCGTAACGTAAAGACCAACTGGACCAATACGGCCGCAGTTTTTCGTCAACACAGATGAAAGATGGCGTCCTCCACGACGAGCAGCGGCAAAGGAGGTGCTGAAAATTTAAAAAAAAAAATGGGTAAAAAACAGTGCTATATGCATGTAGCGTCAGTGAAGGGCGAAAATTTAAATGTTTTCTCAGAGACACGGTGGAATACCTACAAAAATTGCCTTGAAAGTTGGCTTTCTTTGGATGGTGTCTATAGGGATGTTAATAACACTTACCAAAACTGTCTGGATATCAACTTTGAAAACATCCCTGTGGATGCCGCTTATCACCCGACGTGCTTTAGCAGATATACGGACAAAAATGCAATCTCAAAGGCAGGCAGAAGGCTTGCCCAGGAGGCTGAGAGGAGAGATGTGACGAATGCATCCCAGAGTGAAGTTCTCTCGTCGACGAACCCCAGTCCAACCAAAAAAATTTGCTCCAGGTCCAGTCTGCCTGTTCAAAGTTCTGGCTCTGTGCTTCCTGCGATCTGCATAATTTGCAAGAAAGCTGACAAGTACCTCACCAAAGAGGGCAAACAGCAGAAGGTCAATCGAACAAAAGCTAAAACTCTAACAGCTGGTCGAAGGCATTACTCAGCTGTGTGTTTGCAAGTGGTGGGGGTGGGGGATGGTAATGAGATTAAAACAGAGTTGTGGTGTTTTGTTATATCACATCCTATACTTTCATAAACTGAACATACCTGCTGTAAGGCCATGTGTTATAATGTTTTTGTGCAAAGACTTTAGATAAGTATTATCATGAAAGTTTATCAAAATTCGGCTCACTTCAGACAGACAAATTACTCTTCATCTATCAACACAGTGTGATTGCTCAACATAAAACATAGCCATATCAAGTTGAATAGAACATAGAAGAACTATGCATCACATCACTGAAGCCCCTTTGTTATTTCAAGGCAAGTTGCACGACGCTGCCAAATTGAAAGAGGATCATAGCATCCTACTGCATATTAAGGATTGTGTTGCTCTCGAGGTGCAGTACCACCATTGCTGTTACCAGAAGTACACCTGCTTTTTGACTCAACCTGCAAGACGAGAGTCACGAGACACAGAACGGCAAATTAATTTTTATTCTATTTTGAATAGGGCACACAATGAATGAAGCATTCTATACTTTCCTCCTCCGTTATATGAATTAACATTACACAACAGTGCATATAAACCATAACCATATTGTCTTGTCTTATTTGTGTTTTCAGAAATGAGCCAACATATGTCTCAAGTTATCAGTTGATTTGCGAGAAGGTCATCATCAAAGACTTATGATCAACCAAGAGGTGCTTCGAATGATCAATCTGAGGAAGGCCTTCATAGAGACGGTGAAGTCGAATGAGGGCCTTGATGCCAAATTACAGGTAACTGCAATGTCGATGTATCAAGTTATAGCATTTGTGTTGTGCAAAGCCAGTGAGTATGATAAGCTTTTACTTAGTATGTATCAATTTACTTATTTATTTTGATTTTGCTTTAATATATTTGATTTTTCATTACTAACAATACTTTTTATCTTGCCTCTTTTTAATCTTTACTGTTTTACTACTTTTTATGCATTTCATCATTCTTGTGTACTTTCCAGTGTTCCTGGAGCTCAGCCACACGTTAATCTGAATGGATGTGTGCGTGTATGTACTTGTGGTGCTGAAGATGTGATGTTGGAGACGGGGGTGGGGTGTATGGTGTGATGGGGGGGTTGATGGGCTATTCTTTTTAAAATCTGTAAAACACTTTGTGCTACTGTTATGGAAGTTTTCAATCGCTTCCTTCCTAATACCTCTACTTACTTTTTCTGCCGGCCGGCTAAGTTTTTTTATTCTTCGTTGCAAGGAAAAAGATCAGTCCACACCATTCAGCGGCAATGGTATGAAAAGATACAAACAAAAGAAATACAGAGCATTTATACCTTTAGATGTGTAACAACATCTCCAGAGGGGGGCAGGATGCAGTCTTGATGATAATTAAGAAACAGGAGGTTAAAACAATTATCTTGTCTGAGTGTTAATTAAGAGGTAAATAGTTTAAAACAATTAGCGTGTCTGGGTGATACAAATGGTTAATGTGGATTGGAGAGTCTGTCAGTCCTGAGACATAAAATTTACCATCACACTACATTTTATTGTATGAAAAGAGCTTGATAAAAAAAAGTTTGATTTGATTTTGATAATGCTCACGAGACAATTTGTAGTCTTTTTGTATCCATAGAAAGCCTTCAGCTTGTCAAAGCAGCTGATGTGTGTTGTTTTAGATGTCCTGTGTTGTGTTATGTGTCCTGTGAGGCTCTAGTAATGTGTTGCTTAATTACTTTCAGTGTGTATTTATGGAAGTGATTATAGCCTGTAGCAAGGCAGTTCAGTAATGTCTAACTTCTTTTTTTATTGTGTGTTTTAGGCAGGATTTACTGAAGCGGCGTCTGCGTCAGGACTTCCCCCAGCTTGTTTTCTACCCTCCCACTAAAAGGAACATCAGTGAGATGGTGTTTGCTGAAACAATGTCCACTGACAAGCTTGTAGACATGCTGCCATGCCCATCAGGTGCCGAAACCACCCAGTCCAGTGAGCTGAGTCAGACGGAAAGCGAGCCTGACAAGATACCTACAACAGCTGAGAGTGTCAACACACCAGGCGACGTAAGGACATTGTATGCAGCAGCATTGTTTTTGAAAAAAAATTATTGACTGTCCTGGCATTGTCCTGTCCTGTCTTGTCTATGGCCCACCACTTCAGAAGATTTAGATATCAATGAAGCACAGAATGCTGTTCTGCTCGAACTATATAATCTTATGAGCTGGGTTGTAGGGGCCACTGAGGAGCCAACATTGGATCTATGTGACTGTTGCTGAGGACTTACTTTTAAAAGTGTTGTCCATTAGTCAGGACATTGTGTATCTTGCTTCCAACAGCCGCAAGCTGCCATACTGAGATCCTCACTCAAGCCAAAAATGTGTGCTCCATCACTAGGTGGACATGGGTGGCACTGTGATGACAAAGCTTTAAATGTCACATGGATGACACAAAACCCTGCCCCAGACAGTGTTTTACATGCCACCCACTGTTCCAAATGCAAGAATGTGAGAGAGCTGGAGAGAGATGATGATGATGACTGTCCAGACACAGACAGTGAGGATTAGGCTTCCATCATGGAACTATGTGTGTGTTTGTACATTTGTAAATATACTTTTGGTTTAAATACTCTTTCTTTTTCTTTTTTAGTATATCGTACTATTTTTTGCAAATTTTATATATTTTTTTTACTGTTGTATATTTAACTTTTTTTTTTTTTTTAAACTGAGCGGTACACTTTGCTGTCGCAACACTGAAAAATTCCCCATTGTGGGATGAATAAAGGGAATCTTATTCTTATTAATCTCATCTTTTAATATCTTGTATTTGAAGAACAATATTTTGTTTGTGGGCTGCTGCAGTATGTCAACTTTTTTGAATAAAGATTATTTTATAAATTTATAATATTATTTATAATTGTGTTTTCATTTGTTTCAATTGCTTACTGGAAAGGGGAAAAAATAAGTCATCTTCATTATTGTTAACAAGCAAAGTCTGTACACAATCACAATTTCATTGGGCATAAATTCATGTTAAAGGAGGGTGGGGGTTACATTTCTGCATACATCTAAAGGCAGTACAAATTTTAAAAGAGCCAATTAAATACACCCAAATGACATTAGCACTGGCATTGATAAGGAAGCCCATTTCATATTAAGTTAATTCTATGTAAATTAGACTGCAGATAACAAAGATAACTCAATTGGAATAACTGGGTTATTATTATAGTTATGAACCCGAGATGCAGCGATCACATTTTTAGTTGTCTGCACCATAATACTGAAATCTGTAAAAACTTGAACCGGTTGACACTTATATGGCCATCTGATAGTGTCAGAAGAGATTTTGTTTTATTTAAATTTTGCATTTTTATCTACATCATATGTAATGAAATATTTATAATATACAAAAAAAATATATTATATATGGAAAAATTATAATTAGTTGGTTCCTCCAAACACTCAAACAGCTAGAAGAAATCTAAAATGCAAGCCAAACTAAGACTAGGGTCTCAACGTTTTTCATCACTAAACCCCATTTTTCTTGACTTTATCATCATTACAATGTATGTAGCCCTGATTAAGCTCGAGACGGGTCAATTTTGAGAACTTCTAGGGTGGCCTTCCTCATTACCGTAAGGTTGAACGAGGTCAGGAAAGCTTTCAGCTGACAGTCTGTTTACTAAAAGAAAGCACCGGATTGGTCTAAAATGACCACGTGACTGCGCGGCAAGGCTCACGGGCCATATTTAACTGCGCAGTAACCAAAATATCACTGTGATTTCCGAAAAAATAGTACCAGATAATCAGCGTGATTACAGGACTCTTGCAGGATTTAAAGCGCCGAACAAAACGGATTTAAAGAAGTAAGAGTAGGTACTTTATCATTGAAAGATCCTGTAGATCGCATTTAGTGGAACGGGATGAAACGAAAACAGTGTTCACCTTACAGCCTACAAGCACATATCCATAGTCAGAAAACTTGGATTGACTCTCCAAGCTGCTGACCTTTGTCTTAGTATCACATAACGAGATATCCATTATAAGGGTAAGTTAAGGCAGATAACCCAAAAATTAACCTGGAAATTTTGAGCCAGTTTTGTAGCTCAGTCCTCTGTTCATGGGGTGTCCTTTCAACCAGTTGGTATTTTCTTACGGTTAATATTGGGGGAGATGAAAAAACTTTGCAGACAGCAAAGCTAATCACAGCCATGAATTTACTATACATGTATTAGTTCCACAGCTGCCGTCACTATCATCAGTGGAGACATGTACAATTTTGAATTAACACGTTCCACCATTTACTGCAGTATTGTTCTTCCTTAGTCGACAGCAGAACAGTGAGTGCAGGACCACCACAAGATTTTAACCAGGTACATGTTTTTTTAAGATGGCCTCTGTCATCTGGACAGTATGGACACCATAGACATATTAAAGTGAAATAGAAAACTAGAAGTTATCATTTCACTTTGTGGAAAAAAGAACTCTGATACACAAGATTCTATTCAAAAGTGTACCTACCAATGCAGAGGCTTGTCTGCAAGCAGCTCTCTGGTGCTGGTCCAGCAGGGTGCTGAGCTGATCCCGGAGCTTCACCAGTGCTTGGCTGGTTGAAAGGCCCAGAGTCACTCCATCATCCTCCTGTGAAAACATGTAACTATCTTGTCATTGTCTATTCCATATTTAGAAGAAAAAAAACCACTAAAAAGAGGAACACTAACAGAAAAGATAACCCCATATACAGGTACAAAGAATGCCTAGTGCCAAATGAGAGGACAGGCTGTTCATTTGCATGATGTATGAAGACAGTATCCATTACATAGTAATACTGATTTAAAACAGGACAATTAACACTGCATTTCATTTTTAGGTCTGCTGTCTTATCACTTTATGTTGGTGGTGAGTCAAGCAGTGGTTTCTGGACCTTGAAGCTCAATGTTGTTCCGGTGTCAACAATTATGACGATCTTGATTAATTTATTAATTCAAATAATTATAAATGATGACGATATATATCGACAATTTAATAATATTAAATTTACTGATGCTGTATATCTATTTATTAATATACTATTTCTAGTGACTGGGGTGTGAGAGCCAGGGATGCTCTGGAGGGTCCCAAAGGATAGACAATAAAATGGAAAATACTTCAGTAATTCAGCTCATTCCTGCCTGAATCTGAGGTTGACTCTCAATGCATGTCACTACTCATAGCAACCAAAAAAGTGAAAATAATTGCAGACACTTAAATTGAAGAATCCAGTGCTGGTGAGTTTGGGAAGACTATCATTATCATCATCAGCAGCAGCAGTAGTATATACTATATTGCCAAAAGTATTTGCTCATCTGCCTTTACATGCACATGAATTTAAGTGATATCCCCATCTTAATCCATAAATTAAGATGACGTTGGCCCACCCTTTGCAGCTATAACAGCTTCAACTTCTGGGCAAGCTTTCCACAAGGTTTAGGAGTGTGTTGGGGGAGTTGGGAATTTTTGACCAATGAGAATTTTTGACCATTTGTGAGGTCAGGCCCTGACTTTGGACGAGAAGGCCTTGCTCGCAGTATCCGCTCTATTTCATCTCAAAAGTTTTCTAACGGGTTGAGGTCAGGTCTGTGCAGGCCAGTGAAGTTCTTACACACCAAACTCACCCATCCATGTCTTTATGGACCTTGCTTTGTGCACTGATGCACAGTCATGTTGGAACAGGAAAAGGCCATCCCAAACTGTTTCCACAAAGTTGGGAGCATGAAATTGTCCAAAATTTCTTGGTATGCTGCAGCATTCAGTTCCTTTCACCAGAACCAAGGGGCCAAGCCCAAAACAAGCCCACATAATAATCCCACCAAACTTTACACTTGGCACAATGCAGTCAGCACCATTCTTCCGGCAATGGTCTAACCCACAATCATCCATCAGATTGCCAGATGACAAAGTGTGATTCGTCACTCCAGAGAACGTGTCTCCACTGCTCTAGAGTCCAGTGGCGACGTGCTTTACCATTTGCATTGCACTTGGTGATGCATGGCTTGGATGCAGCTGCTCAGCCACGAAAATCTATTCGATGAAGCTCTCCAAACACTGTTCTTGAGCTAATCTGAAGGCCACAGGAAGTTTGGAGAAAGTTGGCAACCTCTGCGCACTATGCGCCTCAGCATCAGCTGACCCTGCTCTGTCATTTCACGGAGCCTACCACTTTGTGGCTGAGTTTCTGTCATTCGCAATCCCTTCCACTTTGTAATAATACCACTGATAGTTGACGATGGAATATTTAGTTGTGAGGAAATTTCACGACTGAACTTGTTGCACAGGTGGCATCCTATCACTGTACCACACTGGAATTCAATGAGCTCCTGAGAGAGACCCATTCTTTCACAAATGTTTGTAGAAGCAGTCTGCATGCCGAGATGCTTGAATGTATACACCTATGGCCATGAAAGGGATTGGAACACCTGAACTTAATCATTTGGAAGAGTGAGTGAATACTTTTGGCAATATAATGCGTATAGAACATTCCAGTATGAACAAAAAAGCTTCTTGGAGGTATAGCCTATACTTGACAGGAAGTTTGTCATTTTGTTCAAACACGACATTTTGGGAAGTTTTGATATGTCACACACATTACATTTAAAAAAAATTCTTTCCATAGATTTCATCATAGAAGCCTGAAAATTGGTTCATATGGTCGCAAGATATTTGTGATTAAGTTATCAAAAGGCAGAGTTTTAGTTCATGGGTGTGGCAGCCCCTCAAACTAGAGGTTTTGCCTTGAAAAATTAAGCTGACATAATTTTCATCCAATCTGCACGAAACGTCACACATAAAATCAAAGACAGTTTCTGAACAGATGTACATGTCAATATTTTGTCTCCCTCATAGCGCCACCCACTGGCAACAGGAAGTAATATCTTTTGCTTTTGGACTCTGACATTATTCACCAAACCTACTTGAAAATGGAGTCAGAAGACAGAAAACAAGTTGATGAAGCTTCCCTAAGAAAACTAAATTTTTGCTGGAAGATGTGTCCATGGTGCTGTGGCAAATTTTGATATCACGCCCTAACAACAAAAGCAAATTGCTCATATCTCATTTGAACAGCAACAAATCTACATGGTGTAATCTCTTTTGTAGCCCAAACGGAACTGTATGTCTATATCCTGACCACGCCATTGCTCTGCCCACTGACAACAGGAAGTAATACTTTTTAGCTAATGACTTACAACTTCTCAATGATTAATCTCTTAACTTAAAGGGGGTCAGTAAAAGAAGCCTTTCATGATGGTACTTTATTGAAATTGAGAATTTCAATTTGTGGCCATGTTTTTACAGGATTTACACTTCAAAGTCCATTCTGCACCAGCCTTCACTTGTTGGATGACAGACAATTCCTGAGAAGATGTACAAGTTAACATTCTGCTTATAAACAGGAAGTGGTTATCCCTGCCCACCTAAAACAAGTGTTTTTTCCTGACACATGCCAAGTCCAATCTGTAGCACACTTCACTTGTTGGATAACATTCAGCCCCTGAACAGATGTACAAGTCATTATTCTGTCATAGCCATTGCTCCTCCCGCTTATAAAAGGACATCACTTTGTATAAGGTGGAGCATATAGCTGGCAAATAAACATGTAATCTGCACCAAATTTCACTTGGATGATTACCTGGTACGGCTGGTATAAATGGGCTCAAAGGAATAAGCTCTGTTCAACTCAGTGTAGAGTAGAAACAGCACCAAATACTTTAGAAAAACTTAGAATCCTTCTAAAAGAGATAATTTTTTTATTTATCATTGTTTTGCCAAGTGAGTGACAGGGATTGTGACACGCCGCTTCATTTTGTTTAAAGGCCACAGATTTTGGCTAATGACAGGGAATGTATAGTGAGCCACTACTTCAAATAACATTCAAATAACACAAACATTCAAATAACACGAAGGGACAAACACCAAAATGATAGCGTTAATGGATTTTGTATGGTATAGGACAGACAATGTCTTGGTTGTGTTCTCTCTTGAGCAGTGTCATGTCATGTTTTGAGTTTTGTTTTTGTCATGTCTGGTTTTCAGGCTTATTTTTACTCAATAGTTTTTTGCTATGTTTTCCTTTGCCACATTAGGTTCACTCAAGTCACCTGTCTTTGTTTCACAGCTGCACCCCATCTCCAATCACCTCATCACAGTATTTACTTTCCAGGTTTCCCTCAGTTCATCGCAAAATCCACACCTCACTTAATGCTACGATTTTCATGTTTTTCAGGTTTGGTCAGGTCAGATAAGGTTTTTGCCTCTTCGTCTTGTTGTTTTGCTCCACAGTTTAGATTTGTTGATAACCGGCTTAACCACGCTTTTTGTAAATAAATCAAGTTTTTCTTTGAAATTCTGCATCTGGGTCCTCTCTCCACCACGTCTCAACCCCCATCCACCAGTTCCGACAGCAGGATTTTGCCAGCATGGACCCAGATCAACAGGCTCTCCAGAGTTTATTCGCATCCTTTGTCGACTGCTTGGCACAGGAAGCCGACACTTGGGAGAGACTGGGAGCTTCTGGCGACGTCCTAGACTTTTTCTGACACAGGCTTGTCCGAGGAATGCTGGAATTCGCGGAGATTTGGGAGGGGGCATGAAAAGTCCACCATGCAGCGATGGTGGATATTTTTGGTTCAGAGTCTGCAGCGGTATCAGCCATGTTTTCCTGTACCTTCATCTCTCCTTTTGCCTCTCCAGTGTCGCCGTCTCCACAGTCGCCGCAGCCTCCACAATCGCCACAGCCGTCGTCTCCTGGGCCAGCCTTCAGAGCCCCTCCCTCCCTGGCTTTCCACGTCTTCGCCAGAGGGGGCCCAGACGGGCTCGCCTCTCTGCAAGTCTTCACCAGAGGGGGCCCGGGCGGGCTCGCCTCTCTCCACCTCGGCTCTGAAGAGGGTCGTACCAGTGACACAGCCTCCTCCTCATTGGTTGTCTGGTCGGTCGCCATACAGTCTCCCATGTCGCCGGAAGTCTGGCCGGCCGCCGGACCGGCTCCCTTGTCACTGGTCGTGTGCCAGACCGACTCTATTCCCGGGTCCCACGTCGCCAGATGTCTGGCCCCTCAGAGCTCCTCCCTCCCACCCAGGCCACATTTTTAACTATTACATAAACTATAAACCCACTCCAAAACATATATTTCAAATTTTGGTTAGTAGTTCCTTAATTCTTTCAATATGCCACAGTCTACATATTAATCATTATTCATTTAAGATGCTTCCTGTTAAATGACAGTCCTTCACCATGAAACAGAAATTCGATACTTTGTGAGAAGTGCACTGTCCTACACAAATCAAATTTTGTTTATGCATTTAGCAGACACTTTTATCCAAAGCAACTTACAAATGAAGATATAACAAGCTATATAAAAAGCTAACAATAAACTACATAGAAGGAACCCACTAGTCCGACTCTGTCAGAGGTGACAGAGTAGAGATAGGGTGCAGGCATAGAGGGAAATACCTTAGTCTCAGCATCGTTATACAAAATAAGGATTTCACAGCTCCATGGACTTGACTACTATCAATCCTAAAGCTTGTGCTGAACTGGGAAAAATGGCATTCAAGTACGCTACTCCTTTTGCTTGAAATAAGATGGCAAATTAGCTAAACACGAGAGAGCTGGTCTCAATAAATTAAACCAAGTTGTGAAAATGACTTTGAGGAAACACATTTGCTTATACGTGTTCTGACTGATTCAAATGACTCCTGTTAATCCCTGAAATTTAGGATCAGTTATTAAAATTTATAATTTCATGATTATTCTTCTCAAAAACTGTTTTATTTAGAACTGTTCACTGGACTGCTGTCTGATTTAGTTCACTAACCTGACTAATCTCAGATGTTTAAATAAAACAATATTGGCTGACAAAAGAAAGTTTTGTCAACAGTGCAAAATTAACAAGGTAACAAACTGTCTTGCACAAAACATTTTATTCTACTGTGTAATTACACAGAGCACAGTAAGTGGGGCGGCTGTAGCTCAGGAGGAAGAGCAGTCGCCCACCAATCGGAAGGTCTGTGGTTCGACTCGGGCTTCCCCGGGCTACATGTCGAAGCATCCTTGGGCAAGACACTGAACCCCACGTTGCCTCCTGATGTATCCATCAGGGTATGAATGTTTTTGCTGTATGTTGACAGCAAAAACATTACTTCTCTACTCTGCGAGTACTGTTAGTGCCAATGAAAATATTCTACGACAACAAAGTCATACAAAATTTTATTTTAAGAAAACAGTATACAGACAATTTGCTGTTTAAGTATCAGTGAATTACAGTCATGAGGTTTCCTTCAGCTGCATGATGTTTTGCATTAGTATCACTAATGAAGTAATATGTCAGAGCAAATTTAACTACCTTTACTTCTCCTTACATTGTTGGATAGGATAGTCAGCAGCCATGTCTCCAATTCCTCAAGATTAAATTGTTTGGACATTGTGGGAATGTGGTGTCTTCCTTTGACTCAGCAATGAGGTATTCATCGTCTGCAACGTTTCAGCGGTTTCCTCTGAGAGTGACCACCACTTGGCAAAATCGTGTGGACAGGCAAGCTCCCTAAAAGGAACGATACCAGACATACAATTAATTATTAAAGATGCACACTTCTACTGAATGAAAATGATGACAATATAAGAAAAACCCTAAACAAGGAATTTCAGATAATCAAGAAGTGAGACTTGGGAGAGCAAATAAAGATGAAGAACTGGAAACCGGAGGGTTTTCAACCTTTTTTATATTCCTGAAAAGTGATCCGACGGAAATTAATTGGTGATTTTGATAAATAAAATTACAACAATTATGTGCAAATATGCTTCAAATATAGGGCCCCAAGGGTGGATGAGGTCCGTCTGGAGTTCCTCAAGGCTCTGGATGTTGTAGGGCTGTCTTGGCTGACACGCCTCTGCAGCATCGCGTGGACATCTGGGACAGTGCCTCTGGACTGGCAGATCAGGGTGGTGGTACCCCTCTTTAAAAAGATGGGGTCAGCACCTCCCAATCTGAAACCATGGTCATCAACCGGAAATGGGTGGAATGCATTTGGGAACAAGATCCTTCTCCAAGTGGAGGAGTTCAAGTATCTCGAGGTCTTGTTCACGAGTGAGGGACGAATGGAACGGGAGATTGACAGGCGGATCGGTGCAGCATCCGTAGTTATGCAGGCTCTACACCGGCCCATAGTGGTGAAGAAGGAGCTGAGCCAGAAGGCAATGGTCTCGATTTACCAGTCAATCTACGTTCCTACTCTCACCTATGGTCACGAGCTGTCAGTAGTGACCAAAAAAACCGAGATCGCGAATACAAGTGGCCGAAATGGGCTTACTTCACAGGGTGTCTGGGCTCTCACTTAGAGATAGGGTGAGAAGCTCGGTCACCCGGGAGGGGCTCGGAGTACAGCCGCTGCTCCTTCGCATCGAGAGGAGTCAGATGAGGTGGCTCGGGCATCTGGTTAGGATGCCTCCTGGACGCCTCCCTATTGAGGTGTTCCAGGCACGTCCAACTGGGAGGAGACCCCGGGAAGACCCAGGACACGTTGGAGAGTCTATGTCTCTCGGCTGGCCTGAGAATGCCTCCCCTCAAGAGCTGGAGGAAGTGACCGGGGACACGGATGTCTGGGTTGCTCTGCTCGAGCTGTTACCCCAGTGACCTGGTCCCAGGAAAAGCGGCAGATGATGGATGGATAGATATACTTCAAATTACTATATACCATGATTTTATCCTTACACTTTCAATGCTGAAAGTGTGATGAGGGAATTTGTTACAGTCTAAAAAAAATACATATGACTAAGTTTTGGTTTGTTTAGAAATAAACCCTTTCTAAATAAAATTTTTTAAAAAAGAACTGTCTTACCCTGGCTCACTGTCTAACATCTGGCTGTAACAATTTCTCAAGAGTAAGGGCAGAAGTCAGCAGAAACAACTTTAGAGAAATAAATAACAGAAACCTGTGTGTAGTAAGTCTTTACTGCACATGACTGAAGCTGTTCCAGCCTTATCTGTGTATTGACCAGAAGACAAAGGAGTAAAGCTTAAAATGCAGTTGCCATTAACATGCCTTGCATATCTTCTGAGCACGTGCACAACCAGCCCATCAAACAAACATAATTTATGAAATCCTCCGGTAGCGCGCGTACTACACAGGCAAGTATGTGAGCCGTTACACTGAGAACGGAGACATTTGCTCACGTGATGTGAAACAGCAACTGTAATATCAGCCTAAGGGTTCTGTGATGTAAAATGGACTTGGCAGCAATTCAGAGCCAAACATAAATACACCAAATGCAATTTACACTCCTGTAATTGCTCAATTCACAAAGAGAACATCATCAGAAAAAAGGATGAGGAAAATTTTGATATTTTAAACAGTCCACTAAGTATGAAATTAGAAACCCACCGCAGTTACCATAGGTCTGGTCATCGAGAAAGCGATGCTTAAATATTAATGTGAATGAGGGAATGTAGCATGTTGTATTACAGTGGTCAATTAGACAAATATTGAATTAAAGCCATTATCTTATTTGTCTCCACATGAAAGCATAGAATTCAAAGATGCAAATTTATAAAATTCTAATTTCATGAAGGTTATGGAGTTTGGGGTTAAAATGTTTTGATTCAGTTCCATGATTATTTCTGAAAATACAATAAAATAAATACCTTGCTGCTTTTTGGATCCTATATAGACATCTTGCTAGGTCATCACAGGCAGTCTCCTATACTTCCAAGTCAGCTTTTCAAAAAGAAAAATATGGATTAGTCTTTCATGCACCAAACTTTCTTCTTACAATGAAACATCCAAGATTATGCTATTGAGCTAATCAAAAGTTTCTGATATACTGTCTTCACAATACATAAAACCGATTCGAAGGAACAATTATGTAAAATACACCTGTTGAGATTGCTCACTACGATTAATTGGTAGCATACTACCAGAAATACCAGGTGTACAAACAGTCCTGAATAAGTGTTGCTAAACCAGTAATTTAGAAAAAAAAAAACAAAAAAAAAAAAAACAACAACTTAGTATGCAATCAAGGCCTACTAAAACTGGCTGTGGTGCCTACTAAAGTGTTGCCTATGTATGCCAGCTGCTGTAGACTGTAAGCTGATAGTCAATTTTACAAATAATATTAACTAAAGTGGCTACATGAAATAACATACCGACTACTACTTCTGACTACCTCAATAAAAGAAGGGTAAGCTAATTCACTACAATGTGAAAAATTGCCATAATTTCATCAACTTACCAGTGAGCGTGCTTTGGAAATACTGGAAATGGTACTGCCTGCGTTTGGGACTATTAGTAGTGACCTGCCCCACGTGACATCCGCATTCTTTGATTTCTTCAGACTCAGAGAGTCGTAACTCTTTTTAAGTGGCACTGTGCAAGCCTGGAGGACCTTAACAATTCGCTTCTGCGTGATTAGAGTGAATTGATTACTAACATGTCACAACACTTACATGGGAACACTAACGTAGGAAAAAACGAAGCTCATGTTTGAGCTTGACACCAGGTCAGTAGCAAGCATGTTGCCATTTATATGCACATTATGATAATCCAAAGGTGTCCAGTTGAGAAATGCCTCTCCTGCAGATTTGTATTTAACTAGGAAGGTTTGGACAGAAAGCAGTGACAATGATCAAGGTCAGGAAGCGTTCCAGTGAATAGGAAACAAAATTAAATCAAAGTTGCAAGCAGCGATGATCAAGCCCGAGCACGTGCGTACGTCCTGGCCAAGTTTGAAGCTGTTGACATTAAATCTGTAGAGGAGTTTGATCATATGCGAGGTATGGAAAAAGGCAAAACGGCAGCAATTTGCATGTTCAACTCAAAATGGCCGACTTCCTGTGGACCTGGCATCATGACGCCAAGAGGCTTTTTTGTGCGCTTGGGCATGATGAAGACGTGTACCGAATTTCGTTTGGCTACGGGAAACTAAGCCCCACTTCACAACTATTTATTAACAGAAAAACAAAATTGATGAGTTTTGGGGCACGGGAAAGCACTGAAAAATGCAATCAAAGTGCAAAGAATAATAATAATAATAATAATAATAATAATACCTTGAACTGCAATAGGACTTCGCTGCCTTGCAGCTTGGGCCCGAATAATAACGCCTTGAATTACAATAGGGCTTAGCTGCCTTGTGCATACATTGTCCCATCTTCTCCAAACTTCAAAGGCTTGCCCTGGACTCTGCCCTGACTGCGTACATATGCGCATACTGACACTCAGCTATAGCGCCACCTGCTGGTGGTTGGAAACGTCACTCTGTTTCCACACCCCGCATATGATCGAGCTCCTCCTACAGATTTCATGGTTACGGTTTCACACTTGGTCTGATTACTTTTCAGCCATGGGGGATTAAAAGTTGTGATTAAATTTTCCAAAGTCTAAATGGTGTGTCCGTGGCCAGGCGCCTAAGATCGTGTGATGGCGTTTGTGGGTTGAAAGCCATATCATCATTGCAAGGTCATTAAGAACAGTAGCACTTGTGCTTTCTGTTAACCATGTTTCTGTCAGAAAAAGAAAATCTAAATTGTGTGACTTTATGAAGTCATTAACTAACAGTGGCTTATTGGACAGAGATCTAATAAGTAAAGATAACTTTGTGGAGTTTACACTGGTCTCTGTTGTATTCTGAGTTGTACGTGGTACCGTTAACAGATGAGATAGATTCACCCAGCAAGTTGATTGTTTTCGATTCCTCCTAAAACTTTTAATTCAAGCTCTCTTTTTCTGCCTCTTTTTGCTTTTATCTCTTGGTTTATAATATTTTATTCCTCGTTCCATATCTTCACAGGCAACCACATCAAAAGTGCCATGGTGAGGGCAGTATCTATTTTTTTTTTTCACGTTAAAATATTTTCTGGGTGCTTAGCACTGATTATTGTTGGAGTTAAATTTATTGCTTCATCTGGTTACTTCCTCCTTTTTTAATCGATTAGCCCTCGAAATGAGCTATTTAGTTTAGTCACACTTGATTGTTCTGAACTGAGAAGATTGAACCAAGGTAGCGTTAAAAAAAAAAAAAAAAGACAAAAAAGGAAACCCTTGGATCCCTATGCTAAAGCTCACACTAATGCTAGCTTGATACTAGGCTAAGATAACTTAGATGCTGCCAACTATGCCTAATTTAGCATGTTGCTATTGTAGGGTTGTCACCCGTCCCGTAAATGTCGCGTTAAATGTTGGTTCAATATAGGATTTGTTCCGCATTTTGAAAAATATCACATGAAAAGGCCGACAAAATTGTTGTGGCGGGATTGTTAAATGTATGGGCGGGATTTGTGAAGGACTTCCGGTCCTCTGTTCCTGGCTTCCTGTGGGTGGTGCTGTCACCAACAGCACATGTCCACACTGACGACCCCGTACGTATGTAAAGAATATCGTGTGTGGCTGGAGCTAAAGTGGCGCCCCTATGAATTTTCAAAAACTGCTCATAATGTCTTCTTATACATGGGTTTCTTACAACCTGCTCCACACTTGAAGAACAGCTGTGCGATGCGCATCCGCCGGCGTCCAACGCCTTCTCCAACGTGCACATGTGCTCGGGCCCGATCAACACTGCTTGCAGCTTTAATTAGGGCCCGAGCTGCAAGGCAGCGAAGCCCTATTGTTCTTCAAGGCGTTATTCTTATCATTATTATTCTTTGCACTTTGATAAAAAATTTTCGGTGCTTTCCCGTGCCCCAAAATTCAATTTTGTCATGCGCTTCAGGCCTGGTGCACCATTTTGTTTTACTGTAGTTGTGTCATAATTGCTCTGTAGCTCCCCCTAGAAAATGAATAAATATCTGTGACGTGGGACTTACTATTGCGCAGGTGGACGAAATTCGGTACACGCCTTTGTCATGCCCAGGCGCACAAAAAAAGCCTCTTGACGTCATGTTGCCAGGTCCACAGGAATTCGGCCATTTTGATTGGAACATGCAAATTGCCTCTGTTATGCATGTATCCACACCTCGCATACGATTAAACTCCTTCTACAGATTTAATGGTAACGGCTTCAAACTTGGTCTGGCTAATCATCAGCTATGGCGGATTAAAAGTTAGGAGAATCTTTTCCGCAGTCTGAAGGTTGTGGCCATGGCAGACCCTCAAACTGATTGATGCCTCACGAATGCTCAAAAACAGCTGAAAAGATCATTAAGCGCATGAAGATGTTCAGGAAAAAGCCAGAGGTCTCCAGCAAAGAAAAGCAACATCAATATCTATTCAAGTTTTATCTCTTTCTTTGTTGCTTTTATTCTAAATTTTTGTGGCTGTGGGTGGCAACAATGGGAATGTTCATTAGCTAGGAGTTTCTTCCATTGTTGTAATTACTGTGCTTTCATAATTTATCTATGCTCTGTTAGTAAGCAGTTATTTTGCTACTGCCAGTGCTGTTGCTGTTTCTTCTTCAACTTCTATTTATTACAGCTCACGTGTCATCTAGTAAGTGATATTACAAGAAAGTCCAATCTCTCCCTGGTAGTTTCATTGGTTGTATAGGATGTACCAGCAACAAAGAGACATTTTTCTGGTTAGTCAAAGGTATTAGTTAATCAAAATGATTACATGACTGTAGCTGAAAGTATTAGGTTTTTAAGTTTGTATTTATTTTTACAAAAAGCAAACGGATTCAGATTAAATGGTAAATGGACTTGTACTTGTATAGCGCTTTTCTAGTCTAGCTGACCACTCAAAGCGCTTCACTACATGCCGCATTCACCCCACTCACACACATTCATACAGCACGTCTTAGGATATAACTACGTGCTTTGTAAGCATTCACACACATTCATATACACTGGGTATGATACACTGGGGGAGCAACGTGGGGTTCAGTGTCTTGCCCAAGGACGCTTCGACATGTATCCTGGGGAAGCCAGAGTCGAACCACCGACCTTCCGATTGGTGGGCGACTGCTCTTCCTCCTGTTGGTCAAGGGGTGCATAGACCAGAATGTATTTGTGATTGCAAAGTTTTTCTTGCAGGCCTGTGGTTTTCTGCAGGTGCCAACAGGGGACCTAGGGCTACTCCCACACCTCTCAATACCGGCACTAAAGCTAAAGGGAGTAACTCTCTTCGTGATTCGAGGACCACAGGTTCATCTGTGTGAAAGTTTGAAGTTGACAGTTGTCGTTTCCTCTAAACAGCTCGTTAACAAACTTGCTTGTTGACTCAAGCTGAAATGAACATCCACACAACATGATGCATCATTGTATGCTATGTTAATCAACACAATTATGTAATCAAGGGTGCTGACATGCTCTTGCAATCTTCGTCACATATGATGAATGTGTGATGAGGTGACTCCCGTCTGCCACATTGACAAATTACCCTTTGTGACAAGGAATATCCCAGTCAGGAAGTGGTCCAGACCAACAAACTTTTTATATACATCGTATCGGTAACTGGATACACCTTAACTCACAATCACTGTCATGTTATATCAACCATCTCTCCACTGACGCTCAGCTCAAAACTCCAGACCTGCAATTCCCAATGTCTAAACTGAACCTCAAGTTTCCGTTGCACAGGAAATGCACTAGAACTATCCAACTATCCATGTAACCCCACATCCCAAAGCAACACATAAGTTGCTGTCTGAATAGTAACAAGCACAAAAGAACAAGCAACAGCACCTTATGCACTCAGTACATAGCACCTAAAGTGTGCACAGTTCTAGAAAAATGTGGACATGTCCCAGATTTAAACAGCAGTGGTCGCATACATAGTAGGCATGCATGTTAAACTGTCTGGTTTAACATCATAACATAACATAACATAAATTAACCTTATCCTACAAGCATTAAAACATGCTTCCCCTGCTGGAACAGAAGACTTATCAGAAGAGAACCTTTTAAAAGTCATGAAAACACTGTCATTATAACATGAAGTTAACACTTCGATAGCAACAAACTCCAGGTCAATTTTTCTCAGTCAAAAGTCCTTGCATGTCCAGCTAGGCCAAGTACTAGTAAAAGCAAACTGCAACAGTTTAGCTAAGGTTATCACAATGTGATCAAACATGCACTGCACAGCAACATCAAGCCAATGACCTTGTACCAAACAAAACTAGTTCCCTCCAGATCACAAACTGTGAAGGCAGTAACAAGAGATGCAAGCCACCACACCTTCCCATAGTCAGTCCTGAATCGCTTGGCCTGAAGCTTAGGTTTTAAAGTTTCCTTATTTTTTCAGACCATTTTTTCAACACTTCATAGAAATTAAAACAAAATAGTATCATAACAGTTTAATGATAATTGGAAAAGTTGGGGGGGGGGGGGGGGGGGGGGGCAAACAGGCATCTGCATGCACCTGACCTGAGAAGCTTCTTCCTGTTGCCAGTATGGTACCAAAGAAGAATCCAGCCTTGGAAGATTTTGAAGAAATCAGGAAATCATTGGGTTGTCTTTCTGGGGAAACCTCTGCCATCTGACTCCAGTCGATTTTGGACTTCTTAACGATGAAAAGGATAAACGGATCGCTGTTCTGGAAAACCAAGTGGCAGACTTGGAACAATATACCAGGATGAACTATGTAATCATCACCGGATTGCGAGTCCAGCCCCGTTCTCACGCTGGCGTGGTGGCAGGGTCCTGTCCAGCTGGTGAGCCATCACCTGGCATGACTGACTCCATGGAGGAAGGGGTGGCCTCTTTGCTCTTGTCCAAGAGGATAAAGCTGGACTGTGACAACGTGGAAGTGTGCCACCCGCTCCAGAGAAGAGGTAACAATGATAAACCAGCCATTATTATGCGATTTAGTAACCGGAAACAAATCTGCTCTGCTAAAACGGGGCAGGTTCCTAAAAGGGTCAGACATCTTCATTAACAAGCACCTGACCAAGAAGAACGCTGACATTGCGAGGAAGGTCCGGTTCCTGAGGAAGCAGAAGAAGATCCAGTCTACGTGGACCACAAACTGTATGGTCTTCATGAAGTTAAACGGAACACCAGAGGAGGCGAAGGTTCTGGTTGTTCAGGACATCACGGAGCTGGACAAATACGATTGAACTCTTTGAGGATAATTTGGATCACAGATGATATCACGCACGACTCACTGTCACCATGTCACAAGTTGCAGGTACTGTTTCCTCATCATTTATGAACACAACGCTAACTCCTACGACTGTTAGTGCCGATAACCCGGAACTGAAAACATTCAACTATACGGACGACAAATGTCAGGACATGGAAGATTATGTGGACCCAGATCATAACTTCTTCAATGACATTGTTGATAACTGCTGCCTCTATACAACAGGACAGTTAAAGTAGACAAACTCTCAATCATACATTTCAACAGCAGAAGTTTATATGCAAACTATATAGAGATTTCACAAAGCATAGATCATTGGAGGTAGAGAATAAATCGAATAAATATAAAAAAATATAAGAAAAAATTAACTGCTATTTTAAGAATAGCTAAACAGAATTATTACAGTAAATTATTAGATAGAAATAAGAAAACTATCAAAGGGATTTGGAATGCATTAAATAATATTATCAAGAAAAAATATTTTTACAAATAATGACGACAATTTTGAGGACAGTAAAGATGTGGTTCATAATTTCAAAAAATATTTTGTAAGTGTGGGACCTAAACTGGCAAAAAAAAATAAATCCCTGATCGTACAACAGCTGGAGCTCTGAATAAAACATTAATCAGCAGAAATTCTCAATGTTTCTCACTGCAGTGGGAAAAAGAAATTTAGGATATTGTCAGTAAATGTAAAAATAAAAAGGTCAACTGACTGATGGCATTGACATGACAAAAATTAAGAAGGTAATTGAGGAATTTACTCAGCCTCTGACTGACATCTGTAATCTGTCATTTCAAGTGGGTAAATTTCCATAAAAGATGAAAATTGCAAAAGTCATTCCACTTTACAAATCTGGGGACAGACATTTCACAAATTATAGGCCCGTTTCTCTAATTCCACAGTTTTGGCAAAATGATTTGTGGGTAGATTGGATACATTCATTAATAAATAGAAATTACTTTCTGAAAGTCAGTATGGATTTAGATCACAAAGATCCAAAACAATGGCAGTCCTTGAATTAATAGAAGAAGACACCAGCTCCTTTAACAAAAAGAATCTGCAGTTGGTGTATCTATTGATCTCAAAAAAAGCATTTGACACAATATATCTAAGCTAATCTTCTTCAAAGGGAAGATTCTCATATATTCCCTACGAGAATGGAATGTTGAAATGTATTATTGTAGTAAAGGTACCATGCAATCAATGCAAAATTCTAGCCTTCAGCCCTGTCTTGAGACCTCAGGATAAAAAAAAATTGAAGTTACTTGTGGCACGACCAGTTCAAAGTTGCCTGCTCTTTCTTGTCTTGCTTTTTTTTTTTTTGCTTTTTATGCAGTGATTTCAGTGTATACTGATTTTAATTGGTTATTCCCCATTTTAATTTAGATTTTTTTTGGCCATCAAAAATATTGACAATTGACAATAAGCCAGAGCCACCATTCTGGGTTGATAAGCAAAGGCTTCAGTAGTAGTTAAGGAATAAATAGAGTTTTCTTTACAAAGCTGTTTCTCCCTTGAGAGAATGACCAAAAAAAACTAAACAAACAAACTATGGAGCAGATTAATATCGAAGGTTTTATCTTTTCAATAACATGCTACCCCATCTTCTCATATGCAAATGCTGAACTCAGCAACCAAACTAACCTGCTTCTTATCCTGTGTGTCCATGGCAACAACTCCACATGCTCTGCTCCTCAACAGGCCAGTGCAAACTAGCACAGACCTGTCAGTGCCACCCTGCAACTTCCAAATGTTACGTGGATACTCCCAACATAAAACTCTCAGCCGGATCCCACTGAACCCACCACCTGTCAAGGCTACACATTAAGTGGCTCAGATACAGACAGCAGAAGCTGGAGAAGGCAGCACGATAACACCTCTTGCCCTGCTATCTCAGCCAGTGGACACACTGACACCTGCAGACACCAACGAAGATGAAGGGCACTCTGGGATATGGTGCTCTTGTTTGGAGAATTTATTGCTGCACAGAGATCCTCTTCAGGGCAACCATGTAGACGTCTGTGGACAAATGACAAATTACATGAAAAAAAAATAATGGTATCGCGATAACTTAACATTTAAATGAACCCTGTTTATAATTAGCATCAATGCTTTTATTTTGTATGATGTCAGCAAGAAAACTCAATGTAAACATAAGAGCTGTATGGAAAAGTACCGTATTTTCCTATAAGACTATAAGTCCCCCCCCCAAATAGTTTAGCTGGTCCTGCGATTTATAGTAAGGTGTGACTTATATATCAAATTATAAATAATTGAACATGTTTTTAAACGTTAATTCATAATGACTGACATGAAACAAGGAGCAAACATTGCCATCTACAGTTGCAAGAGAACACTCTTGTGAACACAGGCTTGTGACAATTATCTGCTGCTCCTGTACCACTGAAAAAATTAAGTGAAACATTAACTTAAAGACTACTGAGAAAGAAAATCCTATTCAGCAGATTACAAACTGTAGGTGGTAAAATATGTAGCCGAAAATGGTAATTGAGCAGCAGAAAGAAAGTTTGGAGTGAGTGAGAAACTTTTGAGGGACTGGTGAAAAGCAGAGGTTAATCTTACTGCAATGAAGAAAACAAAGAAAGCTAATCACGGGCTGAAAGCAAGATGACCAGAGTTGGAGGAACGAATCCACAGGTGGGTGTTTGAACAACGTACTTTCCAGAAGAGGCTTGTTAACGGTGCAGTTACGTCTCCAAGCTACTTGCCAAGGAGATGAATACAAATTACTTTTCAGACGGGGCTTCTTGGTGTTACCGCTTTGTGCGACGCAAACGCCTCTCTATCAGAGTATGGACAACCGTGTGTCAGAAACAGCCAGCAGACTTCCAAGCCAAAGTCAACAGTTTCCGTGAGTTCATTGAAAAATCAGGTAACTGGACACAACGTGTCACCGGATCTTAGCATCAAGATGGACGAGATCCCCCTCACGTTTGAGATCCCCATGGGCCGAAGTGCTATTGTGTAGCTGAATAATTTGCCTTTCAAGATTTAATGTCTGTTCTTGGATTTTGTGAAATAAATGGGACTTATAGTCCGGTGCGACTTAATTTTTTTTCCTCTTCATGACATATTTTTTGACTGATGCGACCTAGACACCTAGCTGACACACTGACTGCATAGTAAGACTGTCAGATCAATCCTCTTTAAATAAATACATTTTCATTACAGAAAAAGCATTGGTTCTGTTCATGATCATTTCTATTTAGATAATTTCATTAGATTTCTATTTAAGTATGAAACTGAATTAACTGTGGGGAGCTCACGAAAAAAAAAAAAAAAATTATACTTTTCCCATTGATGCATATCTCAATGGGTTCCAAAAAAGGCGATGTTACAACTTGACTCTTTGGGCCATAACATACAGAGAATGACAAATTTGCTTAATATGATGAGGGTTTTATTGAATATTTAAAAATGTAAAAATCCACGGGAAGCACGACAAAAACTGAGCTGCACCTCTCAAATGTTGCTTTTTAAAGTTATGAAAGAATCCTTGAAGGCCAGGTTTCCAAGATTCCATATCATAGTATCTCAATAGAATTGTACAGATATGAATGATCCCTTGAAGAACATAATCCTTTATTCTCTGAAATTTCAAGGATGATTCACTGTATACCTTGCTGTTCCCAAATCACCCACAATCCTATGAGCGTATGATAAGAGAATGTAGGGAAAAGATGCACCAAGGTTGGCAAAAAATGCAAAGAAAGTTGTTTGTTTTCACATTATTCGTTGCGGCAGTCAAGTTATTAACAGTCGGTTTCATCAAATGACAGCGAAGTATAAAGTGCCAGTATGAATGGCTGTTAAGTAGTCAACTGACTGAAAATATCAACATTAACACTGCACAGTCAACTATTAAGAATATAATCAACGTGGATCTGCTATAGTCATAAAATAGATTTGAAAGCTGTTTAGGACTTAGCGCTACTTACAATCTTTATAGATTTGAAATAGTGCAACATGTCAATGCACATAACACAGTCAAAATTAAAAGATTGTGGGAACTTCAAGTTAACGTGCTTCTGACATATTAAAAAAGAAACATCGCAATCCATGTTTGTTGTATCGTGTATGTTCGCATTACAAGCACTAGCTAAAAAAAAAATTAAAAAAAAATTCAAGACAAGTTGGCTAGCATAACAGCTGAAAGCCACCTTCCCATTATGTTAAATGCATACGCTAACAACAGCGAGGCTTCGAACAATCTCGTTTTATAGTGATGTAATTGGCGATGTCTGTAAGGACTCACCTTTCGGTTGTCTAGTTCAATGTTGACATCTTCTCAAGAGTATATAATAAAATATTTAAGTATAGACAGCTTGTATGAGTTCGTAGTAGAGCAGCCATATTGGAGAGCGCGGTTTCTTTTTTTTCCTGTTGATGATAGGGCAGTAGCAAACTATGCTGTGCATAACCGCCACCCTTTGGCCTGGAGTATTTATTGCAAGAGCCTACAAACATCAAGTCCAAATATATGTGTGTAATATATACACACACACACTTTGTGGGGAAAAAAAAGGGGGGGGGGGGTGTCATTTTGAGAAACGTTTTATTCTGAAAAATTACCAGTGTGAAAACTGTTGATTCTTGTGTAGATAAACCTTACACTAGGCTACATAATGTAGGCCTATTTTGAACGTGAACTTAACCACTGCGTTTGCAGAAATATTTTCTCAAAATGTTGTTTTTAAATTTGTCAAATAAAACTAAAATTTTAAATTATTTCCCGATATCAGTTCAACAGAAAACATGAAGTACCACAAAGTGCTGTCAAGATGTTTGTTTGTTTTTTTATTGGTTAAATCAGATAGTCATGTCAGACTATGAAAACAGTATCTATTTTTTGTTGTGGTCCTGTAAAATATGACGATATGCTGCTTTGGATTCTTTTCATTTTTTCTCCATTTGATTTAAGCTTTTGTTTTGGCGCGGATGACGCAGACAAGAAGTTGGACTTCAAAATAAAACTGCTTTCTGCGAGCGTGATGCCACCAACTCGCTCCCGGTAGATCAAAATCAAATCGCACCCTGTGTACACATATGTATGTAACCCAGGTCCCATGTAGTTAAAATAGAACTGGAGTGGTTAATACAATGAGACTGTGCCTGGGCTTGTTGTAGGGAAATACAACTGTTCTATTTGAACTACATCGGACCTGGGTTACATAAATGGAGGCACCTGGGATTTATTAAACATAAACTGGAATTTAAAAATACAGAGTCAAATAAATTAGACATTGTAAAAGTAACTAGACCCCACAACTTTAGAGCATTAGTATAAAAGTAACGAGCAAACAGTAACTAAAAGTAGTAAAGTCATTGCAGAAATGGCAGGCCAAACAAGCAGTCCATCACAACGTGAGCTAATTAACTGGTGCAAAGGAGAAGCATTAGATTTAAACCATGCCCTCCTGTTACATGGAGTGCCTGAAGATATTTCAAGAGGAGACGTTGAAGAAACAGCAGGGACCATCAAAGCCTTGGGAAAAGTCAGAGTTAGAGGCAAAATGTTCCACCCTCAACAACAATCAGTGATGGTGTTATGAGAGTGTCGTGAAGAGATTGATCCCATCTGAGATAATAAGTGGAGGAAGTGGTTGGAAAACTGTCTTTTACACAGAGCCTCAGCTTGATAACTTTGAAGAGAAGCTCCTTACCTTTTTGCAGAGTGAGGGGAGAACCTTAGAGATCATTCAAGGTCTATGTTCCCCCACCAATGAGGGTAACAGCAACCCTGAAGACATCATCCGTGCAGTCTGTGATGTTATGAGCAGAACAAACAACCTGACAGTCACCCATACGGACGTCTGCGGACATTCTGCGGGGTCAGTCCCACCCCGGCTGGAGAAGAGACCCTAGACAACTGGCTGGAGCTAATACTAAAAAAAGAGAGCGTTTGATAATGTGGCTCAGTTTGAATAATATGTTCTCGCGTTGGTGAGAGCGAGAGAGACTGTTTCCATCTGATGGCCCTGCGGTTTTGTCCAGTCCAGTCCTTCTGTGCTGCGTTTTCTTCCTTTGGGACCACTGCCATTTTTTTCCAGGCCCATCGCACCCAAGCAACGAGCAGGCCCACCCAGACTGGTTAACCCATGGTCAGAAAGTCCTGATCATTCTGTCAGAAACCGGCAGGACACAGGCACAGGATCAATTTCAAATTAAGATAATTTATTATATAAACTTCCTTAACAAGTCTCCGGACAGAGATATAAACACTATGAAAATTACTAAGGCTCTGATCACTACAACTATAGAAGCGTCAGATGCCAGTATAAAACCTAATCAAAAGAAACAGTCTCTCCACTATAGGAGGAAAACGAAAGGTCTACGAAAAAATTAATATTTAAAATTTGACCACTCTTAGCAAGAGGTGAAACAAAGAAAACTCTCCTAATGGAGGAACTATAGAATATATCAAAAACAAAAATCAAGCATCCACTCCTATCACAGAGGAGCTATGAAACATTACAACAAAAATCTCTCAAAAGGAGGAAACCAAAAACGACTATGAAAATGAGTCAAAGCTAAACTGTGAAACTACACAAACATTAACCAAAAGAAAAACTCTGAAGGAGAAACGTTCGACTTCAGCGAATAAACAAGGAATCAAAATATCGAATACCACAATGGTCAGGAATCTGGAACACAAGGAATTTCGGAAGCTAGGATGAGGACTGTTAGGTACAACACACTGGCAATGAGACAAAGGATCTGGACCTGGTTCTGACCAGGAGATGCTCGCAAGATTTCGGTGCGGAAGGATAGTTTGGTGGAGTGCGGTAAATTCAAAAACAACACGAGAGGAAAAAAGTGAAATAAGGAGTGTTTAACATCATCACTAGAGTGTAGAAGGTAGGTAGAAAAGTAACTTACGGAGAGTAGAGTGGGGGATATCGGCCGACGGCCTGTACAGGTCCGGTAGCGATATCCAAGCGCTACTTTTGGTAAGCGGGTGTAAAATGGAGGGGGATAAAGAGAGCTGTAACAATACGGAGATGAGTGAAGAGGAGTTTGAGATTGATAAAGAGGGTGGTGAGTGGGAGCAAGTAGGGAGAGGAGGAAGGGGTAAAGGGGAAAGTGGGAGAAAGAGAAAGAAAGAAGATAAAGATGGCGTAGAAGACACGGAGAGTGAGGGACAGGAAGATGAGGAAAGGAATAGGAAGTAAGGGAAACCTTAATGTTGTAGTGAGATTTGAAGGTGAAGGGGGAGTTAAAAAAATGGATCCATTAAAAATTACAAAAATAATCAGAACACAAGTAGGAGAAGTCAAATACGCTAAAGTGTTAGGAGAACACAGATACACAAGTGGAAAAAGCTCGGAAAATGGTGAGTGTAGGAAAAATGAAAGTTACAAAAACGGTGAGAGTTGGAGAGCAGAGAAGTTTTGGATGTAAGGGAGTGATAACAGGGGTTCCCCTTGGAATCAGTATGAAAGTTGTAATAGAAAACATGAGAGTAAGAAATACAACAGTTAAAGATGTTAAAAGAATGACAAGAGGACCAGAGAAAAAAGAATCAGAAACAGTGGTTATAGAGTTCGATGCAAAAACTATCCCAAAAGAAATTTATTTTGGATTTGTAAAGTATAGTGTTAGAGAATTTGTCCCAAAACCAATGAGGTGCTTTAACTGTCAAGAGTACGGACATATTGCTAGCAGGTGCACAGGGAAAAGAAGGTGTGCAAGGTGTGGAGGGGACCATGAATATGGGAAATGTGGGACAGGTGTGAAACCAAAATGCTGTAACTGTGGAGGAGAACATAGTGTAGCATACTGGGGATGTGAGGTTATGAAGAAAGAGATAACAGTGCAGTGGATGAAAGTGAATGAGAAAATATCGTATGCTGAAGCTGCCAGGAGAGCAGGAAAGGAGAATGATAAGCAGAAGCATAGAGAGAAACAAGTGGTGACGGATATTGGGCAAGAAATTGAAAAGAAAATGGTGGAGGAGAAAAAAAGATTGGTGACATTTGTAGTAGGGGTCATAAATGCGACTGCAGATGTTAAATCTAAAACCGAAAGAATCATACAGATCATAGTCAAAGCAGCAGTACATCATCTGGGTATGAGAGGGATACGATGGGAAGAAGTGAGAGACGAGTTAAGTGTTCAGGCCAGTCAAGATTCTTCATGTATTGGATAGTATTAATAATAATGATAATCCTTCAATGGAATGCAAGAAGTCTAATTGCTAATGGTCAGGAATTTAAACAATTCATATATAGTCAGCAGGAAAAACCAGACATATTGTGCATACAGGAATCATGGTTAAAATCAAATTTAGATTTTATTATCACAGGATACATGGCAGTCAGAAGGGACAGGGAAGAAGGGGTAGGAGGTGGGTGTGTCACGTTTGTTAAAGAGGGCATTCCTTACAGGGTTATCGATATTGGAGTTGAGATGGAGAATATTATAATAGAAATATGGATAGGGAAGAGAAAGTTGGCTATAATAAATTTTTATAACCCATGCAGGAAGTTGGATATAAAGAAACTGGAAGAAATGGGGGGCAAGAGCAATGGAAATACAGTGTGGTGTGGAGATTTTAATGCTCATAATACATTGTGGGGGAGTGAGAAAAATGACAGTAATGGAGAAATAGTAGAAGAAATGTTAGATGGACAGAATCTGGTTTGTGTGAATGATGGAAGAGGGACAAGGATAGATGTAAATACTGGGAAGGAGTCGGCTATAGACCTAATGATAGTGACCAATGTATTAGCACCACTGTGTGACTGGAATGTGTATCAAAAAGGGACCATAGGAAGTGATCACTACCCTATATATAATAAAATAAATATAGAGACAGTACAGGACACGGAGAGAGTAGGGGGAAGATGGATCTTAGAAAAAGCAAATTGGATAGAGTTTACAAAGGAAAGTGAAAAAAATCTGGATCGGTGAGTGATAACATGGAGGTGGAAATGATGGCGAGGGACATAAAGCAGGGGATTATATCAGCAGCAAACAGATATATACCTAAAAGTTCAGGGAGAAAGAAAAACAAGTTAGTACCATGGTGGGATGAAAAATGTAAACAAGCAATAAAAAGTAGAAATAAAGCGTTTAAATTAGTTAAAAGATACCATAACTTTCAACATTTGATTCAATATAAGCAAGCGCAAGCAATGGTAAGGAAAACAATAAGACAAGCAAAGAGGTCGTATTGGAGGAAATTCTGTGGATCTATTGGGAACAAAACTAAGATAGGAGAAGTATGGGGAATGTTGAGGAAAATGGGTGGGGATAGGAAGGATTGGACTTATCCAGTCCTGAGTTCTGGAGAGGAAGTGGCTATAACTAATAAAGAAAAGGCGGAATTAATGGTTAAAACTTTTGTTGCGGTGCACAGTTCAAATAATTTAACTGAGGAGGGAAGAAATGGAAGGAAGAAAAAGAGAGACGAAAACAGGGAGGTGTTAATAAGAAAAGAAAGTAGAGAAAACGAATTAGATGTACCATTTACAATTAGAGAAATGAAACGAGCAATAGAGAATACAAGAAGGAGTGCGTCAGGCAAAGATGGGATATGTTACACTATGATCAAACATTTAAGTGAGGGGGGATTAACAAAGATATTAACATTATTCAATAAAGTCTGGAAAGAGGGGAAAGTACCACGAAGTTGGAAGGAGGCAATAATAGTACCAATTAGGAAGCCGGGGAAAGATCATAGTAAGACAATAAATTACAGGCCCAGAGCACTAACATCCCATATAGGTAAGATAATGGAAAGAATGATAAATGAAAGAATGATGTATTATATAGAAATAAGGGGATTGGTAACTAGACATCAGAGTGGGTTTAGAAGAGGTCGGAGAACTATGGATCCAGCAGTATGCATTGAAGACGATATAAGAAAAGCACAAGTAAATAGAGAAACAGTGGCAGCAGTGTTTTTTGATGTGGAAAAGGCATATGACATGTTGTGGAGAGAGGGATTGCTAATTAAAATGCATCGAATGGGAATTGAGGGAAACATGTTTAACTGGACTATGGATTTTTTAAGTGAAAGAGTTATACAAGTTAAAATAGGGTCGGAGGTGTCAGAGAGCTATGTGGTAGAGAATGGTACACCGCAGGGGAGTGTGATAAGTTCAACGTTGTTTACAATAATGATAAACGATATATTCGACAGTATACCAGCAGGAATGGGAAGATCTTTGTTTGCAGATGATGGGGCATTGTGGAAGAGGGGAGGCAACATAGATCACATAGTTAAGAAACTACAGGAAGGGATAGATAAAGTGGAGAAATAGGGAGAAGAGTGGGGTTTTAAATTTTCAGTGGAGAAAAGTAAAGTAATGTTCTTCTCAAAAAAGAAAATTAGTGAAAATAAAAAGTTAAACTTGTACAGAAAGAACTTAGAGAGAGTAAGCAGCTTTCGATTCTTAGGAATGATAATGGATTCTAGATTAACATGGAGGGAGCATGTGAAGGGAATTGTAGAGAGAAGTAAGAAAGTATTGAATATTATGAGGTGTTTGGCTGGGTTAGAGTGGGGTGCGGATTTTACAGCATTAAAATATAATAGCATTAATAAGGTCTAGAATAGATTACGGTTGTGTGGGATATGGATCGGCAGCAAAATCAGTACTCTCGCAAATAGATATAATTCAAGCCAGAGCATTAAGAACTTGTCTCGGAACAATAAAAACAGCACCAATATGTTCACTACAGGTTGAAGCAGGAGAAATGCCATTAGGGCTCAGAAGAAAACAGCTAATAGCCAACTACTGGATAAATTTAAAAGGACACAAAGAAGAACATCCAGCAAAGAGAGTTCTGGAGATGTGCTGGGAAAAGGGGAAGGAGGAAAAAACGAGTTTTGGGTGGGTCAGTGAGGGTTTAGCAGAACAACTAAAAATACAACATGTGGAATTCAGCCCAACAGTTCTTTGGACAACAATACCAAAATGGATGCTACAAGAAACAAATGTAGACTTAAACATGTGGAACATCAAGGAAAGAAATAAAACAGCAGATCTAGTGCAGGAATTTTATAACTATGTGGAGGAAAAATATGGAGAATATGTGTATATATATAAAGATGGGTCCAAAGAACAGGCAACAGGAGTAACAGCAGCAGCAATGGTGGTTCCCATTTATAATAGAACAATATCAAGAAGAACATCAGATCATTTAAGTATATATGCAGTAGAATTATGTGCAATATTGATAGCAATTGAATGGATGGAGGGGGTGAGGGATAGGAGAATAGTTATATGTAGCGATTAATTTTCATCACTCTTAAGTATTAAAAGCGGAACAGCAAAAACACATCAGGAAATTTTATATGAAATACAGTTAAAAACATCCAGGTTAATGCAACAGGGGAGGGAAATAGTGTTCATGTGGGTACCAGCTCATGTAGGAATAAAAGGAAATGAAAAAGCAGACAAAGCTGCTAAGGATGCAGTAAAGAAAGAGGTGGTGGAAATGAAAGTAAAATTATCAAAAACAGAAGGGAAAAGTTTAGTATGGAAAGAAATAAACAATCAGTGGAATCAATATTGGAAGAATCAGGAAAAAGGAAGACATTTATATAAATTACAAAGTGTAGCAGGAGAGGCAGGGTGTTGTGGACAGAACAGAACAGAACAAGCAATTATTAGCAGGATAAGAATAGGTCATTGTAAACTGAATAATACACTTAAGATAATGGGGAAACATCCAACTGGGCAGTGTAGCTTTGGGGAGAAGGAAACAGTGGAACATGTGTTGATAGCATGTCCCAGATATGGAAGGGAGAGGGAAATAATGAAGATAGGGCTGCAGAGGGCAGGAATAACAGAATATAATTTGAAAAACATAGTAGAATCTGCTAAGTTTAAGGAAGGGAGGAGAATAACAATAAGATTCTTGGTAAATACTGGAATAATTAAAAGAATATAGAAAAGAAGAAATATGAAGGAAAAAAAAAAGAGAAATTTAGTCCAGTAGATGGCGGCATATGCAACACCAAGGATGCCAGCTGCCATTAAACATCAAAGAAGAAGAAGAAGAAGACTTTTTTTTACTTTTAACAGCACTTTATTTACACTGTGTATCAAAACACATTTCACAACTTACTCAACAATAAAAGGATCAATCAATTAGTTTAGAAAATGTGCAAATTGCAGTTCTTCTTCAGCCACCTGGCTTAAAATCCCCTCATGAGCCCAGTGATGTGCAAATTCTGCAATGTTGCCGGTGACTCTGTGGAAGCAAAACTCCAGCCTCAGCCTGGCTTTAACGTTGTACCTCCACAGAGTCACAGCATCCAGGGTCGATCCTCCCTGCAGTTTGTCCCTGCGGGTCAGATAAATGGACAGTTTGGCTTCGCCTACGAGAAAATTTAAAAGTTGACATTTTTGTTTCTCAGCTTTTCTATATCTGACACCACAAATAAAACCAGGGACAGTAAAAGTAGCACCAAACAGGTTAAAAACACGAGTTTAAACGAGAAAAAACTCTGTTAACCTATTGCACTCAGTAAAAACATGAAAAATGTTTTCGGCTAAACCACAGAAAGGGCACTCGTTTAAAACACTGTGAGTAAAAACAGATAAATAGGCATTCGTGGTTATGGCACCATGTAAAATCCTCCACTGGAGATCTCCAGTTCTCTTTTTTATTGGAGGTTTGTATAGAGTTCTCTACTGTGGGCTCAGTCCACTCAGCCTTTCCGTCCACACACTCTCAGCTCTATTGATCAGTTTAGTCCTCCTGTGGAAGTTCTTCACACAGTTCATGTACAGCGTCCTTTTATCAGCCTTGTGTAGGCTTAGCTTGTCCTCTCCGCAGACTTTCAGCATTGGGCCGCTGAGCTCTGTGAAAGTTGGTCCCAGGTCTATCTCCGGGTACGGGTCTGTGGTGTCGGGTTCGGCCTCTCCTCTGCCGTACCTGAGGAGAAGGTCTCTCTCTGTCTCTGTCAGCCTCTTCCTCCATAACTCTAGGCTCCTCTCTATCAGGCGGACAGAGCGCACCCCCAGAGTTGAGCCCAGCGCCCGGCTGCCAGTCAGTGCAGGTCCTGCCGCATCCACCAGTTGCTCCAGACAGACGACCTTTGACCTGCACAGTGCCCCCGCCAGCCCAGGCACGGTGCTGCAACACACATCAAGTCTGGCACCACATATCAAAGGCTCTTTTAACAACCAGTACAGAGAGTCACGCTTCCCGCTCACGTTATGTTTAAACATCGCCCATGATTTAAAACTACTCTGATAAAAAGGAGGCAACCCACTTACTCTTAGAGAATTAAAATCAGTGAAAAACAGAGCAGCATCCAGCCCCAGGTTGTTGACACGCCTGAGTATGCAGCTGGCCACATCCCGCCACACCAGAGGATATCTCTGAATGAACTGGAGCCTGAAGGTGGCTGTCCTGCTAGCCAGGTGGACCAGGCCCTGGCCCCCCTCATCTCTGGATAAAAACAACACACACTGTGGTACCCAATGAAACTTATCCCAAAAGAAACTAACCATCTTTGCCTGGATCTCCGCAACGAGGCCCGACGGAGGGTCCAGGCATGTCAACCTGTGCCACAATAAAGAGGCCACCAGGTTGTTCAGGACCAACACCCTGCCTCTAAAGGACATTTTACCGTGGAGCCATTTCCACTTGGCCAGTTTGCTGTCGACCGTTGTGTTGATGTTGTCCCAGTTTTTCTTTGTGAAATCATGGTTGCCCAGATAAATACCAAGGTATTTTAAACCTTCTTTTTTCCATGTTAGGCTTTGAGGGAGAACTGGGAGGCCTTCACGCCACTCGCCAACAGCCAGGGCCTCGCTCTTCCTCCAGTTTACCCTCGCAGCTGACACAACAGAAAATTTCCCAACAACAGAGTTTAAAATGTTCACATCCTGTTGGTCCTTGATAAAAACAACAACATCGTCGGCATAAGCAGATAAAACAACACGGCTGTTAAAACCAGGTAAAAGCAGGCCTTGAACAGATGATCTTATCTTTTGTAGGAGGGGTTCCAGGGAGAGTGCATAGAGCATCCCAGACAGTGCACAGCCCTGCCGGACGCCTCTATGCACCCTAAAAGGAGCACACAAGCCACCATTAAACTTCAGCACACTCTCATTGTCACTGTACAACACTTTGATCTTGGCTATAAGACCTGCGCCGAACCCAAACCTCTCCATGACCTTCCAGAGGAAGCTGTGTTCAACGCGGTCAAAAGCCTTT
Organism: Leuresthes tenuis; assembly: GCF_036924035.1. Classification (NCBI taxonomy): domain Eukaryota; kingdom Metazoa; phylum Chordata; class Actinopteri; order Atheriniformes; family Atherinopsidae; genus Leuresthes; species Leuresthes tenuis. Next base: position 22,382,888 of record NW_027325374.1, on the reverse strand, counting down.
TCTTGATCTAATGAGATCAATCCAGTGTTTATGCCTAATGAACTGGAGACCTCCAAAACATCCCGAATAAGGTAGATATTATCCACCATAGACCTGCCGGGTACACAGTACGTCTGGTCCCGGTGGAGAGCCTGCTCCATGGCTCCTCTCAGCCTGTTGGCTAAGACTTTGGACAGAATCTTATAATCTGTACAGAGGAGAGAGACAGGACGCCAGTTTTTGATGTCTTGTAGGCAGCCGGTTTTCGGTAAGAGGGTGACTATCGCTCTCTGGCAGGACAGCGGCAGTGACCCAGACACCAGGCTTTCCTCAAAGACATCCAGGATGTCTTGGGCCATGATGTCCCAGAAAGCCTTATAAAACTCCACAGTGAGTCCGTCTATGCCCGGAGCCCTTTGCCCCTGCATGCTCTGCAGCGCAGCGTGCAGCTCCTGTGGGGTCAGTGGTTTGTCGAGCTGCGAGTTAACCTCCTCAGACAGCTGAGGAAGCCCACCACAGACTTCCTCCATCAGCTCCTCGTCCTCCTTGTGCTCACTCTTGAACAGCAAGGTGGAGAACTCGACAGCTCTTTTCCTTATAAGACCCGGCTCTGTCAGCTCCTGACCTGTCTCCGAGAGCAGAGAGTGGATCTGTCTCTTCTGCCCTCGTCTCCTCTCCAGTGCGAAGTAGTAGCTCGACGGAGCATCCATCTCCCTGATGTCTTGTACCCGGGACCGGACCAGTGCACCCTGTACTCTAGTGTCCAGCAGGTCGGCCAACGCCGTCTTTTTTGACTTGAGGATTTCAATATATCCTCGATCTCCTGTGGACTCGCTCTCACACTCGAGATCCACAATGTCAGTCTCCAGATCTTTGATAGATCTGTGAATGTCACGTGTGACATTGAGCGTGTGCTGTTGACAAAGAAGTCTAATCTGCACCTTGCCATGGTCCCACCACTGCCTCAGACTGACATATTCACTTTTCCTCTGTCTAAAATCATTCCAGTAAAAGTTTAAAACCTCCCTGAAAGATTTATCAACAGTTAAAACAGAGTTAAAATGCCAATATGCGCTTTTGGGTAAAATATTCCTAATAAAAGCGCTACATAAAACCAGAGAGTGATCAGTAAAACCAACCGGTAAAATCTTACACGTTCTGACGACACTGACTCTGCGTTTAAAAGCATAAAAGCGATCAAGTCTGGCCGAGGAGATTCTGTTTTCGCTAACGTGGGACCATGTGTATTGTCTGCAGCTTGCGTGCATCCTTCTCCACACGTCCACCAGGCCATGGGAGGAGACCAGCTGCCTCAAGGCATGCTGGGATGCTGGATGAGGCTCTGCGTGGTTGCGGTCTAAAACGTCATTATCGGTACAGTTAAAATCCCCGCCCATGAATAAAAAATCCTCCGAGCTGCAGCTGTTTAAAACATCATTCAAGTTCTCCAGGAAGCGTTTCCTCTCTGTACCGTTGTTGGGGGCATAAATATTGATAAAAACCACGTTAAAAAGCTCAAAATGGGCTTTGACTAAAAGGCACCTCCCCTCCACAACGTGCCGAACCTCCACAGAGGTTGGAGCAAATTCTCGGGAGAATAGGAAGCCCACACCTCCACTGAGGTTGGTATGATGGCTTAAGATCAACTCCCCTTCCCATTCTCTTCTTAAAATGCACAGTGAACACAAACAGTGAAATAAATAGAAATAAGATCCGTGGTTTATTTAACATTAAAGACCGAGCTGTTTCCTGACTTTGATCATTTGCTTCCTGAGCCTGTATATTTCCTGCTCAGTCAGGTCTGATTCAGCTCTTTGTTTTATCGCGATTCTGGCTGAATTATAAAACCCCTGCAAGTCAGGGAAGTGCTGTTCTATTATGAGACCTTTCATGCCTTTGGTCTTCTGTAGGAAACCTTTCAGCATGGCAGGAGGATACATCTGAACAGCAGTCTGCTGGGTGTGAGACAGCACGCTGCTGCTGTCAGACACGCACCCCTCGCTGTCGCTGCTGTCAGACAGACAGGCAGGCCTGCTTTCTGCAGCACCCGGTGTGCCTGCCAGCCGTCCAGCCTTACCGCTGGCCATCACAATCACCACATTCTTTCTTTTGGTGCGCTTCTTCTGAGGAGCAGGACTCTCTCCAGCCTCCATCTCCTCAGCGTCAGCTACTGCACCCTCCTCGCACAACTCGTTTTCTTGTATTTCAGTGTCTTGTGTCTCCAGTTTTTTACTTATTTCACACTGTTGGTCTGCGACTTCGGACTCCTCACACAGTCCTCCGGTTACATTCCCTACCTCTTCCAACACACCTACATCCTCACCTGCCCCTTCCAACACACTTATTATTGGATGTCCCCCATCCACTTCACAACCAACTTTACCCATCTCACTCCCCTCAACCGTTTTACCCACCTCTGTGATCAATTCACCCTCTCCTTCACCTACCTTATCACCTGTCACCTCACCCGTTTCACCCCCCCCAACTTCACCATTCACCTCTGTGCTCCCTCCAGCCTGGCTCTGGGTCTCCTCAGCCTGCTGTTTCTCTGCAGTTCCTGCAGTTTCTTCCGCAGCACAGACCCCCCCGGTATCGGCCTCGGCCGCATGCCGCACCGCCGGACCGGAGCACCGCGGCCGGGACAGGCCCTGATCAAATGTCCCTCCTCACCACACCCAAAACACTTTACAAACGATGATGTCGCGAATAGAATATATTCGAAATCATCTACACGGACATGATAATCAAACACCTCCTCCTTGTTATTGAGGATCATGTACAGCTGCCTGCGGTGAGACACCACGTGTCTCAGCAGGGGAGACTTGCAGCCCGACAGAACCTTCCTGAGTGGTGACACTACCTTCCCGTGTCTTGATAGTTCCTTTATCAGAAACTCATCACTGATGAAAGGGGGGACGTTTGATAAGGTGACTTTCGTGGCCGGCTGCGTTAACGGCAGCACCGGCTCAAACATCCCATTTACAGTGATGCCTGTCTCCACCAACCTTTTCACCTGTTCCACCTTCTCCACAAACAATACCACCGCCTTGTTCATGCGGGCAGCAGACTTAACTGCGCCGTGCCCGATCACCTGCCCTACGGCCAGCGCCACTTCTTCCACGCTGCACGGAGAGCCGGCACCAACCCTGATGCCGTGCTTCCGTGACAGCATGGAGAAGCCACCGGACGCCATTTTGGCTTCCCAGCAAGGCTGGGAGGCACACCAAACAAAACAACAAAAAAACGAAATTAAACTTTCAACCCACTACACAAAAGACTCAAAACCAACACAACTAATGAAACAAACAAATTAAGACAAAGATAGAGATAAAAGGTAAGAAAATCTCTTTCACTCCAAGCCTTTCTCTCAGCTCCACTTCCACACCTCTCACACGAAGAAGAAGAAGAAGAAGAAGAAGAAGAAGAAGAAGAAGAAAGCTCTGTGGGTTTTAATTGTCTATGGATGGGAGCATTTGTGGGAAGATCTAAGCTTAAGAAATAAGGGCTCATACCACTCATCACCACCTTGGAAGCCTGAGCTCAGGATCAAGGCGCTTGCAATATCAATACCTTCAAAAGGGAAAGGAGGATGCTCAGCGAAAAAACTAGAAAGAAGGAAAAGCCTTAGCATGCAAGATAAGGCAGCTACCTACCAGGAGGCCACAATTGGGCTACAGCAGGGGCAGGACAGGAAGTGAGGAAAGAGGCTAGCCCAAGCAGGGCTCAATACTGGCTGGCATTCATTAGGGGCAGGGGCAGGCCAGGGCTATGTTCAAGAGCCCCACAACACTTAGATTGCAGGATAGTTTTATGACTTCCCTTATTTTCACATGTCTGTTTGGTAGTGCCTCTTGAAGAGGGTTTTACAGTAAATTGTTATGCCCCAGTGGTGTTTAGCATGGAGCTGGAGTGGTGATAGCTGTCAGAAGCATTTACTGTCCTGGGGGAAAGAAGGGTTTTCCCCGGTATGATCCCTCCTGAGTTTTAATGAGATGTCTATGTATTTGATAAAGATCCTAGTTTCTGTTTGCTCTAACTTGGAGGGCAATTATTTTTGCCTGTATTGAAACCCCAAAGATTTATTACAGTGGTAGCAGCGTAGACAAAAATGTCAGAGCCAAAAAAAAAGAAAAAAGGACAATCTACTTCTTCTATCAGAGCCTGGCATGAGCCAGAATTTGCTGTTGCCAGCCAGGTCTGTAGCTGCAACTCTTCTGCCCATTTTTATGCCTGAGACCTTTTCTGTTTCAGGAAAAGAATGGCCAGATTGGGCCAAGCAATATGAAATGTCCGCCAGTGTTAATAATTGGTATGAGCCTTCTTTTTTCTGGCAGAGATTGTGAGGTTTATAGTGGGCTTTCAAATGTTTATCCCCTCTCCTATATCTACAGTGGTTTCCGTTACTTAAAATCTAAAATAGGTGGGTTTGAGTGTTGTTTATTAATAGATACTAGAGCCTCTCATTCTGTTGTTGCTAAATGCTTGTGGCTTCCAGTCACTAGAGGGGAATGTGCTTTAACAACTTATGCTGGTCATGCTACGACTGTTAATGGTACTGATATGTATATTTGGGGGTGCTAGCAAACCGTGTGCCATTTTGATTCTCTTGCCCTTATTGCTGAGTTTTTGATGCGTTCAGAAGAAATATTGCTTGGTTTAGATTTCATATCCAAGTATGGTGCTGTGGTTATTCTTGGAAAGAAGACTTGTCAGCTTATGGGCAAGGTGTTCTCCCTTCTTGATCTCAATCCCTCATCAGTCCCCTATAGGCTGTAAGGTGAACACTGTTTTCGTTTCATCCCGTTCCACTAAATGCGATCTACAGGATCTTTCAATGATAAAGTACCTACTCTTACTTCTTTAAATCCGTTTTGTTCGGCGCTTTAAATCCTACAAGAGTCCTGTAATCACGCTGATTATCTGGTACTATTTTTCGGAAATCGCAGTGATATTTTGGTTACTGCGCAGTTAAATATGGCCCGTGAGCCTTGCCGCGCAGTCACACGTCATTTTAGACCAATCCGGTGCTTTCTTTTAGTAAACAGACAGCTGAAAGCGTTCCTGACCTCGTTCAACCTTACGTTAATGAGGAAGGCCACCCTAGAAGTTCTCAAAATTGACTCGTCTCGAGCTTAATCAGGGCTACATACATTGTAATGATGATAAAGTATCAATAATCAAGAAAAATGGGGTTTAGTGATGAAAAACGTCTTATAGCATGACACATTATTCTCCTGAGACCCTAGTCTTAGTTTGGCTTGAATTTTAGATTTCTTCTAGCTATTTGGGTGTTAGGAGCAACCAACAAATTATAATTTTTCCATATAATATTTTTTTTGTATATTATGAATATTTCATTACATATAATGTAGATAAAAATATCATTTTAAATAAAAGAAAATCTCTTCTGACATCATCAGATGGCCATGTAAGTGTCAACCGGTTCCAGTTTTTACAGATTTCAGTATTATGGTGCAGACAACTAAAAATGTGATCGCTGCATCTCAGGTACATAACTATAATAATAACCCAGTTATTCCAATTGAGTTATCTTTGTTATCTGCAGTCTAATTTACATAGAATTAACTTAATATGAAATGGGCTTCCTTATCAATGCCAGTGCTAATGTCATTTGGGTGTATTTAATTGGCTCTTTTAAAATTTGTACTGCCTTTAGATGTATGCAGAAATGTAACCCCCACCCTCCTTTAACATGAATTTATGCCCAATGAAATTGTGATTGTGTACAGACTTTGCTTGTTAACAATAATGAAGATAACTTATCAAAGTGTACCGCGCAAAAAAAAAAATATATATATACAATAGTAAAAAAAATATATAAAATTTACAAAAAATAGTATGATATGTTAAAAAAGAAAAACAGTATTTTAAAAAAACAAAAGTATATTTACAAATGTACAAACACACACAGTTCCCTGATGGAGGCCTAGCTCTCTCACATTCTTGCATGTGGTACATTGTCATACATCTGTGCTGAGAAACAGGAGCACCTGGCAGTCTCACAGGCACTTTCCTTACAGCCACAGTGGGTGCCATGTAAAACACTGTCTGGGGCAGGGTTTTGTGTCATCCATGTGACATTTAAAGTTTCGTCATCAAAAAAAGTTAAATATACAACAGTAAAAAAAATATATAAAATTTGCAAAAAATAGTACGATATACTAAAAAAGAAAAAGAAAGAGTATTTAAACCAAAAGTATATTTACAAATGTACAAACACACACACAGTTCCATGATGGAAGCCTAATCCTCACTGTCTGTGTCTGGACAGTCATCATCATCATCTCTCTCCAGCTCTCTCACATTCTTGCATTTGGAACAGTGGGTGGCATGTAAAACACTGTCTGGGGCAGGGTTTTGTGTCATCCATGTGACATTTAAAGCTTTGTCATCACAGTGCCACCCATGTCCACCTAGTGATGGAGCACACATTTTTGGCTTGAGTGAGGATCTCAGTATGGCAGCTTGCGGCTGTTGGAAGCAAGATACACAATGTCCTGACTAATGGACAACACTTTTAAAAGTAAGTCCTCAGCAACAGTCACATAGATCCAATGTTGGCTCCTCAGTGGCCCCTACAACCCAGCTCATAAGATTATATAGTTCGAGCAGAACAGCATTCTGTGCTTCATTGATATCTAAATCTTCTGAAGTGGTGGGCCATAGACAAGACAGGACAGGACAATGCCAGGACAGTCAATAATTTTTTTTCAAAAACAATGCTGCTGCATACAATGTCCTTACGTCGCCTGGTGTGTTGACACTCTCAGCTGTTGTAGGTATCTTGTCAGGCTCGCTTTCCGTCTGACTCAGCTCACTGGACTGGGTGGTTTCGGCACCTGATGGGCATGGCAGCATGTCTACAAGCTTGTCAGTGGACATTGTTTCAGCAAACACCATCTCACTGATGTTCCTTTTAGTGGGAGGGTAGAAAACAAGCTGGGGGAAGTCCTGACGCAGACGCCGCTTCAGTAAATCCTGCCTAAAACACACAATAAAAAAAGAAGTTAGACATTACTGAACTGCCTTGCTACAGGCTATAATCACTTCCATAAATACACACTGAAAGTAATTAAGCAACACATTACTAGAGCCTCACAGGACACATAACAAATCATATCAAAATCAAATCAAACTTTTTTTATCAAGCTCTTTTCATACAATAAAATGTAGTGTGATGGTAAATTTTATGTCTCAGGACTGACAGACTCTCCAATCCACATTAACCATTTGTATCACCCAGACACGCTAATTGTTTTAAACTATTTACCTCTTAATTAACACTCAGACAAGATAATTGTTTTAACCTCCTGTTTCTTAATTATCATCAAGACTGCATCCTGCCCCCCTCTGGAGATGTTGTTACACATCTAAAGGTATAAATGCTCTGTATTTCTTTTGTTTGTATCTTTTCATACCATTGCCGCTGAATGGTGTGGACTGATCTTTTTCCTTGCAACGAAGAATAAAAAAACTTAGCCGGCCGGCAGAAAAAGTAAGTTTCTCTATTTCATTGCTCATCAGAGGTATTAGGAAGGAAGCGATTGAAAACTTCCATAACAGTAGCACAAAGTGTTTTACAGATTTTAAAAAGAATAGCCCATCAACCCCCCCATCACACCATACACCCCACCCCCGTCTCCAACATCACATCTTCAGCACCACAAGTACATACACGCACACATCCATTCAGATTAACGTGTGGCTGAGCTCCAGGAACACTGGAAAGTACACAAGAATGATGAAATGCATAAAAAGTAGTAAAACAGTAAAGATTAAAAAGAGGCAAGACAAAAAGTATTGTTAGTAATGAAAAATCAAATATATTAAAGCAAAATCAAAATAAATAAGTAAATTGATACATACTAAGTAAAAGCTTATCATACTCACTGGCTTTGCACAACACAAATGCTATAACTTGATACATCGACATTGCAGTTACCTGTAATTTGGCATCAAGGCCCTCATTCGACTTCACCGTCTCTATGAAGGCCTTCCTCAGATTGATCATTCGAAGCACCTCTTGGTTGATCATAAGTCTTTGATGGATGACCTTCTCGCAAATCAACTGATAACTTGAGACATATGTTGGCTCATTTCTGAAAACACAAATAAGACAAGACAATATGGTTATGGTTTATATGCACTGTTGTGTAATGTTAATTCATATAACAGAGGAGGAAAGTATAGAATGCTTCATTCATTGTGTGCCCTATTCAAAATAGAATAAAAATTAATTTGCCGTTCTGTGTCTCGTGACTCTCGTCTTGCAGGTTGAGTCAAAAAGCAGGTGTACTTCTGGTAACAGCAATGGTGGTACTGCACCTCGAGAGCAACACAATCCTTAATATGCAGTAGGATGCTATGATCCTCTTTCAATTTGGCAGCGTCGTGCAACTTGCCTTGAAATAACAAAGGGGCTTCAGTGATGTGATGCATAGTTCTTCTATGTTCTATTCAACTTGATATGGCTATGTTTTATGTTGAGCAATCACACTGTGTTGATAGATGAAGAGTAATTTGTCTGTCTGAAGTGAGCCGAATTTTGATAAACTTTCATGATAATACTTATCTAAAGTCTTTGCACAAAAACATTATAACACATGGCCTTACAGCAGGTATGTTCAGTTTATGAAAGTTTAGGAGATGATGCGACAAAACACCACAACTCTGTTTTAATCTCATTACCATCCCCCACCCCCACCACGTGCAAACACACAGCTGAGTAATGCCTTCGACCAGCTGTTAGAGTTTCAGCTTTTGTTCGATTGACCTTCTGCTGTTTGCCCTCTTTGGTGAGGTACTTGTCAGCTTTCTTGCAAATTATGCAGATCGCAGGAAGCACAGAGCCAGAACTTTGAACAGGCAGACTGGACCTGGAGCAAATTTTTTTGGTTGGACTGGGGTTTGTCGACGGGAGAACTTCACTCTGGGATGCACTCGTCACATCTCTCCTCTCAGCCTCCTGGGCAAGCCTTCTGCCTGCCTTTGAGATTGGATTTTTGTCCGTATATCTGCTATAGCACGTCGGGTGATTAGCGGCATCCATGGGGATGTTTTTAAAGTTGATATCCAGACAGTTTTGGTAAGTGTTGGCAACATCCCTAGAAACCATCCAAAAAAGCCAGGTTCATAGCAAATCCAAAATAAGACGGCAACCTGTGATTCTATTTGTTTTAAAAAAAAAAAATTATTTTTATGTAAGGAGCAGATTCACATAGACATTCAAATTCTATTATGATTTAACAGTGAAAATATAACAAATGTATTTTTAATGTCCAAACATTTTCATCATAGACTGATAACAAACAGTGTCTTACAGCAAAGTAAGTTATTGCTTTCTGACTATCATATCCAGTGTGTAACTAACTACATGCCTTACCTATATTGACCCACTACGGTAGAAAGTTGAAGATGTGTCATGTATGTACAGGGCAGGAGTCACCATAGATCTACAGGAGTCACTTGCAGGTTGGATGTTCTCGTAGGATTTCGATGTATCTCAAATTCAGAAAAAAATTACTTAGAATAACAGGAAAAAAATAGTCAGAAAAACAGGGAAAATTGCTCAGAAGAACAGAAATAATTACCCCCAAAAAACAAACCAAAAAATAAATTACTAATAAATGTAATTAAAAGTGAATGCAATACGCTTCCGTATCTCACCACCTCTTCTTAATTTAACTAAGTTTTCCATCGAGGTTAAGGAAAGAGTTTAGACAAAAACAATTATCTCCCATCGTTTTTTCCTATTCTATCGGACCCTGAGATAAACTGGTAAGAGGCAACAGCGCCTTCCAGAGTCACAGAAAACAATGGTCATTATTCGATGTCACAACTGTCTGTTAGCTCTTTGCCTGGCTAGCTTGACAACCGAGCAGGGTCGACTAGAGGAGCCAGAGTATCTTGGTATGTCCTTAATTGTAGCATGTCATTACTGCTCATTTTAAATTACGTGACATATTATAAACATCCAATGGTATATTGCGGGTGTATTTTCCTTTACCTTTTCGGAATGACTGATCTGTATGCCTGAACCAGCGACTAGCAGCTGTTAGCCAAGAAGTTAGCTTGTTTGAGACATTCTCTGAGCATTAATCGGCGAACTGGATGCTGTTAACACCGATATGTTGCAATGTAAAATGTCCCGGAAACCAAGGTTATAGTGTGTGTGTGTGTAGTCCATTACAGAACAGTGAATATGAAATCTATTTGAAATCTAATCTTATCGATATGCATTTAGCAGCTGTTCTTCCTGAGGAGTTTATTTTTTAGGAAATAGTTTTTCAGCTGCTTTTTCCAAAATAAATCACGGAAACAACATGGATATCTTTAATTCCATGACAGCAGATAGAGATGATGTAATTTGACTTAAACATTAGAACGGCAACTAAATTCACAATTATCCAGCACCTGTTCCAAAGTGAACAGTGCACTACCAACCCTACCTGTCATATAGTTTAATTTAAAAAAAAAAAAAAAAAACAAGAAAACAATGCAACCCGATTGACGGTATAGAAGATGGATGCAGCTAAATACTACTACATTATTTTGTTTTTTCTCTGTAACATGTGGTTGATAGCAGAATGTAAACATTTTACATTGTGAGTTGCTACTCTTTCCAGTGTCAAGAATTTAGTGCATTACAAATATATTTTTGTTGAGAAGTTTGTATTACGAGCATGTTTGAGAACCCTCATGTTAGATTTCACTGTTTTAACTTCTGTGCTACATAACTGCAGCTCTGCTCTACATGGAAATAAAATTGCTGAGGACTGAACTTCACACCAGCTTATACCTTTGCCATTTTTATAATTTGCAAAAGGAAGGACATCTCTGAACTTCTGCGGTTTTGTTACAAACAGGTTTTTTAATTGGAGCTGAAAAGGAGATAATTGTCACAGCCCTAATACCAGTACTGGAAGAAGACTAACATCTGCATTTAGGTGGTGGATCATACTGGGTATACGGTTCATCATGGATGCAGTGAAGGAGGGTCATAAGAGCAGCCTTAGTTCAGGCAAAATGGTGGCTTTGGTTGCTGGGCTCTCTGTTGGGGCCACAATGGGCTACATCATCTATCGCCATATAAGCAACACCAGCAGTCGTAAGTACTTGCTGTTCATCAGTTATAGTAACAAGCAAATGTGTTTAATTAATTGTTGTTATTATTATTACTGTTGTTGTTATTATTGTTATTCATAGTGGTAGTAGTAGTAGGTTGTTGAATGATTTCCTCTACAGGTCATGCACTCAGCATTGAGGTATCCAAAATGACTCTTCCCATAGAAGTCTACAGGAACATATCCAGATGCCAAGCTAAGTTTTTGGATATGGTGAGTAGATCGTTCCTTCTCTACAATTGTGAACAGACTGGCCACTCACTGACATAACTGCATGATGAAAATAGAATGTCTCTATTGGTCATAGTTACGGATAATTATATAAATTTTTCATAAAATCAGGCTAATTTGAAAAAAAAAAAAAGCAGATGGTAGCAGCAGATGGGAAGCTGCAGAAAAGTTTATCAGACTACATCTCTGTGTCCGGTCTTAACCCTGGGTTGTCATGTTTTTGGACTACTATGGCCATATTTCTAGATTTTGAATTTCCCCCACTGCGGATGAATAAAGTATTTTTCTATTCTATTCAAGATAGTGGGATGGATGTCTCTCCTAATCAGACTTGGTTTTCACTTGAAAGATGGCCACTTACGTATGTAGCCAATGTTGTTTGCTGGACACTGCCTAGACACCCAGTGGTTGAACTTGTGGCTAAACATATCATCTCTTCACACATCCTTCTTTCTTCATGATTCCTTCATTGTGGGAATGGTGTTCTTTGAGTTTTAAGCCTATCACTTCACTTTAGTTTCGTCATATCTGACCAAAGGACATGTTTCCAAAATGCAGAATTGTCCAGTTGCACCTCCACAACATCAGATCTAAGACTTTTGTAATCAACTAATTTTTTACTTCTAAAATTTTAGTATTAAGTTAATTTTATTTATTAGTGCAATAAATGTGTATTTTATCTAAATAATTACTAAATAAATAACTTTGACCAAATGGATTATTTTGAGTGTTATCCATTTTTAAATTACCGATGGATAAATTTTTTTATTTATTAATCACAAATGTAACAACGCGCATAACCATCATTTAATTTCACACGCGGACACACACACAGAGTAAATCAAGCAAATGTACAGCATCTAAACTGTACGCTAAACAATAAACAGTGTTAAGGTCCAAATAAAGTAATTAAGTCTTACTGGCTGTCTGTTTGGGTTTTGCAGAGATTGAAGTTTTGTGTGGGCAGATTGCTTATCCTATCCTTGGTGCCTGCCTTTGTTGTGTTGGGAAAAACTGGCTGGTGACGTCATGTCATTCTAAATGATTTACAATTAAGATTAAATGAACCATTCGAATGAACAGAATTTAATTTAGCAATTGAAAATAGTATTAACTTTGAAATTTAGGCATCTATTTATGATTTTGAATTACTTATTTTGATCTACTTTTTAAATACATGAGAGCAAACTCTCAGTTTGACTTAATAATCTTTCTTCAGGTTGTTCTGCGTACTTTGGTTTGCCTCGAAGGTGTCTTTTCTGCAGAAGTGGAGTTTTTCTTGGTCTGCAACCTTGCAGTCCATTCCTGTGAAGGGATTGTAATGATTTGTCGTCTTTGAGACTACAATTCCTGTCTTGGTTTAGTCATTCACTAGCGTCTTGGCAGTTGTTCTGGGGTATTTAGACACATCTCTCATTAGTTTTCTTTCCAGAGTCCTTAAAATATTTTGCTTTCTAGATCTGCCAGATTTGTTCTCTACTTTAAAGCACACCATTACACAGCAGTGGTTTGTGTTATGGCTCAATAAAAAGGTTAGTTTTTCAGTTTGTCACTTTAATATTGACCATTGTAATATTTAATTATTTTCCTGAAATAATTCTGTTATTATGCTAATAGAAATAATTGATACTTTCTATCATAATTATTATGTTTAGAAATGCTATGTTGAATATCTCTTACAACTGGAACATTTTGACAAAAACTTCATTGGGGTGCAAATCATTTTGTCCTCACCTCACCAGCATTGACTGTATTTAAAGCTTAAATGCAGTCAATGCTGGTAGCAGAGATCACTGACATCATGTAGTAAATGTTCAAAAAGCTAGATTTTCTTATAGTGAAAGCAGTTAAAGTCACTAATATCAACATGGATAAAAACATTGTATACCACATACCTTCACAGGTACCACAGGTATACTACAGGTTCCTCTGCCATACCCCTTTTTGACAATAGCAGTTGTTCATGCAGGTTCATGGCAGATTCAAGAACCTGCTCGAAGATGGTTTTAAGAACCACCCATCAACTGATTTGACTTTTTTTAAAAATGTTCCAACAGCTACAGAGCTAACACAGAGCCATTTCTTCACACCACTTTAAATTTCTCATCCAAAAGACGTTTTAGCCTCCTTCTACTATATTTTGAATTGTTGTTCTTTTTTAGAAGTGGACAAAAAAAGAATATCTAAAACAAGCCATCTAATATGTCAAGAAATAAGGCAGGGTACTGTTACAGGACTTAACAAGAATATTTTTATTTGTTAGGTCTTGGGTTGTCAAAATTACCCATTAATAATGAGTGAACGAAAATTCTTATTGGTTCTCCTGACAAAACCAAAGTTATCTGTTACTGTTGATGTGAATTGCATTATCACTGGAGTACGGAGAGTCTTAAATATTATTAAATGTGGCTGATGCCAAAGGCAAACCAGGAGTTGAGTAGTATGCAAAGGACAACTCTTCTTGTGACAAGGTTACAGTGAATGCTACACGTGAAAGAATTCAGGTCAATATGCCATTCTGTTGTTCTTGTTGAGCTTGAGTTTGCAATGATAAACTTTTAACATATTTCTTTTGGAATACTGAAGAATGTTCTAGACAGTATTTGTCAGGACAATTTGTTTTGGATTGTTGCAGGTATGAATATAATCTACATTTTCATACAGAGAGCATATTTGTCTGCTCCTTTGTTGATTAGAGTATTTAAAACTTATTTAAAAACTTATATTAAAAGTGATTATTTTGCGATAAATCACAATTTAACTATGTGATTAAGCACTATTAAATATTTGAATTAATTGACAGCTTTGGTATTGATATGTGGCGAAGAAAAAATAAACTGACCCGTTTATCTGAAATACAGTTTACTTTTTCAGATTTACATTTTGATGGATCTGTATGAAATATGTATGACATCAATATGGGAAATCAAAAATGCAATGTAATGCATGTCTCATATTTTTCAGTGCCATGCAAGATAGTAGAGAAAGTTTTGAAAGGCTTTAAAGTTAAAAAAAACTTGGACTCGAAATAAGCTAAAAATGACCAAATATTTTTACTTGAGAGGTAGACTTATTCTCATGTTAGTCTGAAATAGAACTAAGGAACCTAATTGAAGCATCTAATATGAAGCACGGACACTAATGTTATAACTTAACACTACACAGATGAACACATTACTGCTGCAGTGTTGTTGCACTGTGAAGCACCAGCTACCTGTTGCAGCTGTATGCAGCCACTTGAGCCTAATAGCAAAATCATGCGGAGCAACCTGCTGCCAGTTTCAACCATTTAGCTACTCTCATTTATAACAAAGTTTCAAAAATAATTCTGAATCAACCAACTTGAAGCTGCTGTAGTAAACAGACATATTAACTAAACTGCTTTTAATAAGTCCTCAACAGTATAAATATGTACTGTTAAACTTGTCGGTTCCATTGGTCAAACTTTTGTGTAAAGCAGCTGGATGCATCACCGTTTTACGATGGGTGGGCCTGGCATTTGCAGTTGTTGCAATAATCAGTCACAAGATCAGACGGAGGAGGATAAGTCTGTTAAATTGACTGGCTGGTTCTTCCACTGCCGTTTGGAAAAAGTTGAATTACAACTCGCAAAACAGTAGACCTAGAACTCAGTTTGGCAAAGTGGGATGTCACCCTGTTCAAAGTCAGTAAGAAGCAAAACTGTTCATACATACAACTAAAAGTTGTATGTATGAATCTGGCCTTAATGATAGGGTGAAAAGCTCAGTTATCAGGGAGGTGCTCTGAGTAAAGTTACTGCTCCACCACATCAAAAGGAGCCAGCTGACATGGTTTGAGTGTCTTTTCAGGAGGCTTCTCCAACATCTCACTGGGGGAGATGTTTTGAACATTTCTAACTGGGAGGAGGCCTCTCGGCAGAACCAGGACCTTGTAGAGAGATTATCTCTCTCAGCTGACTGTGTCCATTCAGGGGACCTAGTGGAGGCAGCTAAAGAGAGAGGTCTGGGAATCTCTTTTTAGACATTTGCCCCCGTGACCCAGTTCCTTATGAGCCTGAGTAGCTTACATGGTAGCACATCAGACATATAATTTCAGGGTCTAAGTTCCTGTTCAGTTGCTTTTAAGACAGTTTTGGAAATTCTATTGACTTGTGATGCAGGGGACATGTGATATTTGATTTTTACATAGAATCTCCTGTGCTTTTTTTTAAATTTTTTTTTGTAAAAATTCTTTTATTTTTATATTTTTAACTAAATTCTATTTTTTGCATTTTAGAATTCAGTCTGATTTTATCATCATAGACATCTGATGTTGTCTATATGGTTTTGTGCATCATATTTTTCTGCAGTTTCATTTTGCACTTTTGCAGTGTTTTTCCAACATAGTTGAGTGCATTAAGTTGATGACAGTGTGAATCATGGCACTTGTTGATAAATCCAGTTAGTCTTGAGTCTCCCAACAAACAGAAAGTCTGTGTCTCTTTGGTTTAGGTGACCCAGAAGTCTGGAGCTCATGTGAGGGTTTTGTCTGATTCAGGGGAGCCTGGATCTAAGGCGGCCATTTGTTTCCTGCTGCAGGGCTCAAAGGAGCAAGTCCTGATGGCCCGTTGTGTCTTGGAGAACCTGGTCACCGACTGTGAACCAGTGTCTGAGATTTTGGAGGTTCCTCAGACCTCTTTTGGACGCATTATAGGTATACTGATTGATAAACCCTTTTCTTCAGGACCTTTTTGCTTTTAAAAGAAGCATATATTGTTTTTTTAATCACAAGGTCACAAAATTGTATAAGGTCTTAATGAACTGTCTGGGCCATGCTTTTGTCAAAATGACACACACTACAGCAACTCCTTTTCTTCTTTTAAGTTATATCTTTAAAACGGATTATACAGTGAGAGCTCAGATCACACACCAAATCGAAATATACCAAAAATATTTGACTAGTGATTACATTACAATGTTACAACATTTTGTAAGAATTTTGGAAATACTAAGTAACAGCTGTGCACAGGCAAACAAAATCATATTTTTGTGTAAAATCCTTTTTCTCAAGTGTACTATGTAACTGATGTTGAGATTTGATTTTGATATCAAAGCATAAAGCAAGATGTAGACTTTTTAACAGATATCAAGCTAAAGTTGTAGGATAACTTTGTTTTTTTTTCTTATACATGTTGAACAAGGAATGTATTGTGTGATCTGTTTGGTCATTCGTTGGGCTGCTGGAGGGTTTGGATTTGAATGTACTTATTTTAATCTTCTCTGGAGAAAGTTACCAAGGGGTTGACAACAACAATAACTTGTTGTCTGTCCTTAGTAAATGTAATACAGCTTTATGCTGCGCAAAACCTGTTGCAACAGACAAGATAACTGGATAAGCCGTTGACTGAAAAAAGTCCATTCTGCGGTAGGCCCAGGGTTTGATTTCAATTTTGAGCCATTTGTTGCTTGTCACTATCCCCCTTTGTCTTCCTATTTATTTAGCATAGAGATGCGAATTTCATATAAATATACTATTCCATAAAAATTCAATATAATTATACTATCTTTTTAAGATTAATAATAACCCTGTGACTCATGCATGTACACAAACACGCAAACAAAACCGCTAATGCATGTTTCTTTGCTATCACTTTCGTTCATAATGCAGTGCTATAATTTACATGAAGCGCAAAATGTTTCACACATTGGTTAAAAAAAATGTTTGTAGGGTGCTGCACTCTCAAATGACAAAAGCATAGTCGTGGCAAACTATTTGCAGGCTAGCTTTGCTAGCTTTACCTGGAAGAGTTTGTACTGTATTTCACTTGTTGAAAAACACTATTGGAAATACATCTGTCTGGAAAAGATGTTGGCTGAACTTTTAATTTATTAAAAAAAAGTTTGTTTGTTTTTTTCTAATACAAAGCAAAACAAAACTGTGTTGTAATTGTTGTCCGGTCGTACATTTTTTTTCTTTTCTTTTTTTTTTTTTTCTTCCCATTGTTGAGGCGGCTGTAGCTCAGGAGGAAGAGCAGTCTCCTACCACTCCAGAGGTCGTGGTTCAACTCGTGGCTTCACTGGGCCACGTGTTGAAGTGTCCTCGGGCAAGACACTGAAACTCTATTTGCCTACCGATGCTCAGAACAAAGCACTCTGTAGCGTGCTGTATGTGTGGGTGAATGTGGCATGTAGTGTGAAAGCGCTTTGAATGGTCAGATATACAAGAAAAAGTGCTATAGAAGTGCAATCCATTCATTTATTTCTTAGTGTTATTTTAAGGTTACTGGTAAGTTTGAAAGTCTCCCCAACATGTGTTTCATAAATGAACTTCTTTAATTGAAGTTCATCTTAAATCGCTGATATTTTTTCTCATATAATTAGCTGTGGACTTTTTTTTTTCTTTCTTTTTTTTTACACACATTAATAGGATTTTATATTTCAAGCGTGTCTTTCTGCTAATAGAACAGTGCATGTCCGATTGAGTCAAATTAGGGTAATTGTTCATGGTAGTATATGAACACATGACACACTTGAACAATGTAGCTAATCAGTGCGTTTCTAACTGGTTCTGGACAACAATGGAGAAGGACACGGTATGTTTATGCATTTAGCAGACACTTTTATCCAAAGCGACTTACAAATGAACAGTACTTTATGTTGGACTGTCTTTGAACAAAAACAGACAGCATCAGTTTTATGTCATTTAATGTCTCATAAATAGTTTATGAAGGAGGACATTTATCCATACTTCTGTGTGTATGGATGTGTGTGTGCATGTGTTGTTGCAGGCCGAGGTGGTGAGAGTTTGAAGCTGATCATCAGGACCACAGGAGCCAAAGTGGCCTGTTGCAAAGAAAAGACGCAGAGCCTGGAAGCAAAAGGCAAAGTGACTATTACAGGGGCCAGATGGGAAGTAAAGCAGGCCAAGGTGAAGTAGGCTGTCTCGTACAGATTATCTCTGTGACGCTTTCCTTCTCAGATTAAGTGTGACTTCTACTTTTGTGATGTGTTTGCAGGGGATGATTTTAGAAAAAGTCAGAGAGGACTTGATGGTTAGGACAAAGATTTCAGAGTCATCAGCGCTTCGCCAGAAACGTGGTCATACTGTTGTGGGTCAAAGGCCAGACTGCGTGGAGACTAGATCATCACTAGGGCTTAACAACAATGGTCCCATCTTTCAGACAGAGATGAATGGACTTATCCATGCTAATGTAACCACTAGCACACTGCACAGTATTTTTGACAAGATGGAAGAACTGAAAGTCATGGAAGGCAAGGCGGAGGAGAAGAGTCTTTCGACAGGCTCACCCTCTGAAGTTTGCAAGTTTGAAAGTTAGTCACTTTTAGTAAATAGCATGTTTAAGACAAACTGCAGGTTTCCTGTGAGGTATTTTTTAGCCCAGTCATTTAACACAAAGATTATTATTGTCTTCTTTTGTGTGTCCCAGTTCCCAGCCCAGACCTGAGCTTCCAGCCTGATGAACATTTGGAGGTTTATGTTTCTGCATCAGAAAATCCAAATCACTTCTGGATCCAAATTTTAGGAGTTCGTTCACTTCAGCTGGACAAGCTAATAGAAGAAATGAACTCCTTCTACACCAGTGGAAACACCACAGTAAGAACATTTCCTGATGCTTTAGTGCTTGTGTTGCACTAGAGTGTCTATGACAGTACTGAGTGGCAGGAGAAAAGTGAGGTTTAGATTCAATTCTATTCAGTAATAAATCAGTTTATAAATCAATAATCCTGAAACTCATCAGATTATTTTCATGTGAATTATCTTGAAGTTGAGCTACAACAATTTTTCAAGAACTGTTGATAGAAAATGGAATTTTGACATAAGTCCATAATAAGCAAGCAAGAGTCTTTTTTTTATTCTCTTTTTTAGATATAGGTTTAATTATACTAACCTTAAAAACCTGTGGTACATAGCCTGTCAACAAAACCAAGCTAAAACTACTCTTGGGTCTATGGCTGATTAATCCTGATTTGAAGATTGCTGCCACTCCTCCTCCTCTGCCTGTGGTTTTAGGACTGTGTGGTTCAAAGATATATTGATGTGAGAACTGCTGAGAACTGCTGTATGCCAATATAACCAACACAGGGAGATATTGTACTTATTGTAGTCTGACTCCACAACAGCTGCTCACTATAGTAGACTCACAGAGGAAATTAAGGCCCCTTAATAGTAGCTACATTGTTCATTAAAATTTTGTCAGATTTGCACTCCTATCACATCACACACATAAAAAGATTATATTTGACTCCATCAACAGTTCTTCTATTTCAGCAACACTCTCCCCTGCGTTGAAAATGGGTGATTTACAGCTGATGTTGTGGGTCTATAGGATCAGCGGGTTGAGACCATTGTAGTAGGAGATATTGTGGCAGCTCCGTACCGAGACCATGGCATGTGGAACAGGGCTAGGGTGCTGGGAGTCCTTGCCTCTGGACTAGTAGATCTTTATTATGAAGACTTTGGTGACAATGGGGAGCTCCCCAGGGACAGCCTCCGCTGCATGAGGTAAGGCATGTCACAATGGAGGGAAAACACTGTCATTGTCAGACATCTGCTGCTTTTTCTTTAATCACATATAGCATATATAAATGGCATTTGTAAAACTATATGGTGATGAGCTGCAACCAGAGGTCCGACTAACATGTAGGAGAAAGCAAAGCAAAGCATCTAAAACAAGTTAAGAATACACCTGCTCCTTTAGTTAGCCCTTCTTATCAATCTGCAGGGGAAAAAAAAACATAGACGGGCAGCACAAGCTCACATAGACAGGATATTGAAATGGCATGGCAGAAAGCACTTGATTGTTAGGTTAAAAACATAAGAAACATTCTGAATGCATTTGGGTAAAAGACAATGCAGTTTGAGTTCATGTCGACCAAAAGAATGAGATTGTAAATACAAGTGGCTTAAATGACCCTTATGGGTAGAGTGTGGAGCTGAATCATTTGCAAGGGGCTCAGAGTAGCACCGCTGCTCCTAGTCATTCAGAGGAGCCAATTGAAGTAGTATCTGGTCAGGATTACTTCTGAATTGCTTCCAGGAAAGGCATTTCAGACATGTCATACTTGAAAGAGGCTTCGGAGCAGATCAAGAACCCACTAGACAGAATATATCTTGGCTGGCTTGGAAATATCTTTGTGTTTCTCTGGAAGACCTGGGGAGCAGTAGGTCAATGAACGTCTGCTTACATTATTGCCCCCACAACCCGATAACAAATAAGTGTTAGAAGATGAATGGATGGTTGCATAAATAGATGTTTCAAAACAGTGAATTAGGCTCTCTGCCATGCTATAATCCCACGACAGGGTGAATTTTTTTGAATATAGTTTGAGTTTGAAAACAACAAAGCTAAGTATTAACAGCTGCTGCATTAAAATTTCAGGAGTGACTTCCTCAGCTTACCATTCCAAGCTATTGAGTGCAACTTAGCTGGAGTGAGTCCAAAAGGTAAAGGCTTTGTCATCTTGATCATTTTCATCACACAAACACCTGACTGAGAATAAGGTTAAGGTTTCAAACATTTTCCTCTGTTACTGTGACATCTTAGTTGATTAGCCTTTAATTTAGCCTCTTTTCCAGTATTTATGTTTTGATTTGACCTGTCTTTCTGTCATTTCAGGAGAGATGTGGACTGAGGATGCCCTGGATGAGTTTGAACGTCTGACATACTGTGCCTCTTGGAGGCCCCTGCAGGCCAAACTCTGCAGTTACTCCCACTCTGATATCTCCTCATGGCCCTGTGTCAAGCTTTACGACAGCAATGAGGGAAAGGTAAGAAAGATTTTTCTTATTTATCTACATGTCTGTGTTTGTACACAAATATTGTTGCATAAAACCCACAAATTTGTCCACTATAGTTTGTGGATATCGGTGAGGAGCTCATAAGGTTGGGTCATGCGGTCGGCTTTCAGGAAGTGTTGAATGGGAGGACTGAGCAAGACAAACTTGGCAGTCTTCAAAAGATGCTGGTGAGTCACTGAGTTGGAGTTTTTTTTTTTTTTTTTAAATGTCACCAGTTTTATCATAGTACAGTAGGTTGTGATGACGGTTTTCTTTGTAGAAATGTAGATGATTATGGAAGCTATTGTTGTCCAAGTGAAAACAGCCACATCTTCACTGACATGAGATCTTACACACAATGATATAGGAACCAAATATGCAAGAACTGTGTAGTCAAATTAAATCCCACCATTGGGGCTTTTAGAAGTGCAGATTTTAGTTTGATAGACAAATCTTAACTCAAGCTCCACTCACTAGTTTATCTTTTAGATTTCAGTTGGATCTCACTTTGTTCATCTGCACCTACAATTTGTGTAATCTTTCTGACTGGAGAAAACACTTGGTATGACGAGTAAAAATATATTAAGACTAGATTTGTACATTTCCACATTTCCACAAAGACAAACTAGAAAAACACAGGAACAACGAAATATCTGTTTTCTTATGTGTAAAAGTTTTGTTCACAAAGACTTTTCTTGGCTCTGTAGACCAGTTTAACTTATTTCATACTTCATAAATAGTTTTTCTCAGAAAAAATCTAAAATTTGAAGACAGATGTCCCTAATAATGACCCTTTACCAGTTAAAATGTAGTTGAAAAAGCTAGTACTTGAATACTTGAATATGGTGTTGTTTGATCAAACTGATGACATCATATAGATCCTAAGCGATACACAGGCTTCCTGTGATAATTTAATCCTTGACCGAACCATTAAAAATATTGTTGATTGGTTTTATTTTGTGTTTTTGCAGGATGATGTAATAGGAGCGTCATCAGAGCTTAGTCTCTCATGCATCAGTTTATCAGGTGAGTTAAGACAATCAGATCTACCATAAAGTTGGTCAGTCAGTGGTTACATGGACATGGATCTGTGCTCCGTCGCCTTTTTAAGAATCGGAATATACAAACTAGAGTCATGTGAGGGAAAGCAGGACACTCAGCGGGTCTACATGATGAGATTAACTCTATTATAGCTATAGTTGGGTTATGCTCCTTATCTGAGCAGGGGGTAATTATCCTTGGATATATTGCGCTCTATCCGATCCACTGTCGTCTACATGCACGTTCAGTGGGCATTTGGATCGAGTTATCTCAGGGTCTTAATTCGATCGCAAGTAACCCGATCTGATTCGATTTCTTGTCAGATAAAGGTGTCTACATGAACTGAATAAGTCAATCTTATTGTAAATTAGCCATTAATCTGATCCGATGGCGCGCATGTAACCGCACTGACTATTATATTAACCCACACTCTGCAGAGGTGTTGCTTCAACATCAAGTGATCTTATTTATATAGCGTCAGATCACAACAAATGTCATCTTAAGGCACTTCAAAGATACATTGCAATTCAAGCCAATAATAATCAAATTAATTGTTGTCCAATCAAATAAAAAAAAAAATCAAATCCAAATTAGTCCAGTTCATATATTGGCTATTCAAAAAATGTGTCTAGCCAAGGAAACCAACAGATCCCCAAATGCAAATCACCAGTTGTCAGCATGTATGAGGGTGAGGTGAAAAGAAAAAAGATTCCTTTTAACTGGAAGAAACCTCCAGCAGAATCAGACTCAGGAAGCGTGGCTGACTTGACCAGATGAGGGTTGAGAGGATAGGACAGAGGGGGCAATAAGTATATGACAAGTTACGGAACAATAATGTCATATGCACATGGAGAGTAAAGAGAAAAATGATAAAAGGTGCATCATGGGAGGCCACGCAGCAGTCTAGGCCCACAGCAGCATAACCAATGTTTTAATCCTAATCTTAAAAGTAGTTAGGGGCCTGATAACTGAAGGTTCTGCCTACCATTTTACTTTTAGAAACTCAAAAACCACAAGTAAGTCTGAAGTCGAGACCAAAGTGCTCTGATAGGAAAATATAGAACCATGAGATCTTTAAGATATGATGGAGCTCGGTCAGTAAAGAGCTTTATATGTGAGAAGAAGAATTTTTGGGACAGCCCAAAAATAAAGGATCACAGTTGTTCAATCTTGAAGTAAAAAATGCATGCACTAGTTTTTCTGCATCACTCTGAGACTGGATGTTCCTAATTTTGACAATATTTTGAAGGTGAAAGAGGGCAGTCCTGTTTTTATATGCGAGTCAAAGGACAGATCTTGGTATAAAAAAAAATAACACTCCAAGTTTAGAATATACACAAGTCCACCATCAGAACCTAAAAAGTGCTGTTTCTGTGCTAGGATATGCTTTGAACCCTGACTGAAACTCCTTAAACAGATTGTTTCTGTGAACATCATCACAACGTTAGGCTGCAACAATTTTTCAAGAACTGCAGACATAAAGGGAGATTTGAATTGGATATATATATATATATATATATATATATATATCCATCAGTCTTGGATCAAGAGTAGATTTTTTTTAAAGACTATGTTTAATTGCAGCAACCTTAAAGATTGGTGGTACATAGCCTGTCAGCACGGATTAATTGATCAAATTCAATTAAAAGTGTTTAAGGGAAAAACTTCTTGAACTATTTGGTTGGGATGGGTTCTGAAATACATGTTAATGGTTTAGAGCTTCAGAGCACACAGCTTTGAATTCAACTAAAGAGCCAGCCTTCTTTTACTAATTACCGTATTTTCCGCACTATAAGGCGCACCTAAAAGCCTTAAATTTTCACAAAAATCGGCCGTGTGCCATATAATCCGGTGCACTTATGTGTGCACTGGATTCCAAACTCTGTCACGGATACCGCCATTTTGAATTTACCTCGGGGAGCACCGAACATTCATTGGGCCATTAAGCCCCCTCCGCATCACTCACTGCTCTCCCTTCACGACGCTCACCTCCACATTCACTTTTGCCGCGCCTCTTCGCTCTTGTACATTGGAAATGAATGGCAACTGGCCACTTCCGTCGCTCGCTTTGCGTTCAGTGTGAATCCAGGGTTAGGCGGATCCCAGCCATTCACTCTGAATGGGGTGAAGATTGTATCGAGCTCGTACTTAGCGATTGAATCGTGTCATCATTAATGCTGTTGCCCATGTGTGCCTATTCTTCAGTCTGAGATGGGTGATGCAGACCGATGTGCAGTTCATAAGTGTAAAAACGGCCGCTGTTGTCCTTGACCGTCGGACCATTTCCCGTTGACAGAGGGACGTAATACATACCCTACGTGTGCTGGCAGCCATAAACCAATCAGAGAACATTACATAATATGTACGCCTTGTAATCAGGTGCGTCTTATGTATGAGTTAAGTACAGAAATAGACCCCATAATTGAGGGTGCGCTTTATAATCAGGTGAGCCTTATAGTGCGCAAAATACGGTACCTTCTTTTTCAAAGGGGCAACATTGTCCAATGTTGTACTTATTGAATCTGTAACTCAGTCAACAAGATCATCATGTTGTGTAGGAGTAAAGATTAGGTAGCTGCCCTCTATTGTATTAGCAGATGGCACAGAAAAAAAGGATAATGGGATGTATTTTTTTTAAAAGTATAGCTCCCCCTACCTGTGCAGTAGCATCACTACACCCAACAACATCCCTGTAATAGTAACAGGTCATTTGCTCCATCTACTAATTACAGAAACCCATATTCAACTTGATTCCAATTAGACTTTCTTCTCATTTTATAACTTCAGCCATCACCCCTCCAGTCCCTAGCTCTGCTGCGGTATTACATCCACCCCAGCTCAGTGAACTCATGTCATTACATGACCAGAAGCTTTAGCCCATTACAAGAAAGTCATGTAATGGGATAAAGTTTCTTCATCTAAACATAAGGAGTCTATTGCCTAAACTTGATTTTATTAATGTACTAATTACCGACTCAGACCTAGACATCCTAGTCGTCACTGAGTCTTGGCTCTCTGGAAAAGTGTCAGATTCAAATGAAGCCATTAAGCCTAACCCTCTAAAATCTACACTTAGCTCTTCTCTCCCCTCACAAATAATTAATGGTAATACTTGCATCTCAAATAAATCGGATATGTGCAATGCCTTTAACCACGACTTCATTACCTCTGGTCACTTGTTTGATGATAACATGGTCCCAGTTGTTTCCGCTCCAGATCCAGTAGTCAGAAATACATCCAATTCCCCAGGAGTTGAGACCTCTAAGCCAACCTGAGGTACTGAAAGCACTTAGTCACCTTGACCCTAAGAAGTCCAAAGGCGAAGATGACCTTGACCCATATCTCCTGCACCTGAGTGCTCGCTCAATTGTTGCTCCCCTTACATTAATTTTTAATCTGACATTCTCATTGGGTAAAATCCCACCTGTGTGGAAAACTGCTCAGGTTGTTCATTTATTTAAAGGCGGTGATACCAATACCTTAGATAATTTTCGACCAATATCAAAGCTATGTTGTTTGGCCAAAATTTTAGAACACCTTGTAAATCTTCAACTGCGGGCCTTCTTGGAATCAAACAGCATTCTTCAATCAGAAGTCAGGTTTCAGACTGGGTCATAATACTACTACAGCTACTGCACATGATGTTAATAACATCAGAAATGGATTGAACTCTCACCAGCACTGTGCAGCTCTTTTCATTGACCTGTCAAAAGCCTTCGACACTGTGGACCACAACATTCTAGTATACAAGCTCTCGTCCATTGGCCTCGACAGCCCCTCTCTCAACTGGTTCTCCAACTATCTCACTGGGAGAACGCAAGTAGTTTCTGGAGACGGAGTTAGATCCAACTCTCTTGTATTGCACAAGGGTGTTCCACAATTTTCTCTTTACGTTAATAACATTGTCCCCTCCTAACCTGCAACATTCATTATTATGCTGATGATACTATTTTAAATCAGCTGCTGATAACTTACAATCTGCCTTCAACCATTTCCAATTGTCTCTTATTGCACATAAACTTGTATCGAACTCTGGAAAGACTAAACGTTTGTTGTTCACAAGGTCCAACGAAAATAACTCATGTCTTAGCATTGACACCTTACATGGACAACTCATTGAAACTGTCATTACTTACAAATACTTGGTCATTTGGCTGGACTCCAAGCTCTCTTTTTGTACTCATGTTGATCATCTCATCAAGAAACTCAGGCCTAGAATTGTTTTTTTTTTTTTTTTTATAGAAACAAGTCTTGCCTTTCAACTTTTAACAAGAAGACCATTGCACATGCCTCTGTAATGTCTGTTCTTGATTTCAGTGATGTAATTTATATGCATGTTTCAGCCTCAATACTGAAAACACTAGATGCCATTTTCCATAGTGTCTTACGTTTTATCACCGGGTATCCATATTCAACACATCACTGCACTTTATACAGCAAAGTAGGTTGGCCATCCCTCACCGCCCGCAGAGAACAGAACTGTCTAATATTCATTTATAAAACACTACTTAGAACACTACCTCCATATCTGACTTCACTTTTAACCTCTGCAATACAGGTCTCCTCACCCGCTCTCAGTCCCATATCAGACTCCACCTTCCTTGCACAAATACAGAATTAGGTAAAACAGCCTTCTCCTTTTATGCCCCATACCGATGGAATAAATTACAGGATTCACTGAAAATTGACTCATCTCACTTAGTGCTTATAAAAGTAAACTTCATACCACAGTATTGGGTGTTCAGACCTGTTTCTGTTTTAATTAGTCTGTTTCCCATCATGTCTCTATATTTTTATTTTGTTTTTATCTTGTCGTATTCACTGTATGGTATTACTGTCAAATTTTTGTTTTTGTTTGCTACATGGCGTCCTTGAAAAAGAGAGCTCTCAATGGACCCTCCCTGTCAAAATAAAGGTTAAATAAAAATAAAATAAAGTTGGTTACAACACGCTTTATTTATCTACTATAAATAAATTTCTTCTAAGATGCTGTGTAGTCAAGTAATGTAAACTCAAAATTATATAAAAAGGTCACATAAGACAGGGTTATGAGGAAATACTGTTAAATGTTCATTCTCAATGCCATAAGTCAGCACAAGATTAAGAGACTGAGTAGGTCTTGAAATTGACTACTTTCAAGACTATGTGGCACTAACCCATGAAAGTTATGGAAGACAGTTAATGACATGGAGGGTAAAGCTGCACCATCCAAACTACCTTCTTCTCTCATCTGGGACGGAAACATTGTCTCTGATAACAAACGTATGGTTGACCTTTTCAACCAGCATTTTGTTCAAATTTCCAATTCACCTATTGCCATAACTTCTCATGACCCCGCCCTCAACCTCTCTCCCCTGAACACTCCTGACAGAGTCCCCGCCCATAGATTCTCTCTGCAGGATGTCTCTGTGAGGGAGGTCTTTGAATTCCTGAGCAAGCTTGAACCTAAAAAACCACTTGGACCGGATGGCCTGGACCCCTTTTTTTCTTAAAGTTGCAGCTCCCATTGCAGAACCCATTGCCCTCCTTTGCAACTTATCCATACACACGGCTGAACTACCATCTGCCTGGAGGATGACGTCAGTACGCCCCTTATTTAAAGGGGGAGATCAAACTGACCCCAACTGCTATCGTCCTATCTCTATTCTACCATGCATAGCACAAGTTCTGGAGAGGCTGGTCTGTAAACAGCTGGTGTTTCCTAAACACGAACAACATTTTATCTGTTTTTCAATCTGGGTTTCGTGCAGGCCACAGCTGTGAGACTGCAACTCTCAAAGTTCTGAATTACATCATCAGTGCTCTGGACTCATAGCATCACTGTGTAGCCATCTTCATCAACCTGGCTAAGGCTTTTTTTTTTCCTTCAACTCTCTTTATTAATTTTTGAACATAAGCCATAACAGTCATACAGACATCATACACATTTACACATACACATTTATATATGAAAGAAATTTAAGTTCTATTAACTTGTATATCTCAGAGAAATAGACAGATGTGGGAGACCAACTTAAAAGACAAGATTATACGTATGTGCATACAAACATATACATTTAAAAAACAAACAAACAGGAATAACAAATAAATGAATAAAATATAAATAAATGAAAGTCCTTTCCTTCTATTGAGGGTTAAGAGCACCTCTAAAACTTGCCATCAGACTATTGTATTGTGGTTAAAATAATCAATAAACGGCTGCCAAATTCTATGGAACTTTCTTTCTAGATTTTTCATTAAGAATCTGATTTTCTCCAGCTCTAAATGTCTCATAATGTCTGTCATAAGATTTTAATAAGTTGGGACTGTCTTTTGTTTCCAATTAAGTAGTATCAATCTTCATGCAAGTAGACTAACAAACGAGACCATACTATGTTCCATATTGCTTTCCGTCATACTTGAATCAATAATTCCTATATAACCGCCACCAATGGGTCTTTATTAATAGGTCTATGTAAAATATTTCCTAGAGTGTTTTAAATAATGTCCCAGTAATGTGATAGTTTTGGGCAACTCCAGAACATTGACCCAGTGTTGCAGGTCCGAGTCCACATCGGTCACAGGAAGGATCCACTGAGGGAAATATTCTATGAAGCTTTTGTTTTGACCAGTGTAAACGGTGCATTATTTTAAATCGCAGGAGACCATGTCTTGCACATATTGAAGACCTATGAGTCTGTGCTAAAGCCGTCTGCCATTGTTCTTCTGTGATCCCCCTGCCTAGGTCGTCCTGCCAGGCCAAACTCAGATAATCCATAGTAGGTTTATCTGACAGGTTTGGCAGATTTTCGTATATTTTTGATATTCCTCCCTTTTTATCATGATCCTGCATAAGTATCAAATCCATTGAGGATTGGTTGGGAGAATTTGGGTATGATTGATTAATCTGAATAACAAAACTCCTTTATCTGTAAATATTTATAAAACTGTGACCTCGGAATATTGTATTTGTTCTGTAACTGTTCAAATGTTGGAAAGACTTGATCTATGAATATATCTAGGAAGGAATGAATTCCTTTTTCTCACCAATCCTTAAATACCGTATTAGTAAATGAAGGTGCGAAGGCGTAGTTTTCTATAAGAGGGCTTTGAAGCGAACAAGACTGCCAATCATAACATTTTCGAATTTGGGACCCAATCTTGAGTGAATGGGAGACAACCGGATTAGTTTGTGAGTCAGGATCTACAGTGGGCAAAGCTGAGAGCAACATGGTCGGAAGAGAACAGGAATAACAACAGGCATTTTGTATGCTTAACCATAGCGGAGGCTTTTTTGCAGCCAGTAGGTCATCATTTTAATGTTACTCGCCCAATAACAAAGTTTAAAGTTTGGTAACCCCATACCTCTTACTGATTTTGGTCTCTGTAGGAAGATCATCCTTAATCTAGGTTTTTCCTGTTCCAAATGAATTCTATGATTATTCTATCTATGTTTTGATAAAAACCCTTTTTGATATAAATTGGAATGCACTGATATAAAAAAGGAAATTTTGGGAGCATGGTCATTTTAATTATGTTGATCCGGCCTGCTAATGTAATGGGAAAATGGGACCATCTCTGCAGGTCTTCCGTTATAATGTCTAGTAATTTTTTAAAATTCTCCTTGTATAGATCTGCAAAAGTTCTGGTAATGTTAATACGTAAATATTTAAACTCTGAGATCCTAAAGGGCAATTCGTCTAAGAGTTGTTGGTCGTTTATGGCCTTTATTGGAAATAATATACTTTTGCTCATATTCATTTTATATCCTGATATTTGTCCAAATTTGTTCAAAATTTAGATTATTGCAGGGATTGCATAAAGGGGCTTGATCCATGAAATATACTTTGAGCCAAAACCAAACCTTGACAGGACCGAGAAGAGGTAATCCCACTCGACCCTCTCAAAGGCCTTTTCCGTGTCCAGTGATAATGATAATGATATTTCAGAGAGTGAGTTGGAGTTGGATGTATAAATCCTATATTAAATAACCTGCGGATGTTACGGGTCATTTGTCTATTTTTGATAAAACCTTTTTGATCGTTGTGAATTATTGTTGGGAGTACATTTTCTAGTCTAATTGCCAAAATTTTAGCTAGAATTTTGGTGTCTATATTCAATAGACTCACCGGTCTGTAAGGTGCTGCATCCAGTGGGTCTTTTCCCTTTTTATGTATTAGAGTAATTGTTGCCTGTTAAAATGTTGTTGGAAGAAACCCTATTTCAGATGACTCATTAAAAACTTTCAAAAGAAGAGGTGCTACCTCTATAGCAAAAGTCTTTCATAAAATTCAGGTGAATACCCATCCGGGCCTGATGCTTTCAAGTTTTGCAAATTGCTAAGGTAACCTCCTCCAGAGTTATAGGTTCCTCTAACAAATCCCTATTCTCCTGACATATGGAAGGAGTGTTCAAGTCATCAAAGAACTCTTGTATAGTTCCAGAATTAGCTGCTGTTTCTGTTGTACATAGTTTAGAATAAAATTGTTTGAATTCCTGATTTATTTCTGGTTGGTCTTTTGTTGTACTTCCAGAACCGGTGCAAATTTAATTTATAAACCTGGATGCCTCAGATATCCTTATCTGATGAGCCAGTTGCCTCCCTATCTTCTCCCCATGCTCATAGTATTTATGCCTGGAACGATTTATTAATTTGGTTGTCTCAGCTGTGGATAGGAGATTGAACTCAGTTTGCAGACTTGTCCTCTTATCAAGCAGGTCAGGAGTAGGAGACACTACATATTGTTTATCCAATTCAACAATTTGTTCTGTTATATTTTTTCTTCCCTGATTTTGTGTTTTTAACTAACTGAGCGGAGTAGGAAATAATCTGTACTCGAATATATGCCTTTAGGGCCTCCCATAAAATACTTTTAGAGACCTCTGGAGTCTCGTTGGTTTGCATATATAGGGCTATCTGGGATCTGATAAACTCCACATAGGTTTCGTTAGTTAGTAAACCGTTATCCATACGCCATGTTTTGGTTGAATGTCTACAGGGAAAGTTAAGTTGCAATCTTAGTGGGGCATGGTCTGATAAAACAATGGCTTCATAATTATCTATTTTACTGCTGAAAGTAGTTTAGAGTCTATGAAGAAGTAGTCAATCCTGGAGACGGATTTATGTGGCTGAGAGAAATATCAATATTTTCGTTTGTTCTGGTTCATATATCTCCTTATCTCTATTACATTAACAGACTTTATGTGTTGATTTTGACTGTATAATTATTGTTGGTGATTTTAACATCCATATGGACAACCCTCAGGACAAAGGGACTAAAGACCTGAGTAACACTCTGGAAAACTTTGGGCTGACTCAGCATGTAACAGAGCCCACACACAACAGGGGGCACACTCTAGACTTAGTGATCTCTAAGGGTCTAAGCATTTCAAAGATTACTGTGTCTGATGTGGGCCTATCTGACCATTCCTGTGTTTTCTTTGAGAGTATGATTTCAGTGCATACAAATGTCTCAACAGCAGTGATCTCAAAACGGTGTATAACTGAAAACAGTAGTGAGATCTTTAACCAGGTCTTCTCTTTAACACCTGCCCTGTCCAGGGGTTCAGTCAGTGAGCTTGTCAGTAGTTTCAATACTAAAATGTTAAATGTTATGGATACTATTGCTCCCATTAAGGTGAAGGTTATCTCTGGAAGGAAGAAGTCTCCATGGCGAAATTCCACACTGGTGAAAAATGGGAAAAGAGAGTGTCGGAAAGCTGAGCGCAGATGGAGAAAAACAAATCTCCAGGTTCACTATGACATCTATAAAGAGAAACTTCACTCTTATAATTTACAACTGAGGAATGCAAGGAAATCCTACTTCTCTGACATCATCACCAAAAACAGTCATAATGCTCGGGCCTTATTTGCTACAGTTGACAGGCTAACAAACCCTCCTGTGTCAGTGGCAACTGAACTTCATTCCACCATGGCCTGTAATGACTTTGCCAAATTCTTCATAGACAAAGTCCAAAATATTAGACAAGCAGTTGGTACATCAGCAGCAGGTTCAGCATATGTACTGTGTCCACCAAGTCCTCCTCTTGCTGTTTAGACATCCTGCCAACAGGTTTTTTCAAAAGGGTCTCAAAGACTTTGGAGTCAGACCTATTACTGATTGTGAACTTGTCCTTAACGTCAGGTGTGTTTCCAGAGCCACTAAAAACAGCTGTAATTAAACCTCTGCTGAAAAAGGACAATCCTGACAAGACGCAAATTAACAACTACAGGCCCATCTCAAATCTCCCATTTTTAAGTAAGATCATTGAAAAAGATGTTTTTCAACAGCTTAATTACTTTTTAACACAAAATAACTGCTATGATACCTTCCAGTCAGGCTTTAGACAGCACCACAGCACTGAGACTGCTCTGACCAAAGTGTTTAATGACATATGTCTGAATACAGACAGTGGAAAAATGTCAGTCTTAGTTTTACTGGATCTCAGTGCTGCCTTTGATACAGTTGACCACAATATATTACTCAAACGACTGGAGAACTGGGCTGGTCTTTCCGGAACTATACTAAACTGGTTTAAAACATACTTGGAGAACAGGGAGTACTTTGTGTCAATAGGTAACTTTACATCTGAGCAGACAAGAATCACATGTGGAGTTCCCCAAGGTTCCATCCTGGGACCTCTTCTGTTAAACATCTACATGCTCCCACTGGAACAGATTATAACAAACAACCAAATAAACTACCATAGCTATGCAGATGACACACAGATGTATATAACAATGTCACCAGGAGACCGAGGGCCTGTACAGGCCCTTGGAAAATGCATTGAGGAGATTAATGACTGGATGTGCCACAATTTCCTCCAGCTAAACAAAAACAAAACTGAGGTAATTGTCTTTGGAGCCAAAGATAAACGATTGAAAGTCACCACAGAGCTTCAATCTATAAATCTAAAAACTACCAACCAGGCCAGAAATCTGGGTGTAGTGATGGACTCAGACCTAAATTTGGACAAACACATTAAGGCAATAACAAAGTCAGCCTACTATCACCTTAAGAATATATCAAGGCTAAAAGATCTGATGTCTCAGCAGGACCTGGAAAAACTAGTCCATGCATTCATCTTTAGTAGGCTTGATTAATGTAACAGCATCTTTACAGGTCTGCCTAAAAAGTCAGTTAGACAACTGCAGCTCATCCAGAACTCAGCTGCTCGAGTCCTCACTAAGACCAAAAAAGTGGAGCACATCAGTCCAGCTCTGAAGTCTTTACATTGGCTGCCTGTCCATCAGAGGATAGACTTTAAAGTTCTGATGCTGGTCTATAAAGCTCTGAATGGTCAAGGACCAAAATACATCAGTGACCTGCTGACCCACTATGAACCTTCCAGACCCCTCAGGTCATCTGGATCCGGTTTTTTATCAGTTCCCAGAGTCAAAACCAGACATGGAGAAGCTGCATTCAGCTTCTATGCTCCACATGTCTGGAACAAACTCCCAGAAAGCCTCAGATCAGCTGAAATACTGTGTATTTAAGTCCAGGTTGAAGACACATCTATTTTCAGCTGCATTTGAATAAGCTTGAGTTTCAAAACGGAATCATGTTTTAACTATTGATTTTATCTTTCATATATATAATTTCTTTCTGATTTTATCTATTCTTATTTCTTTCTTTTGTTTAAATTTTAAATCATGCTTTTTATTTCTTCTGTTTTAATGTCTCTGTAAAGCACTTTGAATCACCTTGTTGTTGAATTGTGCTATACAAATAAACTTGCCTTGCCTTGAGTTTCGCTGATTTAGACAAGGAGTGTTGCTTGTTCGATGGTCTTTCAAGCTAGAATGAAACACATGTCCCACCTAATTCTTATGCAATTGTTTGTGTTATTTTGAGATGCGTTTCTTGTAAGAAGGCTACATTGGCCCCCAATATCTGCAGATGAGCTAGTACATTACCACGCTTCACAGCTCCATTCAACTCTTTGCAGTTCCAGGTAATAAATTTCACCACACCTTCCTCATCGTTCATGAAGGATCTCTCTGGGTTCCTATCCATGGTCTACTCTGAAAAAGATAATGATAGCAATGGGGATGGTCCTGCATCCATACAGAGGAAAGGAAAAAAAACAGAAAAGGACAAAAGCAGACAAACGAAAAACCACAAGACGTATATGTCATAACTTCTAACACTTTGAATATTACCCCCCCTCCCCCCGACCCTTCCCAAACAAGTGGTGGGGGGAAAAAATAGCCTATCAAAATCCAAAGGCCATTTAACACCCCTCAAAAGAGGGAGAAAAGGGTATCAAGAAAAGAGTAGAAAAACAAAGCAAAAGCAACAGACTTGGTCTCTAAGCTCCATTTACGTTTTAAACCTCCAAACTCTTCACACTTATACTTCACACAAAAGAGTAGCAAATAACAATAGCAACAAAAGTGGATCTGTAAATTAAGTGATTCATTCATCTCTTAAATACTATAATGACCAAATAACTTGTGTCCATGGTTGTCTATCTCCTTAAGATTATATTATAGGTTTTAAGAATGTACACATCCAAAGCCTTAGCAGAGAACTGACACAGAGGGATGCACAGTGTTGGTGAGAGAGATAAATAAAAGGGAAGAAATCAAATGCAAAACCTGTTATATCGACTATTTCCACATAAGTCCTAAGTCATCCACAGTAGTTATTGATACCCCAAAATTTAAAACGCAGGATATCAAGCTCAAATCACTACTATTACTCGCGTTCATGGGGGTCAGTCCACTTTGGCGATCTTCTAGTCGTAGAAATCCTCAGCAGCTTTCGGGGAAACAAAGGAGTGTCTAATGCCGTCCACATTGATGGCGAGCCTGGCTCGGTAGAACAGGCTGTACATGACGTTGGCCTCCCGGAGTTTCCTCTTCACTGAATTGAAGGCGGCATGTTGTTTGCTGACCTCCGGGCTCATGTCTGGAAAGATGTACACCTGGTCTCCCTTGTATTTCAGTCGCCCTTTAGTTTTGCTCACATCCAGTATCTTCTGCTTATTCACGTAATAGTGGAGGCGGACGCGAATGGCCCACGGTCTCTCTCCGCTGGTCGGCCGAGGGGCAAGTGTGCGATGTGCCCGGTCTATAACCACCAGGGAGCTGAAGCTGTCGGCTCCGAGCACAGCGGTGAAGAAATCCGCAAGGAACCTGATCAGGTTGCCTCCTTCGGCTCCCTCTGTAATACCGACCAGTCGTAGATTTTCTCTCCTGCTTCTATTCTCTAGATCCTGACATTCGTTACTGACTAGTTGTTGTGACTTCTCCAGCGCAGTTAAGACGAGCGAGTCTTGCTAACTAACTGGAGAGTTTGTCTCTTATGGCTCGTATGTCAGCTTTTGCCTCTTCGCGGAGAGCAACAATGTCTATCTTAATTTCTTTTAAATGATGTCGCGATCTCAGCTTTTATCTGAGCCAACACTGCTTCTCTGGATGTCTGTAGCTCCTCTCGAAGCATCCGCAGGGAAAGCGTGGTATCAGGTGTTTTCGCAGGTGTATTCATCGCTGCGCTGTCGGCCATTTTTGCGCAGCCTCGTGTGAATGGAATTATCGTTTTCTGTACGTGATGTCCTTGGTGTTTCCCTCTGCGCGAGTTCTTCCTCATATCAGGAGTTTTGTTTCAAGGTGGTTGAAATTGAGGTAACGCCCTTTTTTTTGTTTTTTTTGGAGGCTTAAACCTAATTAATAAGTGTTAATATGTCGCCTGCTGCCTACTCCATCAAGCCGACCGGAAGTCCCTGGCTAAGGCTTTTGACAACATAGTTCACAAACAACTTCTAGTTCATCTAAACTCCATCTGTGTTTCAAACAGTTCGTTAGCCTGGTTCGATAGCTATCTCACGGGACGCTCCCAATTTGTGAAATATGACTGCATCTCGTCACAACCCCTGTCTATTTTAAAAGGTGTCCCACAGGGCTCAATCTTAGCCCCAGTCCTATTTTTAATTTACATAAATGATATAGCCCTGTGGACCTGCAGGCATCCCATGGTCTAAGAGACAAGACAACCACAGGAGGGAAAGAACTTTTGTAAACATACCAAACAATATAGAAACATTCAGTTGAATAAAACACTGAGAGTACGCCTACTTTTCTTTTTCGTTTGAATTTTTTAACATCCAGCTAATTATGAGATATTACTTCATATGAGATAAGGAACGAACATAGTAATACTGATCTGACAGAACAATGCGATCATTTCACCCTACAGAAATCATAATATTTCAAGGAAACTTCATCTGATACTAAACCAGACAGATTTTTCAGCCTACTCCACATAGGCTACTTCTACTTGGGTTGTTTAGAGTTGATATTAATAATTATTTAAGCTAAAAAAAAAAGAAAAAAAAAAGGTTTAAAAACCTCCTAACATCATGAAAACCATGTTCAAACGGAGTCCAACATGTTCCTAAAGCAACAAAACTTATGCAGCACGTGAACACCGAGTTACCTCCAAAGTGTTCAGAAGTGTCAAGAGACAAATATTTCTCTGTAATAAGATGATTAAATTAAAGTCAGCATTTAATAAACTTAGAAAAAATTTCCACCGCTGGAAAATGATCACCATCACCTGCATGAATTTGCAGTTTAGTGACAAAGTCAGTATGTTCTCATGAGAACAGGGTACACCCAAGTGATTTAGCAACTACAGGCTTAGAAAAACTTATCTGGAGATAATGGTAGGTCACTTCTTTAGCAGGGTCAGGTTCTCAGCTGTCACCCTGAGAACTACGAATGTTTGATTCCATCTTTCTGTTTGAGATCTCATTAATTTCCAGTTAAACATTTACATTAGATTTGTGTAACAAATAGTTAGATGTGTAAGATGTCCTGCATTTGCTGTTACTGGTGAGCTGTTAACTCAAATGTGGAGTAAATTTTCTCAGCAGCAAAAGACTGCAGCGCGCACGCTGCAATGTAGTCGAGAGCTATCTTTCCACAAAGCCTTTTAGGGGTGCAATGCAATTGTCCAACCAGGAACTCTAGAAAATAAGCCAACTTTCTGATGAGTTACTCTGAAGCGGTGCAATGTAATGCTGCACTGTACAAACATGTTTAGTGTGATAAGTCAAAGGTGAAAGTGGATAACATTAAACTCTGCTCTTCAAAGCTTCAATAAGCCAGTTCACACATATTCCTGATTTACAAAAAATAATGTTGATATTGCAACATTCCAAAATATTGGACCTGAACCCGATTTAATGTCCGATTGTAGTTAAGCTGTTAACCAGCAAACAAGGCCTGAGTTTAAAAAGTAGGTTTCCTAAAGAAGTTTATTCAGCCTTAAAGACTTCAGACTCTGCTCAATCCATCCTTCATTTGAAATCAAAACACAATAACCTTAACTGAGGTGACTTTGTGGTAAGATTCAGACATGAACAATTGTTCGATTTTAGGAGTAGACCGTGTGGAACGAACAGGTGAGCATGCAAAGGAAATATACTGATCTCCTGGGGAGTCAGGATTAAATATAATAAAGATGTTCAAAGTCTAATCTTTCTGGCATCTTGGTTACGGTTGTGACATGTTTGTTTGTTTCCATTTGAATTTGAATTTTCCATTTAAATCTTATTGAATCGTTGGCTGAATGCCGTGTATCGTATCGTGAGCTTAGTGTATCGCTACAGCCCTACTCCTAATGGAGCAAGTTGTTGCAGACTGCCTTTGAACCAGGTTGTGGTCAGATTTCCCTAGTGGTGAGAAGGATGTGACTCTGTATGACTTCTGCACATTAACATACAGCAGGTCAATTGTCCTTTTGTTTCTTGTCGGACAGTCATCTTACTTATTATCGACTTGAGCTGTTGATATTCTAAAATATTGTGTGTTGAATGATTGTTTATTTTTAAGTGAATGGGTAAGAATCTACCAGATTTGTTGCCATATTCAAAGTTCTCCAAGCAAAGTCTTTGCACCATGCAGTCTTTGATTATGTGGGATTTGATAGTGGCACTTTTTGGCCAGATGACATGGAGCAAGTAATGATTGTAAACTCATGAATGCAGTCTTTATGAAGCAATATGTCACTTTTAAAGTTTCAGTGAAACCTAAGAGACTTTGTATTTTTACACTTAGGCCCCTTTCATATTGCTTTCAGTTAATCTGGTGACAGCTGAAATTATCTGGTGCATATTCAAGCTTAGCTCAGCTGCGTCTCAAAGAATGTCCGACCGGGTGAAACAGACTCCTGAAAGAAAGTTCCACCTGTTAGAATTCCACGCTCCCGCAACTCAGGTCTTGTATAAAAAAACAACAAAAAAAAATTGTGATTATCATATAACCACTTTTACTGTCTCTTAGAAAAAAAGAGACTAAAATACAGAAGCACAGTAGTGGTGAGTTTATTTAACATATGATCAGCTGTTCAGTAATGCAGTAAATACAGCACAGTTCTTGTAAATGAATGAAAGAGAAGTGTTTTGATACTTTAGTTGAAGCTTTTACTCTGTCTGACCATATATCAGTATTTGCTCTTGCTCCTATCCACTTCTGTTTTGCTCAGAACAATGCTCCACGTTTGTTAGCTTTATGAGAATTATTGTGGCAGTAAACAGTAAGTTAAAAGTACTTAAGCTGTATGAGCTCACAAAAGTCTTAGTCTCAGGAGTGGGGACAGGGACAAGTTCAAAGAGTAAGTACAACTTTAGCAAGGCGATAAGAGATGCTAAACTACAGCACTCTGAGAAGCTACAAAACCATTTATCAGCTAACGACTTTGCTTCTGTCCAGAGAGGGCTCAGACCGATAACGAACTATAGACCTACAGCCCCCCTCTCCACAAACAACCTGCGACTGGCCAACCAGCTTAATGAGTTCTACTGTCGCTTTGAAAGACAATGGAGTAGACCTGACACTATCCTCCATGACACCTCTCACCAGCCACATCCCAGGAACATGGCACAACAAGGCAGCAGGACCTGACTCTCCCCATCCACCTTGAAGCACTGTGCTGATCAGCTGTCTCCAGTGTTCACAGACAATAGCCGCATTCGGACAGAGACGTTCTAAGAATGCAGTTCTAAGAACTGTCCACCTCAAATTTCGTTCTATGAACTGCCCTTCCCCAGGGGAACTGTTTCATTTTGCATTCGCACATGAGTCAGGGACCTTGACAGGGACTGATGTGATGCAATAGTGATGTGTTATACTTTAGTGTCACACTCAACAACCAAACAAAACCCTCGAAAAGTAAGGGGAGAAGAAAACGACACTACCAAGAAGCTAATATGGAGAGCGAGGAGGCCACCGTGTTAATGATCTGCATGATGGTAATATTAATCACGGATGATCACATCAGGTGTCTAAGATCGAGGCTGGAAGAGCGCACAATGAGAGTCAGGAGATGAAGAGTTGAGCAGCAGGTGATACTTCTTTGTTTCATGAAGGAAAGAAGGAGAGCAGAGCCCCGCAGACTAGACATGCGCCAGTTGTGTCTGCGTCGTATGAGTAAACATTTCAGACGAGTGGCTTAGCCACCAACCACCAAACACCTACATCACCTACATGTGTTCCTATGGA
Source organism: Leuresthes tenuis (assembly GCF_036924035.1). Classification (NCBI taxonomy): domain Eukaryota; kingdom Metazoa; phylum Chordata; class Actinopteri; order Atheriniformes; family Atherinopsidae; genus Leuresthes; species Leuresthes tenuis. Next base: position 22,343,246 of record NW_027325374.1, on the reverse strand, counting down.
ACCCAGACCCTGCCTCGAAGAAGGAGCTAAAATGGTTATAGGAACTGAGGGCCATGGTCCCTAGTTCCTGTATGTCCAAATGCGCAAAAAAAACGTCCCTATTCCTGAGAAGGTTAACAGGAACTGCAGAAGGTTTCGACAGTGGGAATGCGCCTATTTTCAACAGCTCACTGGAGACTTGCCACATGCCAGCCTTCTTCAAGACCTCCACCATTATCCCCATCCCTAAAAAACCCAAGGATCACAGGACTTAATGACTACAGACCTGTTGCCCTGACCTCTGTTGTCATGAAGTCCTTTGAACGCCTTGTCCTATCACACCTCAAATCCATCACAGATCCACTCCTGGACCCCTGCAGTTTGCCAACAGAGCCAACAGATCTGTAGACGACGCCATCAACTTGGCCCTCCACAGCATCTTGACTCTGCAGGAACCCACGCCAGGATCCTGTTTATGATTTCAGCTCTGCCTTCAACAACATCAGTCCGGGTCTTCTTCAGAACAAGCTCTGCCAGCTGAGTGTACCTGACTGCACCTGCAGGTGAATCACATACTTCCTGTCCGACAGGATGCAACACATGAAACTGGTCTGTCAAGTTCTTGAAGTTTGCAGATGACACAACCCTCATCAGACTCCTCTCTGGTATCGACAAGTCTGCCTACAGGTGGGAGACTGATTATCTGGAAACCTGAGGGGTGTTCCACGAACCTGGATAAAATGATAGCCTCGCTGATCTCGATAAGTCTGGCTCATGTAAGAGAGAGTTCCGTTCCACCAATGTAGCTTATTTGAATGCCCGCTGAGTTACCATGGTAGTTTGTGCCGCTGAACTAGCCTGCTCCTGGGCAGGCTTATATTCAAGCTTAGCTCAGCAGCGTCTCAAAGAATGTCCGACCGGGTGAAACAGACTCCTGAAAGAAAGTTCCACCTGTTAGAATTCCACGCTCCTGCAACTCAGGTCTTGTTTAAAAAACAAACAAAAAAAAAATTGTGATCATATCATCACTTTTACTGTCTCGAAAAATCAATGAATCAATCAGTCAGTGCCAGTGCAACTAAAGAAATACAACTATACAAGTACTGAACATGAAATTAAATGAAAGAGAACATGATATTCATTTAAACTAATTGATACCTTCTTACATCTCCGTCCCACATTTCACAAATACCCGACCTACACCCAGACTCAGAAAAATGGGGGACAGGTCCTTTCAGGCTGCTGCTCCACAATGGCCGGTAATGTAAAACAACCTAATGGCTGACGTATTTGCGTTAAGTTCATCAACTCCGTCAGGCTTCCCCAATGTTATCTGTGCACTAGACTGTACCCATGTACGCATCCAGGCCCCTGCTGGACTATGTAGTGGAGGCTGACTACGTAAATGAAAATTTTTTCCATAGCCTAAATGTACAGGTACATATTGGGGATAATTGTCCATAGACTCTGAACTGGATTTCATTTCGAAAAACACCACATCAACCCGTTTGATTAATGTTGAGCGTTGTTACATTAATGCCCTGTCAAACCAAGCACCTCATCATTGACTCCTATCCTCCATTCATACAGATGATCTGTGATGGAGGTAATTTAAGTTCCAACATTGTGGATTAATGGCCGGGATCAGTTCATGATTCTAGGATCTTCCGAGCATCCTCACTGGCACAGGTTTGCTCAAGGCGCAAGAATTTTACTTACCCGAAGGAGCGTACTTTTCAAGTAAGATGTATATAGCATGGGCATAATTTTGGTAATCTAATGAGGTCAGGTGTAGAGGTCATCTTAAGGAATTTAAAGTGCTCGTCCTACTTTATTGTAGATAGCCATATAAGGCACATATTGCATTAAATATCCAAGTCTTAACACACATATATCCAGCCAACATTTATTTTATTCTGCAGGAGAGTTCAATGGTGTCCTGCTTTGGGACAGAGCAGGTTCCAGTGCCTGAAAGGACTCAGAGTTTCTCCTGACACAGTGAGGGACCTATACAGGGACACATATTTCCTTGTTCACAGTGGGGTCATGGCACCCCACTGTGAACGTGCCTGTGAGCAACGAAGTGTGTAGGTAGTGATAGTAATGTGAAGAGTTACTTACTTCACTCTTTGCTGCTGGAATTGTGTTTCTGTTGCAACCTACAGTAAAGTGTATTGGTGATAATTAGGCCTATTGGTATAGAATGTGTAGACTGCAGACACATCCAAACCGTTTCCCATTTTTAATAATAAATAGTCTACCTGAGGCATTTATGTGTCTACAGACTGTTTCATCATTGAATGCCCGAGATGTGCTGGGGCCATCAAACTGCAAACAGAGAAACACTGCAGTTGTTGAAGTAGGCGATCACAGGATGCATGAGATGATTAGTATTTCCATCGAAAGAAAATTAAATTGAATACAACTACTCACACATGGTTTAGGGATGTCCTCTGTGGTCTGGGGATGAAGCAGGCAGATGGTGTGTCCCACCACTGACAGATATAGGCTCACCATCATTATCATTAAAAGGCTGACAATTTGAGGGAAAGTGATCAATACCTTCTACACACTGATCCCATACACTCTTGTGAACATATCCCGAGGAGGTCCCATCCCTCTATTACTTCTACCAGTGATTGCCCTCGATTGCTGGTTAGAGCAAGTTCCTCTGCTGGTGTGAGATTTTCAGGTAGAGGACCCCCACCAGTGGCAGAGGCCTCTGGCTTTTTTTTGGTAGCTACAGTGCAACATATTTACAGCTCAACACTTTTTTTTGGACAAACACATTTCTTTAAAGGCTACTCTGAAATATGTTCTTGTACTTTACTTTCGCCTGCTGCCAGGTACACTTTTGGCTGTTAAGATTGTTCATGTTGAGATGTAACAGTGAAGAATTAATATGTGGGTCACACACTCACGATAATACAGTCACAAAGTATGAGGATGCGTGTTGATTATTGGGTTATTAATAAACTGAGCAGGGCTGGTATATTTGTGCAGTACATCTCATACTATTTATCGCAGCTGTATTACCTTTCCTGGTGATCACACTTTTAACCATCATACAGCTCCATCAGCATTAATTTTCTCATAATTTTCTCAGCAGCTTTTTGTTCAGCTGCTGAGAAAATTACAGCTCTTGTCTTGCTCTCCTTGTCTCACATCTCTTTTTTCCACCATTCACTAGTCAGGGCTTCTTACGTTCCTCGGGCACTCACGCAAGCTTTGTAAGCCTCACTATGCATGAATCAGCCTCGATTAGATGCAGCTGAAATGTCTTTGTTGAACGACTTGAGGCTTAATTGGGAGATGGTGTTAGTCTAAGCAAGGCTTTCCCGATACAGCCTGGCTTTCTTTAGCTACGTTCGTGGAACACCCCTCTGGTGCAAGAAGAACAACCTACTGCTCACCACTGTCAAGACAGTGGAGATGGTTGTAGATTTTAGGAAGAACGTAACCCCACCTGCCCCCATCACCCTATGTGAATCCCCAGTAAACATTGTGGAGTCCTTCTGCTTCCTGCGTTCCATCATCACCTGAAGTGGGAGCTGAACATCAGCTCCCACTTCAGGTGATCCTGGTGGTCCTGGGTGATGATTAGGTGCTGAACATCAGCTCCCTCATCAAAAAAACCCAGCAGAGGATGTAGTTCCTGAGGCAGTTGAAGAAATTCAACCTGCCAAAGGCGATGATGGTGCACTTCTACTCTGCCATCGAGTCCATCCTCACCTACCTCAAACTCACAAGTCTCCAGGATTTGTACTCTTCCAGGACCCTGAGGCGTGCAGGCAAGATTGCAGCTGACCCCCACTAACACTGACCCCTCACCCCCACAACCCTCTACACAATACATTTATGTCTGTCTACACAATACCTGTACATACTTGTTCCATTGTTTCACTTTTTACTTTCTGTTCTTATTTATTGTTTTTATTTAATTATCCAGAAAACAAAGCACCAGCACACCACAACAAATTCCTTGTATGTGTAAACCTACTTGGCAATAAAACTGTTTCTGATTCTGATCTTCTTACAACCCACTGACAATACAGAGACAGAGTGCTCAAATAAACAGCATGGTTTTCTAGAGTTGATAACAGCTATGCTGCTGCTGTAGTGCAATTTAACTCTCATAAACATAACACTGAGAATTCGGTAAGCTGAAATATGTAGGAAAGTGTTGTTTTGCTGCATTCATTCACTGCTTGTTTGTTGTACACAAAAACTGCGTGCTTGGTTCTATATTATTAGTTACTGGTGACACATCATTGTCAGTAAAGTATGAAAAAAGCCTTTAAGCCACTGCTCTACATTTACAGAAAATATTGCTCATGCTCTGTCACTTTCATAGGTTTAGGTTTATGGTTAGGTTTATGCATTTAGCAGACGCCTTTATCCAAAGCGACTTACAAATGAAGATATAACAAGCTATATAAAAAGCTAACAAACTACATAGAAGGAACCCACTAGTCAGACTCTGTCAGAGGTGACAGAGTAGAGATAGAGTGCATGCATAGAGGAAAGTACAGAAAGATAAAGTGCAGAGATGGGTATATCCTAATGAAGGTTAAGGAACATTAACAGAAAAGTTATCAACGTGCAAATGACTGAAATATTATTACTTTAATAAGATTAAAGCCTTTAATGCTACTTTCTCTTGTGTGAAGAAAACTTTAGATTGTCTGTCAAGCTTTTGTGCTGTGGTGGATTGAAAGTGTCATAGTTCCAGCTGCTAGTATGATTGCTAACATGAATGTTTATTTTTTGTACCCCAGAGGTTGCCTCAATCTCAGGAAGCATCGATGATGTCATAGAGGATGAGCCACTCTGAGAAAGCCAACAGAGGTATTTCCTGTCACAAGTGCGACAAAATGAATCTATCACAGTTGTGTTTTGCAAAAAATCTTGCCTCCTCTTATGTGCAAGGACTAACCATTGCACCACATGAGCTGAATAGTTTTCATATGCATAAATCCTAATTGTGGGCTCTTATCTGCTACACTCTTTACAGCCATGTTCACTTTTTTTCACACTCTTTATGCTGTTCTCTTGTGCTGCTTGGCTGAATTGTAATGCTACTATAGTTTATGTTCAAGAAAGAGAGTGTTATTGTAAAACCGTGACAAAACTGATATGTCAGTGGTAACAGAGGGAATATCGTTGGTTGCTAATGTTTCTCATTTTGTCTCTGTAATTGTATCTTTGTTTAAATTGATGAGACTAAGTTGATTGTTTTGAATGTAAGAATTAAAAACAAATGGTATAATTGAATGCGATTATTCAGTTGTGTTTAGTATGGAAATATGGCATTTAATGTATCATAAGCTTAGGCCATAAAATGTTTTTTTAGTTGTATGTAGGATTGCTCTGTATTTGCAATAAAGAATTTGTTTTTATTTCACAAGTAAAATAGTTTGTCTTTTACTCTTTATTTTTTCCATATTGATAATGCATATTTAAAGACAAAAATATTATAAATAATGAAGAGCGAAATGTCAGAATATGAAATTGACTACAAAGCTACACCGCTTTTACTGAAAAATTTGTTCCTCTTCCTCATGAACTGAAGAGGAATTTCATTCATTTATTCAGCAGTCCTCCGTTTTGCTTTTATATCAGTCTATGAGCCCATTCGTGATTGACCAATCACACGAAAGTAGGTTACGCATGCTCATGCGCAAAAGCTCTGAAGTAATTTGTTGATATCCTGCTTGGCAGTGTTATTTTGGACTCCAGTGTGTCGTAGCTAAACTAATCCCCAGTGTGGGAGTTTTATTTGCATTGGAAAACTGTGCCAGCTGAAACGTCATCTATATGAAGAGCTGATGGAAGACACAAGAGATTTGGTGAGTGAGTTTAAAACAATTTCGGGCCGCGAGCCTCCGGCTCCAGAGGATTTTTAAGCTAGCGCTGCTCCTTTGTTGTTAACTGCTTTCGGTCGCGAGGTTGTGCTTTAGCCAGTGTTAATTTTTCCAAAAGCTCTAAAAAACAAAAACAAACAAAAAAACAGTAAAAGAAGTACAACAAGCAAACATCTGTGTTAACTTAAGATGAATATATGCTTATTTAATACGTATGTGAAAATCCCCACTGCTTTTGTTTCTTTTGTGAAGACAGGAAAAACAGGGTTCCCCTCGCTCATTGTGCTAGTGCTAGTTAGCACGCACAGCAGGTCTAGCTATTTCAAATAAGACCATCTCTGACTTACTTTTATTTTTTAGTCCATTTTGCTATCGTGTATATTAATTATCTGCCTCGAATGTCTGCATTATTTTCCTCTTGGAACTTTCATTCGTTACACTCTAAATGCTAGCGCAACCATTTCAAATTTCACCTGTGATTATGAGAAGAGGAAGTAAACCGACTGTGAACGGAATATTTTAACACTCTTCGGATACTTTATATCTACAGAGCAAAACGACGCTGATATTCACGACCATAGCTGTGGTTAAATTAAATTTATGTAAAACAATTTAATTAAGAATTTCTTATAGGTTTAACAGCCAACATTTCAGGTCCAAAATAACAAAGCAGATGACCAAATGGAGAGAAGATATTTTAAAATTGAGAATAATTTAAAATATAGAATCCTGAACTGGAAAGTGGAAGTCGTTGTTTGAAAGTGTTCCAGACCGAATGCCCATCAAGTGAGAATGATTTATTATTTTATTAGTCATTAATAAATCAAACATTATGCAACTAATGTTTGTGAGAACAACATTTTTTTTACCGAGAGTTTCTGCGTAGTAGAAATGAATATGATCATAAATGTTTGATCTTTGGACTAGCGGTTGAACATAACTTTTAACATGCATTCAGCCTCTATTTTGTTGTCTTGTGAAGGCTGAACGCACCCCACGTTCAGAGCGGAAGAGGAGAGACTCGTTTGGGATGTTTGATGGCTATGACAGCTGCAGTGAGGAGTCAACTAGCAGCTCCAGCTCGGAGGACAGTGAGGATGAGGTGGTGCCCTCCATTCCTGCCAGCCTGCCCATCATCAAGAACAATGGTCAGGTCTACACTTACCCTGATGGCAAAGCTGGAATGGGTCAGTAATGGAAATGTGTTTATTTGTATGTACCACTGAGATTTAATTTTGTTAGTGAGAACTGTTTGGTTTTCACAGCCACCTGTGAGATGTGTGGAATGGTCGGAGTACGAGATGCTTTTTACTCCAAAACTAAACGCTTCTGCAGTGTATCTTGTTCCAGAAGTTATTCCTCAAATTCTAAGAAAGCGAGCATCTTGGCAAGACTCCAGGTGCGCACGCCTACACACACACACACACACACACACACACACACACACACACACACACACACACACACACACACACACACACACACACACACACACACACACACACACACACACGTATGTATGCAGAATACATATATATGCCGTAAATTCTGGGCTATCGGGCGCACCTGAATATAAGCGGCACCCTCTTAAGTTTAAAAAGAAAATCCATTTTGTTCATGTATAGGCCGCACCGGATTATAAGCCCTGGGTGTCCACATTGTAATATGAGATATTTATACAGAAATGTGGTTATGATGTTGTTACATGGATTTTTAAACTTTTAATTAAATGTTTTTTTCCCGAACAGTGCCTGTAACACCGATGTTTTATTTATTTATTTATTTTTTTAATCATACAATTTCATTGGACCACTACTATTCGTTAATTTTATTGATCTAATGTTACGAGGCAAAATGTTTTTGGTGGCATGAAAAAAAAAAAGAAAGAAAAAAAAACATATTAGCCGCACCGTATTATAAGCCACGGTGCTCAAAGCCTGGGAAAAAAGTAGTGTCTTATAGTCCGGAATTTACGGTAGATATGTGTATATATCTATATATACAGTGGTGGGAAAGGGTTTGTACCCTTTTTTTTTTATTTTTTGTACGTTTGTCACACTTAAATGCTTCAGATCAAACTAATTAAATATTAGACAAAGATGACACAATTAAACACAAAATCCAGTTTTGTAAATGAAGGTGTTTATTATTAAAGGGAAAAAAAATCCAAACCAACATGGCCTTGTGTGAAAAAGTGATTGACCCCCTAAACCTAATAACTGGTTGGGCCACCCTTAGCAGCAACAACTGCAATCAAGTGTAGCACTTTAAGTGCTTTCTTTACCCTGTTTATAGTATTTGGTTATAGCAATGTAGTTACCTTTACTTTATATACTACAATGGAGGGTCACTTTTTCACACTGGGCCATGAAGGTTTGTATTTTTTCCCCCTTAATAATAAACACCTTCATTTAGAAACTGCATTTGTTTGATGATATGAAACATTTAGGTCTGTCAAACATACAAAAAATAGGAAATCAGGAAGGGGAGGAAACGCTTTTTCACACCACTGTAACTACATAGATATATATATCTACATAGATAAATAGTTAGAGATATAGATATGTAGATAGCTTATCTTAGTATACCAGTTTATGTAAGATCAGTATCTGATTGCACAAATAATGATTTCTGCTTTGATTCTTACAAGGGCAAACCTCCAACAAAAAAGGCAAAAGTCTTACAAAAACAGCCTCTGATGGCAAAGTTGGCGGCTTACGCCCAGTACCAGGCAAGTCAACAGAACCAGGCCAAGTTAAAAGCCAGTGAGTAATCAAAAATCAGTCATGAAATTGAATGGTCTAACAGATTTCAGATTTTCTCCAGCTCTACACTCTCTCGTTTCTATTAGTCGTCTCCACAGAGAGCTTTGACTGGGGAAGGTATATCTGTAGCAATAACACGGTTGGAGCTCCTGTCAGCTGTTTTAAGCATGTAAGTAAAAGCTGGACTTCAGATGGTGACTAGTTATTTTATGCTCTTATGGTTGAATAACGTCAGTGCTTCCTTTGTGGATCAGGCCCCTATGGGGACATCCTGGGGAGACATAGAAGAAGGAGTGAGGATTGAAGTGCCCAACTCTGATACCAACCTCTCCACTAAGGTGTACTGGATAGCAGAAATTATAAAGCTAGCAGGTATGCCTACAACAAAAAATGACAAATCAACTCTTATATAGGGCCTGATATTCAGTTGTCAAAATAGGGGGAATATTCCCCATACCTGCTTCACAGGTGGGGTATCATCTGTGATCTCAGCTGCAGGTCTATTTGCTGTCCAATACATACTTCAGATCACATTTTGTTTGTTGCATTTCTCCAACTTAAGCATTTCTCTTAACTATATAGAGTGTTATAAATTGTTACCACTTTTCCTCTCCTCTCTTAAACTTAGCTCACGCTTAGTTATATTTTCAAGTTGCAGGCCCACAACAGTGGCAAATCATTGCTTCAGATGGCGGTTCTCAATTACAGTGTGTGAAAGCCTTTTTCCCACTTCGGTTGTGCCTTATCAGTTTGAAAAAAAAAAAAAAAAAAGACTTCCTTGTTAATCCACCGCTGTTCCCTTTAGTAATTCACACATGCCAAACAGAGGAAGCTCAGCCCTACATCGCTGTGTCCTTTTATTAAGCTGATGTTGTGGATTCAGGTGAGTTACAAGAGCTCTGTTGGTTAGAGTCACATGTTCCGAGATGCCGGCTTGGAATGCGTGAGCAACGAGGCTTACCCATTTCACCTCTGTTACAATTGACCTTACTGGCAGATAAACTTCGACCCCCTATTCTGCCTCTGTACTTTTATCACATCACTCAGTGCACAATGAAGATGCATCATTCCTTAAAAAGGTATATTTGAGAGAGACTTATGAAAGAGCAAGAAACAGGGCCAGAAGCTTGGGCCTCGTGGCCCCATTTCTTGCAAAACCTGGAAGAGGAAAATATCAAACAGTTACAATACAATAACAAATTGTAGATGATGAAGAAACTATGGTCTGCTCGGAAATCTAATCAGAATTTGGTGAAAACTTGGCTTGGACTCTAATGCTTACTTGATGTTTCTAACCTCCAGAGAGGTGAGCTGTGGAGAGAAACTCACTTTTTCTTCAACTACTAAGTGAAAAATCGTGCGTGGCCTTCTGTCACAGATCAGCTGTATATCATGAACACACTATCACTATAACTTCAGAATTTCTCATCATGAGAAACATGTTTTATAGTGTGCCAATACAATGTTCAATGACACTTAGAATTGTAACTTGTACTCAGATTGAATTTAGTGTTGCGCTGCTTGTTAGACTTAAACATGTATTTGAACATCCTAACAGTGTGCCTTGAAAAAGTCTTATTTTTCATGATTTCTGTTTTGTTGGCTTAACTTCTGTTTAAGTTTGCACGCTGATTTAGATTTAAAATGACATATTTTTTAGTTATCTTTTTTGAGCTATTCTCTTTGAATAGTTGTAGTTTATTTAACTAATTGTTGTTTACATATCTGCAGTGCGCATGGGGAAATGTATAATGTGGGGGCATATACTTCATTAACATGAAATCTTAGCTAATTTTACTGTATCTTGGTTGCTTAAGTTAATGTCTGTAGTTTTTAGGTTGTAATAGATATCAAATCCATTTTAACAGTGGAACATGCACTCTGCCACACAACTTTTGTAGTCAGTGGTCACCTGTAAAATATTCTAAAATAAAACTGCTGTAAGATCTGGCGCAGGAACAGCAGGCCAGCATTTCCACTCAAACAGCATTATGTTCAACATAATGCAATATCAGAATTGAAGAAAAAAAATCAATATGACAATCAGGAAGGCGGGTGTATTATTATTTTTCTATTCTATTTCTATTTTTGTATTATTTTGGTTTAACACTTAGATATGTGCCTGGCATAGTGAGTGTGTTAAATGCTGTGCCAGAAAAACTTTAGAAATGTCCAGATGAAGCACGTAAAGAATGTTTCTCTCATTGGAATTGCTCTATATGTTTATAAACTACAGACTCCTGATAACATTTATCCATAATGAAACCAACAAAGAATGGTGCATTTATTTTGACCTATAATACGCCTCATAAATCATTGCAATGAGTGACAATGACCAGGAGATTCCGTTTATTAAGCTGTGCACATTCCCATGGTGGACATGCAGTTCTCGGTATAATGGCAGTTGTGGTGCACAAAATTACTTGTCTGCTAGCTAGCTATAAATATGCTTTCCAGGACAGAAGTCAGTCCGTCTTGCAGTGTTTCTCTTTATTCTTCATACACTCTGTGCTGCATTCCGTACTGAATTTCAGACCCTGTAATAGTTTCAGTTTACAATATTTCAAACCTTAGTAGCAGTAAACAACTACTTGCTGGCATGGGAAAATGGAGCTGTGTATTTATGTTCTCACCCCTCTCCCTGTGTTTATCAGGTATTTCCGGCTCATAAACTATACTTTTTGAAAACTAGTTGGTTAAGAACCTATTCTCAATTGCAGTGATGTCCTGACCAAGAGGCGGCAGAAAAGAGCAAATTATACAAACAACATAAAAAAAATTTTAACTCATAAAGTCTCTCGCGGTTGCTATGCACCAGCCTTATCGGCAGCAAGTCTGTGTGGCTCTCAATTTTGTTCGTCGTTTACATATTTATATGTATTTTTTTATTTTTTATCTAAACATTTTTTAGTGATCTCCTTTTTACTTACATTTCGTTTTATTTATTATTATTTGACAATGTGCACTGCTACCAGTACTAGAGCAGTGTACACAAGAGAAGAACTGTTCGCACCGTCAAGGATTGATCTTAGAATTAAACATCCAATTCTGACTGAGCTAAAAAAGCTGTACCGTGGATGCAGAGCTGGAGCAAAACGAAAGGCAAAGAGGGGAGGTACAAGCCTTCTCAGCCCTCTGTGATTATGGGAAACGCTAACTCGCTACCTAACAAGTGTGATGAGCTAGTAGCGCTTGTGCCTAACCAACGGCTGTATAAGGAGAGCAGGTTAATCTGTCTGTCTGAGTCCTGGCTGAATGACAACACACCAGACTCGTGTGTGTGCGTGTGTGTGGACATACCCGGTTTCACAGCCGTACAAGCGGATCATGACCGGAGTACGAGCGGTAAGCGGAAAGGCTGTTTCTTAATCAGCTGTTTTTTAATCAGAGATGATACCGTTGCTAGGATACAGACCCAGCATCCTGAGGCATTCATTGCAATCACAGGGGATTTCAACCACATCTCTCTATCCTCCTGCCTGACTGGCTTTGTACAGTATGTGGACTGTCCAACACGTGGAGAAAAGACATTACATCTGGTTTATGCTAATGTGAAGGAGGCTTACAGGGCAGTGTCTCTTCCACCACTTGGCAGATCTGATCACAGCGTGGTCTATCTACAACCCACATTCGGACCTTGTTTACAAAGACTTCCTGTTACTACCAGATCTTTCAGGAAGTGGTCACCAGAGGCCCGTGATGCATTGAGAGACTGCTTTGATGTCACAGACTGGGCTGTACTGCTGGAGGAAGAAGAAATGGACATTGACATGGACAGGAGGGTCAACTTCTCGACTCATACTGGTGCCCAAATTAGGGCAACCTGTGGCCTGTGACTATAGACCGGTGGCTTTTGCATCTTATATCATGAAGACCTTGGAGAGATTCCTTGTTCGTCGCATGAGATTGCAGGTTGCTGAGGATCTTGTCCCTCTCCAGTTTGCCTACCAGAAACACATAGGAGTGGAAGACGCGATTCTGTACATGCTGCATCAGGCATATGCTTATCTGGATGTGCCGGGTTCATATGTGAGACTCATGGTCAACACCATACGGCCTCCCATACTGAAAGACAAGATTCTAGGTATGGGTTTGGCCCCCTCCCTGACATTGTGGATTATAGACTACATGACTGCCAGACCACAGTATGTCAGGATGAGGAGATGTGTTTCTGGAACACGAGCATGCAGTACTGGGGCTCCTCAGGGTACTGTTTTGGCTCCTTTTCTTTTCACCCTGTACACATCAGACTTCAGGTACAACTCAGAGTCCTGCCACATACAGAAGAATTCTGATGATACGGCTGCTGTGGCATGTGTGTGCGGTAGACAGGAGAAGGAGTACAGGGACCTTGTGGAGTCCTTCTATGGCTGGACCAAAAATAACCTTTTGCTCCCGAACACTACCAAAACCAAAGAGCTGGTGGTAGACTTCAGGAGATCTAAAACTCCATACCAGTTAGTCTGCATTGATGGAGGGGATATGGAGTCTGTTCAGACCTGGATAATAAACTGGAGTGGTCCGCCAACATAGAAGCAGTGTACAGGCGGGGCCAGAGCTGTCTCTTCTTCCTGAGACTGCTCAGGTCCTTCAATGTCTGTAGTGCTATGATATGCATGTTTTATGAAACTATCATTCAGAGTGCACTATTCTTTGCTATTGTCTGCTGAGGGAGTTGCGCTACAGACAAAAACTGTAGGCGCCTGGACAAACTGGTTTTAAAAAAAAAAAAACGGCCAGTTCTGTTGTAGACAGAAGACTGGACCAGTACTTTGGAGTAACAGATGAGGAGGAAATTATATTCTGTTTTGGATAATAATAGACATCCTCTCCACAGCATCCTGGCAGGTCAGAGGAGCAGCTGCAGTGAGAGGCTCATCTCACTGCAGGACTGAGAGGTTCAGGAGGTCCTTTGTCCCCACAGCCATAAGGCTTTTTAACAGTGACTGCTGACATGTTCTTCTTATATTTATTTTATTTATTTCGTCATTGATTATTATTGTTGCTGTTTAATATGAAATCATTGTAAATATTTTTTTTTTTTTAGCTACTCTACTAATTTGAAGAATTTTTCTATTTCTATTTTCTTTCTATTCTAATACAGATAAGAAGAAAAAGGGCAAAAAAAAACAATTAAAACCATCATGACCATACTCGCAGAATAAATATATTACATTCAACATGGAAATCCCAAGAGCAAATCAACATTGGAAATGTTGAGTAGTAGGAAAGGTGTATAGGGGTTTTGTCAGTGATGGTTTTGTCAATTACCTGGTACCAATGCAACAACCTGCAGGAATGGATTGATGGCCAGTTAACAATTGAGTACAGATTGCAATGAGTGTTGAAAGGGAGCCCAGTAACAACACCCGATTGCCCTATGATAGATGACATCTTGTTTTTTGAGGTTTTTGGAGGCACTCCTGTAGATTCATAAGATTCATATCACCATAATCTAGAATGGGAAGGATTTTCATTTTCACCAGAGAGTGTTTTGCGGAATGAGTGAAGGAGGATTTGTTGCCATACAGGAAGCCGATTCTCTATTTGACTATGGAGAATAATCTATTGATGTTGATGTCAAAGGAGAGTGAACTGTTAAGGGCAGCGTTTCCCAGATTCGCTAATATTTCTTTTAAAAGTTAGTAAGCGCTTGAAACAACAGAGCTGGGCAAATCAGAACAAAACAAAAAACAGAAAGAGAAACATGAAACAGCACCAAGGTCCCTCAACAGACTGTCTTTGCAACGAAAGCCATTCTTACTCCGCAGGCATCTCCGTGAAGGGATTTGTAATTTGTAAGCAGTCCATGTAGTCTATTTTTCAACATAGTTAGATTTTTTTTTTTTTAATCCTTACAAATGTGTGTCTTCTAAGGTCAGATATATCCTCGACAATATCCGGCTGATAACATTGTCTGTGTTATTTTTATAGGCTTTGTTCAGTATTAAAGTTAACCCGGAGGATTCCTTTAGACCAGACTATCTGCAATATTTGACTTGCAGATATCAAAATAGATCCTGGTTCTCCAAACCAAGTTCTTCTTTTAACTTTTGGAAGCTTTTGATTGTTCCTCTGTCGAGTAATGTTGGTCATGTTGTTATTTCTATGTTTGTCCATTGTTTAAATTTGTTATCTAGGATCCCTGGTTTTAATGGAGGGTCGTTTACCATTTTTTGACCACTGTGTACCAGATTTCTAATGTGAACTTAGTTATTCGGTCAAGTAAGTTTGTGCTTACCTTGTATAAGTCCTTATTTGAAATCATACTTTGGATGTGGCATCCTTCCGTTCCTTTCTCAGTTGCTTTCTATTTTGCACTTTAACTTGAGTCACACCAGTATATCAGGGGTTGAATTTAAGCGACAGAGTAGTATTCTTGAAGATTTTGTAAAGCCATCCCCCCTTTATGGTGTATTTTATTCCTGGTTTTATTCTTGGTCTATTGATGATGGATGTGTAGATTTTGTATTCGCAATTCAATATTGAAATTGGACTATAATTTTCACAGACTTCTTTGTTTTTTCCTTTTTGGGGATTACAGTGATTTTAGCCTGCTTCCTCGAAGAAGGGATTTTGCCTGCTCTTTGTCTCATTGAAAGAGGCCTTTAATATGGGAGTTAACTCTCTTTTGAAAATTTTGTACCATTGCCTGCTAGTCTAGTCCCTTGTTTACCCTTCACCAGCTTGTTTACATCTTAAGAGAGACAATATGGTAGGAGTTAAGTTATGTAAGGATTAGTAACAATAACGACTGAAATTAAATCAATCGGGAATAATAAGATATTGATGTTTTTTTTTTCCTTATTAACAAAGTCCCACCTTAAACAGAAAGAACCACACAAGAGATCAATATCTAGTTCAACTTTTGCAAAAGGGGGGAGCCGTCGCTGCTTCAGCCACAGGTGTATGTGTCTAAGCAACCTCCAGCAATCTCCGACTCCCTCCCTGCAGCAGCCTGGTTTTATTCAAAGATAAGAAATGGGGAAGAGCTTTACAAAACAAAAGGTTCAATTCAATTCAATTTTATTTATATAGCGCTAGATTACAACAATTGTCATCTCAAGGCACTTAAGTAATACAGTCCAATTCAATTCATTGTAATCATAATCCAATTAATTTATATAGAGCCAATTCAAAAAATTAATATCCTAGCTAAGGAAACCAACAGATTGCACCGAAACTTGTCTTCAGTCCAATCTCCCGTCCTGAGCGTGCCTATGGCGACTGTGGAAAGGAACGACTCCCTTTTAACAGGAAGAAACCTCTGGCAGAACCAGACTCAGGAAGGGTGGCCATCCGCCTCGACCAGCTGGGGTTTGAGAAGACAGAAAAGAGGGAAAAGAGGGGGTAAAAACACCATAACGCCATTCAAAGGATATCTGTTGGAACAGGGAAACATACGTTAATAACCACAATAATGTCACATGTACATAAAATCAATTGTGAAATTAAACAGGGGGAAAAAGAGAGCAAAGTGAGGAAAGGTGTGACAGATGAGGTCCCCCAGCAGTCTAAGCCTATAGCAGCTTAACTATGGGATGTTTCAGGATTACCTGAGCCATCCCTAACTATAAGCTTTATCGAAAAGGAAAGTTTTAAGCCTAATCTTAAAAGTGGAAAGGGTGTCTGCTTCCCGGACATTTACTGGCAGCTTATTCCACGAGAGGGGCCTGATAACTGAAGGCTCTACCTCCCATTCTACTTTTAGAAACTCTGGGAACAACAAGTAAACCTGCAGTTTGGGAACGAAGTGCTCTATTAGGAAAATACCTTACAATTAAATCTTTAAGATATGATGGAGCTCGGTCATTAAGAACTTTATATGTGAGGAGAAGAATCTTAAATTCTATTCTGAATTTAACAGGGAGCCAATGAAGAGAAGCTAAAACTGGAGAAACATGATCTCTCCTGTTAGTTCTCATCAGAACTCTGGCTGCAGCATTTTGGATCAGCTGGAGGCTTTTCAGAGAATATGTGGGACAGCCCAATAATAAGGAATTACAGTAGTCCAGTCTTGAAGTAACAAATGCATGAACTAGTTTCTCTGCATCACCCTGAGACAGGATGTTCCTGATTTTAGCAATATTACGAAGGTGAAAGAAGGCAGTCCTAGAAACCAGTTTTACATGTGCGTCAAATTATAAATTCTGGTCAAAAATAACTCCAAGGTTCCTCACTGTAGAACTAGAAGCCAAGGAAATACCATCTAGAGTAACTATATAACTAGACAATTTCTCCCTGAAGCGCTCAGGTCCAAAGAGAACAACTTCAGTTTTGTCTGAATTTAAAAGCAGACAGTTCTGAGTCATCCAGGTCTTTATGTCTTTGAGACAGGCTTGTAGTCTGACCAACCTGTTGGTTTCATCTGGTTTCATAGATAAGTACAGCTGAGTATCATCAGCATAACAATGGAAATTTATGCCATGCTGTCTGATAATGTTAACTAATGGAAGCATGTATAAAGTAAAAAGAATCGGTCCAAGCACAGAACCCTGAGGAACTCCATGACTTACTCCAACGTGTGAGGAAGATTCTTCATTTACAAGAACAAACTGGAATCTATCAGACAAATATGACTTAAACCAGCCTAATGCAGTTCCTTTAATCCCAATAACATGTTCAAGTCTCTGTAACAGAATGCTGTGATCAATCGTATCAAATGCAGCACTGAGATCCAACAGGACAAGCACAGAAACAAGTCCGCTATCAGAAGCTAACAGGAGATCATTGGTAACTTTCACCAGTGCTGTTTCTGTGCTATGATGCACTCTGAATCCTGACTGAAACTCTTCAAACAGATTATTTCTATGTAAATGATCACAAAGTTGAACGGCAACTATTTTTTCAAGAACTTTAGACAAAAAATGGAGATTGGATATAGGTCGATAATTAGCCAACACTTCTGAATCAAGAGTAGGTTTTTTAAGTAAAGGTTTAATTACAGCAACCTTAAAAGTCTGAGGTACATATCCTATCAACAAAGACCAATTGATCAAATCCAATATGGAAGTGTCAATTAAGGGGAAAACCTCCTTGAACAGGTTGCATAGAAAGTTCAGAGCGTGTGACTCTAATGTTTAGACATGGAGACACATCTGCAAATTCAGAGTGTGAGACTTTGACGATAATCATTCAAAGAGATACATCTACAAACTAGTTTGAATCAGGCATTGTGTGTTGTAGTTTGAACTCAGTTAAACTCAGTTGACCACTGGAAGACTCTGTCCTTAAGCATTTCCCTTTGTTCATACGCACACACATTTCATCATCACATGATTGGAACTAATGCAGCATATGATCCATACCTGGCACATAGGATTTTTATGGTATAGCATATGAGTGCAATTAAAGCACAGGAATATAATTGTAACACAGGGTATATCATGAGATAACAACTAAAAACTCTAACAGATATTAAGTGGAAAAGTTATATGGGCCTTTCATGACATACACATCCTCTTACTATTACAGCGGAATCCATTAAAATAAGATGTAACATTTAACATCTAGGAATGCAACTTCTCTAATTTTACCTCTATTTCTCGAAAAAGTTTCTTTATTTTCTAAACTCCTGAAGTTTTCTTGTTGTGCAGTGGGACAGCTCAGTATGTGAGACTGCATCTCCCACCTTAAGAAAGCTAGAGATCAGATTTCTTGTCATGCATGAAATGAAAAAAAGTGTGACTTATACTTAAATACAGTATATCATCAGCAGCTGCTCCTCCATTGTTTACCCTGTCCTTTTAACCCATCCAGGTTGGCAACTGTTGGACACACACGGTCACACACTCATAGAGACAGATGCCATACAGTGGAGTAGTGGGCAACCAATCACAGTGCCCGGAGAGCATGACGGTATGGTACCTTGCTCAAGGGGACCTCTGGCAGGTGGACTGCCCCTCCAGGTTCACCAGCTTTTTTTGAGTGGCGAGTGGGAATTTGAACCACCAACCTTCCGATTACTGGACGACCCACTCTAACCACTGAGCCACACCTATTGCTATGACTTTATTTTCCGGACTATTAGTAGCTCCGAAGTATAAGTCGCATCAGTCAAAAAATGCGTCATGAAGAGGAAAAAAACATATATAAGTCGAACCTATTTAGCAATTTTTTTCCCAAAATCCAAGATCAGATCTCGTCCATGTTGATAATATAATCGTTGCAGTTACCTGCTTCTCACAGAAACTGTCGACCTTGGCTTGGAAGTCTCCTGGCTCTGATAGAGGCTGGTGCATTGCATGAAGCGGTAATCCTAAAAAGGCCCGCATGCAAAGTAATTTATATTCATCTCCTTGGCAAGTAACGGCGTGGAAATGTAACTGCCTTTTAACAAGCCTCTCCTGGCAGTACGTTGTTCAAGCACCCACCTGTGAACTCGTTCATCCAGCTCTGTCCATATTGCTTTCAGCCCGTGATTAGCTTTCTTTGTTAGCACATAGTTGTCACAAGCCTAGAGTGTCCTCTCGCGGCTGTAGATAGCAATGTTTACTCCTTGGTTCATGTCAGTCACTATGAATTTTACATTTAAAAACATGTTAAATTATAAATATTTTGTCGCACCAGACTATAAGTCACAGGACCAGCCAAACTATGAAAAAAAACTTATACTCGGGGAAAATACAGTACATCCTCAGCAGCTGGTCCTCCATTGTTTACCCTGTATCTGAATCTTTGTTCTGGAGCGCCAGACCAAAGTTTGATATTGTTTGTACCATTGCGAACACGAGCAATACTGCAGTGGTAACTAAGGCTTTGGCAAAAAACTACAGATGTTTACTTTGTTTGTGTGTTTGGTGAGAATGACATCAATTAGTGTTCCATTTTCTATAGATTTAGTAATCTGGCAGGAGCCTGTGCAATCAGGGAGAGCTGTACAGAAGAGGGAGGGTTGAGCATATTCCAGTTTAAATCACAGAATAACAAAATTTCAGAGGAAGTGCATGCAGCAATGAGTTTGTTAGAGCAGGCAAGGCACAGACAGGGGCAGATGGTGGCCAGTAATAGCCAGCAACGGTGAGAGAATAGTTCTTGAGAGATTAAGCTTCAGTAGCAGCAAAGTATACTGTTTGGTCACAGATTAAGATGATATGACAGTACATTGCAAACTGTCCTTACAGTAAATTGCATTGGACAGACTGCGCTGGAGTCTTGGGTCCTGTAAAGAATTCTACTAATGTTACCTAAATTTAGCAAACAGAGCGCAGTGAGGAGCAACGGTATTGTAAGTGTCGACATCCTTCAAATCCCCTGCATGAAAGGTACTACCACCAGTAGAGGTCCTTAGGCAAGTCTGACTTCCTACAAGTGTAAGCCGCTTTGGACAAAAGCGTCCGGTAAAATACGAGGCAATGTGAGTAGTGTAAACTGAAGAACTTGCTGTGTTAATTTATAATTGGAGACAAGCTAATGATACCACACAGATAAACAGACAGGTTACATGTTGGGATGTACTGACATTTTGTAATGTACTCTGTAGTGGATGGGAAGCCAGTGCAGCTGAGTTAGCAATTGAGTGAAATTAGATATTTTGAACATTTTGTTAGCAGACTGAGAATGATCGAGAATGCTGTTTTATCCTAAAGTGGCTGTAAGTTGCTTAGCCACAAATTTTTCTAAAAACTTAGCAATAAATGGTCATTTTGAAATGGGTCTGTAGCTGCTAAAAAGAGAAGGATCAAGCTTAGTTGTTTTTAAGAGTGAGTGGATTACAGCATTCTTGAAATAAACAGGGACTTGATCAGACACCAGGGAATAGTTCATTATAGTGAGCACATATGAAAGACATCTTTGAAAAGGAATGTAGCTAACATATCAAGAGAACAGAATAATGCTTTCACTGAATCAATTAATCTGACCAGCTCAGATAAAGAGCTGGGTAAAAAACAGAGTTGCAGGCCGAGCTCGACTGGGAACAGACTTCGAAGAAGCTGAGGGAGAAATATTGCTTCTCAGAATAGACTTTTTCAATGGGAACATTTTTTTCCCAATCCTCATTAGAGATAATTGGGACAGCAGGAGGAGTAGGAGTAACAATATCACTAACGGTTTTGAATAGCACCGTAGGATTATCTCTCCTCTTGGAAACCAGGTTTGAGAAATATGCAGCCCTCGCATCTTTAACTGTATTGTTAAAAGAAACTAAAAGATCCTTTAGGTGGAGCAAATGAACATCCAAGCCAGTTTTTCTCCATAAGCGCTCAACTTTCTTACAAGAATGTTTTAGAAAGTGAATACTGTCATTTACCCATGGGAATTACTTTAAAACAGCAATTAGTCTTGTTTTAACAGAACAGACTTTAAACACACCAGCAGCGAGAACTGACCTTATGGCAAACAGGAGAGAGTGGCACAAAAAAAAAAAAAAGTTAAAAATAATACAGTGATGTTCAGAAATAAAAATGTCCAAAGACTAAATACAGTCAATATTTAAACCTCAAGTAAAAGCAAGGTCCTGTGTGTTACCTTTAACCTTCAGTAAAATTAAAAGAATCCATGACATTGATTTAAAAACTGAGCAAAGAGGTCAGAGTAGTCATCAACATCTATATTAAAATCACCAACTACATGCTGATTGACCAGCTTCATGGTTTCCTTTAAAAACAGACGGTTTGGGTCAGGCGGACGATATAACCACAGCACAGTGAAAAGGTTTTTTTATTCTCGACTTTAAGCAGCTGTAGTTCAAACGATGAAAAGTGACGGACATTTGCCTAACCAACTCCCAGAGAGCATAGCAAGACCTTAACTAGATGTCCGAGGTTGGCCAATGAAGGAGTAACCACCTGGGCAGAGTTCAATGAAGAACGAACTATTCTGTAAAAATTGTAATCTGAAGGTCAGCGGAAACTAATAGTTTGCTTTGGCTGTTTTAGTGACAAAATTTGAAAAACAGTTACTGTTATTTTTCAAATTTTTCAGTTTGACTATTGTCTATCTGTCTGAAAACTGGTCATGTAAGTCGCTCAAAAGCATGTTCGTGTGGAAGTTATTCAGTTTGGGTTAGGATGACCCAAAGCCTGCAATTTGTAATATCTGTAAGGCTTTCATTCATAGCCGTTATTTATGCAAGGAAACCAGTTGAAAGCCTTACTCCCTTTTTTGAGGAAGCCAAGTTTACCAAGAAGAGCTTTATATAGTTTTTTATAAACTTTATAGAGCTTTTCTTGTAAGCTTTATTTATTTAAAAAAAAAAAATTAAGTGTTATTATTGGGAAATACATTCATGGGTTCTAAAGACATTCATACTACATATATTGTATATTTATATACAATACTGTTTACACACAGGCTCTGCACGGTGGTGTGGTGGTTAGCACTGTCACCTCACAGCAAGAGGGTTCCAGGTTCGATCCCTGCCTGGGGCCTTTCTGTGTGGAGTTTGCATGTTCTCCCTGTGTATGCGTGGGTTCTCTCCAGGTACTCTGGCTTCCTCCCACCATCCAAAAACATGCATGTCAGGTTAATTGGTGACTCTAAATTGTCCTTAGGAATGAGTGTGTCTCGTTTGTCTCTGTGTGACCCTGTGATGGACTGGCGACCTGTCCAGGGTGTACCCGCCTTTTGCCCGATGACTGCTGGGATAGGCTCCAGCCCACCCGCTACCCACTTAACGGATTGACGGTATAGAAAATAGATGGACTATTTACACACAGCGGTTTTTTATTTTCTATAATTCAGAGTTTTTATTGAATTAAGTACACAAAACATCCAGACAGAACAGGGCAGTTTGAAGTAATATGGGGTGAAGTATATAACACCATTTGTGCAATAGGTTACTGGGTAATTTGCACTTGCCAAGTCTTGTCCAATACACACTATCCGGTTCATATCAAGTTATGCTGTCATTTTGTCATTGGATATATCTCTTTCCAAAACTTACTTAGTCTGGCACAAGTCACAAAACCAACTATCAATACTTTATCAATACTATTTACAAATGTATTCAACTGTGGTAGAACAATGCTGTCCCCAAGGAGACATAGTCTTGTTGATCTGGATAAATCACACCTGGCACATACAGTCCAAAACATCTGTCCAAAAAGGAAAAGCTTTTAAACATTTTTATACTGCATACACATTGCCTCTTTCTGTCTTATTTTTCCAGCATATTATTTTTCCAGCTTATTTTTTCTTTGATTCAACCCATTTTATGTAATCTGAAAAGGGTATAGTAATACTTATTGGTTATTTTATATTGTATAAATTTTACCCTTTACTTCCCTGACAAATTTTCTGCTTTTGGAAATAATGTTTTCCTATGATTCATCATCAAATGTACAGCCAACATCTTTTTCATATCATGAGGATGCTTTATGGTAAATCGTTGGAAGTTGCAAATAACACAAAATATGGTTCGTGCTTTGATATAGCTTAGTGCCTCTAAAAAATAAAAACATTATCTTTGACTTACTTTCTTAGTGTTCTGACACTGTTTACCATGTATATATGCATGTGTTTGTGTGTGTGTGTGTGTATATGTATGTGTATGTATGTATATATATATATATATATATATATATATATATACACTGCATACAGTATACATGTGTGTGTGTATATGTGTGTATCTGTTTGTATGTATGTATGTAATTTTGGTATATTTACATTTCCAAAATGTAAACAAATTAAGGCAAACAAAGTAACATTTTACTTTTAGTATCTTTCAAAAGGTTGGATCAGACAAAAGAGGAATTACATAATTTATCTTGGTGTTCTTTCATTGGGCAATTGCATGAACAGCAGTGAGCAGTCACCTGAGCAGTGTTTTTAAAAACATTTTTTTTATGCTTTCCAGGGTTCAAGGCACTCCTGCGGTATGAGGGCTTTGACAGTGATACCAGTAAGGATTACTGGTGTAATCTTTGTGCCCCTGAGGTGCACCCAGTGGGATGGTGTGCTTCCAATGGCAAACCTCTTGTACCTCCAAAAAGTGAGTGTGATAACAAAATTTGCTTCTTGGAAGTTTGTCGTAACTGTATTTATATCTGTGGTCTCTCTTTCAGGCATACAGCAGAAATACTCAAACTGGAAAGCTTTTCTTGTGAAGCGTCTCACTGGAGCAAAAACACTGCCACCTGACTTCAATGCCAAGGTGAGAAACAATGAACTACTTTCATGTAGTGTTTAGTGATAGTGTAGTGGTAAGATTTGCACCTTTCATGTGGGTGACTAGGGTTCAAATCCTGACCCTCCTGTCTGAAAGATACTACCTCCAGTAGGGGTCCTTAGGCAAGACACTACCTGCCTTCCTGAGTGTAAGTTGCTTTGGAAAGCGTGGTATTCCATTTCACACGTATCACTTTTTACTTTAGGTACATGAGAACATGCAGTTCCCCTTTAAGAAGTTGATGCGTGTAGAGGTGGTAGACAAGAACTACCTGTGCCGGACACGGGTGGCACTGGTGGAGCAAGTGATTGGTGGTCGCCTCAAGCTGGTCTATGAGGAAAACCAAGACAGCTCAGATGACTTCTGGTGCCACATGTACAGCCCCCTCATCCACAGTATAGGCTGGTCACGAAGTATAGGGCACCGCTTCAAACGATCAGGTGAGTTTATCTAAATTCTGTTTCCAAATCCTGAGGATTTTTGTAGGGCTGGGTGATATGGAAAAACATATTTTGATAATATTTTCTATATTGATTGATCTTGATTCCAATATAGTGAACTAATAATGACCACAACAAATAAATATATACAGTTAAACAACAGAATTTATTAACCAAAGTTAAGTGATGCTATTGAAACACTCAACTACGCTAACATACTTATAAACAATTCAAGTTTTTTTTCCCTTTTAATTAAAAACTATTACTGTAAAACCTAAATCTATAAATGTAATCTCAAGTTCTAGATAAAAATGTGAATTACAAGACTTTTGTACATTTAAATCATATGTTTTGCTCGGAAATACGGAACTATGGTTGTAATTGCTTTGCTTAATTTTGAATGGATTTCTGTTTGAAGCTTGCACTGCAAGAATTGCTACACCAAATCTCGTGCTTTCTGTGTAGTTGCTGGGGTGACTTTTCAAGTGATTAAACAAATTAGTTGTTTCCTGTTTTGGCGTTGACTAACTGATGACGACATTTTCAAATCTGTAATTCATCATTTTTGCTGAATCCAAACCATATTATGGACTTAGTGGGACCTTTTTAAAAAAAAAAAAAAAATTGTTATCAACTACTTCGGCATTCGGGGAACATAACGGGAGTTCAGTTTCAGCCTCAACCCTCTCTTCAGCTACAGTTTCCTTCCTCAGTCCACTGCTTGCTCATTGTATGTTTTGTTTTCCTTTTGGCTTTTCTTGGTGGCTACCAGTCAGCTCAGAGGTATATTACTGCCAACTAGTGGACTGGAGTGTTAATAAAACTGGCTCTATAGATAGGTCGACCGAAAAGGTCACTGAGATTGACGTCATTTTAATCGAGATGTAATTTGGTGATTGCTTTATTGCCCAGCCCTAGATTGTAGTAAAAAGGACACTGAAAAGCATTTTATATTACCCTTGTAAAACAAACAAACAAAAAAATCTTCAAAGATACCCTTATGTACGCCGGGTTCCAAATTATTATGAAAATTGTATTAAAGCGTCATAAAGATTGAATTTTTTTGTTTTCCATTAACACTGTACTTGTGGATGGTATTGTGTCTCAGGGCTCTTTGGATCACTGAAATCAATATCGGACACCTATGATAATTAGTTTGCCACATTACGTTCCACATTATTAAATAGGCCACCATTTTCAAGCAATATGGGAAAGAAAAAGGATCTTTCTGCTGCTGAGAAACGTGAAATAGTTGAATGCCTTGGAAAGGTATGAAAACTTTCGATATTTCACGAAAAGTTTAGCATGATCATTGTACTGTTAAGAGATTTGTGGCTGATTCAGAGCACACACGGGTTTGTGCAGATAAAGGCACAATGAGGAAGGTTTCTGCCAGATGAATACATTGGATTAAGAGAGCAGCTGCTAAAATGCCATTTTAAAGCAGCAAACAGGTATTTGAAGCTGCTGGTGTCTCTGGAGTCCCGTGACCATCAAGGCGCAGGATCCTCCAGGTTTACAGTTTTGCATAAACTTTCTATTCGGCCACCCCTAACCAATATTCACAAGCAGAAAGGGCTGCAGTGGGCCCAGAAATATATGAAGAATTTTCAAACAGTCTTGTTCACTGATGAATGCTGTGCAACCCTGGATGGTCCAGATGGATGGAGTAGTGGAGGGTTGGTGGACAGTCACCATGTCTGAACAAGGCTGCGATGTCAGCAAGGAGGTGGTGGAGTCATGTTTTGGGCTGGAATTATGGGGAGAGGTAGGATCCTTTGGGGTAGTTTCTGACTGACCACTTTATTCCATGGTACAAAAAGAAGAACCGTGCTTTCCGTACCAAAATAATCTTCATGCTGCAAGGAATACCTCTGTATCATTGGCTGCTATGGGTGCAAGAGGAGAGAAACTCATGGTGTGGCCCCCATCCTCCCTGACCTCAACCCGATTGAGGACCTTTGGAGCATCCTCAAGCAAAAGACTTATGAGGGTGGGAGGCAGTTCACATCCAAACAGCAGCTCTGGAAGGGTATTTTGACATCCTGCAAAGAAATTCAAGCAGAAACTCTCCAAAAACTCATAAGTTCAGTGGATGCAAGAGTTGTGAAGCTGCTGTCAAATAAGGGGTCCTATGTTAAAATGTATCTTGACCTTTTAAGATGTTTTTGACTGAAATAGCTTTTGAGGTCAGTTAATATGATCTCCTAAAGCTGCAAATTCAACAAATGACCATTTTCAATTCTTTACAAAAACTTCCACTTTTGTCTTTTTAGCAATAAAGTTTAAAAAGTTCAGAGCCATTAAGGCCTTTATGTCATTAAGACACTTCAGTAGGATTGTAAAAGAGTGTGTGTCGTTCTTTTTAAGAGGCACATAAATCTGTCAGTCATCCGCATCCGCAACAGTGGAATGAAATTGCCATACTTCCTAAGTATGGAGCCAAGCGAAAGCAAGTAGAGAGAAGAGAGGGGGCCTAGAACTAAGCCCTGTGGGACACCACATGTGAGAGGAGCCGAGGAGGATAGAGTTACCAAGGCTGACACAGAAAGTACAATCTGCGAAGTACCTGTATTCCAAGTATCTGTATCACTCCAGTGTTAACACCCCGATGCCCACCCACTGCTCCAAACATGATATTAAAATGTCATGGTCCACTGTGTTGAAAGCAACAGTTAAATCTAAAGCACAAGAACAACACAGTCACCAGAGTTTGTAGCTAAAAAAGATGTCATTAAAAACACTTAAAAGTGTTGATTCGGTGCTGTGCAAAATTTTAAAACCAGATTGGAAAACCTTTAGAATGCTATGCTCTTCGAGAAAGGCCATTAGTTGACAGTGGACTACCTTTTTGAGGATTTTTTAAATAAAAGGTAGTTTGGAGATTGGCCTGAAATTGACAAGAACTGCATGATCTAGACCAGTGGCCGTATTCACAAAGGATCTAAGGGCTAAAAGTATCTCCTAACTGGCCAATTTAGGAGAAACTCCTAAAAATAATGGGTGTGTCAGTCTTAAATTTAGGACTCCTAATTTTTTTTCACTAAGAGCAATTCACAAAGGATTTTAGGCCTCTAAGTAGCGTCTTACTCTAGGAGAGTTTAAAAGTCCTCGAGATGACTCGTAACTCGGTAAAACCTATTTACAAAGAATCAGAAAATGGCTGCAGCGAGACAAAATGTTTTGGAGAATTGTTGAGATAGATATTGTCTAAATAGTGAGGGTATTAAACTTGTGGTAGAATTAGTGCGTGAAGCAATAACGTCCCCGACTAACAGAAATAACCTGATCAGTCTGGAGACAAAATGTTTGGCAACACTACGATATTTAGCAAAAGGAAAAATGCAACTTTGCAATGCCTACGATTTAGGAATATCGTAACCATCTGTCAGCAGTGCTATAAACCAAACCATCAACACGCTCTCTAAACCACATATCATACAGCAGTTTATCCAGTTTCCTTTGGACAATCAGCAACTACACAGGATCCAAGCCAAATTTATGGCAATTGCAGGTATGCCTGGTGTGGTCGGTGCTATTGACGGGATGCATATGAAAATAATTGCACCATCAGTAGATGAAGACGTGTTTGACAATCGAAAGAAAGTCCACTCCATCAACATGCAAATTTTAACATTCTCGATGTTGTTGCAAAGTGGCCTGGATCTATCCATGATTTGCGTATTTTAATGGAGAGTGGTCTGAGGCAGCTTTTTGAGAGGCAGCATGTACCAGTTGGATATCACTTGCTTGGTGACAGTGGCTATTCCTGCAAGACGTGGCTCTTGATACCCTATCTCAATCCACAACCGGGAGCGCAGTTGAAATATAACATGTAAGTGATTACGTAGATTACGCTAATCCCAATGCGTAAAAACATTGCATTGGCTCGTTATCACCTTCTATTTTATTTGAATCCATATTTATTATAGTTTACTGTTTACCTCCTTATTAGGGATGCACCGAATAGACAATTTGTAGCTGAAGCCGAATAAAAATCAAACGTTTGTCCGAATACCGAATGTGGTGGTTTTTCTTTTTATTTATTCTTTTTAAATATTGCATAAATTAAAATACTTTTTTAGACATGATTTTCAAATAAAGTAAATGTTTATTTAATATTCTGACATTTGAATATTAGTAATATAATATTAGTAGTTTCACATTTATATTAGCCTTATATAACTGAGTTCAGAAATATCTACTCTGTAGACCTTAAAACAAAACCTACTTTAGAAGTGCTTTCCCAAAAAAAACTAAAGTGCATAAAAGTGGATAACCCACAACAAATGAATTATTGTCCTTTTGGCACAAGTCTACTTAGTTAAAGTAGGCTAATAATGTAAACTGAAGGCTCAGGTAAATCCTAGTAAGTGTGTGCTTGCTGAGGAACCCCCTCTAGATACTTTGGTTAAACACTTGTTGCAAAACGCAATTATTTTCTCACTCTCCGACCACAGCATGTGAACGGAGCTGAGTGGGTTGCGAGCAAGGAGCTGAACGTGCAAAATATAGTCGGAGCATGGAGTGAGTTTGTTTTTTGAATTGGCTCTATATGAATTCATTGGATTATTTTGAAATTAATTAATTGGATTTCATTAGATTATGATTACAATGAATTGAATTCCAATTGGCTTGAATTGGACTATATTACTTAAGTGCCTTGAGATGACAATTGTTGTAATTTGGCGCTATATAAATAAAACTGAATTGAACTGAATTGAATTAAGCCTATTCTTACCGCTCAGCTCCGTTCACATGCTCTGTCTCTGACACTTTAAAATATCTCCACACTGCTGACATCGTTTTTTATGTTTGCCACGTCACTGCACGTTGTTTGCTTGTGTCATTAAAGCGCACTGCTAATAGTCTATTCGGGCTTGCTATAAAGTTAAAATATACATATATATATATATTCTGCCTGGTTTTTCACTCATTCTATTGAATACCAAATGTGGCTTTTTTTGCAATATTTGGTCGAATATATTCGGTTACCGAATATTCGAAGCATCCCTGCCCATATATGTTGGAGCACACAAAAATACACGAAGTGTTGTGGAGAGAGAAATTTGTCAGATGAAACGTCATTTTCATGTCCTGCACGGCGAAATACGCCTCAGCCCAGAGAGGGCAAGTACAGTCATCACTGTATGTGCACTTCTCCACAACCTTTGCAAGCAGAGGAACAATCCACAGCCAGATGATGATGATGAGGATGAAGATGACCATGATGATGATTATGGCGATGACCATGATGCTGAATTCGGCCGTGTGGAACAGAATGGACCTGAACAGCTGATATTCAATTGTTTGCTTTCTCTCTCTCTTTAACGTGCATAACGACATTATCATAGTCTGCACAAACTTGTCATCATGCGTGTATTCTGCTAACTGCACTGTCCATAACTATTTGATAGGAGTTAATTTGTAGCCTAGGCTATTTCCTCGTTTTTCGTTGATTTAGTGGGCTCGTTTGTGTTTCGCCGAGACTGCATGCTCTCAAACAACCAATCACTGTACTGAGCGCTTCTCAGTCGTGCACGAGAATCAACGTAATCCATAGCAATGTCGTCGTCACTCTTAGTTAACTCTTAGTGATTTATCCTTTGTATGAGTAGGTCTCAGCGGTTTTGTGAATTACTTTTAAGGAAAAACTCCTACGTAATGGTTTTAGCGCGAGTTTGCAGCACTCCTAGCAGTACGATAAAAAGCGTTGTGAATACGGCCACAGATGTTTTAATCAGTGGTTGAACTACGCATGCATACCATTTTCAGTAACTACACCTGAGGACAGACTGCTATTTATGACAGTAGTGAAAGATGGCCCTATAGTGGGGAAAACCTCTTTAAATAGTCGAGGAGGGACAGCATCATCTGGAGAACCTGAGGTTTTAAAACGACCAACAATCTCCTGTAAAAAGGGTAGAGTCACTCAGTGGGTTTACATGAAATTAACTCGATTATAGCTATAGTTGGATTATGCTCCTTATCTGAGCAAGGGTAATTATATCCTTTGTTACCTGGCGGTGAATGAATTGAATCACTGACACAAAGCATGCAATACCACAGTAGATATGTGGCGCTGTACCCATTTAAACTATTACTAATAGAGCCACTTCCGGTTGACGTCTTCACCACCACCACCAACAACAACAAACTCAGACATTCGAGAAAGATGGCGAACGAAGAGCGAGATGAAGCTATGTTCCTCTACATTTGTGATGAACATGGTTATGGCACAAACGCGATGCACAACGGCGCATTCTCCATCGCGTTGTTTGTTTCTTTCTGACGGCAGCAACAACAACAGTAATATCGTCTCCTTTTGACTTCCAGGTGATGATCGCGGGAAAAAATCTCGAGCATGCGCATAACGCTCGATCCTATCCACTGTCATCTCCATGCACGTTAAGTGGGCGATCGGATTGAGTTATCTCGGATTAAACTTGTTACATGAGCTGAGTAACTCAATCTTATTGTAATTTAGCCATTAATCCGATCCGATTGCCCGCATGTAACTGCACTGACTGGCTCAAACTGGTTAAAAACAGCAGAGCAGGGAACAGAGATTGAGGGGTCGTAGGCAGGAGGTGAGATAAGAGCTCTAGTCAGGGGCGGAGTGGCCACTGGGACGGGCAGGAGATTTCCCGGTCAACCTGCTGGCCATTGAGCTCAAGAGAACCAGCCTGCAAAAGTAAAGTTAATGAGTGGCCCGTTGAGTTAAAACTGCTATCAATCAAGCATGTTCACATGAAAATCTCCAAGATCTCCAGAAAGTAGTCATATATAAAAAAAAACACTTTTCTACATCTCACTCATGGTTGCTGGAGTGTCAAACTCACTGTCATTAATCCAGTCAACTGATTTTTGTTTAGCCTCCTATCTTGATCTAATTCTTTTTATTCTGACGTTACATAACTTTCATGACCACAAATATAAATTGGCCAGCGATTTGATTATTTTTTTTTTTTTTTGTTCATAAATTGATGTAAAATGGGAAATGGGTCCTGCTTATCGCTCTGCATTTATCCAATGAACGTAGGGAGATGCATGAGCGGCTGTCGGAGAGAGAAAGCTGGCAAGGTTGAAGTAGCAAATTTTCTTACAGTCGAAGAGGAATCAGATTTGCGTGTTTGTTTTGCTCTGAGTTACACCTGATGGAGGGAAAGAGGAGAAAAGAGGGACCGAAAAGGCCAGAATGAAGAAGAAGCGGATGCTGGAGGAGAGTGCATCAAAATGGTCAAAAATTTCGGATTTATTCCGAAACAACCAGGCGTCAACTAGTAATGCAGGTGAGTTGACAGGACATATTGATGCGAATTACATAGCATAACATTTGAGCTGAGTTCTTAGTCATATTTGACTTAAGTCCTTACATGTTGTTTGTGTAGTTGATATGTGGGAGGTTGAGGGGATGGATTGGGCCACTTATGGGCGCGTTGTGGGCCGGTGCAGTCAGAATTGTGTCCCACTCCACCCCTGGCTCTAATAAAAGAAAGTAATGGAGGGCTCCATACAGACAGTCTGCGGGGCATTAAGAACCGAGTTTATGGTCTTAAACAGGCTTGTGACAGTTTGACAAGACAATGTCAGAGAAATGTTTTCATTTAGCATCTTTCAGTGTTGGCTGATAATGACTCCAACAGTCTCTTAGAGTTTGAAAAAAACACCTGCAGTTTGTCCTTCTTCCACTTGCACTCAGCTCCAATGCACTTGTGTCTGACAGTATGAGTTGTGTCATTAACGCTACAGTTACACTGCAGTTACAAGTGACCTGAATTTTGATTATTTTTTTTCCCCTCATATGTGACCCATATCCGATTTGCTTTTGGCAGTGTGAACACCGCAAGTCGCATTGAATTTGACATTTTCAAATCGGCCACTTTAAAATGTGGTACTGAATCGGATACGTATCTGATTTTTAATTTTTTTTCCCTTCAATGTGACCGCAGTTTGAACAGCCAAGTTGCATTTAATGCGACTTTGACATCATTCTGACCCGCGCTGCACTGCTCCAGTCAATCGCCCCAGCACACTGGGGGAAACCCCACCTCTGCCTGAAGAAGCCTTGCAGCACCTCCTAGAGATTGTCTCCCTGGGGTAGTTTAATATAGTCAGGCATGAGGACCTGGTGCACAGCTTTGCAGAAGTCATGCACAATAGCGCAAACGGAGGACTTTGTTGGCCAAGGTGGGGTAACCCGCCCCCGTTGCTACCCAATGTAGCCCCACTCCCACTCGCTTTCTCAAGGAGATGGATCTCCTGAATGATGTGTCTCCTCTTGAATGTCTCGGGGGGAGGGGCGGACGAATGTGATGAAAGGTATTCCTCAACTCTCTACAGTTCTGGAAGAATTCCTGCTCCGTGTGACCAGCCACAACCTGATCCCACCACTCCTGGCTCCGACGCAACATCAAATACTTCTCTGTGCGGATGTTGCGGTTATTGGTCTGCATAGAGCCATCATTAACCTCTGAATTTTGTTCCTCTTCTCCTCCTTTGTGATCTCACAGATTTGCTGGCTGTCGCCACACACTATTTTTAGCAGGGCTCTATAACTTAGATTGTTATTAGTGTTGTTGTTCGTGTTGGTCTGCTCAGACTCATGTGAGACGTGCTTGTTTTCTGTCATTTACGTAGCAATAGCGGCGCACCAGAGAAATTTGTGTTATACTTTTTGTTTTCAGTGTGAGAAATACCATGTGTGGCATGTGTGCGTGAGAGCATTAAGCCATACAGTACTGCTGTACCGGTTGCCGTTGCCATGGTCAATGGGCGTGATGTCATGAAAGATCAACTGCGCATGCGGGTCACTTCAGAAATGTGAGCTGTTCACACAGCAATCCATAGACAGGCCACATTTAAGAGCCAAAAGAAAAAATCGGATTTGAGCAGTAAATCGGAATTGTGCATTAAGACCTGCAGTGTGAACTTAGCCTTAGCCAGGGTTCAAGTTTAGTTTTAGGCTGCCTGGCTTTTTTATGGAGCCACAGTGTGGCAAGTGGAATGAATCCACGAGCTAAGCTCCTCTGTACTGCACACAGACTCTGGGAAAACACAGTTCTGATTAAAAGCAGCTGAGAAATGAACAGCAGTGGAAGGTTTAATGATGCGACAGCGACGAGCAGCAACAGCGCCAGATTTAACTGTGTTACAGTCAAGAGCAACCTCAAATAAAACAGGCATGTGGTCAGAAAAAACTGCACCAAAAATCTCAAGGTTGAAAACAGGCAAACCATGTGATAAAATGACATCAAGTGTGTGCCCATGTTTTTTCGTGGGTCCAGACACAGACTGCACATGATTAAAAGAGTCAATGAGGTCCAGGAAGTCCTTAACCATCTGCTTATCAGGACAACACACGTGAACATTGAAATCGCCGACAATGGTCATGGTCATATTTAGGCATGATTTCAGCCGGGAAATCTGATAAGTGGTTTAAGTAATTATTGTATTTGGGAGTCCTATGGACCACAGCACCATGTGAGGGCGACCGAGCTCAAATTAACTCAGCTCAAAGCTGGTGAACAAGGCTGATCGTGAAAGCTGCTGACACTTAAAACGACTCTTAATTCCTCCTCCTCAGCATGACGTCCACGGGGAGCTAAAGTAGCAGCAATCGTGGGGTGAAAGTTCTGTGAAAGCACTGGACTTGCCAACACTCAACCACGTCTCAGTCACACAGAGAAAATCCAGTCCTCAGGATGTGAAGAAATCCTTTAAGATGAATGTTTTGTTCGCTAGTGATCTAGCATTTACCAGGCCAATCCTGGCAGGAATTGGCAGGTCCATGATATTGGCTGTCCCGGGAGCCCGACATACAGGCTGTAGATTGCGGGGATTCACTCTGCGCCAGGTCGGATGAGGAGAGCAGCGTCCGCGGGACAGAAACATCTGGTCTTGGCTGACGACAGGTATCACACAAGCGTCCGTAGGGAGGTGCAGCTTGGTCGAACACCGTGAGCTAGAGAGGCAAGGCACAGTTCCAAACTCTTTGGAGCCGAAGCAAACTGCGCCAGACAGGCCTTCAGCCTCACCAGCCGACTGCTGCCCGGCAGCAGGTCCCATTATGCAGAGGAGGTGGAGCTGGGGTGGGGCACAGGTGAGCTGGGATTCCCGATAGGAATGGGAGTTTTATGTCCATCATAATTTGACTTTGCTAAATCTTTTGCTTAAAATCTAAGATCTAGAAGTGACTGGTGTTTGTACACCAGCAGAGAGTTAACATTAAGAGTTAAGTAACACAAATGGCACAAATGCACACAGCATTGGGAGCGACATACGGCAGGCCACACACACTTGCGCCGTCTTGAAATTCTCACTTGTGTGGGGGTCAATAGTGTTGTGAATGATGCAGACAAGTCAAGGTGGATGAGGAGTGAAGGTGAGCCTAAAACAGCTACTTTTAGCAGGTCTTTGGCGATCAGGGCTGTTTTTGTTCTGTGGATGGAACGGAAACCAGAGTGAAATTTAACAAAGGTGGTGGTTGAGGTGGTCGTCAAGGTGGACAGCAACCAACTACCTTGGAGGACCTTGGAGAGGAATGGGAGATTGGATATGGGCCTGAAGTTTGCTGGGATTTCAGGATTAATGGAGATAAGTGGTCTGATCATAGCAATTTTTAAAGCAAGTGGAAAGTAGCGACTCGAATCAAGTGACTGGTTTATTGTTGGGATGATCAGGGGACTTAGTGTGCTTTCATCAAAGCTATAGAAAAAGGGTCAAGGGGACAAGTGAAGGGTTTCATCCTCTGGATAATGTCATCGACCTCCTGATATGACATCTCTGGGAAAGAGCATAGCAGCTTTGAGATCCCTGTGAGTGGGAAGTCTGAAGTTTGGATGGATGGATTGTGAGAAGCTGCTTGGAATTGCCAGGACTTTTTTTGGATGATGTAGGAGGAGAATTGGGATAATGCCTCCTTGAGCGACTTGGAGTAGGCCCTTTGATGGTCCAGATAGACTAGTTTGAACAGTGAGTCCAGATGTTTTGTACTGCCATTCAAAGCCATGTCCAGCTACTTTCAGTCTCCGCAGCTTGCTGATGAACCAGGGCTCTGAGCAGCAGAAATGGATAGTCCTGACTTTGATAGGATGCTGCCCATAATGTTATTATAGAAATCCACTGATTCGCTGACTGATTAAGTATGTGTAGAAAGGAGATACTGGAGATCCACTGTTAGGCTGTCTAAACCTTTTGGACATTCAAGAAAAATTCTACGTCTAATGCAAACCCAACACCTCTCATCACCCCCAGAACACTATGATGGTGGTGGCAGCATCATGCTGTGGGGATATTGTTCACTGGCAGGGACTGGGAAGCAGTTAAGAATTGTAGGATTGATGGATATTGCTTAGAGAAAAAAAATGAAGGAAAATTTGTTTCAGTTTTCCAGAGATTTTAGACAGTGGTTCAACTTCCAGCAAGACAATGATACCATACTGCTAAAGCAAGACTTGAGGGATTTAAGGGGATTATTGGAATGGCTTAGTAGTCAAAGCCCAGACCTCAACCCAATTGATAATCTTGAGCATGATTTAAGATTACTTTAAACCAATGAACCCATCCAACGCATTTTGCTCTCTAGCTCCCAGACTGTACATTGCACAAATCCTTATATCATCGGGGTCTCTGAATATTGCTGATTTTAATTACACCATCGTCTATTCAGCAGATGTTAAATCTAGATTCTAAGCCATAAATAGTAACTGAAAGGGGAGATTTTGAATCACTGCTTAAAGAAAAAAATTTTTGTATATATATAAGCTCTCAACTTTACTAACACCTATTGCCATCAATTTCTTACCCCCAAATTTTTCTCCAAAATCTTACTTCGTTAGAGGCTTAATAAAGAGTTATTTACAGGACTGTTTTTAAAAAAAAAATTTTTTAATTTATTATAACTTAAATTTTTATTGAGTTTTCACATATATGTAGGCAAAACCAAAACAACAAACAGGGTACAAGTTTACAAACTTACACTTACAAACTGTCTGGAGATACTATTATTCAGTCCACATGTCTCATATATATGTTCCATTTTTCCCAGTTTTTTTCAAATACATTTTCTTTGAGTCTCAACAGGTATGTCAGTTTTTCCATAACAAGGATTTCTTGGACAATTTCCAACCACTGCTCCTGTTTTGGAGTGTTCACATTGAGCCAGTTTCTTGTGACCACTTTCTTACTTGCTGCGAGTAATATTTTGGTCAAGTACAAATCTTCTTTCATCACAACCTTCTCAATATTACCTAGATACATCACTGGTATTTACGATTTCATATCCCAAGACATTTTTTTTTACAACTGAGTTAACATTTTGCCAGTATATCCTCATTTTAATACAATTCCAGAAGAAGTGTGGATGATCTGCCTCCACACTCCCACATAATCTCCAGCAGGCTTGTCGTATAGCGAGTTGCCTAGATTTTATCTTTGGTGTTATAAAATAGCGAGTTAGGTTTTTCCAGTAGAACTCCCTCCACATTAATGATTTTGTTGATGTACATTGTCTCACACATGTGGTACCACTACTTCTCTTGCATTTGGATTTTTAGTTCTGCTTCCCATTTCTCTTTTATATAAAGTGTTGATTCCTTCCTGCTCTCACCCAAAGCTTGATAGAAAGCAGAAATGGGCCAAGACCCCTTCTGTTTGTATGAATCGATAATAACACCAATCACTTTATTTATAGTTTCATTTGACCTTATCTCTTTTGTGAAATAATCTCTGAACTGCAAGTATCTAAAGAAGTCTTTGTTTTCAAGGCTATACTTTGTCTTTAGATCTTGGAAACTTAGAAATTGGCCGCCTTCTGATACTGTACATATTACTTTTGCGTCATTTTGTGCCCATTCTTTGAATGTTGGATCATACGTCCCTGGCTTAAACTTTAAATTATACGCAAACCACCTCAGAGTGCTTATATCCTTCTTAAGTTTGTATTTTCTTACTACAGTGCTCCATATTTCAAATGTGAATGCTACTATTGGGTTCATAGCACGTCTCAAAGTATCTATCAGATGTTTGTCCCCCACCAGTATCTGGGTTTGAAAGCCCTGTACTTCCCTTTCCATTTAGACTCCTAGTCAGGTCTACACCAACAGGCCAGATGTTTAAGTTGACCTGCATAAAAATTTTCTGTAAGGTTAGGCAAATCCATCCCTAGCACTGAAGTCTAATGGTAGGATAGACCACCTTTCAATATCTTTTTGGATGTTTTTTTTTTTTTTTTTTTTCAATTTCACTATAATTGTTTTCAAACGTGTCATGAAGTGTTTTACTTAGTTACACCCAAGATACTTCATTGTTTTAGAGTTCCATTTCAAATTATATCCATCTCTTATTTGTCAGAATGGAGAATAATTTAACAAATTTGTGCTTTTGATATATTCAGTTTATACCCTGAATAGTATTCATACTTTTCCAGAAGAGACATTGGGTGTGGGAAACACATCTGGTTGTTCAAGAAAAATAATGACATCATCTGCAAAAAGGCCAATGATATGTTCAGTTCCCCCCTACAGTGACACCCTGCAGTGACACCCTGCAGGTCCCAACTCAGCCTTATCGCCTGCGCTAAAGGCTCGACATACAAAACAAAAAGAGTGGGAGACGGACAACAACCTTGCCTTTACCCCCTCTCCAGCTGAATAGAGTTGGACAGGCTCCCATTTACTCTAATCTTAGTTGTGGCCTCTTGAGACATAGTTTTAGTACATTGGATTACCTTTTTATTGAAGCCAAATCTCTTTAGTACCTCATATAAGAATAACCAACTAACACTATCAAATGCCTTTTTGGCATCCAAACTAACCAGAATTGTAC
This sequence comes from Leuresthes tenuis, assembly GCF_036924035.1. Taxonomy (NCBI): domain Eukaryota; kingdom Metazoa; phylum Chordata; class Actinopteri; order Atheriniformes; family Atherinopsidae; genus Leuresthes; species Leuresthes tenuis. The sequence goes on along the minus strand of NW_027325374.1, from coordinate 22,305,259 downwards.
TTGTACCACTTTTTTGGGCGTTGTCTAGAATATGGAGGGTTCTTCTAATATTATCGTATGTTTGGCGACCTTTAATAAAACCAGTTTGATCTTCATCAATCACATCTGGTATGTGGGCCTCAAGTCTTTTGCAAATAATTGATGTAAATAATTTGTAGTCTACATTCAAAAGTGAAATCGGTGTATAGTTTTTGCAGTCTTCTTTATCTTTGCCTTCTTTTCTTTCTTTTTTTTTAAAAGTATTTTTTTTTGGGCTTTTCAGTGCCTTTATTGATAGTACAGTGGAGAGAGACAGGAAACAGGGCAGAGAGAGGGAATGACATGCAGCAAAATGGCCATCCGGTTCGGGACTCGAACAGGGGCCAACACATCGAGGACTAGCCTCTGTATATGGGACGTCTGTTTAACCCACTAAGCCACCAACCACCCCATCTTTGACGTCTTTAGGTAGAACTGTAATAATTGCTTCCTTCCACGATGGAGGGGCCTCATTAAGGGTCCAGTCAAAACAGGACAGAAGCAAAGGTGTTAGCTCCTTCTGAAAGGCCTTGTGCCATTCCGAAGGGTACCCATCGCTACCTGGAGATTTGCTAGTCTAGCAGCTTCTAGCTCCATAACTGTGTATTGTGACGTAATAGTGTCATTCTGTGTCTCACCAACAGATGGCAGGTCTAGAGTGTCAAGAAAACTTCTTATTGTTTCTTCATCAGCTGATAAAGGTTTAGAATAGAGTTTCTTGTAGTATTCTTCAAATATTCTTTAAATTTGATCTGGTTCGTGTGATAGTTGCTTGGTTTGAGGGTTCATTATTTTATGAATTGTGTTGATGGCCTGCTGTTTCCGCAGCTGTCTACCAAAGAGCCTTGTCGCTTTTGGGCCTGATTCATAGTATGTCTGCTTTACAAATCTTGCCCTCTTTTCTATATCTTTCCTGAGTATCTCATTTATCTCTTGCCATACTTTTTTTTATTTGTTGTAATAGACGGATTTTCTGTGTTCTTATGTTTCTTTTCCAGTTCTTGTAGTTTTTCCACTTTGTGTTTATATATAGCGAGCCAAGCCTTTTTTTGTGATGCTGTCAAGGCGATTCATTTCCCCAAATGACTGCCTTCATACCATGCCATAGAATCGCAGGGTTCACTTCCCCGTTATTGTTTTCTTCTATATACCTTTTTATTTCTTCTTTTATCTGTTCCACATTTGCCCTATTGTTCAAGATGCCCACATTTAGCCTCCATGCAGTATTTATTTTCCTATTATTTAGGTGTATTGTCAAGCTGATCCCACTATGATCTGATATATCTGCCACCCCGATTTTACAATTGATTGTACAATCAAAATCAAAAATTTATCAAAATGCCTTCACTTTCCATAGCAATAGTGTCAAACTATTGTACTAAAATATTTAATACTATCTGGGGAGGCGTAGACGTTGATCATTGTCACCATTGTTTTCTAGCTTTCCTTTAATTAACACAAATCTCCCTTCATTGTCCTTAACTTGTTTAAGACATTCAAATTTAACTGCATTTGTGATAAGGATAGCCACTCTGCTCTTCTAGCTGGATCTGTAGCTACTATAAAATGTATTCCTAAAACCAAAGCGTTTGAACTTTCTTGTTGAGGCAGGTGAGTTTCCTGCAAAAATAATACTTGAGCCTTTTCTTTTTTCAATTTAGCCAGGACCTTGCTCCTCTTAACTGGATTATTTATCCCGTTACATTAAGTGACACCAGTTTTATATTATTGTATGACATTTAAATGGTCTAATCCCGTGTTACATTTTTTAGCCTCCAGACAACTTAAAACTGCACAGACCTGAACATCTGGACAACATGTGCTAACTGAAAAAGACAAAAAGAAAACATTTGACTCCCAAGTTAGGATGATTCTTCGACACCCTGAGTCCCCGTTGGTAGGCAGAAGGGAGATCCTCCTCCAGAAGGGCCCCTCACTAGAGGTGAAACACGTCATTTCACACAACCTAGCAGTCCAACGTCATTTGATAGCATGTATTTTGTATTCCAAATTAAGCCTTTTGTATTAATCTTGAGTTATTTTGGCCACATATACCAGCGCAGAAAGAAATATTTTTTAAATACACATATATATATATATATATTATGGCATGCCGTTCAGGAAATTAATCTTTGAATATATGGAATGAAACCTTGAATATATGGAATGAAACTCTGAATATATTGAATGAACCTTGAAAATATTGAATGAAACTCTGAATATATTGAATGAACCTTGAATATATGGAATGAAACTCTGAATATATTGAATGAACCTTGAATATATTGAATGAAACTCTGAATATATTGAATGAACCTTGAATATATTGAATGAAACTCTGAATATATTGAATGAACCTTGAATATATTGAATGCAACTCTGAATATATTGAATGAACCTTGAATATATTGAATGAAACTGAATATATTGAATGAAACTCTGAATATATTGAATGAACCTTGAATATATTGAATGAACCTTTGAATATATTGAATGAAACTTGACTGACGTCAGACTTCACGGAAGTGCCTGCGGCCATCTTGTCTAAGGTGTGGATACTGTGGCGAAAAGCGAATGACAATGAGTCAGTCCGCTCGGAATTTCGTAGGAGGAATATTAAAGTATGAGGACATCATTAACACACTGGCGAATGCATGTACGGGCCAAAATCCTCCCGATAACCCTGCCCGTTCTTCTAACGAAGAAGTCGTGGCAGACTTACGACAACAGGCCAGGCAGCTGTTTATCAGGCCAACCTCAGCATGCCTTCAACCTCTCAGGAGTGCCCCAAAACGGCAATGCAGGCTGAATATTTAGTTAAGTGATGAACGTATATGATGATCTGTGACACAATGTCCACTTTGGGCACGATGCATTTGTCTGTCCGCAATCTGCTGTGAGTAACGTGAACAAAGCTGTGTCGCGGATCATCAAATACGTTCAATACTAAACTAAATATTCAGCCTACATTGGTCTATGAATGTGGGTGATTCTTATTGTATCTAAACAATATATTAAGAGCTTCTCTTTCAGTTCACGAAATCCCTGTAGCCGCAGCAGCTTCTCCAGTGCCGCGTCAGAGCGCAGTGTCATTACGCACGGCCATTCACTGTGTTTCACCTTTATTAAATCAACTGAAAACTTTATCAAGCTAACTACACAGACGTACATACAGACCTATACACACAACAGACTGTTCTGTTAGTAGTTCTGCTTTTGTTTTTTTAAGGAGAAGCTGTGTTACCAGGGCTCACCATGGCTGCAGTGAGGTATTGTCTATATTACATCAGGGCCCTCGTGTTGTTTTAAATAAAGCCTAGCTATTCCAACATCTTGTTTCTTGGGCCCTTTCTTGTTTACGGGTGGAGATTGCACACAGGGACTGTTTTGGGGGTAGTCCTGAGAGGTTGAAGGCATGCTGAGGTTGGCCTGATAAACAGCTGCCTGGCCTGTTGTCGTAAGTCTGCCACGACTTCTTCGTTAGAAGAACGGGCAGGGTTATCGGGAGGATTTTGACCCGCACATGCATTCGCCAGTGTGTTAATTATGTCCTCATACTTTAATATTCCTCCTAAGAAATTCCGAGCGGACTGACTCATTGTCATTCGCTTTTCGCCACAGTATCCACACCTTAGACAAGATGGCCGCAGGCACTTCCGTGAAGTCTGACGTCAGTCAAGTTTCATTCAATATATTCAAAGGTTCATTCAATATATTCAAGGTTCATTCAATATATTCAGAGTTTCATTCAATATATTCAAGGTTCATTCAATATATTCAGAGTTTCATTCAATATATTCAAGGTTCATTCAATATATTCAGAGTTTCATTCCATATATTCAAGGTTTCATTCCATATATTCAAGGTTCATTCAATATATTCAAAGTTTCATTCCATATATTCAAAGATTAATTTCCTGAACGGCATGCCATAATAAATATATATATATATATATATATATATATATATATATATATATATATATATATATATATATATATATATATTAAAAAAATAATAATGTAATTTAAAAAAAGGTAGCTGCCCTGCCAGACCATCATATTTGTTCCTAGAGCCAGTTTGCATCGCTGGGGATTGGTACACCCAGGTCCCCACCTTCGCCTGTCACCCAGCTCACACTGTAACCGACCTCGACTTTCCTCCCAGCGAGTGTTGGGCCCACGTGAAGTAGACGTTCATGAGGCAATTAATGCATTTTAGTTATGATTGGACAAAGTAAGTGTGACTTATGAACAAAAAAAAATGTTTTTTATGTCAAATAAGTTTTCTTGACAGTTCTTGTAAAATGTTTCAAGTTTGGTTGCAGATCAGACAGTGCGTCTACCCACAGTAATATTTCATACTTTTATATAATACGCATTTTGTGATAAACATATTTAATCTGATAAAGTATTCATCTGGACCCAAATACAAAAGTTTTAAGGATTCAGAAAATATTCAGATGAGGCCAATCAAATTTTTTCATATCAGGCTAGTCCTCCCAGGCACTGAATTATAATCTCTACATTCTGGCGGTATTTCTTTTATATGCCACAGTTTCTACATCACTTTCTTCTTACATTAATGTGTCTAAATCAGGCTGCAACAGACAGGCGGCTACCTTTTAGAGGCAGGTACAGAATGAGGTCGCTGCCACAGGCTTCACTCGAGGCCAGTGTTTTTTCAGCCCTGGTCCTCAGGACCCACTGCCCTGCATGTTTTCGACGTTTCCCTCCTCCAACACACCTAATTCAAATGAATGGCTCCTTATCAGGCCACTGCAGAGCTTGATGATGAGCTGATCATTTCAATCAGGTGTGGTGGAGGACGGAAACATAGAAAACATGTTAGGCAGTGGGTCCCGAGGACCAGAGTTGAAAAACCCTGCTCTAGGCCCACCACCTCCTGCCTCAACACTAGATGTGCTCAGCTACAATATCTGAAATAACATGCCCACACATACAAAACACAACTATCCACCCACATAACTAAATAACACAAAAAGAAAAACAAGAGAATTCAGTACTTAGTAGACAGCAAAAGTTGCAGAAACAATGATGAGTATTTGAGACAGCACAACTGAAAACAACTGAGATATATGTACAGAAGGTAATCAACAAATGACAAACAAAATCTAACAGTATTTAACAATGGTGTAATTATTGTTATTTTAAAAAATATATATATATTTTTTTTTTATGTCCTACAGATACATATGCACACACAGTCTCTCATCATTACCGTATTGTGATGACTGACTGATCTAACATTCATTGTGAGGACTGGTTAATGGTGCTAATTTTGAAATTTTAGTTAGTATTGTTATTATGATTATTATTATGCTTTTTTTTTAAGGTTTCATTATGATTTTAAAAAAGTTTAAAGTTTTTTGGAGTCTTCTGCATAGGCAGGGAAAAATGGTTAAATAGTGCTACAATTTACAAAGGCCAGTCAACAGTTTTGAATTACTTTCGAAAGGTGATTTAACAAAGTCATTTCGAGATTTAATGGGATCAATATCACAATTGTTATGTTCAAAGTATGTTGAATTCTGAAGGATTTTAGTTTTCATCTTTCCTTCAAATGTGCAGGCTTGGAGAGAATTTAATGATTTGGCATGAAAAACAAAACTGTTGCAACTACATGTACTAGGTCCAATAGGCACCAAACTGTACGCGTGTAATCACAGCAGAATTTCATAGCAGTATTGCCAAAAGGTCACTATACCACTTGGTTATCTCAGAAACTGTCATTGTGAAACAGGATGTGTTTGTGAACTTATGATCAACATGTAGCATCATCTCCGGAACCTGTGTGTCTAGCTTTTTGGAGGAATACATGTCTCATCTTTGGGGGAAAAAGAAATGGTCGCTCTTGGTCTCCACAGATAGAGGCCTCTGTGGAGGTATTAAATTGCCTTTAGTGAAAACTGTGAAAACATGCTGCATGGCATGGCGAATTTGGATGTATGGTGAATTTGGATCTCTTGCCATGAAGTTGTTGTAATTTACATGTGGTGTAATCCTCCCCAGATTTTACGAGTGTTACATGAATGTTAAACTGAATGTTTTACATTCATGTTACTTTGCAATGTTTTACTAGACACCGAAAGGAGATTTCTTTTTCACGTGAGGTAGTCTTCTCATCTGAAAGTTATAGTAAATATTCACTGAATGGTCAAAGGCCACATTGAAATTCAGAGCAGACTTTTAACTTTCAGTGACGGTAAAAGGTCCAGTCTTTCTCTTTCTACCAGTAAGGTTTAGGATTCAGTTCTCAGGAAGCTTATTTTTCTTTTTGTCAGTCAAATTTATTATAACATTTCAAAAGCAAGCAGAGTTTGAGACACTTAACGTCTTCGTTATTTCATTTATCATAAAAAGCTGTGGAAGCAAAGAAATGCTCTCGTACAATTTTCAGGAAGACAACTGTTGAGTACTTATAGTTCTTATAGTACTTAAAGTACTTATTAGTTCTGAAACCTAAATAACAAATGTATTGGTTAGGCATGGAATAATTGTATTCTAATTTCTTTTTTTATTTTTTATTTTACAATGTCAAAGATGACAGAATTGTTTTTGTTTGTTAATTTCAGTTGCATGTATTATACTTTAGCAAATTATACATTTAATGAGTATTTTAACAAAGAAAACATTAACAGATATAGTTGCAAGCAGCGATGGCGGGGTCTAGTAGAATAGCAGGTAAGCCTGCGGCTTCTCAGGAAGGCATCATGAGTCCATAGACCACGTTTGGTGTTTGAGATGAACTCGTCTTCATCCAGGGATTCCAACGGTACCTCATTTGTCCAATTTGAACCAACGGCTCCAAAGTTATGAGCAAAATGCAGTTTTGCTACTTATAGCGCCCCCTCTGGGTGGAAGTTCAGCAGACTTCTTGGGCCTCTTAAAGACTTGGTCATGAGTCTGTGTTATAAGTTTGATGTCAAAAGATCAAATGGTTTTTGAGATATGGCCTCACGTCCTGTTTGGCGCATCAGCGCTGAGTTTGATTGGCTGCTACGGGCAAACGGAAGCGAATTAAAAAATTCCACATGATAGCTCTTGTGAGGCTTGGTCTGAAGATTCTATATGTCAAGTCCCGTGGAAATCAGACAATCTGGGTGACCTGTAATGCGTTTTGAAGGTTTTTGATATAATTCAAAATGGCGGAAAATCCAAGATGCCGCGAATGACGTCATAGGGTGTGTTGACCTCGTACATATCCAGGGATTCCAACGGTACCTCATTTGTGAAATTTGGACAAACGGATCAAAAGATATGAGAAAAAATGCATTTTTGCTAAATATAGCGCCCCCTATGGGTTAAACGTCACCAAAATTCTTGGGCCTCTTAGATAACAAGTCTTGAGTCTGTGTTACACGTTTGATGTCAAAAGACCAACCGGTTGCTGAGATATGGCCTCACGTCTATTTTGGCGTTGTCGCCGCCAACTTTGATTGGTTATAATGGGTGAACAAAGTCGAAATTGAAAAATCCGCTTCCTAGTTTTTGTGCGGATTGGTCCAAAGATACTCTGTGCCAATTTTCATGAGAATCGGTCAAAATGTGTGACCGAAGAATCCTTTTGAAAGTTTTCAACAAAATCCAAGATGTCAGACTCGTCATGATCCAAGGATTCCAACGACACCTTGTTTTTGAAATTCGGACACACGAGTCAAAAGTTATTTAGCTGCATGTGCTTCAAACTTTGACATGTTGGTGGCGCTAGAGAGTTTAGAATTTGGGCACCAAAATTGTTGAGTTTGCTAATGGGCCAAATTTCACAACTTTTTACCATTGCGTTAATGGGGCTGCCATAGACTTCAATTGCAGCGGAAAGTAGATCAATAATAATAGGAAAACCAGCTAAAACAATAGGTGTCTGCAGCTACGCTGCTAGACCCCTAATAATAATAGGAAAACCAGCTAAAACAATAGGTGTCTGCAGCTACACTGCTAGACCCCTAATTTTTGTATTTCTGGAAAATTGAAAGTTTTTCAAATATTTGAGTCCTGTGTTTCTGAATCTGAAGGAATAACTAAAACCATATTTTGAAAAAATGTTTATTATAATTTTACAATTCAGTAATCACATCTTTCTGTGTAATTATTGCGTGACTGTTGACTTCTGATGAAAAAAGTTTAGACAAACCACAAAGTTAGCATTAAGAAATTGGTCTGGCAACACTGAATTTAAATGTTCCACTTTTTTTTTTGTTTTGTTTTAATTTTTTTTTCTTAAAATGCAAAAAAAAAAGAAGAAAGAAAATATGATTGAAGCCGAACAGAGCTACGGAAGCGGGCTGAGACTGAAACTGAACTCTCATTATCTTTTCAACCTCTCGAAGTAGTTGACAAAGGTCCATGTCAGTGTCAGTGTCATTTAAGTGATATTTAAGGGTTTTGGATTAATTAAAAATTAACAGATTATACAATGGTAAATGCCAAAACAGGAAACATGCCTAATTTGTTTAATAACCTGAAAAGGTACCATCCCTGCGATTAGAAAGCGTTAAAATGCGGGCCAATGCGACTTGGTGCACCAGTTCTTGCAGTAGAAGTCTCAAAAGAAAAAAAAAAAAGTTTGTTTCCAAGTATGTTTGCACAGTTCAGTGTTTACATGGTGTCCCTTAACTTTGGCTAATAAACTCTAAACTTTTGTTGCAGTTAATTATTAGTATACTAACTATATTTTATATATTATATATAAAACTATATCACTATATGATATAGTTATACATACTATAATATATATATAACTATATCGAGATAAAAGTAGAATGTTGTATTTGCATATTGCCCAGCCCTTGTCTCATGCATGGGTTGACCGAAATCTTTGTCTATGGCACCACAGCCCTCCTCATTTGCATAATAATGCTGAACTGCATACAGAAATGTAAAAGAAGAGACTATAAACATGTAAGATGAAAAGGGGGAGAAAAATCAAAGGGGAAACGAGATTTAAATTAATACATCTGTTAATAAAAGATGACAAAAGTTCGATTGCAGAAATAATAAGGGTAATAAATGGAGTAATTAATAAATAAGTTGTCCTCTAAATTAGACTTCCATCAACCTCTTTATATGAAATTTACAAGGTATGCAACAGAAATGACAGAATAGCTAGAAACATTTTAGTGGGAATTCCATAATCGAGAGAACTTTGAGGTTTCGCGACGCCCTTTAAGGTTTGAGAAAGTTTTGTACAACTTTTAGTCCACCATGACTGAAGCGTAAGCTGGCCAAGTTTGAAGCCTGTAGCATGAAATCTGTTGGAGGAGTTCGATCATATGTGAGGTGTAGAAATGAGAAAAAATGTTCCACTCAAAATGGCCGACTTCCTGTGGACCCTGCACCATGGTGTCCATAGGCTTTTTTGTGCGTCTGGGCATGACGCTGCTCGGCCCCCAATAATAAGAAAAGCTACAATAACAATGGGTGCCTTCGCAGCTTCGCTGCTCGGATGAAGTTATGGTGATCAAACTTTTTTCCCTCCTCAGGTTACAGTATAAACTGATGTATCATCTTTACCTCTTACCTTAGGCACAAGAAGTCAACTGTACATATCAATTTGCTTTTCAGATGTCACGAAGAAAACTGAGGGTCAGATTGATGCTCCTGCACAGCTCTTCCAGAAGGTAAAGCTAAATACATGTTTTTACTTTCTAAACTTTTCTAGAAAGAAAAAAGTTCTGCATCTTTGATTTGACTTGTTGTGGTAATAGACCTGTTCGTTATCCAAAATGTAGATTTAACATCACACCAGCGAGAACCAGACTTTAAGCCAAAGTTTATTTTGGCAGCTCAGGTGTGGTGGAGGAGGCAAACATCGAAAACATTCATGGAAATTGAGAAACACTGGCCTAATGGTCTGGTGGTGCTGTAACTGTTACCCCTTCGTGTCCTTTGAAGAAAACAAGTATATACCTCTTGGATCCAGTGTACATACTACAAGTATACTACAAGTATACATAATACAAATGCCTTGCAAAAGTATTCACCTCCCTTGGCTTTTTACCTATTTTGTTCCAACATGTAATTTAAATGTTTTTAAATCTTATTTTATATGATGGATCTGCACAAAATAGTTTAAGTTGGTGAAATGAAATGTGAAAAAATATATATTAAAAAAAAAAATTATTGAAAATTGACATGTGCATATGTATCCACCCTCTTTGCTATCAAGCAAATCTGGTGCCTTCATCATTATCTGGTGCAACCAATTACCTTCAAGTCACATAATTAGTGAAATGAAGTCCACTTGTGTGCAAATTCTAAGTGTCACATGATCTGTCAGTCTAAACACACCTTTTCTGAAAGGCCCCAGAGGCTGAAACACCACTGAGCAAGAGGCATCACACCAGGGAGCTCTCAAAACAAGTTGGGGACAAAGTTGTTGAGAAATACAAGTCAGGGTTGGGTTATAAAAAATATATATATATACTTGGCAGCTGGTTCTACAAGAGAGGGGCCTGATAACCGAAGGCTCTGCTTCCCATTCTACTTTTAGAAACTCTGGGAACCTCAAGTAAACCTGCTGTTCGAGAACAAAGGGGAAAATATCTCACAATGAGATCTTTAAGATATGATGGAGCTTGGTCATGAAGAGCTTTATATGTGAGGAGAAGAATTTTAAATTCTATTCTGAATTTAAGAGGGAGCCAATGAAGAGAAGCCAAAACTGGAGAAAAATGATTTCTCCTGTTAGATCTCATCAGAACTCTGGCTGCAGCATTTTAGATCAGCTGGAGGCTTTTCAGAGAATTTTTTGGGACAGCTCAATGACAAAGAATTACAGTTGTCCAATCTTGAAGTAACAAATGCATGAACTAGTTTTTCTGCATCATTCTTACATAGGGTGTTTCTAATTTGAGCAATATTATGAAGGTGAAAGAAAGCAGTCCAAGAAAACCTATTTTATATGTGCGTCAAATTATAAACTGTCAGAAAAATTCTCTCAAAATTAGGCTCGGAGTCGCTGGATACGATTAACACAAAACATTTATTTCTTGCAAGAAAGAGACATGTCTGCACAAGCTGTCAGGAAGCTGGCTCAGAGTTGTCTGACTCACAAAATGGTACTATTGCTATTTATATTATTAATGTTTACTGGCCACAGAATAGTATAACTAACATTACTAGCCATTCAATGTTATGGGAAAACGAGTTCAGACAGTCAAAAACAATTTTGCTTGTGACACAGTGTTATGAGAACCAAAAGATAGGAGGAAGCCTCCCCCAATCACATGAAACTTTATTCTTGCAACTCTTCTCATAACTAGTGCTGTCAAGAGATTAAGAAAAGAGAGAGATTAATTAATTATGATCTGTAATTAATTGATCTAATTAATCGTTTTTAATCTCACCTAAAAAAAACATGCTGAGAAAAGCCTTCAACTTGAGGTATTTCCATTTAAATTCATTACATTATTGCAGCAAATCAAAAGATTGATAAATAACAAAAAAGCAGCTTTATGAAATCATTTATTGTTTTTAACAGATTTGAACAGATGCTGTACGAGCCATTTACATGCCACTGTATTTGAGACTAGTCCCAAGCACTGCCTGCAACCTTTAGTTTCGACCTTTTTTCAATCTCCAAATAATTAGAAAATAAAAATAAAATAAAACATCAGATCCATATAAAGTGCTGTAAGTTAACACATCAAAAAACAGTAACAACACTTTTCAGATCAATAGAAGTACTGGACACTGAACTTGTTGCTTTTCCTCTGCTTCAGATAATATAAAATAAATAAAACAGAACCAGCAATCACAGTGCTGTTAGCACATCAAAAATAACATTGTTCATCATCACAAAATAAAGTGCTGAAATAACATCAAGCAATCACTTCTAATTGGGGTACAGATGACATGGCAGCTATGCTGACCTCATGCTTTTTATTTCTTCTTCTTCAGCCAGTCGCTGAGACAGACCAGCTTGGTCACATTTTCTGGGAGCAAGGCTGCCCTTTTCTTTTGTACTATGTGGCCTGCGAGGCTAAACAGTCTCTCACAAGGTACGGAGGTTGCCGGGGAGGCCAGGTACTTGCGTGCCACGACTGACAGCTTTTCATAGGCTCCTGAGTGAGCATACCACCACTGCAGGGGACAGTCCTCAATACTGATGCTGGGCTCTGCTCTGTAGCGCTGCAGCTCTCCGGACTCCATTCCATCTTCTTCTGAGTCAGAGTCGGACCCCAACAGAAGAGCGCTCCTCCTCTTCTTCTGAGCTGGTTCATCATCCTCTGTGGAGGGCTGGAGAGCAGCTGCTCTTCTAGGCTCTGCTGCTTGGAGCATGTTCTCCAGACTGATCCACACCTGAATGAATGAATGAATACATAGATGGACAGGTAGATTTAGTTTATTTTGGGAAGCACTTTGTGTTGCCTTTCTTATTTGTGAAAAGTGCTATGTAAATAGAATTTGATTTGATAAAATTGGACTCAATAGTCCAGCTTATCCTTATAGTCTTTACTTGTTCCCTCTTTTCTCTTGGAAGACATTTCAAATCCTTGAAACGTGGATCCAGTGCTGTGGCCACCTTGAACCATGTCTCGTTGGCAACAGCCCGCCGTGCTGCCAGGTCCCTCTGGAAGGCATTCTTGAACTTTACCACATAGGCTGGATCATCATCAGTGATGTCCATGACACGGTCCAGATGGCGAAAAGCAGGCAGCACTACAGAGCAAGAGACGTAGGCCTCACCACCCAACAGCTCAGTCACATACCTGCAGAGGTGGATACGTTTGAAAAATAAACTTCGCTGGACATTTAAATTTCAGTGCAATTGATTTCCAATTTAATTGCCCTTAGAAGTACTACCTAATGTTCATTCATTTTTGGATTACACATGTGACAGTAGTTTATTTCATTAAAATGGACAGGTGTTTATTTGGGCTTACCTGCATGGTTCAAGCAGGATCATATAACAACTGCTTGGTATACAACTTTTTCAAGGGCTTTGCCTAAGAATGGCAGGTTTGCTATGGAAATTATAAAAATCTCAGGTTGTAAAACATCTTTTGCTCAGACAGTTTTTCCTGTAAAGGAATAAAGATTTGAAACGCTCTGTTTGTTTATCTGAGATCTTCTGAACTTTAACTCTTTCAGAGAGCTGTTAAATCTTAATTCACAAACTTGTACTAATGTCTAGTTTTAAACCTTGTGTTTTTAACTAGATTTACTTTGTACATTACTTTTGTCTTCCCCTTCTCTAGGATTGGGCAATGTTACAATGTTCAAATCTCCCTCAAAACTAAATTTCTTTTCTCATCTGTCTAAGTATTTAATATTATCTGGGGTTTTTTGAAACATGATTTTAGCACTCCCACTTAACTCCCTGTTAGCTTTAAAACGAGTATTCCCCATATTTTCCCTCCTGCAGCTAATCAATTTTCAGTGAAGTTAATCTGAGTAACTAGTCAATGAAACACTACTACAGCAACAACAGTACGGAAACAAGTCTCCAATGTTTGCTGTTTCATCACCAGTTCAACTCAATCTGAACTAGTCAGTGAAACATTACACCCATCGTTACCAGAAACATCAACACATTATCAACAGCTGTTTCACACTTTATACATGCACAGCAAACATAACAACAACGCTGCAGCAAAGAAAAAAACAAAGATGGATTTACTTATTGCGCTCTCCCATCGCAAACTCTCTTAAGAAAGATTCAACTTATAACACGCGGTGCGGAGTTATTTATTCCTGTAGTCTTCTCATACAGACTATGGACTCACTCACTTTTACTTGACTGGTTTTATGTTACTTATCATGGGTTAGTCCAACACAACTATACAGACTTTACTTAAAGGCTACGCCCTTTGATACTAAGCTGCACTTGAAATGGCAACGTTTTTCCTTTTAAAATCTTTTTTTTTTTTTTTTTAAATAGCCGCTTGGGTACTTGGCTGCACTTGCAAAAATTCACTATTATTTGCAAACGTCTTAATTAAATTAAGTTCAAACTGAATTAGTCAGTAAAATATTACTCATGTCTATCAGATAAATATGTCTTAAACCAGCGTAATGCAATTCTTTAATCCCAATAACATGTTCAAGTCTCTGTAACAGAATGCTGTGATCGATCGTATCAAATGCAGCACTGAGATCCAACAGGACAAGCACAGAAACAAGTCCGCTATCAGAAGCTAACAGGAGATCATTGGTAACTTTCACCAGTGCTGTTTCTGTCCTATGATGCACTCTGAATCCTGACTGAAACTGTTCAGATTATATCCGCGTAAATGATAACAAAGTTTAGACTGAAACTTTAGACAAAAGAGGGAGATTGGATATAGGTCGATAATTATCTGAACACTTCTGAATCGAGAATAGATTTTCTTAAGTAAAGGTTTAATTACAGCAACCTTAAAAGTCTGAGGTACATATCCTATCAACAAAGACAGATTGATCAAATCCAATACAGAAGTGTCAATTAAGGGGAAAACCTCCTTGAGCAGTCTGGTTGGGATTGGGTCTAACATACAAGTTGATAGTTTAGAAGAGACTGGACAGAAAATGTCTAAATGCAAATAAGGTTCTAAAGATACACTATATTGCCAAACATATTCACTCACCCATCCAAATGTTTAATTTCAGGTATTCCAATTATTTTATGGCCACAAATTTAGAAATCCAAGCACCTAGGCATGCAGACTGCTTCTACAAACATTTCTCAAAGAATGGATCGCTCTCAGGAGCTCAGTGAATTCTAGTGTGGTCCATGATAGGATGCCACCTGTGCAACAAGTCCAGTTTTGAACTTTCCTCGCTACTAAATATTCCACAGTCAACTGTCAGTAGTATTACAACAAAGTGGAAGCAATTGGGAACAGCCACGAAGTGGTAGGCCACTTAAAATGACAGAGCGGGGTTAGTGGATGCTGAGGCGCATAGTGCGCTGAGGTTGACAACTTTCTGCAGAGTCGATTGCTACTGACCTCCAAACTTCACGTGACTTTCAGATTAGCTCAAGAACGGTGTAGAGAGCCTCATAGAACGGATTTCCATGGCCGAGCTGCTGCATCAAAGCCATACATCACCAAGTGCAATGCAAAGCATTGGATGCAGTGGTGTAAAGCATGTCGCCACTGGACTCTGGTGGTGACGAATCACACTTTTCAATCTGGCAGTCTGATGGACGAGTTTGGGTTTGACGGTTGCTGGGAGAAAGGTGCTTGTCTGACTGTGCCAAGTGTTAAGTTTGGTGGAGGGGGGATTATGGTGTGGAGTTATTTTTCAGGAGTTGGGCTTGGCCCCTTAGTTCCAGTAAAATAAACTCTTCATGCTTCAGCATACCAAGAGATTTTGGACAATATAATGCGCCCAACTTTGTGGAAACAGTTGGCCCCTTCCTGTTCCAACACCTTTGGGATGAATAGAGCAGAGACCTTCTTGTCCAACATCGGTGTCTGACCTCACAAATGCCCTTCTGGAAGGTTACAAAAAGACTACATTTGTTACATGTAATTATCGCTAAGGGACACAGAGGAGTAACTAAACATCTGACACACAGAGCAAGTGAAAGAAGGAGATAGGGGGACAGAACTTGTAGCCATGCTAAGCAAGGGAACTAGACACACCGCTACAAAAATGAAAATAAACACCAAAGATCTGTAGGAGTGAGTGTTGGAATGGAACAAGTATGCGATAGAGTTAACTATGCAAAAATATGTAACTCAAAAGAAGAAATTAAGTGATTTTTAATAGTCTTAAGAGGAGCAAGAAATTACACAGAACACAATCAAGGTAACAGTAAGTGATAAGATACAATACGTCTTACCACAAAGCATCAGCATCAGCCAATCATCAAGCGGCAGCTGCTGACTGTTGGTTTCCTTAACTAGGCAATTTATTTATTTTTATTGGCATCGTATGAATTGGAATAAGATTGTTGAATGTTTGTAATTGGCTCTGTCTCTTAAGTGCCTTGAGATGGCATTTGTTGCGATTTGGTGTTATCCATCCATTTTCTATATCTGCTTAATCCAGCTCAGGGTTGTGGGGGGGTGGGGTGGAACAAGTTCAGTATAAGTTCAGCTCATTGGTTCTACCCAAGCTTCCATTTGTCATATTAATTAAATTGATATATATTTTTTTTTAAATTCATCTGTTCCCTTGGAGAATATACCTTCAATCAGAACTACCTAGGGTGAAACTCTAGAACTAGTCACCAGCTAGAAGTACCTGGGTTTCATTATTGATGAGGAGCTTTCATTTAAACTTCATGTCAAAAAATTTGATATCAAAATTATGGGTGAATCTTGGTTTTTATGATAGAAAGCTTGTTTTTCTCTCAGAACTCAGAAGTTTCTGATGTCAGCCACTTTCTTGCCTGTACTCGACTATGGCGATGTTGTTTATATGTCAGCATTAACCAGCTGCCTCCTTTCCCTGACTCCAATGTATCACAGTGCTCTGAGGTTCATCACTGGTTGTAGCCACCTCACCCACCACTGTGAACTATACACAAAAGCTGGCAAGCCTTCCTTGGATACAAGACGCTACACACACTGGATGACTCTGGTGTATCTGGCCTTGTTCCCACTTTTTTATGCACTTTTCTTTGGAGAACCGAAAGCCATTATGCACTACGCTCAAATGACATTCTGCATCTTTCTGCTCCCCGAGTCCGAACTGAATCAGGAAAAAAAGCATTCAGGTTCTCTGCCCTGTCTTTTTGGAATGCCAATCACAACTTAAAATTGCAGAACTTGTTCCTCTGGAAGCATTCTGCTCTATTTATTAAAAAAAAAAAAAAAAAAAAAAAAAGAAAAAAGACTGGAAATCTTTTAAACAGTGCCTAGTGTAACTCAGGAGGAAGAGCAGTCACCCACCAATCGGAAGGTCGGTGGTTCAACTCTGGCTTCCCTGACTTCACATGTCGAAGAGTCCTTGGGCAAGACACTGAACCCCACGTTGCCTCCCAGTGTATCAATGTGTATGAATGATTAGAAAAAGCACGTAGTTATGAATCTTAAGACGTGCTGTATGAATGTGTGTGAGTGGGGTGAATGCGGCACGTAGTGAAGCGCTTTGAGTGGTCAGTTAGACTAGAATGGTAAATGAACTTGTACTTGTATAGCGCTTCTATACTTGTATAGAAAAGCGCTATACAAGTACAAGTCCATTTACCATTTATGTTCTTAAATTGCTGCTGTATCTACAACTTCTGCACTTTATTTTTTTTCTTATTTTCTTGCTTTTTAAGATTTAAAATGTTTTGGGTTTTTTTACTGTCTGGTGTTATTGTTGTTTGTCTGTTTTTGACCGTTTTTGCCTTTCTTTGCCAGCTCACCCTTTGAAAGAGGTCTTGATCTCACTGGGTTTTTATCTGGTTAAATAAAGGTTATAATAATAAATGCCTGTGATATTTTTCATCCCTGACCACACAAATCTCACTTTGCTTTGCTGGAGCCTTCTTTCCAGCTTTTTTCTTTACATCTCCTTGCACTTTCCTTTTTAACTGTTTTTGGACAGTCCTCAATAACTCCCTGTCTTTCTTCCTGAAGGCTGACAGATGTACAGTCCCCCTGAAAGCTAAGAAAACAGGTGCACTGGAGAGTCCTAATTTTTTTTTTCAGCAATTTGTTTGACTGTATTACAGAGGTTGCAGATGCATGTTCAAATCATTAACTTTCCAGTACAGCTCATATAAGACAGACTCACGCTCGCCCATACACACAAAATCTCTCTCCTTTTAACATATATCACAAGATATAAAAGATTTTAATCAAAGGGCATATTTTAAAGCTGCACTGATGTACCTAATTGTAACTTGCATTTCTATTTCAGGTGAAAGATGTGGACCAAACAGGGCATTGGTTCAGAGATGGGATGAAAATGGAAGCAATTGATCCCCTCAACCTGTCAGCCATATGTGTAGCCACTGTAAGAAAGGTAATGTGCTGATCACTCCATATTAATGGTATATGATGAGATGTGGTGTGTCCTGAAGGAAATGCAGAATAAAGAATTTTGCAAGAATATAAATCTGTTCAAAATGCTCCAGACTAACTTGAAATATTCTGTTTTATAGGTGTTGGCAGATGGGTACCTCATGATTGGAATAGATGGCTCAGAGGCTATGGATGGATCAGACTGGTTTTGCTACCATGGCACCTCCCCCTCCATCTTCCCTGTTGGCTTCTGTGAAATCAACAACATTGAACTCACACCTCCTAGAGGTACTGTACACTTTAATATTTGATGTTGCTGTGACATGTAACAAAGCGTTAGTCACGAGAGGATTACAGAACTTAAGTTAATTGTTGGCTGGGGGTTGCCTATGTCCAGTTTTAACGACTCCTTTTCCCCAGGGTACACTAAACTACCATTTAAATGGTTTGACTACCTCAAAGAAACGTGCTCAGTAGCTGCCCCTGTCAGGCTCTTTAACAAGGTAGGCTGTTTGTGTTGTCACTTCTTACTAGTCTGTAAGATTGGATGTTTTTTGGTCTTCACTGTTTTAAAAATGTCTGTATTGGTTACTATGACAAATGGTTCAGTATTTGCCAGAGGATACATTCCCCTTTAACTTATGTTACTTTTGTTGTGTCTTTATTCATAAGTAAATACTTGTTTTTTCTCTGACCGGTCATTTGACATCTAGGAGGTTCCCAATCATGGTTTCCAGCAAGGCATGAAGCTGGAAGCTGTTGATTTGATGGAACCACGGCTTGTGTGTGTTGCCACGGTGACGAGGATTGTGCATCGGCTACTGAGGATCCACTTTGACGGCTGGGAAGAGGAGTATGACCAGTGGGTTGATTGCGAATCACCTGACCTCTATCCTGTAGGTTGGTGTCAACTAACAGGCTACCAGCTCCAACCCCCAGCCTCACAAGGTAAGAATATATTAGATTTTAGTTCCCTTTATGAGGATCTTTGAAGCAAAAGCATTTGTCAGCTTTGAAAATGAGATTTCAAATCAAATCAAATCAATGCTGATTAAGCATTCTCCCTATTGTTTTCCTGTATCTCTTTCTCTTTATTTATTTCAACTTACAGAAACAAATTCTATTTTAAAAAGGAAAAAGTTGTCCTCTTTTAGCCAATGTAATTACTAAAGAGCTCACATTTAGAGAATTTCAACTATGAGCCTTGAAGCGAGAGAAATCTTTCAAATTCTCTCAGTAACTCCAATGAAAAAGTTTGGTCTGACACAGCAGACAGCTTCAAGTGTGTTCAATTCGCTGCCGTTTTAAAAAAAATCTTTCACTCCATTGAAATAAAAACTACATTACCGTGTTCCTCTAACCCTTCTGGTGATGAAGGTCTTCAAATTATTTTCCTCGCTCTTATAGTTTTCTCACAGGAGGTCATAGTATCCCTTCGGCCATTTTATGTTCCTTTTGCTGGGAGTGAGCTTGTTAAACTGCAGCTCCTTACACACATTCCTATAACTGTGAGGACATCTCTCTTCCACTACTCTGCTACATATTACACTGCAGCCATTTTAACTTTTACTCACTTGACTTCTGCTAAATTTTCACTATTTTCAACTTTTTTAGCATGGTCAGCTATCCCCATTCAGTTTAACAGCATTCTCGCTGCTATTTCGTAGGAACATTCTTTTATAGTTGGCTAGTTGAGTTTTGTTAAGTATGTGTTAATTCAAATGTAATGCTGACAGACCCGTTGCAGGTCACCAATGTAGTTTATGCATGATGCTGGTGTTGCCTTCATGAGGGTCTCATGTTTTTGTGATATCCTCAGAATGTTCTATTTGAGAGGTAAACTAAGCACACCTCAGTGTGAAAACATGAATTAAAAAAAAGTTCATTAAAAACTGCAGCGCCAGTAAAATCAAGTCTGCATTTCTGTTTATCTAGACAATTTAATGTAGATAAACTAGAAAACATTAGATGGTGGGGGGGGGGGGTTGAAGGTTTTCCTCAGCCTCTCCGTTTTGGCCATACAGGAACGGAGTCTTTTGCCAGATGGTAGCCAATGGAAGACTTTATTGTTAGGGTTGTAATTGTCTTTGAAAATTTTCCGGCTCTGGCAGTACACCGTCTGGTGTAGATTTTCTGCATGGTGGGCAATACTGACCTGGTGGTACGCTCAGCACAGCGGATAACTCTATGAAGAGCTTTCCTGTCCGGAGCCATACAGCTGCCATAACAGGTGGTGACGCTCTCGTTGAGCACAGACTCGACTGCACAGTGTAGAAAGTAATCTGCAGCGCTGTGGAGATTTTAGATTTCCTCAACTGTCTGAGGTGATACAGTTGCTGCCTAGACTTCTTCACCAGGGTGGAGATGTGGGTGGTCCATGTCAGGTCCTTAGAAATGTGGACGCCGAGGTACCTGTAGCTGCTGACTATCTACCGGGGTCCCATAGATCCAGGGAGGGGTGTTATGGCTCCTCTGCTTCTCCCTCCTGAAGTCCACGATCATCTCCTTGGTTTTGGAGACGTTCAGGTCCAGGCACCATGACGATAGTGCATCCACCTCTTCCAGAATGGCCGTCTCCCTGTGTTCTGACTCACGTGTGGTTGTTTTTTATGTTGTTATGTTATGAAAGCAGCGCAGTGGGTGTGTCAACGGAGTCCTTCAAAAACGAGTTCTCAAACTGCATGTATGCCGTTATCGTTAGCGTTCCTTTCCCTTGCTGTTGCCGTTCCCTTCACTAGCCGTTGTCTGTCAGTTATTGGTCAGTTTGTTGAGTTTGTTTGTTGTTTCCTCGCTCTGATCCTTGAAGTATATAAATCCGTAAGTGTTCAATGAATGAGATACTGATAGTTATGAAACAGTGAGCGTAACATTTCTAAAGATAATAAGTTAACAAATGTTCGTTTTAAAGTAAAAATACTTGCGTGTTAGTATGACATGTCTCGTGACTTTGTCTATCACTAACTGGTTGCCTAGCAACCAAGTAATGTAATGTATGAGATTGTTAAATCTGTTATCTTAATTTGTCATCAATCTTTTATATCTTAAACAGTGGATTATAATTATGTAATTTAATATCTATGTTACTTAGTAACTTTCTGTATTTTTATGTCTTGTAGTTTTACGAATCTGAATGGAATGACAATGAGAGATTGAAAAGAAGTGAAATCAGTTCAAGTAAAGTTTCATGGAAGTCCCATTCTTCATTTTATTTTCGTTACCTATCTGTCAGTGCTTTGTAGTGAACACAACTGCCAGGACAGAATACTGAATTGGACTATATTACTTAAGTGCCTTGAGATGACAATTGTTGTAATCTGGCGCTATATAAATAAAATTGAATTTAATTGAATTTAAAAAAGTTGTTGGAGATCAGGCCTACCACCCCTGTGTCGTCAGCAAACTTAACAATCATGTAGGAAGGATGAGTGGCTTTGCAGTCATGAGTGTAGAGGGAGTAGAGCAGAGGACTCAGGATGCAGCCTTGGGGGGCGCTGATGTTGAGGGTGCGTGGGCTGGAAGTGTGGCTTCCTATCCTCACCACCTTTGTTCTACCAGTCAAGAAGCTCTGGACCCATGAGCAGTGAGGAGTTTAACCCCAGGTCCCTAAGCTTAATGACCAATCTGTGGGGAACTATGGTCTTGAATGCGGACCTGTAATCAATAAACAACAGCCGCACGTAGTTCCCTTTGCCGCTGTCCAAGTGGGTGAGGGTGGAATGGAGGACATCACAGCATCGTCGGTGCTCCTATTCGGGCGGCAGGCACCCTGGCAATACACTCTTCCTATTCAGGCGGTAGGCGGACTGAAGGGGGTAAAATGAGGTGGACAGTGAAGTGCAGATGAAGTCTTTAATCAGTCTTTCAAAGCCCTTTATTACTACCGAGGTGAGTGCTACGGGGCGGTAATCATTGTTGCAGGCAGGGCTGAGCTTTTTTGGGACAGGGACGATGATGGACCGCTTAAAGCAGGCAGGGACAATGGAGTGAGCCAGGGACAGGTTGAAGATGGACGTGAACACAGGGACCAGCTGCTCTGCACATGATTTCAGAACACGCCCAGGGATGCCATCAGGACCAGCAGCCTTCCTGTTGGTCACACGCCTCAGAGCTCTCCTCATTTCGTGTTCTGAGACAGACACGCATGTGGCAGGGACTTCGGACTATCGCAGACTATAGAGGATGTAAGGACTCGCTGGCTGCTGGGCTCATTCGGGCTAGCAGTGTCATAACGTACGAAGGACTTCAACTCCTCCATTAACGAAGGATCCGCAGCAGCCGGTTTAGTCTGTGATAGTCCGAAGTCCCTGCCACATATGCCTGCTGTCCCATTGATTCAGTGAAGCCTCCACTTTGTCTTTATACAGCCTTTTAGCCTCTCACCTTCCGCCGGAGCTCGTAAGACGCTGCTTTGTATGGGACCATATCACCGGAGATGAGTCCTTCATTGCAGGCAGTGGTTCAAGCCTTCAGAGCCTTGCAGATGTTTCTATCAACCCACGGTTTCTGATTTGGGAAGATCTTCACAGTTGCCGCGAGGATGATATCATCTATCAGTTTAGCAATAAAGTCCATAACCACTTACGTAAACAGACTGACGTCATCCCTGGAGCTCTCCTTGAACATGTCCCAGTCCACATCACTCAGCGCGTCCTACAGCAATGGCCTCTGATTGGGCAGACCAATGTCTGACCTCCCTCATAAATAGAGCAACCACCCTTAGCTTCTGTTTATATTCCAGCATGAGGAAGATGGTGGCGTGGTATGCTTTTCCATAAAGCCGACAGTGCTGTGGCTTTGTAGCTGTCTTTATGGAGGCCACGCGAGGAGGAAGAAAGGTTCAGGTATCTGCTACTCTGTATTACTGACAAGGGCAGTTATGCCTTTAGCACATGGACACTTGGCAGATGAAAGAAAGAAAGAAATGTCATGGAAAAGCACTCCAACAAGTTTGAAGTGCATGGTAAACTCAAAGCAAACCTAATTTTTGCGCAATACAAATTCTACCAAAAATACAGGGGGAAATCTCAAGTTTGCTGAAATTGCTTATAAAAGAGTGAAATTTTCCAAAACGGTGATGTAATGTTTAGAGACAGTTGTCTTTGGCAAATACTCCCCGAAAGTGAGTGAGAAGCTGCCATGTCCTGGTCCAGACTTAATGTTACGACATGCAATTGATGTAGCATGGACAATACAAGCTGTCTCAACAACAGCTGAAGATGAGCTAATCAGCTAGTGAGTCTGCTCCAACAGTTAACAAAAAACCACTCAAGCCAAGTGAGTACACAAGTGTACACACCATGAATGTGCAACATTAAGTGGGACTGACAGCAAAATTTCTGCATGTAACAAAGAAATATGGAGCATGTGGGGGATGTCTAGAAAAAGGATGCCAATGCAACAAATGTAAGAAGTCCATTCTACAAACACAACAAAGACAAAATACAAGTTTAACAAAGTGCATGCTGTCGCAGAGACAGTGGAACAGACACCAAATTAACTTTTTATTGACATTATCATGAAGCAAACACAACCAGAGAACAGGAATTTGTAGAGATAGAATTAGGAAAAGGGAGACATTCAAATTGGACACGGGCCAAAGGCCAACATAAAACTAGCTGAAACATTCCACAAGTTTTTTGGAAATATAGTGCTGAGCCCACCAGCCTACCATTTCACGATATGGCAGTCAGAGACTCATTATGGATGGCTTCTGGAAGCTCATTTGCAGATACAATGAAAAAATAGCCATGCTAGACTTTAACATTGTATGCACAAAGAATGCACCCCTTCTTTTGGCCCTGCCACAATGCCCACACTTGAACGTGGTTAAGTTAGCACTCAAGGTAAATGCACAGCCAAGCACTAGCTTTAGAGAGAAGTTTGACGACATGTTCCGATGCATCAGATCGTTTCCTGGGAAGTATACTCTTTGTCTCAAACTCTCCATAACATTAGTGCTATGTCCACTCTGCCTCATCCTATATGCCTCGCAAAGCCGTCTCAAAGACGAAC
The DNA here is from genome assembly GCF_036924035.1 of Leuresthes tenuis. Classification (NCBI taxonomy): domain Eukaryota; kingdom Metazoa; phylum Chordata; class Actinopteri; order Atheriniformes; family Atherinopsidae; genus Leuresthes; species Leuresthes tenuis. Next base: position 22,281,318 of record NW_027325374.1, on the reverse strand, counting down.
TAAATTAAATGGTAAAAATGGACATAATCCAAATGATTAAAGGACGTACTAAGTGGGTAAATGCCTTCCTTGTGGTCGAAAGGCCAAAAACAGGGAGGCTTTGAGTGTGTCTAGACCCCTGTCCAATAAACAAAGCATTCAAGAGACTGCATTATTTGTTCCCCACTCACACCAAGGTGCTTCCCAGTTCTTCAACGTACTAGGCGTGAGGTCTGGGTTTTGGGCAATAAAGCTCAGCCATAATTCCGTGAGGAATTTAACCAAATGATTTCACAGACATGTCATTAAGGTGCCTGGGACCTGTGTGAACTGAAGGAAAAAGAGGATAATTGTTCTCCTTTCAGATTAGGCTTAATAGTTAGGGATGGCTGACACTGAAACATCCCATAGTTAAGCTGCTATATGCCTAGACTGCTGGGGGGCCTCTTATGCCACACCTTTCCTGACTTTGCTCCTCTCCCCATTTAATTTCTCATATGACATGTACATTTGGCATTATTATTGTCATTAACCTGTGTTTCCCTGTCTCAGCAGGTATCCTTTGAATGGTGTTTGTTGTCTCCCTCCTTCAGGATCCTTCTTCAGATCCTCTCAAACCCCAGCTGGTCGAGGCAGATGACCACCCTTCCTGAGCCTGGTTCTGCCAGAGGTTTCTTCCCATTAAAAGGGAGTTGTTCCTCTCCACAGTCGCCTCATGCATGCTCAGGACGGGAGATTGGACCGAAGACAAGTTTTGGTTCAATCTGTTGGTTTCCTTAACTAGAAAATTGTTTTTGAATTGGCTCTGTATGTATGAATTTTAATAGTTTTGAATTTAATTAATTGGATTTGATTGGATTATGATTACAATTAATTAAACTCCAATTGGCTTGATTTGGACTGTATTATTGAAGTGGCTTGAGCTTCAATCGAACGCTATACTGGATTTGTAATGTTAAATAACAGTGTATTGTGAAATGCTTACAGTATTTGACTGTCTGACCACTCTAAACCATAGAGTCATTGTTTATAATTACATGACTATACTAGGACTGATCATAAAGCTGGAATAAGTGTTGATGACAATCATATGAGTTGTAAGAGGTCCAATTTTTTTAAGATTAAGATCAGATTTGTTGTCATGCATACATGCATACAAATGAAATTTGTCCTCCGCTTTTAACCCATCCAGGTCGGCATCTGTTGACATGCACATGCACAGGGTCTCACACTCATAGAGACAGATGCCATACACTGGAGCGGTGTCTATCCATATGTTGAATTTGTAATCCCATGTGTTCATTTTACTTTGTCCTTATTATTCATAAGTGTCTTGTGGTTTTATGTCCTATGTTGTTGTTGTTTTTTCAGGTAACAGAGAAATGTCCCAGTCTGTGCCCAAGCAGAAGAAAAAGGCCCAGCAATATAAAGGCCACAAGAAAAGTGAGTTGTCCCTCCTGCTCTACTATTTTGTTACTTACCTTTTGCTCCTTCCTTCATTCCTTCATCTCCTTTTCCTCTGCTTCTGCTCCTCACTTGGCTACACCTTATCTGGAAACTCTGCTGCTTCCTGAATCCATCACAGATTCAGACTCTGAAACACATTTATGGGACCTACACATTACAAAGATTTATGAGCAGAAGAGTAATTGATGTTTTGATTTATTTTTCACTCTGAACACTTTATATAGCTTTTAATAGGATTTTTAAATAATTACTAAGATTTAGATATATTGTATTGTATTGTATGTACATATAATGCAACAAAATTCAGATATTAACAAAAATTTATTATTGTACTTGTAAGCGTGATAACAATAAAATAGCTTCTATTGTAATTGGCTTTTCATTTTGAGGTTGGTAATCAATATGCAAACAGAACTTGCGTGACAATTTTGTTATTGCCAATTGTTAAGCATTTTAATTTTGGCAGTTTTAGGCAATATCTGATTAAAAGAACAATTATACAATTGATTTGATTTTTTTTTTTTTTTAAGCTTGTGAGACTAAGCAAAACTAGACTTTTATATTTTATGCAAACATTAGTTCAGCTGAAACTGGCCGGACTAACACACCCAGATAATGCGGTAGGGGATCAAACTACATATATATATTCTACTACAATTGTATGGCTCGAGGTGCTCCACACATGCTTCAAAGTTCCATCTTTTTGTAAAAACGGTCACATTCAAGTGTATATCAATGTGCAAATTACATCCGGAATTAATGTCTTCTGATTCTAAATATTGCACAATCCCTAATAATGTTCCATTCATTCAATTTTTCCATTTCTTTTATCAGAAATTGTGATTGAGAAACAGCCCTTTAAAACTACATGTCAACTTGCGCTCACTTTAAGCGTTTTTAGGCTGTCCCTTTTCTCTAATAGAATCCTGATTTTTATATACACAGTGACAAAATCACTTTTCAGGTGATTTCAAGACACAACGCCTGTGCAGTGAATCTAAGTCTATGCTTAGACAATACATAGACAATGATCTTCTGCGGAGAAAGTTATTATCGTCAGAATTTCTTGAATGTAGCACTTTTGTTCAAAAATTGGAATTACTTGAGGCTATGCGTTTTTTCCCACAAAAAGTTAGTTTGTTACTTCCCCTTTTTTTTCTCATTCTGGCAGAGTAATTCAATAATTTTCATGTAATTGGCTTTGAAATGTTTTCATATGAATATTGACAACCACAGACTCATCTACTATTGATAGTGTTGCTGTACCTTTCATCTTGGTAGCTAATGGTGCATTTGCTTATTTGAGTGTGGCCATCTGTATACAGCTTACCAGGGGCTTATTCATTTGGGTATATGAATGCAAGTGGCAACGGTTTGAGGTTAAATCAACGGTTTCAACTTAAGCTCCAGCCTTTTAACTTTCTTTCTTCATACATAACCCAAATACTGAGAACACACTTCAGATGATTTGAACCAGTTTGTAATAAGCCCCTGGTAGCTTACCCGAGTCTGGCTTGGTGTTTAGAGAGGAAGATTCCAGTTGGTCGACGGCCCTTCAGTCAGGCAGGCAGGAGGAGGAGCAGCTTCTCAGGGGATGAAGAACAGAGTCCACCCCCTTACCATGCCCAGGGGCCCACTCGACCCCGGCCACGAACCCATCTCCATCAAATCCACAAATCAGGTAACCTCACACGTTTTTAACTAGTGACCGTCTTCTGATTCCCACACATAATGGCTCACTGCAGGTAAACTGCAGGTTACTGACACTGCTTGTCCTGATGTTTAAACCAACCTTTTTGAACACGTTCATTGTCTCTCACATGGCCTTTAATTGTAATGTCCTTTTCACAGGGATTCCAGTTTTTGCATTCCAAGTATTGTTGTCTTCATTTCAAAGCATTTTCAGTTGATTAAAAATGTTTCCAAAGAGGTTATCTTGATACTCGTCATGCATGGTGGTTTAACATAACACATAGGACAAAGACAAAGGTTCCCCATGTATTTTATTCATTGTCAGAACACAAGTGGCTCATATTAGCTGCTGTTTTTCTCTCACCTTTCTTACAGAGTCTCTCCTGAGAATGAAGGAGGAGACAGCTGAGTTGGATGAGTTCACCTTCTCACAGGGCACATCAGACCAAGAGAGCAATGGCTCAGGCAGCTACTACATCAAACAGGAGCCCTGATGTCACAAGGACAAGGATAAGCAGGAGGAACCAGGACAAGGACACACTCCTTGAAATTTCAATCAAAGATTGGGAACTTGCAGTCAAATTAGCCTCCAACCTCTTCTGCAGACAACAAGCTTGAGTCAGCACAGGACATGCCAGTGGAGAAGGAGGGGAGGCTGACGTCATGCTTCTTAAAAAAAATAAAATAAAAACCCTGAAGGGAACGTCCCTGTGAGCAGTTCTCTAACCTTTTAGCTATGTGTACTTACACAATCAAAAAAACCTGTATGATGAAAGGGTTAGAAAGCATCCTGGCTTGAGCCACAGATGTTTGGGCATTCTCTTTTTTACCATCTTCAGCTTTCTCTGCTCAACAGTTTGTGCCAGACAAGAGATAACTGAATGAAAAAAGCAACCTTGTTCAAAGAGAGGAGGGTTCTGCTTATCAACATCAGCCTGTCCTGCCTCTGCTATAATCTGGGCCACACATAGAGATCTGTTGAAACTGTGAGGACCATTTATTGAGCCAGGTCTTGAGTTTTTTTGTTGTTGTTGTTGTTTCAGTTTTTCAGGTCAGAGAGTAAGCCACTGAACGTCCTGAAAAAAGAACCTAAGTTGGTAGAGAGAGCAGCAAAGTTCTGTATATATTCTTTATTTTCTTTAGAACACATTACCAAGGTGAATTTTACTTTAATAGTACTTGAAGTTTTCATTTTATTTTGTTATGATTTGGGGGCCTTTCTTTTCTTTTTCTTAATGCTCTTCTTTTGCATTTAGATTTTTTGTGGCTGTGTTGGAATTGTAAAGTGCATTGTTCCATTATGTAATTAAATTCATATTGTATATGGAGATCTATTGTAATAGAAGTACAAAGTTTAGATATAATTTAATCTGATTTCAAGAGGACTCTTATTACAGTATAGTACAGTGCTTCTCAGCATTACAGATTTTGTTTCCACAGCTGCATTTATTCCCGATTCAATCATTACAGAACCAAAATGAGATTTACACATAACAATATAAGTTCACAAAGTTACTCAAAATGACCTTTTGCTAATACACTATCTTTATTGTGGATTAATTGTTCAGTTGTTTTGTTGATTGATCATTTTAAAAGTTAGGAAAATGTCTTTGTCCAAGCAGCTATCCCAACTCTGTGTTCAGGAAACAACTACATTTCTCTTGATAAGACAGCAAAGAAGTTTAGCCTGATTCTTTTTGTTAAGCCAAATTCTTTCTCTGCAATATGAAATGATTTGATGGTTATTTTACTTGTTGATTTACTAAATCTTTAATCCACAAATTGTTTATTTTGAACATTAAAGCTGCATTTGGTTCACTTACATGCATACCTTTTTCACTTTTTGCTGCAGCTTTAAACAGTAACACATACTTTTGTAGATATACATATCACAAAAGTACTCTCTCACATTCCATTTAGATTCTGCAAATACTGTTTTGTTTTGTTGTGTTTCTTTTTTAACCTGTTTTGAAACAGCTTTCACTGAAGCTTTCCTTCATGGTCCAGCTAGTAATCCTCCCGTCAGGTTACTAAAGAGTACAATAGCCAAAATAAGCTTAATCTATAGAGTACACAGCTACACTGCAACAAAGTGACAGTGTTGAGTGCTAAAAAAAACTTACGGTGGAGCTTCAGGGAACTATTGAAGAAATTGAATAAGGCCAAACTACCACTAACTGTACTTCTGTTTCATGGATTCTGCAGTATTGGTGAGTCCAGGAGAAATGCATTTGTTTCCTGTATTAAAAAAGAAACTGTAGTTTGTGCTGTGATGTTGAGCTGTAATAATGTAGCTGTGGAAATGAAAACTCTTTATTGAAATAAAAGAAAATGTTACTTTAATTTAATAGAAATATATGAAACAAGTTAGCAAAGTGTGGCTAATTGCAGGGTATGTGTTGCAAAAACAAAACAAACAAAAAAAAAAACCTTACTGGTATGATAGGGTACATTCAGACAAGTATTCTAACCTCAAAGTACATGCTTTGACCTGTACACTTTGGATAAAGCTGCTATCAGGGATGAACTTAATTCTAATCATAATCAGATGGCACAACTGATCACCGTGTCATCACCATACAATCATACTCATGTTGAGAAGGCATCACTCAAGCAGTGTCAAAGGTGGATATGATTCAGAAGGGCGTTTTAGATCATCGCTGCTGTATTCGTATCTAGAGGTAAAACTCCATTTGGAACTTTTTTAAATTTATTTTAATTCCAATGGAGGTTGCAGTGTGCTACCAAGATAACACTTGACTCTTTTATGGTTAGATTACTTTTTTCAAACAATGCTTTAAAACCTCAAAAAGAGAAAATATTAAACACTATATGTGACCAACAGAAGACTCTTTTACAATTAGCATTTGTTGCATTTCGCTTTTTTTACTTTAAATAAGAGGTTCCTGTAGTGTTTGAGAATTTGCCTCAGTTTCATATATTTAGTATTGTTATTTGGATAATATGCAAAATGCATTTTTTTTCTTGGGTTGTCATGTTAGCTGAACCACAGAATGACAGATTTGCTATCCAAAATTAAATAATGCAGTGTTTTCTTGTAGACTCTGAGGGCAGCATTCATATAGGACAACAGGATTGTAAACAGGCAGGAATACACACATGCATACAAATATGTGTGTGTGTGTATGTATGTATGTATGTATATATATATATGTGTGTGTATGTATGTATGTATATCTATATATATCTATAGATATACGCACACACACTATATCGCCAAAAGTATTCTCATTGCTCATCTGCCTTTACACGTATATGAACTTAAGTGGCATCCGATTCTTAGCCCGTTGGGTTTATTATGATGTCGGCTCACCCTTTGCAGCTATAACGGCTTCAAGTCTTCTGGGCAAGCTTTCCACAAGATTTAGGAGTGTGTTTATGGGAATTTTTTACCATTCTCCCAGAAGCACATTTGTGAGGTCAGACACTGATGTTGGACAGAAGGCCTGGCTCGCAGTCTCCGCCCCAATTTAACCCAAAGGTGTTCCATTGGGTTGAGGTCAGGACTCTGTGCTGGCCAGACAAGTTCTTCCACACCAAACTTGCTCATCCATGTCTTTATGGACCTTGCTTTGTGCACTGGTGCACAGTTATGGTGGAACAGGAAGGGGCCATCCCCAAACTGTTTCCACAAAGTTGGGGCATGAAATTGTCCAAAATCTCTTGGTATGCTGAAACTAAGGGGCCAAGCCCAGCTCCTGAAAAACAACCCGACATCATAATCCCCCCTCCACCAAACTTTACACTCGGCACAATGCAGTCAGACAAGTACTGTTCACCTGGCAACAGCAAAACCCAGACTCGTCCATTTGATTGCCACATGGAGAAGTGTGATTTGTCAATCCAGAGAACACCAGTGCTCTATAGTCCAGTGGCGGCATGTTTTACACCACTGCATCCAGCGCTTTGCATTGTACTTGGTGATGTATGGCTTGGATGCAGCTGCTCAGCCATGGAAACCCATTCCCACAAAGCTCTCTCTACGCACTAATCTGAAGGCCACATGAAGTTTGGAGGTCTGTAGTGACTGACTCTGCAGAAAGTTGGCGACCTCTGCACACTATGCGCCTCAGCATCCACTGAACCTGCTCTGTCAGTTTACCTGGCCTACCACTTCATGGCTGAGTTGCTATTTTCCCTAACTGCTTCCACTTTGTTATAATACCACTGACAGTTGACTGTGGAATATTTAGTAGCAAGGAAACTTCACGACTGTATTTGTTGCACAGGTGGCATCCTATCATGGTGCTACGCTGGAATTCCTAGAGCTCGAGAGAGCGACCCATTCTTTCACAAATGTTTGTAGAAGCAGTCTACATGCCAAGGTGCTTGAATTTACACACCTTTGGCCATGGAAGTGATTGGAAAATATTGAATTATTTTGATGAGTGAATGAATACTTTTAGTAATGTATATAGTGCAATTTAAATGTTTATAATATATACATACATACATATTTATATCTGTGTATGTGTGCGTGTATGTATGTTAATTTTAAAAGTCTAATATTTATATTCATCAAATTCTATTTCTCATGACTAAGGTAGTATAGAGTAACAAATCCTCAGTCAAAATGGATAAGATTATTCTTTCATTCTAAGTGCTAGAATTTTGCAGCTGTTTACCTACTACCTCCCAATGCTAGTAGCATTTAGCTAAAACTGAATGTGTTAGCATATGCAAACAAATTTTGAGGTTTACAGCCTGAAGAGTAGACACCAAATGGAGATTTTTTTTTCACAGCACATGAGGTAGTCTTCTGAATGTTATGCAATAACATCCCATATTTTTTGCTATGTTAAATAAAAATTTTACACTTGCAACTGTCCTGATAACTTTTTTTTTAATACAATGAAGAGATAAGAAAACTTTACTGAATGCTGTTGTACAACTGTGATTTATCTATGGGCAATGGTTCACAAGGAATATTCACTGAATGGTCAAAGGCCACATTGAAATGCAGAGCAGACTTTTAACTTTCAGTGATGGTATAAGAGCCAGTCTTTCTCTTCCTACCAGTAAGGTTTAGGATTCAGTTCTCAGGAATCTTTTTTTTTCTTTTTGTCAGTCAAATGTATTATAACATTTCAAAATCAAGCAGGGTTTGAGACACTTAACAGCTTTGTTATTTCATTTATCATGATCATTTCTTCTGTGGAAGCAAATAAATGCTCTCATATGCTTTTTAAGAAATGGAGCAACTGTTGAATACTTAGTACTGAAACCTAAAAAACAAATGTATATGATACGCATGGAATAATTGTATTCTAATTACAGAGATACATTTTTTTTCATTTTACAATGTTAAAGATGAAACTGTCAATATTGTTTTGTATTTGTTCATTTCACTTGTGTGTATTATACTTTAGCAAATTATAAATTTCATGAGTATATAAACAAAGAAACCTAAAGTTCTAAAGACTAAAAGTCTTTTTTCAATTCTGGAAAATTAGCTTGAGTTTTTCAAATATTTGAGTCCTGTGTTTCTAAATATAATTTTTAAAAATTGTTTATTATGATTATACAATTCAGTAGTCACATCTTTCTGTGTAACTACTGTGTGACTGTTTTTTTCTGATTAAAAACGTTTAGACAAACCAAAAAGTTAGTATGATGAAATTGGCCTGGCAACACTAAATGTTCTATTTTTTTTTTCTCCCGTTTTATTGTTTATTAAAGAAAATGCAAACGGTTGTTTTTTTTCAGGGTTGTCAGCGATATCTAAATCTGTACAGTGAAAATTGCGGTTAAAATTAAAAATAATTTGGCTGCTTATAAGGCTTGGTTATAACATTACAAACATTACAGTACCAGTTGAGTGTATTTTAGACGCTTTTTTAAATTTTACCCTGCTCCCACTCAGGTTGCTGTAGTTGCCGTTGGTTCTTCTAAAAAAATTAATTTAACAGGAGATATAAGAAAAATTGTAGGATAAATCAAAGGTTTTTACTGAATTAGTCTTTTTTTTTTATCTCATAATTTTTTTGGTTTTATTGATTATTGACACCATGGACTCAAATTGAAACTACTCAGTTTTAAGTGTATAGTATTGCAATTATGACATCCATCCATCCATTTTCTATACTCGCTTAATCCATCGGTCGGGTCACGGGGGGTTGGAACCTATCCCAGCAGTCATTGGGCGAGAGGCGGGGTACAACCTAGACAGGTCGCAAGTCCATCAAAGGGCGCAATTATGACATAAAGAAAATTATGTATTTTGTGATCAATTTGTACCGTTTTCTACAATTTTGGCCAAATAAATTAAACTTGTAATTCATCTGTAAAATTGCTTTGTTAAAGTTCAAAGAAAAAGACAACTTTTGACTTTTAGTCGTAGATTAAATGCAACCCCCACAAGTTTCTATTGAAGGCCTCAATTGTGATATTTCCATATATGAAGAATATCCTCGAGTTTTTTTTTTAAATCGTCTCTCCCCCACCCTCCCAGCTTGTATAGTAACACAGGTCTTTTGTATAGTTCCTCCAAAATTATCATAAAACGTTATCTTGTGGTGCTAACAATATATTTGATAAAAAATTCTGTAATTCGATAAGTGTTGTCTGAAAATAATTACCATTTGAGAGGATTTTGGTGCAAAAAATATTTTGGATACAAATTTTGAAGAAGTATGTTGATAGTTACAAATCTATTTGTATTAACCTTTACTCTAAGTATATTAGACCGCAGTTTAAAGTTTGTATCTTTTTCAGTTTCTTTGACATTTTAAATTTGTACTGTGATAGACTGTAAATAAAGCCAAATGTTTGGATCATCAGTTTGTTATTTTTCTAATTAATGCATAGTTTCTGCTTGACTCTTAGTTTACAATTTCACTTCTATTGGAAATCCCTCAGCATTTTGTTTCAACAGCCTTTTGCTTTGGCTAACCGAGACTGATATAAATTACTGATATTGAGAAAAAAATGAAGGGACTGTACAATTTTATGTAATCAATATCTTGGATCCTCATCCACTATCCAACGCATGGTCATTCTTTCACAATGTAGTTTGCATTTACTTAAGTGAATTTTGGGACAGTTTCCCTTTTTTTTTTATGTATGCATAGTATGGCAGAGTAACCACTTTAACAAGCTAGTAAGCTACTAGGAAATGACTTGCAGCAATTGCTCCCTATTGCCAATAAGTGGTAACTGCATGCATCTGTATGCAACTATAAGATGGCTAGAGGGCACAAGCAAAAGTCATTACTGGATCTGAATGCAAACACCTAATTGTTGCTCTTCTTGTTGGATAACTGCATCTTATGTAATAATTTTTCACAGTACATCAACTGAAACCTTTGAAACTTCTGTAAGCAATTTTGTAATTTGGTGCTGGACACTTGAAAGAATCTAAACCGTGGCAGCTTCGCCTGCACATTCTCATACGTTTATTGTATACACCCCAAAGAATTTAAGCTTTCTGCACATGTGGAGGGTTTATACATGACTGCCTAACAGCTTGCACAACTGATCTAAATCAACTTGAGTGCAACAATCAGTAACACCTTTACATTTAGTTCTGCAAGATGTCATTTTATTCTGGAGTTCAGCAAATCATAACATCACATGTACTTTTTAAGTGTTGTGCCCCTTTATTGGAAAGCAGATCACCTTTAACAAAACAAGTTGCCAGTCAATTACTGCACACAAAGACTGGATGGAATGTTATCACAGGAATGAAAATGGAATGCACAGACTTTAATAGAAACTGCAGCATACAGTATGATGAGTATATGAAAGGAGGGGGAATGTGAAATATGAACATATCACTGTTCTGCATCTAGGCTAGAGGTGTTAGTTTCACTGGTGTGAGGCCAGTGGGAAGAACACGCACGACCGAGGGCAGCTTAGTAAAGCCAGCTGAAGGCACAGCTTGTGTAGCTGGCCAACTCTTCTGGTTTGAACCACAGGGATATTTCCTTGTTGGCACTCTCCACCGAGTCACTGCCATGGATTATGTTCCTTAAAAAAAAAAAAAAAAAGAGTTAGAGGATGAGAATCCCCTCCATTTCAGAGTGAGACCAACTGCACCTCCATTGAAGTATGCAAACAGCACTCACTTGCTGACATCGATGCAGAAGTCTCCTCTAATGGTTCCAGGTTTGGACTCTGCTGGGTTTGTCTCACCCAACATCACCCTACCCGTCTTCACCACACCCTTGCCTTCCCACACCTGGAACACAATAAGAATGATTAGGAGGAAGTCTTTCTGCTCTGCAAACACCGCAGTTCTTGGAAATAAACTAAATTAAACATAACCATGTTTTAGCTCTTAAAAAGGTAGAAGAGCAGGTTTATATGCAATGATTTGAGTATCCTTGATGCCTTAGTGGTTCAAGATACACACTTGTCTGTGTGTGTTGTGTTCTTACCATGGCAACCACTGGACCAGAGCTCATGTAGTTGACAAGGGAAGGAAAGAAGGGCCTTTCCTTCAGGTCAATGTAGTGCTGCATAAGGAGATCTTCAGAGGCCTGTAGAAGGTAGAAGATGTAAATTTCATAAATTTGAAAACAAATCTGGTTTCTACACCCTGCATTCCAATCCACATTACATCCAACTGCTCCATTAACTTCACTGAGTAAAGGATTTCACAGGAGGACATGATCCACTTAATACTCCATAACGCTAAACAGAACATTGTGCAATTAGACCTACAAGACCTTTTTAAAAGACATCTTATCACAATAGAGGTGTACAAGTTGACACACATCATGGTCAAGAAACTCATTCCATTCTATATGAGGATCGGATGTTAAGAAGATAAGACTTCGACCTAGCGCTTATCAGTTGTGCAACAGTCAGGAATAGAGCAGAGGGCTAATCCGCTCACCAGAGCTTAACTTTCCCTCTCAACGTCATGCACAGTCACATTTTAAAACAAGATCATAGATTTACAAAAAGCACCAACATTTACCTTAACACCAGCCTGTATATAACCTAAAAAATTTTTTTACTTACATGGAGCAGCTTCATGCCCACAAGTTTGAAGCCTTTAATCTCAAACCGTTTGATGATCTCTCCGATGATGCCCCGCTGTACACCATCAGGCTTAATGGCAATGAAAGTGCGCTCCTGCAGCTCAGCCATGATTCTGAAACAGAGCAGGTAAAGAACTCAAACAGGGATAAAAAACAAAGACAGCACTCGGCAGGAGAAAAAAGGAAACTTAAAGACTCTCACATAGCTTTGCTACACTTGGCACACAACGTTGCTGAAGGTGCAGACCCCATACCACAAAAAAAAAAAAAACACAAGTGCTCCAATAGCTCACAGCCCAGGTCAGTGTGGATATGTCCAACACCTCAACAGGACTGCAGTGATTCACAGCCATAGTTTTAGGTGGTTGTAACTCAGGACTAATCAGAAGGTCAGTGGTTTGACTCCAGCTTCCCTGGGCCACATGTTGAAGCGTCCAAGGGCAAGACACTGAACCTGAATTTGTGTAAATGTAGCAGAAAGCACTGTGTAGCTCTAAGGACTAAGACAAGCTGTATGAATGACTGTGGCATGTAGTGCATGTAGCTGGACTAGAAAAGCACACTACAAGAACAGTCCATTTACCACATAGTTTAAAAAAAAAAAAAAAAAAAAAAAAACTTTGTTCAATGTTACTATAATGCACACATCTAACAATCATTGCTTATGACTGAGTGATGCTGAGGAAATTTACCATAAAAAATTTCCTACAACTGAATTAAATTAAATCTATTGCTCCATGTCTTTGTTGTCTTCATACACAGCGACTGATAACTGCCATTAGAACCGATGATTTACCTAATATCTGATCCATTTGCCACGTTTAAAATATAATTTTCTTTGGCAAATTGTAATACCACATATGCTTTTTATTCTTCTAGTCTCCCTCATCCCTGTATTAGAGGCTGTGTTCACTTCACCTCATAAGTGGTCTGACTTGTAATTAAATTCCTTTTGCTATTCAAGAAAAAAGACCAACAAACATCCAATCTGCGATGGAAATAGAAAACTGGAGGAAGAACACATTGACGACTAACAAGCATTTTTAAGTGTACTTAACAAACCCACACACACTCAACTTTCCTGCTTCTTCCCCGAGTTTACATACCATTAGATGGAACAGGCATGAAAACAGGTCAGGGGTGTAAAAGGTGAGAAGGATACAACCCCTCTAGTTAATGTCTTTCTGACAGAATGCATCATGCAAACCCCTGCTTACTGATCTTCCTGAACACATGACTTTGTCTTCCAATTTAAGTCAAGACCAGTTCCAGCTGCACTTGATACATGCATCCAGTTGTTTAACCACCACAGCATCTTTCTCTCCCAACACACTCATTCTGGAAATACAATGTTAGTATTAGGGTTAACTTATCAGTGGTTGTTCACACGTTATGTTATACAGATATCTGTTCACTTGAAAAATCGGATGAAAAAAAAAACCAGAAACAACAACACTTGTTTTACCCATAACATTAGTCCAACATATATAGTTGGATTTCAGATTGAAAGGCAAATGTATTTCCTGTTACAATTTAGTATTGTATTTTCCGGAGTACAAATCGCCTCAGTCAAAAAAAAAAAAAAAAATTGTCATGAAGGGGAAAACAAGTCGTATCGGACTACAAGTCGCATTTATTTCACTAAATCCAAGGCATGCTTTTCAATGAACTCACGGAAACTGTCGACCTTGGATTGGAAGTCGGCTGGCAGTTTCGGACACGCCGGTATCCGTGCTCTGATATTGAGGGTTGGTAACACCAACAAGCCCCGCCTGCAAAGTAATTTACATTCTTCTCCTTGGCAAGTACCAGGGCGTGAAGAAGTTGACAAGCGTCTCCCGGCAGTAAGTTGTTTAAGCACCCACCTGTGGTTTCTCCAGCTCTGTCCATCTTGCTTTCAGCCTGCAATTAGCTGTCTTTGTTTTCTTCATTGCAGTAAGATTAATCTCTGCATTTCGCTAGTCCCTCACAAGTTTCTCACTCACAACTTTCTTTCTGCTGCTTCATTACCGTTTTCGGCTGAATATTTTACCACCTATAAACGATCGTGAAGGTGGGAGATTGATGCATCTTGCGCATTAAGTACGCGTTCATTTTTATTTCGCGTTAACCAACGACCAAGTCTGAGTTAACGATGCGTGAAAGTTGCGGTTTAGCCTTAATTGCGGCTTTCAATTTAGGCTATAATCGCTTTGTGTTGACAAAGGCAGATACTCGTTTGGCTACAAGTAGACTTTTCTCTTCTGCTCACTGTTAGTGACGTTTGACGTGCCAGCTGTAGCCTATTTGCAATCAATTTCTTATGATGCAATCTTTCCTTATTACATCCAACTACACCCACTTCATTCCCCAAAAACACCTACTTCATTGTTACTTTTCGTTTTGAGGCCGAAACAGATACTTGACTTTTAGTACAGAACCGGTGAAATACCAAACACTGTAAAGAGTCGCCCAGACAGGCCCGGGCCTTGCATAAACAGCCACATGGTCTCCTCTGTTTCCGCTGCCTCGCTACGGCAGAACCGTCCTGAATCTACCATTCATTAATCACATCGGAATCCCATTAACTCAGGTCTTTAACAGTTCCAGAGTTCACATTCGTATCCTAACATGCGACTATGATGAAACCGGGGGTACGCTACACTTGGTGGAAATAGACTTATACATACATTTTTGAAAGCTGACTTCAATCTCAGCCAAAGTAAAAACAGCGGGGATTCAAATTAAAACCAAAAAGACTCCAACGGTTAAATATTTTAATATGAGACCATAATATATTATTACAATATATGTTCACATTACCTTAACAGTGATGCTCTGTTTAAGCGCCTGGAAATAGTCACGCTGGTTGTCTTGGGAGAGGACCGACGGAGGGTGAGCAGAACGTTTTTATCCTGCTAGGCGGAGACTTAAAAAACGGCAAGTCATAGGGGCCAAAAGTGTTCACAACGAGCTACAGGAGTAAGCTGCCCATTCTCATATTTCACAATTAGCACACTTGAGCACTGTTCGAATTTTTTATTCGTTTACGGTGTAGCACACTATATAGATAGTTGGCCATTTTATAGCGCTGTTCAAAATTTCATTTGAAACTTCCCATCCGCTATATAGTGCACTCTTATTCCGTCACTTTGTACATAAAAGTAGTTATATTATTTTCATCATCATCGTTATTATTGTTATTGTTACTGTTGAAATAAACATTTTACAACAATAATAATTTAAATAAATAAATATAATATAATGATAAAGAACAAGAGAAGATTAAAAAGTTAAAACAAACAAGAGAAAACCAAATTAAATAAAGTGATTCGGGTGACGTTTTAAATAATTTAAAGGCAAATGTGTGGTGATATCTAATGGTCATGTCCTAACGCATTTACATTTGAGAGTGAAAAGAATTTAGGAAAATTATTTACCTGAAATAATTCCCCCCAAAAAAGGAAATCAAATTGGATTGGAAACTATCAAACCTGGGGAGAAATTGGAATTTTGGAGTTTTGGACATGTATATCATACCAGAAAGCATTACTATAAGCCAGAAAGATGATCCAAAGTCGCAACGTCTTCATAACAAAATATATAATTGTTGGGATCAGGGTTAAATTCTAGGAAATTTTCATATGAGGTAAAAATCTTTAAATACCTTACAATTAAGCTCTTTAACCTTTGGTGCCCAGCTCTTAAACTCAGCCCAAAACTTGTGTAAATAATATTTTTGAAGTAGCTTGGCTGAGGTTGTAAGAGGTCAAATCCCTGCTATATTGCCTAAGATGTAGATTGTTTGTTAATAAATAATGTATTACTTTGTTTGTCAGTATCGCTCTTGAGAAATCATGAGGGATACTAATCAATCTACATAGAAGGAATATAGTAAGCAATTAAATAACAGCGTGGCTTTTGACATAAATGGAATATTGATATGGCATATTGAAAATCTTGAAATTTTTAAAATTTATATGAATTGCTATAGGTCGCAATGAAGATGACGTTTCAATCAGAATTTCCAAATGGGTAAAATGTTGACATCTAATAAGTGATGGACTGACAAAATATTTTTCAAAAGAAATATATTGATAAAAACATAAAGACTTATTTCTGATGATTAATCTTCAGTTCCGAACATCATGCAGTGTGAAACTGTGTTTGTTCAGCAGTTTCCAGTATAACAGGACTTTGCCATGAAGGACCTCAAAAATGAGATTTTTAGACTTCTGTTTATATTGTCAAAGTCGATAACCTGTAGACCCCCGTCTTTACAATGTTATTTAATTGGCATCCTTAATACTGAGATTTTCTTTCCAAATATAGCTCAAATTTAAGTAAAGTTTTAATTGCTTTGTTTAGTGTGGAAAGAGACAAAAGTCTTCGCAAATTCCCTTCTTAGTTTTATAAATGCAATCTATTTATTTTTTGTCATATTTTGCATTATTCTGTCAAGTATTTTACCAAAAGTTTTAATGAGGATACTTTATGTTGCTATAAGCTGACAGTTGTTACTAGAAAATAGTTCACACTTTTTCAAGTTCAGCTACATACAAGATGCTTTAGGAAAAAACCTGCTCATTATTTCTTTAGAAGCAGTTTTGTGTCACACGCCAACTGTCTTACAATAATTTGGTGGACAAAGATTTTCAGATCACATCACAACATCACTCTATCACCTGCCTCTGCCCCACAGAAACCCTATGAGTCATGCATGCCTGATCCAGAACCCTTTTCCGGAGATCCCAGTAAGTGCAGGGGATTTCTGCTTCAATGTTCCATGATCTTTCAACAGAGGCTGATAACTTTCAGCACAGAACTATCCTAAGTATATTATATTATGGGCTTATTGTGGGGTAGACCGCTGGGTCTGGGCAGAGGTTGTTGATGTGCACAGCCCAGTGTCGTCTCTCACTGCTTCAGAATTCATTTCAGAAATCCGTAAGGTGATTGCGCTCTCTGGACAAGGAGTGGAGACTTCACACTAAGGAAACCGGGGTATGGCAGATTTTTCTGCGAGTTTCGGACACTGGCTGAAGACTTGATATAACAACAAGGTTTACAGGGACTATTTCTTAAAGCCTTATCTGAACCTATTAAGAATGACTCTAAATTGACCCTAGAAGTGAGTGTGCATGTGGTTTTGTCTGTGTGTTAGTGTTACGACCCAACTCAGCCAGGGGTCAGGGGAGGTAACATAGAAATGTGTCAAGATGGTGAATTTGGAGTTAAGAGTTTATTATAAAACTAAGAAAAGACAGGAGGTGGAATTCAAACCAATAAAGAATTAAAACAAAATAAATCTCTCTTAATATTTGAAGGACTTGTCCAACTGCTAAAAGTAAAACAGCCAAAAACCTCTCTAAACTAAACTGACTATCCCAAACCAAAACACACAAAGGAGAAGCACCACCAAATTTAAACTAAGTACAAAATTAAAGCAAAAAGTGTCTAACTTAGTGTCGAACAGGCTGTAACTACTGCAAAACACAGGCTTTTACAGATAGATCCATAAAGACTCAACAAAATCACAATACCCAAAAAAATCTCAGGAGGAACAAAGGGGACAAGCTGCACACTCAGTCCAAAGCTGCCCCAGTGAATGAATGCTCCTCAGAGCCTTTTGAAGATGCAGGTGTCAGATCATCTGTTATGATTGGTCCAGTGTCCTGAAGCTGGGTTAGGGACACTGGACTTCCACAGGAGGGAGGCAGGCCAAAGGCTCCAAACAGCCAATCTTCAATGTGCGTTGCCATGATCAAATCTGCATGGAGGGAGGCTGCACCACTTCTTCTAAAGCCAAGACCGGTAACAGTTGGTTCTATAATAGACTACCGACCAATCTAGAGTGTGCGCTGCCTCTTGCATGATGGCAGCTGGGAAAGGCCCCTGCCCTCATCCCACAACCTTGAATTGGAGTTATAGAACTGTATCTCCTGTTTCCTTTAAATTGGCAGTGTTGTTACTGCCAAAAAAAAAGGAGAACAGGCTCTACACTAGAGCTGTTGGCTTTACTTTGCACAGATTACAAAAATATGTCTTGAGCATTGTCAAGAAGACTTTCTAGATATTTTTGTTAGTATGGATTATTGTGTACCTGACTGGACAATATTCTAATTCATTATGTGCTTGATCTATGATTTTCTTGATCTATGATAATCTAAATTTTGGTACGTTTCAAGCTGGAAGGCTTTTGATGGTGCTGGGCGCTCTCCCGGCAGTGCAAACGAAACAGGCTATAAACGCCTAAGCGCTCCCCTCTGTAACTTAAGGGGAGGAGGAGCGCGGCTATGAAAATGAACAAACTTAGAATCTCTCCACAACGGGAGGAAAACAGAAACGCTATGAACACTTAGCAAAGCAAAGTCACGCTCTCAGAATGAAGCGGATAAAACAAAGGCGCACTCTTCCAAAACAGAGGCTCTATAAAACTTTAACTTTAACTTAAAGCTCTCCTTTAACGGAGGCGACTGTAACAAGTAAGAACGAAAAATCACTCCGTGAAAATGGAGGAAAAACAAAGGCTATGAAACTTACCGTTCAATAAATAACTAAGGCTATGACTGTGGAATAAATTACAAAACAAGATTGCACTGCAGGAGAGTCGCTCGCTGCAGGCTCGTGGAAACAAGACAAGGAGAGTGGCTGGTAGTGACGCTCGAAATGAGACAACATACTGGCAACGAGACAAGGGAAACGCAGACTATTTGAACACACGAGGGACCAAGGGGAACAGGTGGAAACACTTGGGAATCAGGGAAGACAATCAGACGCTTGACACGGGAGGAAGAGCAAGTTACCTGAAACGAGAGGAGTTGTTAATTTCAAAATAAAACAGGAAGTGACAAGACAAGACATAAAACAGAACGTAGATCGTGTCAGATATATATTGTTGGTGCCTCATGTGCCGGCTATATATAATTTGGCTACACTATCCTCCTGTCTGACTGACTTTGTACAGTATGTGGACTGTCCAACATGTGGAGAAAAGACATTAGATCTGTTCTATGCTTACATGAAGGAGTCTTACATTGCAGTGTCCTTTCCACCACTGGGTAGATCTGATCATAGCATGGTCTATCTACAGCCCACACACAAACCTTGTGTACAAAGACGTCTCCCAGAAGTGGTCATCAGAGGTGAGTGATGCATTGAGAGGCTGTTTGATGTCACAGACTGGGCTGTGCAGCTGGATGAGGAATAAATGGACATTGACATGGACAGGAGGGTCAGCACCATCACAGACTACATTAATTTCTTAAGGGACACTGTGATTCCAGTGAGGACTGTAAGGTGATATACTGATAATAAACCTTGGATCACCGGTGACATCAAGGACCTCCTGAACCAGAAAAAACAGGAGCTTGAAAAGACACTACGTCAAGTTAAGGTGGAGTACAAGAAAAAGGTAGAGAGACAGCTGGGGAACAATAACACCAAGGAGGTGTGGAGGGGCAGGAGGCCCATCACTGGATACAGACTAAAGAACTCTCAGTCTGTGGACGGTGATGTTGACAGAGCCAATTCTTTCAACCACTATTACAATGGGTTTGACAGTGTGGCTTTTTCCACCTCTGCTGCTGATCCCTCCACCCCCACCACTTCAGCTGATTCCTTTATACTGCTTCCACTGCCCAGTTGTACTTCCACCTCAATGACAAATCGCCAAGCCTCCTCCTCCTTCCACCGCCACGCCTCCTGAGCCAAGCTACACCTCCACCTCTGCGGCTGCTTCCACCACCAGGAATCCTGAGCCCAGCTGCACCTCCACCTCTGTGGCAGCTTCCATCACCAGGCATCCTGAGCCCAGCTGCACCGCCGCTTCTGCGGCAGCTTCCACCACCAGGCATCCTTAGCAGAGCTGCACATCCACCTCTGCGACAGCTTCCACCATCAGACATCCTAAGAACAGCTGCACTGCTACATCTGTGGCAGCTTCCACCACCAGGCCTCCTGAGCCCAGCTGCACCTCCACATCTGTGGCTGCTCCCACCACCTGGCCTCCTTTGTCCAGCTGCACCCCATCTCTATGATTGATACCAACATCACTCCTGTCGCCATCCTTACGCTCCCTCTGTCTCTAATTATAGAGGATGTTGGAGCTGAGCTCAGGAGACTTCAATCAGGGAGGGCTGCAGGCCCAGATGGAGTCTGTCCTAGGCTTCTTAGGGACTGTGCTGGACAACTAGCAGTCCCTCTTTAGATGTTCTTCAATTTGAGCCTTCACATGGAAAAAGGTGCTGTGGAAAACCTCTTGTTTCATACCAGTGCCCAAATTGGGGCAACTTGTGGGGCTGAATAACTACAGACTGGTGGCTTTGACATCTCATATCATGAAGACCTTGCAGAGACTCCTTGTTCGTTGCATGAGATTGCAGGTTGCTGGGGATCTTGACCCCTCCAGTTTGCCTACCAGAAGGGCATAGGAGTGGAAGACACAATTCTGTACATGCTGCATTGGGCATATGCTTATCTGGATGTGCCTGGTTCATATGTGAGAATTATAGAATCATGTCTTTGACTTTTCCAGTGCCTTCCACACCATACGGCTTCTCATACTGAAAGACAAGCTTCTAGGTATGGGTGTGGCCCCCTCCCTGACACTGTGGATTATAGACTATCTGACTGTCAGACAACAGTATGTCTAGATGGGAAGATGAGTTTCTGGAACCCTAGAATGAAGTACTGGGGCTCCACAGGTACTATTTTGTCTCCTTTTCTTTTCACCCTGTACACATCGAACGTCAGGTACAACTCTGAGTCCTGCTACATACAGAAGTATTCTGATGATATAGCTGTTGTGGCATGTGTGCACGGTGGACAGGAGAAGGAGTACAGGGACCATGTGGAGTCCTTCAATGGCTGGACCAAAAATAACTGTCTGCTCCTGAACACTACCAAGACCGAAGACCTGGTGGTGAACTTCAGGAGATCTAAAACTCCATGCCAGTCAGTGTGCATTGATGGAGGGGAGATAGAGACTGTTCAGACCTGCAAATACCTGGGGGTGTTGCTGGATAATAAACTGAAGTGGTCTGCCAACATAGAAGCAGTGTACAGGAGGGGCCAGAGCCGGCCAAGGTCCTTTAATGTCTGTAGTGATATGATATGCATGTTTTATCACACTGTCCTTGAGAATGCACTGTTCTATGCTGTTGTGAGTTGCACTACAGACAAAAACTGTAGGTTCCTGCGTCACGGGGAGGAAGGGGGTGGTCGTTCCCTCGCCATAATCCACCGACAGCTTGCAAACCACCGCTCTCCACTGATTGCAGCTCCTTCCCTATAGCTATGATGGTGAGCGATACTGATGAGCCACAACTTAGATGCACAATTAAAAACAATATTTATTGTAAAACAAAATGTCCGCTCTTTAAAAAGAGATGTGGGATCACTCCATAAAAACACTATTAAAAACTATTAAAAACTTTACTAAAACTGCACAGTCCGTGCGCCCACGACCATTGTCTAAATTTTGTCCTCGCCACGTCCTCCGCCACGCCAACTAATCCTGCGAGCCGTCCTCCACACCGTCTCCTGGCTGTTCAGCTCAGCCGGTCTCCGGTGCTCCCCACTGGTCCCAGCAATGGACCTAAAAAACAAAGAACATGGCCAGCAGACAACTATGCGGACAGGAGGGTCACTTGCTCTCTACCAGAGTGGGTCTGACCCTACAGCTAACAGTGCATTGTACATCAGGGACTCACAGCTTTCGGAGCTTTCTGAAGTTTTCAGACAGAAGCTCCAGAAGCTCCAGAAGCTCCTGCTTCTGCCACTGCGTCCCAACAATGCACTGTTCTGGTTCTCTGGCCAGCCCTCAAGTCCCTCCTGCCGTCGCTGTCACTGCTGCCACCGCCGCTGCCGCTGCCGCTGCCGCCACCGCCGCCACTGCCACCTCTCACTTGTCCGCGTCTGCACCGACCAAACGCTACTTCTTGTCTCTTTTCCTTGCTCTTCCTGGCTACCTTGCCTCCTTAAAAACCAATCTAGGTTCCAGTCCCAGCACCTGATTGGCTGGCGCCGCGGTCCAGTCCCAGCACTTGATTGGTTGGCACCGCGGTGAGCCAACAGGTGTATCCACTTACTTGTTAACGTAAAAAAACAACAATACATGCAATAACTCAAATCATAATAAACACAGTTGTAACAAAAAATCCAAAACACAAAATATAAACAAACATGCAACTTAACTAAATACACAACACATAACAGAAAATATAAAACAAGTAGTGGATCACAGTTGTGACACCTGGACAAACGGCTGGAAAAAAAGACCAGTTCTGTAGTAGGCAGAAAGCTAGACCCTCTCAGTGTTGTGGTTGAGCAACAGATGAGGAGGAAATTATATTCTGTTTTGGAGAATAATAAACATCCTCTCCACAGCATCCTGGCAGGACAGAGGAGCAGTTGCAGTGAGAGGCTCATCTCACTGCGCTGTAGGACTGAGAGGTTGAGGAGGTTCCTTTGTCCCCACAGCCATTAGGCTTTTTAACAGTGACTGCTGACATGCGTTTCTCTAATTTAATTAATTAATTTATTAATTTCTTTTTCTTATTATTATTATTGTTCTTATATACAATCATTCTAAAAATTAAAACTAGAATTAAAGCTGCAAGCAGCGATGATCGGGCCCAAGCGCCTGCACACGTTAGTGAAGGCACTGGATGCCGGCCGACGTGCATTGCACAGTAACCTGCACAAGTTTGAAGCCGTTACTATTACATCTGCAGGAAGAGTTCGATCATATGCGAGGTGTGGAAACAAAGTGACGTTTCCAAACACCAGCAGGTGGCACTATAGGTGAGTGTCAGTATGCACATATGTACAGAGTCAGGGCAGAGTCCCCGGCAAGCCTATGAAGTTTGGTGAAGATCAGACAATGTATGCACAAGTTATAAGTGACTTTGTGTTTTGTGGTGAGCTGTAGTGAGGTGTCAAAGTCTGAGGGTCTGCCACAGCCACACCCTTCAGATTTGGAAAAGTTGATCACAACTTTTAATACACCATGGCTGAAGAGTAACATGACCAAGTTTGAAGCCGTTGCCATTAAATCTGTAGGAGGAGTTCGATCATATGCGAGGTGTGGAAACAAAGTGACGTTTCCAACCACCAGCAAGTGGCGCTATAGGTGAGTGTCAGTATGCACATATGTACGCAGTCAGGGCAGAGTCCCGGGCAAGCCTATGAAGTTTGGTGAAGATCGGACAATGTATCCACAAGTTATAAATGACTTTGTGTTTTGTGGCAAGCAGTAGAGACTCCTCAAAGTTTGAGGGTCTGCCACGGACACACCCTGCACATTTTGGAAAAGTTGATTACATCGATAGACAGAAAGATACAGTATTTGTTGATTTTTTGAATAGGGTCAAGTGTCGTAGTAAACACACGCCAATGTCAAAGAGCAATGTAGCAATGTTGAAAAGTTGTGAAAAAGGTGAGGTCAGCTCAGCTTTGCACATATTCGCGATAAATAGTTAATGAGCATAATATAGAGCAGTTCTTTGAGACGTGTCCAGTGTAGCCCAGGCTTTGAGATGACACCCTTTAATATTAGAATCATCCCTTTAAAATAATTCATATTGAGGGATAAACAATTAATTTTATTTTGAAATAAATAAGTAATTCATCAAAGTTGATTTCATGCAAAAGAAATAAATAACTCTAAAAGTGTCTATCTAAAAAAGTAACATTTGGAGTGATGTCACCCATATAATTTCTGCTAAAAGTGTTTAAAAATATGTGAAATTGTGTGGTGAAGGGAGAAATATGGTTAATACTGTGTTTTCCGAGCAGCAGTGAAGAGCTCGGTATGACAGGATCCCCAGATAACGAATCAGTGAACCCCACCAGCCAGGTGATAGGTTCTGCTTCCTGTTACAACTTCCTGATGCGAACTTTTGATGTTGCCACAGACAGATAGTATCGTTGTCATCAGTTGACATTGCAGAGCGGTGTGAGAGACCGGATGATTTGCGAGGGTCTGCCGAGGTGACATGCTGTAAAAGTCCGTTCATACATTGACTCGACGGTGAGTTAAAAAACTAAAAACGGTTAAGATAATTGAAAGGCAGCTGATATTTCTGCAAATTGGTGCTAATGTTACTCTGTCTGAGACTGTTTGTGAGATTAATAGTGTGTTAGTTGGGCCTAGTTACTCGGCTGACACGATTATTTGGTGTTGAATTTGAATTTATAGTGTATGTTTATGGTAATTAAAGAGATTAATATTTAGTGCAGTCTCTCACTATTACCGGTGTAAGGGGAGATAATTAAGCACGTTGAGCCTTAATACCTCTAGTTACTATGAATGTTACCTCGATTTTGACCATATTAAAGGGGTACTCTGTAGTATTTTATTTTATTTTTGTGAAGTAAAACCCCATAATTTGAGTATTTGTTAATGGTTATTAATGTGAATTGTGTATTTGAACATGATTATAAGAAGCGCTTTGAATATATTTATAGTTACACAACTACAAATGAACACTTGAACTAAAGATGTACTTTTGTTGTACAACTAAATCCTTTTTGAGACCATGATTTGAACTAATTAATGAAGAATAATATTGTTGATTGGTGATAATTCATGGGAGATTAGAAAATGAATATGATTTATGCAAACAGTATGAATGTAATGAGATATTTGGATCTCATCTGGCCTGTCTCTAGGTCAGTTTCTTTTTTTTTTTGTTGGTGATACTAAAAGAAAAGGATCCAGCCACATTCCGCCATCCAGTGCTTCCTGAGGTCCAGAGATTCCCAGTGTGACTGGGTGGTGAGCCGAACTACGAGTAGTGAACCTGAGATGTGCGCAGGATTTCTCATCTCTTCCTTTCCCACGGACGGTGTGGTAGGGCTGAAATAAAGTCACACTCTGACATTGATTGGAGAAGGGCCCCAACACAATAAGAACTGACTTTGGGAACAAAAGGGTTTTTTTCTGCCGACTTTATTATTTTAGTTTGTTATTTTCTATTCATTGTTCCTCAACAAGTGTTGTTATGTTTACAACTGGTCTGTAGGCTTGCAACAATAATAAGTAGCCACAGAACTTCAAACCCACTGTTGTCTGTGTCATTATTGATGTTCAAGATACTGGCTCCTAAAACAACTTAGTGTCTTCTGTTACTGGTCCAGTTATTACGATTGACTATTACTTACCTGTGCTCTGTTATTAAGCCGTAAAAATGTTGATGTAGAGGATGACCTTGTTAATGGTGTGTGTGGTGTAGTAACCCATGTAGAGACTGGGGACTGGATAGTGTAGTGGAAAGATTGCCAACTTTCATGTGGGTAATCTGCATGAAAGGTACTACTTCCAGTAGGGATCCTCAGGCAAGACCCCCTTTCCCCCTTTCTGTACACCTACCAGTGTAAGTCACTTTGGATAAAAGTGTCTGCCAAATGCATAAACATAAACATAAAGATGTCAGACAAGAGCAAGTTTCCTCAAAAAGTGTATGTTAAATTTGATGAAGACTTTGTGGGCTAACAGAGGACGAAACAGTGCCCTAACATGGCATTACATGTGCAAGGGTCTAGAAACGTGGCTGCCTGCTGCTTTGGCATTAGAACCAGTAAAGATTGATGGGTTCAGTTGTTACAACTGTCCACGAAGTTCCTCCAATAGTAGCAGCCATCCAGCATTGATCGCACTGCAAGACCAACAACATATTGGGGTTGGCATGTATAGGGCTGACAGTGTGGTATGTGACATTTTAGATGTCCCACGTGTCAATTTGGAATGTGTGGTGTGTAGGTTTGATAGGTACAACATAGTCATGGCGGTCGTTTATCGACCACCATCTTATCCCGTCTCTTTGTTTAAGGAAGATCTAGGGCAGTTACTTGCTTGGCTCGATCCACTAAGTAACACAGTTGCTGTCATGGGAGATTTTAATGATAACATTTTGAAATCATCAACAATCTCCCAGTGTAGAGGGTATGTCCAGTTAGTGAAAGAACCCACAACAGAGAGAGGGACGTTAATTGATCATGTATATGGGAAAACCACTCAGGACAATGTAGAAGCTTCTGTGGGGCCCTCTTATGTTAGTGATCATGAGGCGGTAGTTTGTAGTTTTAGGCAACGATAAAGACTGATGGTTTCAGTTATAGCATTAGTCCACAAAGTTTATTGTACAAAGGTTTCGTTTCCTGCATTATGACAGCATTGAACTAATATGTGTATTCATAACCACTTTCTAGGACATTTCAAAATAGATGTGACAATTGAATTATACACATTTCATAAACAAAATATAGTGTAAGTAATCATACTAAATTATGAAACTGTGACACTGATATGCTGTTCCTAATGTAAGTTTTGCTTTACCTTTTCATGTAGTGTTAAGAAGTAAAAGACACTGGTAGAGGTACTCTTGGTTTAACAGAACGGGGTTCAATTCCTGTGTCCTTTTCACATCTACACGAAAGGTAGTAACGGAATACTGTGATATGTAAAAATAAGGAAGTTGTTCAGTGTTAGTTGAATTTCTTGGGAAAATAAACTATATACGCATCAGGAAAAGCTGTATTAATGTTAATGTGTTTGTCACAGCACATGCTGTGATTTTAAGGTTCAGATTTGGTTTCTCTGATTCCTTGTATTTTTCACCTGCCTTTTTGTTTTCTTTATGTGGTGTGCATGTTTGTGTGACCATGGCTCCTGAGGAATCCTCACACCTGGGTGTGTTAACTCATGAAGCCTGCTAGTTGTCTTGCTCTTCAATCACAGATTGTTCTATCTGACAGTAAATAGACAGTGTTGGCCATGCTTGTATTCTCTAGAAAACTTTTTATATTGTTTTGATGACCTTTTTCTTTTTGTCTTCTGGTACGCAGTTTTCTCAAACTGTGAAGTATGAGTCACATTGGACAATGTCTGTCTGAATTATAAGCACTTCCTGTTTCATATTGTTGTCACAGGAAAGCATGACAAATGCCTTAGGCCCTTCCTGAGCAAATTTGACATCACTGCAGTAAACCAGCCAGATGTAGTATCGCTACACGTAAAAAGTGATGTTTTTGGCCATCAGTAGGTAGCGCTATAAGCATGTGTAAGTTTGGGCATATGTATGCCTATGAAGTTTGGGGTAGAGTGGATAATGTATGTGGAAGTTATAAGCTTCTTTGTTTTTCATGGCGAGCAGTGGCCAGTTTTCAAAAGTTGAGGTTTTGCCACGGCCACACCCTTTAAGGTTTGAGAAGGGTTTGTGCAACATGTAGTCCCCAATGACTGAAGAGTAACCTGGCCAAGTTTGAAGCCTGTAGCATAAAATCTGTAGGAGTAGTTCGATCATATGCAAGGTGTGGAAACGGGCAAAAATGGCGCCGAAACGCATGTGTTGGAAAAATTATATAGTTATACTATGACAGAAGAGTCACTCCATCTGTTCACCTTCTATGATTCAAGCAAAAGTGTTTTGACTCTGGTACTAGACTTTCCCATAATATTAACTGGTGAGAAGCACCTCTTATGTTCCTTCCCATAACAAGGAATGGGGAGAGAAGCACCTTTCCCCATAACATTGAATATTCCTACCCATAATAATGAATGGTGAGAAAAGCGCCTTTTCTCATAACATTGTGTGATCAGCAAGCATAAGCAACATAAATAGCTGGAGCACCGTTTTGTCGGGAGACAACTCTGAGCGATCTTCCCGACAGATTGTGTGGATTTGTGCGGACTTGTCTCTTTCTTGCAAGAAATAAATGTTTTGTGTTAATTAATCGTATCCAGCGACTCTGAGCCTAATTTTACAGAGAATTTTTCTAACATAATGGTCCTTCGAGCCGGATTCTAAGTGCTTTCCACCTTCCAGAATCGGAGCTGAAACCGTGCACGGGGGAGTCCAGGATTCCTAACTGAAGTCCTCTCAGCACAGTTTCTGATAGAGGCCGGCTGCCACTGGCTGGAGGAAAGGTGACAGAATCTATTTTTGAATCAGTGGACAGACTCGCTGGATTCTTCGTTGTTTAACTTACCAGTGGATTTATGGTAAGGAACCCTTTGTGTTACTATCGTTGGTTGGAAATAGTGTGATTATTAGGGAAAATTTTGATTAATTAACTAGCAATTGATGGTAACTGGAGGCTTTTAAATAGATTGAGTCGTTGCTATTTTCCTAAGAATATTACTATTTCGAATGCAACCTAGTAAAGAAGCCTTTTAACTGGTAACTGTGTAAAAGTTATGTTGGATCACTCACAAATGAAGCAGTCAGAAAAAGTAAGCCTTTTAACTGGTAACCGTATGTAGGTTGTGTTGGATTAACCCATAAAAGAAGCAGTCAGAAAAGGTCATCCTTTTAACTGGTAACTGTGTATAGGATTAACCCATAAAAACCTAATTAGCGGTCAGAAAAGGTCATCTTTTTAACTGGTAACTGTGTGTAAATTGTGCTGGATTAACCCATAAAAGAAGCAGTCAGAAAAAGTCAGCTTTTTAACTGGTAACTGTGTATAGGATTAACCCATGAAAACCTAATAGCAGTCAGAAAAGGTCAGCCTTTTAACTGGTAACTGTGTGTAGGTTGTGTTGGATTAGCCATAAAAGAAGCAGTCAGAAAAGGTCAGCTTTTTAACTGGTAACTGTGTATAGGATTAACCCATGAAAACATAATAGCAGTCAGAAAAGGTGAGGCAAAGGAAAAAAGCCTTTTAACTGGTAACTGTATGTTGTGTTGGATAACCCACATATGAAACGGTCAGAAAAGGTCAACCTTTTAACTGGTAACCGTGTGTAGTGGTGGGATTAACCAAGGACAACAAAAATGCAGTCAGAAAAGGTTAGTCCATAGTCTGTGTGAGAAGACTACAGGAATAAATAACTCCGCGCCCCGCGTTAGAAACTGAATCTTTCTTAAGAGAGTTTGCGATGAAAGATCGCAAGTTTTAAATCCATGTTAGTTTTTGTTAGTGTTATACGTCTGATCGTTTGTTTGTTAAATGGCCTGATTGTTATTGTTTGTTTGTCGAATTGGTTGTTAAGGTCTTTACCAACCTCCGAAGGTTGCTAAAGTCTTTGCTGCAGTGTTGTTTTATTTGCTATGTATGTAGGGGGGAAAAACAAGTGTGTGTGTGCATGGTTGCTGAAAGGATAGGTTATTGTTGAATTGTTGCTTTGTGATAAGATTGTTTGTTTCTAAAAGGGCTGGTTGCCGAAGTTATTTGTTTGTTAAATTGTGATTTTTTGTCCTGCTTGACTGCAGTGTTGGTTTATTTGCTATGTTTGGATAAGAGTGAAACAGCTGCTGGTGTGTGATGTTGCGGATGGTGACGACAGAAAAAATGTATTACTGACTAATTGAGTTGAAGTGAACATTGGAATCTGGTTGTTGCTCGTGACATAACGACAGAAGTAGTGTTTCATTCAGTAGTACTCAGAATAACTCCACCGAAAATTGATTAGCTGCAAGAGGACAGTATGGGAAATACCTGTTTTAAAGCTAACCGGGAGTTAAGTGGGAGTGCTAAAATCATGTTTCAGAAAAAACAGATAATATTAAATACTTAGAGAGATGAGAAAATAAATTTGGGTTTGAGGGAGAATTGAACATGGTAAAATTGCCCAATCCTAGAGAAGGGGAAGACAAAAGTAATGTACAAAGTAAATCTAGTTAAAAAAAAACACAAAAAAACAAACAAAAAAAAAAGAACAACAAGGATTAAAGCTAGACATTTGTACAAGTTTGTGTATTAAGATTTAGCAGCTCTCTTAAAGAGTTAAAGTTCAGAAGATCTCAGACAAACAAACAGAGCATTTAGAATCTTTACTCCTTTCACAGGAAAAACTGTCTGAGCAAAAGATGTTTTACAAGCTGAGATTTTTATCATTTCCATATCAAACCTGCCATTCTTAGGCAAAGTCCTAGGAAAATTTGTATACCAACAGCTTTCTGACTTTTTCCTGTCTAACAATGCTTTTGATACTTTCATCTCATAGTCTTGATTTTATGTGTTTAACTGAGAGATGAAACAACAAGACCGAGAGTTGGGAGGGTCTTTGTGCCATATTCAGGGCCAATATACCCACTCACAAGATAAAACATTTATTTTTGTCCTTAATTTGAGCATGTGTCATTTAAAAATGGAGATAAAATTATCTTAAATACTTTGTCTCACCGCAGAATGATTTTATTGATGATTTTACTGGAATTTCTTTAAATTGTGTGCACTGCTGTTGACTGTTTAGTCATAACAGGGGACTTGAAGGTGCACATGGATGTAGCCCATAATAAGCAAGCTAAAGAACTCACTGCTTTCCTTGAAATGTTTGGTCTAACTTAGCGTGTGACTAAACCCCCCCTGCAAATTATCAGTTTTGAAAATACTGTTCTAATGATGATGATCTGTTGAGCTCTTACACATCAAGTCTTTTGAATGCTTTGGATACCATTGCTCCTGTCAAGGTTAGAATGGTTAAAAAGTGGACAAAGGGCACCATGCGAGAAAAGAAGAGTCGGTCAGGGCACAGAAAAGGAAGTGCCAGAGAGCCGAACGAAAATGGTGCAAATCAAAGCTCCAGGTTCATGATGAGATTTACAGATGACAAAGGCATTAAAAAAAATAAAAAATAAAATGAAATAATTTCCACCTGAAGCAGGTCTGAGACCAGACAGTCAACCCTTTCAGGTGCAGATGGTTTTCAAGCCAAACTGAAACATTTTCTAAATTTGAGATTAGCTCCTCTGCAACAAAATCATAAGTGTATCAGAAACATAAGCCAGAAATAGAGAATTTAACATATTAATGTTAAGTTAAGTAATGCTTCATTACTTCTGATTGACTAACTTCCCTAAAACTTATGAACTGACATCATATTCATCAGAGATTAAAGCATTTATCTCACAGAATGGGATAAAGTGAGTATTAGTATATATATATATATATATATATATATATATATATATATATATATATATATATTTTTTATATATAAAATAAAAAAAATTAAAATATATTTAAAAAAAAAAACAACAACACAGCAATGAAATATGCTATGTGAGTCAGATATCAAACAATAGTTTTCTTAAAGAGAAATTTAAAGACAGCTGCAATAAATCAGCGTAATATATGGAGTAATATATTAATACTATAAGCAGTTTCTAAGCCTGCAGATAAATATTAATTAAATTAAACAGAAAGGTTGTGCATGTGTGTTCAACAGGTGCCAAACTAGATGGGTCAAATGCAGAGAGTAATTTTGTGTGACTTGTAACACTTGTAACATGACAATAAACAGTCATCTTAATGTGTTTGCACAGCAATGGAATAAAGAGGGAAAGCAGAGGAGCACTCTAACAACAAAAAGAAAAGGAAGAAAGGACTAAACTTTTTGTTGGAAGGGAGAGAAGCAACTATTTAGGTGATGAGGGAAAGCAAAAACACAGATCACAACAGGAGCAGTGACAGAGAAGGAGAGACAGAGCAGGAGGAGATACATGTTGGCTGTGTGGAAGGAGGGGGCATTGGGCGAGGGACTGCAGGAGCAAGAGTAAGACAGAGGAAGAGTTTGGGAGTCAGTTATGACTAGATAAGAAAAAAAACAGGAGCTGTAACTAGGATAGAAGCAGAAAAGCCAGAAAAAGTGTTAAACTTAGAGGGAATTGAACTTATCTTATAGTATGACATCAAACCTGAGATTTCATTGAATGTTTCCGGGACGGAGGTAACTTTTCTATGCGACACAGGTGCAAAACGAACTGTAATCCATCCTGATGACATTCCGGGAGTTAAGGAATCCAAAGAAATTATTTGGGTCAAATCAGCAAATGGTAAGAGCCATCCTGAGCATTTATCAAAACTCTTGACAGTAACAGATACACGGAGTGGGGTAAGTGCTGATTGTCAGGTTGTCTTGTCCACACTGTGTCCCTGTAACTTACTGGGAAGGGATTTACTCCATTTATTGAAGCTAAGAATAGTTCCAGAAGAAAAAGGGTTAACTGTAGTTCGAATGAAGTCCGCTCAAACAATGATTCAGCATGAGACCACCTTCATACTGGTATAGTTTGGATCTTGTGTCTACAGGCCCCAGCTCTATCACGCTTCCTCTCCTTAAGAAGGCAAAAGAACACGTCTCAGGAGAGCTCACCCTCAGGTCACCACATGAAGTACACTGCACTGTGTCTTACGAATATACTCAAGGGGAGGACATATTTTATTTTTTAAACAAATGAGAAAGTTAAAACATGCTAAAGTTAAAACACTTATACTGGAATAAAGAGGGTTGTTGTGCAGTCAGCTGCTTACTCTCCCACAGCATGAGAAAGTTTTTAAGATCATGTTGTGCACCCCATATGTCACTCTCCAAACCCACAGATGACCACTGGAGGCGTTTAGATGTGTTTGTGACTGCATGTGAAGAAGCCTCAGATTGGGAGAAGGTGGAGCCAGGAATAGAGTATTCTGAGAAACTGGATGCATATATTAGTCCATTAAATTGGACCATGGATGCAAAACCAAATGTACACTTACAAGGACAGATCTGGAAGAATAAAGGTGTCATTTACTATGAAATGTAGAACTTATACTGCCAAAGAGTTTGTTTAAATATGCTTCAGTATCGAGCCATGGAGCACGTCATATCTCTACAGGAGGGATGGAAGCAATAATGAACAAGGTTTTTGCAGTTTATGGTTTTATTAATAATAAATAACAAATCATAATAATGAAAAATAATTTTTGTCTAACATGTCAAATATGTGCAAAATATGATCCATACATATGGCCTAGGACCGGGACGAGGACAGTTCCCGAGGCCTGAGGACCCTTTTCAACAAGTTTGTATGGATTTCATTGAATTAAATAAAGGTGTCTCCCTGGTGATTAGTGATGTTTTACCAAATGAAGTGAAGTATTTCCAGATGCACAGGCAGATGCACTCTCAACACCGGTGAATTAAATGTTACCTAGATTTGGAATTCCTGAAAAATATTATCTTCCTGATGGAAGTTAAGAATAGACCTTAGAAACCACTGTGCATATCATCCACAATCAGCAGGTTTGCTGGAAAGACAAAATTGAATAATTAGGTCAAGACTGAAGAAACTGGGAAGAATTGGGTTTACTGTTTACCACTAGTAGTCCTAAACATACATATTACTCTTACTAGCACAGGATTAACTCCATTTGAGATAATGTATAATGTATGACCATTTTTACTACCACAGTTAAAACTATTCACCGGACATGATGAAGAAAGAGAAGAAACCTTAGCAGGATACATGGTTAAAATGTTAACAAGTAGAGAGATCTCTTCTGTCTAGTCTGTTCCAGGTGACCCTGTGGAGGAATCTCTAAAACCTGGAGACTGGATCCTCATCAAAGTGATAAAGAAAGAGAACTGGTCCAGCCCAAGGTGGGAAGGTTCATAGCAGGTACTGCTTACAGAAACCACAGCAGCTAAACTAATATATCCTGGATTCACTCATCACACTGTAAACTAGTAAGGCCACGACCTGCAGAAGTAGGGAAAGATTAGTTACCCACCATCGTTCTCTGAGGCATAAGTCTGACTACAAAGGGGAATTCTCTCAACAGGAGGGGGTTCGTCTCAACCTCAGTGAAGAAAACAACGGCTAAAATGAGAACATAGGGTGTGGCTAAAATAAGACAGGGAAAATGGATGGACAAAGGCCGTGGCATCCATTCAGATTACCAGGATTTTGTAGGTTAAAAGGAACCAGTTGTGTATTGTTAATCATTATTCTTATTATCGTATTCCTAATTCTATGGGATTAAGCACAGATTAATAAAAAAACTAAAAGATAATGCATTACAATGAATCACACAGCCACAGACTGACCACAGAGATAGGAGGTCCCTCAGGTCCAACAGACAACTTGTCAACCTATTTTTTGTTGCAGGAATAGATGGGGTGGCTGACATTGACTTATGCTCAATTATTTTATGTAAAGACAACCAAAAAGCCCATGTGTATTCTGAAAAGTACATATGTGAAATGTATGTTAATACAAGATTTCTGAAGAATCGTCGGTGTATCAGTTGGAATTTTGTTAGAATGTATACAGCATGACAAAATAACCAATCTAATTGTATTGAATGTGCAAAAGTCAGAATATAAATTTATAAAAGAAGCATTACAATTGCATTACAATTGCATAATGAATCTTTTGTACCTAACACAAAGCAATGTAAAACTCTCTCTTTGTTGTTCCCAGCAGTTAAGAAAAGAGATGTACTGCCCTCAGCGTTGGCTTATAAGGGTAATTATATATGTTTCATCCACAGGGGTACAGGTAAGAATGTGGGTACACTCATGTCAGATTATTGTAAAAAAATCCATCAATGTCACTCAGGACTCAGGTAACTACTCAACATCTTGGTTTCGGAACCAGACTTCCATGAGAGCAGACCTCTGGTGGCTGTGTGGGGATATGAAACTGAGGTCCGTCCTTCTGCCTAACTGGCAGCTGCACAATAGTCCAACTACAGATGCCTTTCCATCTGTTCCCTGTGGAGGACTTTAAGGCCTTGGGTGAGAAGCTGCAATGTCTCAAGCGTTCAACTGCGTCTGGAGGTTCATTTGACAACAGAGTGTACCTGGATAGCATTGGAGTTCTGAGTCCCAGATGAATTTAAAGCTAGAAATCAAGTAACTACAGACTTTGAATCTTTTCTTTTCTGGTGGGCAACAATAAATAAAAATGTTTATTGGATAAATTACATCCACAAGACATTGCTGAACAATTAAAATGTTTGGAACTTTATCCTGTTCCTTTATTCCTAACAATACTTCCGCAGATGGCAGAATCACAAAGAGGGACTCACCTCACTCTCTGCAGAGCTGATAGAAAATCAACGACCCCTTCACTGACATGATGGAGAAGTGGTTTGGTCTCTGTCTGTTGTCACAGCCATAGTAGCCACCTGTGCTTGATGTTGTATCACATGCTTGAGAGGACTGTCCCAAAGACTGATTGAAACCATCCGTACCCGCATAATGTATCAACAGGTAGAGGGAGATGATGACAACAAGCTACACGTGGACGATGGAGACGATGATACAGATAACCTTTAAAGTTCAAAGTACTTTGAATGACCCCGAGTGAATTCTCAATGATTTCTTTAATGATTATTTTTGCGTTCATATGAAAGACCAATGAACATGGGAATTAGACCTATTAAAAGACAATTCCTGAATGTAGAGCATTGTAAAGATGATATGTTGCTTCTTCCTGCTAACATTTGTCCACAGGTTAAATTAACTGCATCAGCAGCAGAACCACTACAGGACTCAAAGTCAGGTAACTGACCAGGTTTCTGGAATTCTGGAATTCCCATCATGCCAAGATGATGGCGGAACAATTTTTATCCACATGTGTACAAAAGGGTGGACGGCGAAGCTAAGCGCTCCACCCCAACTGAATGAAAAGCTGATTTGAAGAGTTCATTCCACCAAGTAACGTCTAACAATCTACAGCCTCCAACCACTGTATGGCTGAATTATATCCTGAAGTGTCCTAAAAGAGGATTAGTTAGGGAATAAGAGGTGGTAAAGACCTCTTCCGGGAAGTGAAGTGCTAGTAACCTCTCCTTCCAAGATAGCTTAGCAGTTCCAGACCCAGCCGGACTGATGTTAGGCCAGAAGCAGACGATTGCAGAGTGGACTGAATAAACTGCATTGTATTATTATTATTATTGTTAGACTGTCCTTGATTTTCATTTATTATTATTTTTCATTTTATTGATTTTTTTATCAATTTCATATTATTTATTAATTGCATATAATCATATTTTCATTTATTATTCATTATTCTTCCATTTTTTAATCATTTAGTCATAGTTTTATTGATTTCCATTTTTATTGATTTTTGTCCTTATTTCCATGTATTTTTGGTTGTATCCGTTTTGTGTTTGCTGGTCACACCTAGGTCCATCACCATTCATTGAAATTAACGGTTCGGAGTGCGACCTTTGATACTGAGTGAGTGACTAAGCGGTCGGTCGCCAAGGAGAGAATGGGGCCATAGGAGAATTTTCCCGTAAATAAAGCAAATGGGTTTTTCGCTCCTATGCACTGCGAACGATAGAAATACATTCAATGTTAATTGTACAGTTTTAATACTTCATAGCATAAACAGGAAGGAATGTTGGAAAAATGATATAGTTATACTATGACAGAAGAGTCACTCCATCTGTTCACCTTCTATGATTCAAGCAAAAGTGTTTTGACTCTGGTACTAGACTTTCCCATAATATTAACTGGTGAGAAGCACCTCTTATGTTCCTCCCATAACAAGGAATGGGGAGAGAAGCACCTTTCCCCATAACATTGAATATTCCTACCCATAATAATGAATGGTGAGAAAAGCGCCTTTTCTCATAACATTGTGTGATCAGCAAGCATAAGCAACATAAATAGCTGGAGCACCATTTTGTCGGGAGACAACTCTGAGCGATCTTCCCGACAGGTTGTGTGGATTAGTGCGGACTTGTCTCTTTCTTGCAAGAAATAAATGTTTTGTGTTAATTAATCGTATCCAGCGACTCTGAGCCTAATTTTACAGAGAATTTTTCTAACAGCATGTTCCACTCAAAATGGCCGACTTCCTGTGGACCTGGCACATTGGTGTCCATAGGCTTTTTTGTGCATCTGGGCATGACGAACGCGTGTACCGAGTTTCGTCGGAGTACCGCAAAATGACCCCAATGCAGAGGCGTTTTTGCAATGTTCTAGGGGGCGCTACAGAGCTATCTTGCAACATCAATACATGAGAAAGCCAAATTGCAGTCCCCCCACGACTGGCATCTCTGGCGAGTTTCGTGAGTTTGCGCAAATAATAATAACTCCTTCAGATACAATAGGGCCTCCGCTGTTTCACAGCTCGGGCCCTAAAAATTGGAGCTATTTGACTAATTCGAATTCCTCCCACTGGGGGATGAATACAGTATTTTTCTATTCTATTCTTTTCTATTTTACTAAGAAGGATAACCCAAGGTTGATCTTAAGGCAGTTTATAGCTTTGCTATTGTGTCTTTGCTGTGCAGGTTGAGGGTTTTGCTCAGTGGTCTTTTATTGTTTACAAAACACTTCTCTATGGAAAGACTCATCCTCTGCACCAGTGAAGTGGGAAAAAACATGAGAGCTTATTGATGTGACAGTTGAGACATTAGGCTATTATTGACTTACCTGGAGGACTTCAAAAGGGAAGACAGGTTTCAGAGTTTAGGGAGGGTTTTTGGGCTCTGACGTGTTTTAAAGAAAGATTTTGAGGGAGTTGAGTTGAAGATGTCTACTTGTGTCAGTGGAAGTGGTTGCTTCCTCAGCTGTCATATAGGGGGAATGGTCTTGGTTGCTAATAATTTGATTGTCTTGACTCTATGACATAGCTCTGTTAACATAACATGGGATTGGCGGAGGAGATTTAGAAGACAATCATGGACTTGGTTCTGGTCTGGTTGACATTGAATTTGGCAGCTGGTCTCTACCTGTCTGTTGCAGACGGAGGGCAGGGCATTATTGATATTCAGAGATTTCCCTTGTTAGACTTTAGACTGCATAGCAGTAATTGTATTATTGTGGCCCTACTTGAATTGACACAGCAAAACTGCTCCTGAGAAAAGTTGGTCACTGAAGAGCTCTTCAACCATGGCAATATTTAGAATAACCAAGGTCTCTGATGAGACTCTGGGCATGTGGTTGTTTGGGATGTATTTATGATTGCTCAAACACTACAATCTGCCACTCATTTGCACATGGATGTACCTTATCAGCGGAAAAAAAGATGCTAGAACGTGCAGCCTTTCAAGAAGGAGAGAGAATAAAAAGGCACCCTTCGATCAAACTAATTTGACAGGTGACCTTTGACATACATCCGGTTGCTCACATCTGGTCAGGTGGCCTTTAACATCTAAGGAAGGGGGAGGTTATGGGTAGGGTTAAGAGTGATTACAGCTAAGGTCAGGAGGTTGTGATAAATATATTTCTTTAATGTTTAAATAAGAGAAAGGGTTGGGTTTAATAGGAAAGGTTAAGTTTTAGAAAGTCCTCCTTTTTGACAGCTTCAAAAACCAGTCCCTGTAAGGTAAAGATGAGAAAATAATTAGATGTGGGGGGTATTGTTCGACCCCAGGAGTTTCCAGCACTGCAAGGATTTGGGTGGGGTGGTGGTAACAGATAGTTAATAATGACCACCAGTGTCGAGACAATCATGCATTGTTACCTTTTTCAGTAAGAGACAGGGCAGTCCATAAGGCTTACATCTGGTTATATCAGACTGACCAACTCATCTGAACTGCCAGGGATCACAAGAATGCACCATACTGTGTGGGGGAACAACCAGGGTCTTTGTCTTAGTTCACAAGTAATCATATTCAATAAATCTGTATCTAATCGTAGAATGGGCGTAGAGTAAGTGTGAAGAATTGGTGTTTTTAAAAAAAGTGTCAATACAATTTTTAAGAAAGAAAACTAGAGTTGAAATCCACAGACTTCCATTTAACAATTCTGAGTATATCTCAGGATTAGTCGGCAGTAAGTAAACAGCCTTAATAACGAACATATATGTATGTATACTTAGATTCCATTATGACACATTTCTAACTGTTATTCTTCTGACCCCGTTGCACAGGAGTTGGAGGTTCTGTTTTACCACAATTCGACTTTGACAAAAGAAATGATTCAATAAAGGAACAACAATTATAGCTACTTACAGATATGATTAGTGATGTGAAGGTAAGCTGTCAGTTAGGGTCACAGAGTTTTTACACTTCAACTTTGCTTTCTCTGCATTGTGTGTATTTATCAGTCTCAACATCACAGAGCAGTGTGTGCATGACTGTGTGTGTGTTGGTGGCGAGCGCACTTCCAGTTGCCCTGTTGTGAAACACTGCAGGCATCCCACGGTCTAAGAGACAAGACCAACACAAGAGGGAAATGGTCTCAAGCAAATATACCAAACAATATAGAAACCTTCAGTTGAATAAAATACTGAGAGTGCACCTACTTTTCCTTTCCTTTTTAATTTTTTAACATCCAGCTAATTATGAGATATTAGTTCATATGAGATAACATAGTTAAATAAAACTCACTGATCTGACAGAATAATGTGATAATTTCACCCTGTTTGTTATAGAAATCAAAGTAATTATGCAAAAATGTCAAGAAATTATTCAAGAAAACCCCTGAATCAGGTTCATATGCACAGGGAGCCGTTAATGTAATCTCACACCAGCTGTATATCTGCATCTGCACCGGACAATATTAACTCTATAAGATGGCTTTTGTTGCTCCTCATACTTTATGTTACTTTGATGCTAAAAGATTTATCTACCTTCAGTTGGCCAGTGTAAAGAACATTTCAGGAACCTTGTTACTGATCCTTATAACTTACTCAACATTTGATTAGCTATATTCAATGTGATCTTCATTGCAATTTATTATTAATCAAGGTGATCACACACAGCCAAAGACAAACAACTAAGTTCTCAGGACTGCAGACTGTACAGAAAATGTAAAAACCTCCGAACAGCATGCACAGGAATAAACTAAGGTCAAAATAAAGTTTTCAAGACTGCAGACTGTACAGAAAATGTAAAAACCTACTAACAACATGCAAAGGAATAAACTAAGGTCAAAATGAAGTTTTCAAACAGTGCAACATGTTCCTAAAGCAAACAAAACTTAATCAATACCTAAGCACCAAGTTACCCACGAAGTGTCAAGAGACAGATGTTTCTCTGTGATAAGATGATTAAATTTTTCTTTCATTCTGAGAGCTCATGAATTTCCAGTTAAACATTTACATTAGCTGTGTGTAACAGATAGATGTACAAGTCATATCCTGCATTTGCTGTTACTGGTGAGCTGTTAACTCAAATATGGAGTAAATTTTCTCAGCAGCAAAAGACTGCAGCGCGCACACTGAAATGTAGTCAAGAGTTATCTTTCCACAACAGCCTTTTAGGGGTGCAATGCAATTGTCCAACCAGGAACTGCAGAAAATAAGTCAACTTTCTGATGAATTTCTCTCAAGCGGCGCCAGTGTAAAGTATTTTACAAGCGTAATGCTGCACTGTACAAACATGTTGAATGTGATAAGTCAAAGGTGGAAGTGGATAACATTAGACTCTGCTCTTAAAAGCTTCAGTAAGCCAGTTCACACATATTCCTGATAAAATAATGTTCATATTGCAACGTTCCACAATACTGGACCTGAATCCGACTTAATGCCTGATTGTAGTTAAGCTGTTAACCAGCACACAAGGCCTGAGTTTAAGAAGTAGGTTTCCTAAAGAAATTTATTCAGCCTTAAAGACTTCAGACTCTGCACAATCTATCCTTCATTTGAAATCAAAACACAATAACCTCAACTGAGGTGACTTTGTGGTAAGATTCAGACATGAACAATTGTTTGATTTTTATGAGTAGACCGTGTGGAACGAACAGATGATCAAAGTCTAATCTCTCCCGAATTGTTTATGGCATCTTGGTTACTGCCTCAGCCCCATTTAGTGTTTTTGTGTTTGTTTTTTTTTTTTTGATAGTTTATGCTCCATGAGAGATTTGATTAAGCTGAAATTAAAACTCCAATGCTTTTTTTCTGCATAAAGACCATATAATTGTACACTTATGACCTAATATGCCTGCATGTCTTGGATTGTGGGTGGAAGCCTGGGTACATGGAAAGTACATGAGGAACTCGACACAGAAAGGCCTCTGACAGGAATCAAACCAGAAACTCTCTCGCTGCAAGAGTACAGCACCAACCACCACACCACCATGCATCACAAAAATATCATATATAATATATTAGACACTACTCCCCCCAACCCCCAACCAATCATTTGCATAACAAAGCAGATATACAAAGAGAGGGACAGAGAAATATAAAAAGAAAACATGAATAGGGGTGTAAATGCCACACAGTTATTTCATGGTTGGTGACATGGAGGCCTTCATTGACAGATGGATAAAGGACCTTTAAAAACTTCACCTCCATCTCCACTACCCACTTTCACTTCCTTCCTGAAAATAGCAGCAGGTGCTCTTATAAAATAAATGGAGAGTTAATCTGAAAGCCTAATCTCTTGTGTTCCTTTTCCACTCCTATTTTTAACATAGCTTAAGGCCAGGATTAAACTGACTTTTTTTTCTCTCTTTCTCACACTGGCTTATTCAGGAGAATGAAACTATCAACGCCTAAGTGCAATTTAAGCCACCACTGACAATTTCTTTGCTGAACTAGTGTGTGTTTGTGTTTCCTGTGAAGACCACCTACAATGTGCTGAAACAGCACACTGAGGATGTGGTATAACTGACATTGCCTGAGCAAGTGGGAAGCAGTTTGTGCTGTTTTGGATTTTTTATATATATATATATATATATATATATATATATATATATATATATATATATATATATATAAAAATCCCCTGTCACAGGCTTTAAATTCATCTGGTAGCAGCTATGTTACAAATGTGGCTCTTCCACGCAAAAGAGACAAAGCCTGTGCACCCTTGCCCCCTCTGTAGCTGAAATCACACTTTGGATTTATGTAAAGACTTTGCAAAGAAAGCCCACAGAGACAAGCTCAGCTTTTTGAAAACAAAGGGCATTTGCTTTGAATGCCTTTCCATAGGCAGCCACATTAGTAAAAGCTGCAAAAACCGTCTCACCTGCAACATATGCAAGAAGGCTCATCCAAGCACC
The DNA here is from genome assembly GCF_036924035.1 of Leuresthes tenuis. Taxonomy (NCBI): domain Eukaryota; kingdom Metazoa; phylum Chordata; class Actinopteri; order Atheriniformes; family Atherinopsidae; genus Leuresthes; species Leuresthes tenuis. The sequence goes on along the minus strand of NW_027325374.1, from coordinate 22,239,507 downwards.
CTTCACATTGAACCAAAAGACCATATAGATAAAGACAGCATGGTTAGAGAGCCAAAAAAGCCCTTTGGTGTTAAAGGGCAGTGGATCAGCAGAGTTATGTGGTCATATAGGGGCCAGTGACAAAGAGAGCATGCTTTCCATCGTTCCGGTCAGAGTCAAGGCAGAAAAGGGCAGCAATGTCTATCAAGTGTATGCTCTTAGATTCTGGGTCCTCTGCCACCTTCTGCTCAGTGGAGCTCAAAGGGAGCAAAAGGACTCACATCTTGCTGCGACCTTGAATCAGGAAATGTCTGTCCCAACTCATGTGGTATCAGAGCTCGAAGTTTCAGCACTGGACAGCGACAACTTCCTTCCTCCTCCTGGCACCTTCACTCAAAAGGAAATGCCGGGTCACCACAAGCAGTGTCCCTATGCTATTAGAACACTGTTGGGGCGCGTTGTAAATAGGCCATTGAGAAGTGCTGCTAACTGTGTAGATAGGGTGACTGTGAACAGGATTTCAGTGGTGAATCTAGAAAAGCTGCTGATATCACAGTACAATCAGAATTTCAATGAAGTTACCTCAGAGGAAAATACTGAGCTGTCTATTGAGGACAAAAGATTTTTGAAAATTACTAATCTAATGGAGCGCTTTTGAAAGATGGACATTACAGTCTGAAACTGCCCTTTAGAAATCCTGATGTGCTCATGCCAAACAATCTCCAAGTTTCGGAACAGAGATTGCAGAGCCTGAAAAGGAAAATTAAAAGAGATAAGCAATTCAAAGGGCTATGTTACGTTTATCAGTGACATACTTAAGAACAACCATGCATAGCCACCAGCAAAGGTATGGTACCACAGGTTGTACCACCCTAAAAAGAACAAACCTAGAGTGGTATTTCATTGTGCTGCCTCCTATCAAGGTGTATCCCTGAACACAGAACTGCTCCAGGGTCCTGATCATATTAGTTATTCTGAGATTTCATAAGGAGCCCATTGGAATACTGGCTGACATCAAATCAATGTTCCATCAGGTCAGAGTGGCTGATTCTGATGTGAACCACAAGGTGACACCTGTCAGACAGCAAAGGAACACCTTATGCTTGTGCATATCTTTGGTGCCGTGTCCTCCCCAAGTGTGGCCAACTTTGCATTGCAAAAGACTGCTGCTGACAATGAAAACTGTTTCCCCCCTCAGGTGGCTGAGACCATCCACCACAACTTTTATGTAGATGATTGTGCCAAGTCTGTGGCCAGAGAATCTCATGCCATCCAGCTGGTAAAAGCTCTCACTGCAGTGTGTAGTAAAGGTGGGTTCCAGTTAACTCAGTGGGTCAGCAATAGCTGGGCTGTTTTGGCATCCATTCCAAAGGAACATAGAGCCAAAGAAATTAAGTCACTGGACCTTTACAAAGACAGTCTGCCCGTTGAAAGAGCACTGGGACTGCAGTGGTGCGTGGACTTGGACAATTTTCAGTTCAACATAAACCTGAGTCAAAAGCCACACATTCGCAGAAGCAGGCTTTCTGTTGTCAGCTCCAACTTTGATCCTCTTGGGTTTCTTGCTCCTCTCATTCTTCCAGCTAAGCAGTTGCAAAGGAGCTCTGCCATAGGGGCTTTGGATTGGACTAACCTCTGGCAGTGGGTGGAATGGACCAGCAGCTTGAAAATGATATGATATGATATGCCCCAGGACTATGGAGAGACAAAATGTGCAGAACTGCATCACTTTGCCAACACCAGTGAGAGTGGCTATGGCGCAGTCAGCTACATCAGACAGGTAATGGCGTTGGCGACTTTGTGGTTTTGCTTTGCGGTAAGACGTATTGCATGTGTGTACTGTGACATTTCTTGCTCCTCTTGGACTACTAATAATCACCTTATTTCTCCCTATAATTTACACTTTGCATGGCTACCAGTTCTCTTCCTCCATCTTCTGCTTTCGCCTTCTCCGTGTGTCAGATGTTTAGTTACTCCTCTGCCTCCTTTAGTGATAATGGTACATGTAACGAATGTAGTCTTTTTGTAGTTTTTGAGGTGAGGTTATCTGAATTGGAAGCTTGGCTCTGCACTGTTGAAAACCACCCGATAGCGAGCCAGGCCCCTTTAGCCAGTGCGGAGCCAACTAGCCTAGTTAGCTCCATTAGTCGTCCCCGAGCAGATCCAGAGCAGCCGGGACCCCAGAGTGGCTGGGTGACTGTCAGGGAGAGAAATCATCGTCCTAAAGTCAAGCCCGTGGTTCACCATCAACCTGTTCATGTTTCAAATAGATTTTCCTCATTCAGCGACACACCCGCTGAGGACAAAACCCTGGTAATTGGCAGCTCTATAGTCGTGGCATTAGTGACACCAGCGAACATAGTCAAATGTATTCCAGGGGCCAAAGTGGGTGACGTAGAATCCTATTTAAAACTGCTGGCTAAGGATGAGCGTAAATACAGTAAAATAGTTATTCACGTCGGCAGTGATGACACCGTTGGCGTCGGTGTCTAATTTTGGCAAAACAATGTTTGGACCCCTGCCAAATCTGACCAGTGATGACATGTTTAGCCGCATGTCCTTCTTCAATCGCTGGTTGTCTAGATGGTGTCCAGCAAACAACGTGGGCTACATAGATAATTGGCAATCTTTCTGGAGAAAACCTGGTCTGATGAGGAGAGACGGCATCCATCCCACTTTGGAAGGAGTGGCTCTCATTTCTAGAAATATGGACGAATTTATTAGTCATCCAAAAACATGACAAGCCAGGGTTGAGACCAGTATGCAGAGTTATGGTCTTAATAAGCTGCCAGTAAATGTCGGGGAATCACCCTTTCCACTTTTAAGATTGGTCTTAAAACTTTCCTTTTTTGATAAAGCTTATAGTTAGGGATGGCTCAGGTGATCCTGTAACATCCCATAGTTAAGCTGCTATAGGCTTAGACTGCTGGGGGACCTCATCTGTCACACCTTTCCTCACTCTTGCCCCTGTTTAATTTCTCAAATGATATTATGTACATGTGACATTATTATGGTGATTAACTTGTGTTTCCCTGTTCCAACAGGTATCTGTTGAATGGTGTTATGGTGTTCTTTCCACCTATTTTCTGTCTTCTCAAACCCCAGCTGGTCGAAGTGGATGGCTACCCTTCCTGAGTATGGTTCTGCCAGAGGTTTCTTCCTGTTAAAAGGGAGTCGTTCCTTTCCACAGTCGCCTCAGGCACGCTCAGGATGGGAGATTGGACTGAAGACAAATTTCGGTGCAATCTGTTGGTTTCCTTAGCTAGGAACTTGTAGCACTTTGAGATCTTCTTGATGAAAAGTGCATAAGAAATTAGATTTATTATTATTATTATTATGAATCTTTTTTGCAATGTTATATTTTATTTGACGTTATTCATTAGTTTATTGTGTGTAACTGTCACAAGATGGGTGAGATATATGACTTAATAAAATCACGGGATGTTTCAGAGGAAGTCAACTGGAAAAGGATAAGGTAATTAGATTGTTAAGGAAATCAGTACCATTAAGCAGTACAACACTATCATAGAGACATGGCAAAGACGGATATGTTATATCATTTGGCCTTTTTTTAACAGATTTTTTTATTTTATTTTCATTTATAGGTTAAATAATTGCTTCAACAATTTTTTTTGTAGATCGATTCCAGTGTCCTTCTGCTCATAACAGATGAGCAGCTTAAGGAGTATCTCCCATCTCATGGTGATCGACTGGCGCTTCTTGGATACTGCAGACGGAGGGAAAATTATCCTGCTGGCCGGAAATCAAACATTTTTGATCGACTGAGAGTCAAGATTTCAAGAAACAAAGGCAATGATCAGAAGCAATCTGATACAATTTCTAATTTTAACAAGAAAATGTTACCATCCAAAATGCTCAAAAAAGCATGCGAAAAGTTGATATAGGATGGCTGAATTCTCGAGATGGGAAGTTTGGACAAAGAAAGGTGGTGGAACAAGAACAATTTGTGCCAAAGAACTGAAGAAAAATGAGTTAATTGAAAAGGCAGTGTTTTTTTTTCCTGCTCAAAGAAATTCACAGGGAAGAATCACAGATTTTGAGGTTGATATGACAGATTTTCAGGAACATTCACTCGATGAACATATTACCGTTGGAGAACTTTATGAGCAGACAAAACTCTTTTGCGAACAACCAAAATGAAGGACAGTGCCAGGGACTCAGAACCAGACCACTCCAGTGGAAATGACCAAGAAGCTTTAAGTTTTTCTACTCACTGTCAGGTTTGCCCACCGCTGACTCAATCCAAAGCACCAGTCAGTGTTGATATCAATGTTGGAATCAGCAGTGACTTGACAAACAGTAGCACAGGTACTGTTCACCTCGTTTACTCTACTGTTGACATGGGTGATTTGTACAGTGTCCAAGAGCTAGATGCAGCGATCAATGTTGACGTTTTAGAAGACAGTGGCACCGTTACCTTTTTCACAGGACACATTTCTTTTTTATTTATTTATTTATTTTTCCCTTTTTCCCCTTGTCCTGTTCAGCATTATGGCTATTTCCTGAATACCTTTGATGCCAAACAGATTTGCTTTGCCAAGGGAAGTTTTATAAATGTAAAGCTCCCCTTGATGCCCATTTATTTATTTCTGTTGACAATATATGACATGTAATAGAACTGAACCGGACCGGGGGACAAGGAAAGAAGAAGAGGAAAGAAGAGGAAACACAACAAAATAGAAACAAAAACCAGACAACCAGCTGCTACACCTGTAAAAAACAAAACAGACAACAATCCATGGCCTCTGAGGGGAATCCAACCTTAGCGCCACCAGGAGCACCTGAAAGCAGACAAGCAGAGAAAAAACAAACACACAAACAAACAAAAACAAGCACAAGAAGCGGTAATCGCATACAACACAGCTGTGGATATAGATGACCTGAGACGACATGATAATACATCAACTGCTTAGCGAGCATGCTACTGGGCTAATAAATGTGTGTGTGTGCATGAACATGCAACACCCATGGCACAGGACCTACATGATAACCGTGCTTAGTTATGAGTGTATAAGTGTACAGAGCCACAATCCACAGCCCCCCCCCCCCAGCAATCAGAAGCAGGAAGAGAGGGCCACAAGACCCAGGCCACCAGCAGCCCCCACGGAGCACAGAACCCAGGAAGCCCACCACAGGGACAACCACGCATCCACCCAGAAGACTGCAGAGGAAGCCCCCGGACAGACCCCCCATAAGCATAGGGCAGAGGCCCTCCGAGAGCCAAGGGCAACAGCCCACCGACCCCGCCAGGCCCCAGCCGCCCAGACACGGGCCGTGCACTGGACCCGGGCCCCAGGAGCCCGAGCGCCCCCAAACCCCCCAGCAGAGGCCCCACCCAATACCCAGGAGGGCCAAGCGCCCCAGACAGCCACACAGTGGGTCAGCGCCTGCCCCAGCGCCCCTGGCCAAGTGCCCTGGGAGTCAAGACGTGCCCACAGGTGGGTGAAATTGCGAGCAGCGGGGAGAGGCAACGCCGCCCCCCCATCGGGAGAAGCACAGGCAGGCCAGGCGACAGCAAGTCCCAGATCCAGGCCCAATCATTACCACACACACTTTCACGTCCCATACATCCAGACGTCCTCCCTCCCTCGACTCCGCTGGGGTGTAGTGTAGCGGGCACACCAGGGGGCCAGCAGCCCCCCAGCCACCACAGACCCCGAACCAGCAGAACAATTAATTAATCCTCTTGGCCCCTCCCGCCCCGAGCAGCAACCAGAAAACAGGGGTGTGGGAAGACCCCTCCCCTCACCCTTCCGGCTCTTCAATATTTTCTAATAGTGAGCGACTAAAATTGAGGGGCAGCCAACCTTGTAGAACTGGGAGCGCGGCCCTCTGGGCAGCCTACATACCCAAAGATACACCAGATGCCACTCAGTTTAACCACCCCCCAAAACCTAATGTGTGTGTGTGAGTGTGTTTGATAAGTAGTAATGTCTAAGGTGTAATTAAAACAGGGGCGGGGAACTGCAGAGTGCAATCAAAGGGGACCACCTACGTGGCCCCATCCACTACACCCCACAGAACACACACGCCCCCAAAACCCTTCATGTGTGAGTGTGTGCTGTGTACAGGAGCCAGAAGGGAGAGGGGTATGGGGATATACACTGGGGGAGCTACTCTCCCCCGGAGAGGGCAGCCAGGGACTGGCTGCAATAGGCATCCCCGCTACCTGGGAGCCAACCCAGGGCAGGAGGGGCTGATGTCCACCAGGCTCGGGGGCTGCAGCGACCATATTCCGGGAGCTACTGTACCCCCAGAAGGTACCCATCCCGCCCCACCCCACCCCGGAGGACCTCTACAAAAAACAAACAAACAACAACAAAAAATAAACAAACAAACCACCCGGTCACACTAGTCGCAACAGCCCAGGCCTGAGACCCCCCCCCCCAACAGGGGAAAAGCGGACACCTTGGAGGTCCCAGAGCAACAAGCCCGGCACCAGGACCTGCACCAACCTACCCATACTGTGGCGGGTCCAGGGCAACCCAGCCCCCCCAGGCACAGGCAGGGCCCCCACCCCCGGGCGCAAGGCAGCGCCCAGCCACCAGGGCCCAGGCCCAGCACCACCACTCACGCCAGAGCGGCCCGGCCACCCGGCATAGAGCCAGCAGCCACCACCCCAAGGCCCCTAAGGGACCCCGCCCCACACCGCAAGACAGCCCCACCCGCAAGCCCCCAAAACTGCCCTCCAAGCCCGACACACAGTCCCCCCCAGCAATGACCAACCCGGTCCCCACGACCCGAGAGACCACCAGACGCCCGAAGCCACACAGCCCCCCCCAGAACACACCCAACCGCCCAGAGCGACGGGACAGCAACCCACCACCACCACTATGTGATAAAGCTAATCAGAGGGGACCAGAGAGAATGAAATTCAGCCAATTGATGTTTTGAGGAGGCAGACATTGTTTCCATGCTAATATAATCTAAAAGAAAATTTCTAAACTGGTTAATACACAGATTGTTCTTCGCTTTCCAGTTCATGAGAATAGTTTTCTTTGCGATACATAACACTGTGAGAACCATGTGTGCTGAGTTAATTTCCATGTTGATGTTGTCTAAGTCACCCAGTATGCACAGTGTGGGGCATGCAGGGATGCTACACTTTAGCCATGTTGATAGGTCCTCATAGACTTCAAGCCAGAACTTCTGGACAGGCGCACAGAACCACAAAGCGTGTGCATAATCATCAGGTGTGTTATCTGTGCAATGTGAGCAGATGTTTGAGTGTGTTAGACCCATCCTGAACATCCTTTGTCCTGTATAGTGTGTTCTATGAAGGATTTTGTATTGTATGAGCTGTAAATTAGAATTCTGAGTCATTCTGAAGGTGTTCAAACATATTTGTGGCCAGAAGCTATGACTAGAACTGATGCATAAATCTGCCTCCCATTTTGAGGATGGAAGAGACATTGTGTCATCTATTTTAGACAATAATTTATATATTTTTGATAGTAGTTTTGGGGTGCAGATACTTAGAAATTCTGCTACCCTAGTCGGGAGTTGTAAGTCTGGTTGGTGGAGGATATATTTCTTTGTTATTATAGACTTAAGTTGTTGATATTCTAGGAATTTATTGCTGCCTATCTCGTGTTGTGATATGAGCTCATCAAATGAAATAAAATTTCCATTTTGGATTATATGTTCCAGATGTTTGATTCCTTTGATCTTCCACAGAGTAAAGTTTAGCATTTTTTTGTTTTGCAGGATGTCAGGATTGTTCCAGATGGGTGTAAGCTTACATGGGACAATTGAAGACTTTGTTATTTTAAGAAATTCCCACCAGGCTGTCAGAGAGGTGCTGATGTTAATGCTTTTGAAACATTTGTGATTTTTTACGTTTTGACTAATAAGTGGCAGGTCAGAGATTTCCAGATTATCACACAATGCTTGTTCTATATTTATCCATGGTTCATCTATTGGGCTAGGTTTAAACCATTTTGATATATACTGTAACCTATTGGCTAAGGAATAGTGCTGAAAATTAGGTAAATCTAATCCACCACAGTCCTTGGTCTTCTGTAGGGTTTTTAAACTAATACGCGGTGAATTGTTTTTCCACAGAAATTTGGAGATGCATGAATCTAGTGACTTAAACCAAGTAGCAGATGGTTTTATGGGGATCATTGAGAACAAATAATTAACTTTTGGTAGTATCATCATTTTAATGGTTGTAACTCTCCCCATAAGTGATATAGGTAAGGACTTCCAACGAGAGAGATCGTCCTCTACTGTCTTTAATAATTGCACATAATTTAGCTTTGTTAGCTCTGAGAGCCTGGAGGAAATGTTTATGTCTAAATATCTAATATTTCCTGACTGTAAAGTGATCGCAGGTATATTCTGGACCCTACAGTTAATGGGCAGAACTGTGGTCTTAGACCAATTGATAGAGTAGTCAGAAAGTGCTGAGAATTTATTTATGAGTGTGATCGTGTGAGTGAGAGACGTTTGAGAGTTCTGAAGGAAAAGTAAAACATCATCAGCATAAAGACTTATTTTATGCTCAATATTTTGGGGTTGGATGCCTTTAATATTTCTATCTTGTCTGATAGCAGCTGCTAAAGGTTCGATGAAAATAGCAAAAAGTGAGGGAGAAAGTGGGCAACCCTGTCTTGTACCTCTCTGCAGACTGAAGCTTGGAGAGGTTTGATCATTTGTCCTGACACACGCATTTGGGGAGCTATATAATATCCTTATCCAGTTGATGAAGTGTGACCCAAACCCAAATTTGTTTAATGCTGCGAATAAAAATTTCCAGTTCACTCGATCAAATGCTTTTTCTGCATCTAGAGAGACTATTGTGGTTTCCAGGTTGTTGATGTTAGAATAGTCTATGAGATTAATTAGCCTGCGAGTGTTAGTGGATGAGTGTCTACCCTTTTATAAAACCTGTCTGGTCAGGATGTATTATAAGTGGAGTTATTTTTTCCATTCTTTTGGCAAGGGCTTTACAAATTATTTTGAGGTCTGCATTTATTAGAGATATTGGGCGGTAGCTGGATGGAAGTATTGGGTCATTTCCTTGTTTCTGTAGTAGGATAATGTTAGCAGAGTTCATGTGTGGGGATAATCTGCCATTCTGCTTAACTTGTAATACCATTTTGTGAAATGCAGGTGCCAAAATAGTCCAAAATTCTTTGTAGAACTCTGCTGGAAAACCATCTGGTCCCGGGGCTTTGTTACTAGGCATATGTTGAAGGGCTTCATGGAGTTCTCCTATTGAAAGAGGTGAATCCAGAGCCATTGCCTGTTCGGTTTGTAATTTTGGAAGGTTGATATTACTAAGAAACTGATCTATGTTACTGTCTGATGGATCATTTTGTGATGAATATAAGGTTTTATAGAAGTCCCTAAAAGCATTGTTGATTACATCGGGGTCATGGGTGACATTTCCTTTTGAGTCTTTAACAGAAGTGATTGTTGTTTTCTCTTTGTTTCTCTTTAGTTGGTTAGCTAGGAACCTTCCAGATTTATTGCCGTGCTCAAAGTTCTCCAAACGAAGTCTTTGTATCAGAAACTGTGTTTGTTTATCAATAATTTTGTTTAATTCAAGTTTAGCTTTTCTTAGTTCATTCAGTGTGTGTTCCTCTTTGGAGGTACTGTAGACAATTTCTAATGATTTAATCCTGAGTTCTAAATCTGATATCCTTGAACTTTCCCTCTTTTTCTTATTTGATGAAAAAGAGATTATTTTGCCTCTCATAACTGCTTCTCCGGCTTCCCAAAGAGTACAAGCTGACATTCCTGGCAGGTCATTATTTTCTAAATATACAGACCATTCCCTTCTGAAATAATTAATAAAATCAGGGTCTTAATGATGTATTAAATCTCCAATTCCTAGCTGGTGGTGTAACTCTGTTATTCTTCAGTGTGATAGAAACTGGAGCGTGATCACTGATAGTGATGGGGTGGATTTTGGTGTCTGAAATATCCCTCATCAAGGAACTGCTAACTAAGAAATAATCTATTCTTGAATATGAGTGGTGTACCGGTGAGAAGAAGGTGTATTCTCTAAGAGTGGGGTGGTGGGAGCGCCAAGCATCACAAAGACCAAAATCTTTCATATACTGTTTAACAATATTCGTGGACTGCCAGTTCCTCTGACTTCCTGAAGTACTGAGTCTGTCTACTCCTGAGTCTAATACCATGTTAAAGTCCCCTCCTATGATGAGTGTGTTATCTGAGTGATCAGAGAGTGAAGTGAAAAAGGAGTGAAAAAATGAGGGGTCATCCACATTTGGACCATATATATTTGCAATGCATAAATTCATATTTTGAATACATAAATTAACTATTAGAAATCTACCTTCTGGATCTATAACTGTGTTGTTTACGGTGAAATTTACTCTTCTATTTATCAGAATGGCTACACCTCTTTGTCTGGAGTTGTAACAGGCTGAGTACACATGAGGAAACTGCTGTGGTGAGAACATCAGCTACAGTCTTTGATAAATGAATCTCCTGTAATAAAACAATGTCCGCCTGTAAATCCTTCAATTTATTGGAGATTTTTAATCTCTTCTCCCTGGACCCAGCTCCATGCACATTCCATGAGATAAACCTCAGCGTGGACATGCTCAGACTAACGCAGTGAGTGCTGGATGCTTGCTAAAAGCATCCCGTGCGTGTGTGTGCATATATGCTTCCATGAACATGCCATTGTTGGTGTTTCAGTTGTCAATATGAGCTTGCTACAATATGTACTTGCGCTGTCGATGCTGTGTGGAACTTGATTATGTGCTCTGCTCAAAACTCTATGTGCGCCGTGCTTGTTAACATTACTTATTAAGGTGGAAACGCAGCGGGTTGGGGAAGAAAGACAGAATAGAAAAACAGTGCAAAAGAGTGGAAGTGTGAGATAGAAGAAAACAAAAACGAAAACAAAAAAACATACCCAAATAAACAAATATGAACTGCATATATCCTATGCTGGTGAGACTGGCAGTGAGCTATATATTTTGCCTTGATAGATAACTGTGAATTGGATAGATTATTTCATCTTACTTATGTCATCTACAGTGAAATGATTCATACAAGTTAATGAATACAGATCACCTGGAGTTTAGAAGAGCCAAGGAGTGGTTTCCTGGTCGCGGTACAGCTGCCCGTTGATGAATAATTTATCCACCGCGATGACAGCTCGGGAGCCTCCTTCCATGAACTTTCTCCGGATGGAGAACAGAACTCTGCGTCTTTCCAGGATTTCTTTGGGAAACTGCTCGTTGACGCTGAAGTCCGTTCCTCTCAGCTCCCCTCACCCGGACCTTCTGTTGGTAATGCTCGAACTTGGCCACAATCGGTCTCGGTCGGCGGGCATCAGGTCTCTTCCCTCCCAGGCGGTGGACTCGGTGAAAAGTAATGTTTTTCACGACATCTACTGGAAGTTTCAGTTGATTTTGGATGAAATTTTTCACTGCGAGTTCAGGATCCTCGTCTGCCTTCCAGAAAACACCAGATTGTCCCTCATACTACGAGCCTGGAGATCAATAATTGATTCTTTTATCCTCTTGTTGTCATCAGAGATCCGGCTCATTCCTTCGGTGAGTGATTTCACCGATCCTCTGAGGGCTGCGTTTTCTGCAGCCAGCGTCTGCACCTGTTGCTGCCTGAACTCCAACGACTCCCGTAATGCCTGGAACTCTCTGTGTAGAATTTCTAACAGAGACATACGGGCGTCGAAGCTGGATAATTTGTTATCGATCGATGTTAAAATGTCCGTCGAATCATTACCAGCTGGAGACGTCGCTCCGGGTGACTCTTCATTACGACTTCTTTTGGAGGTTGAAGCCTTGCTGCTAGCAGATGGGGTTTGGTTAGTTTTCTCCATGACGATCCTGTCAAAACACTCGTCGATGAAATCCGTGAGGCTCTCCAGGCTTTCTTCACTGTACTCCAGTGTTTTGTTTTTGTTTCACCCGATAATATATTTAGTCAAACAGTAATTATTGGCGTAATTATAATCTTACTATATTGTTTGCTCTATTTGAGGCGCGCCTTGTTTGAATCTGCCGATAGTCTCACACAATCTCGCGACACTACAGCATCACACTACCTGACACTACCCGACACATTTCTAGCACAGACAGTCTCAGTCTTGATGACACCCTTCCGCTGTCTCCACAGTCATCTTGTCCAGTGCTTTCTTCTTCACACTTTGATTCTTTGAAGGAGCCCATTATTCAGAGAGAAGGGATTAAAAAAATCCTTGTTCTTCACCGTGGCCAAATCCTGAAAGAACTCATTTCACATTTTTGTGATGCAAGTGTCACTCAAGAGGACATAACTATTTAAGTGGTGCTTCCCGATGGAAGGCGAGAAAAGGCTGTTGATGATGAAGGAGTTTTGAAGGATGTCCTCTCCGAGTTTTGGCAGGACTTTTATGAACAGTGCACACTGGGTAATAACTTTAAGGTGCCCTACTTGCATCATGATTTTAGACAGAAACAATGGGAAAGCATTGGCCGAATCATTGTCTTTGGCTGGCAAAAACAGAAGTACCTGGCTATAAAACTTGCATCTCTTGGTTGTATAAAGAGTTCTCTTGTTGACAGTTTCCTAAGGTATGTTACAGAGTCAAATCGAATGGTGTTTGAATCTTGTCGTTCAGATTTTCAGAGTTTGGACGGAGAAGAGCTGCTGGAAATCTTGGATCTCCATAACTGTCAAAGAGTACCAACAGCTGATAACATTGAGCTACTACTAGAGGAACTTGCCCACCAAAAGTTGATTCAGGAACCTGCCTTTGTTATTGAGAAGTGGAGCACTGTGCTTTCCCCGCTGAGGTCAGAGTTGGAAGGTATTACAGCTGCATATGAAAATCTCCAACCAACATTAAGAAAGGTTATATTTTCAGTTGTATACCCTGCAATCATGAATGCACAGCAGAAAAACATCAGCAAACATTTAAGTTCTTATCTCAGGGAATCAGACACACAGCACCTGTCACTTTTTCTTCGATTCTGCACAGGATCTGATTTGTTTCTTGGAAAAACCATCAGTGTTAGCTTCACTCAACTTTCAAGGTATTCAAGAGACGGCCAGTTGCCCACACATGCGGTTGCTACCTAGAGTTGCCGGTTAATTATGAAAATTCTGAAGAACATGTGTGATGGGGTTTTTCGTTCTTACTAACGAAGTCCCACCTTAAACAGAAAGAACCACACAAGAGATCAATATAAAGTTCAGCTTTTGCAAAAGGGGAGAGCCGTCGCTGCTTCAGCCACAGGTGTATGTGTCTAAGCAACCTACAACAATCTCCGACTCCCTCATTGCAGCAGCCTGGTTTTATTCAGAGATAAGAAAGGGGGAAGAGCTTTACAAAAACAAAGGGTTTCATAGAAAAATCAGAACGTCGGTCGTTTACGTGTGCATTTACGTATGGAGGCACATCTGCCAATTAGAGTGTGAGACCTTGACGACAATCATACAAAGAGATACATCAATAAACTAGTGTGAATCAGCCATTGTTGGTTTGTAGTGTAAACTCGGGTGAACTCGGTTGACCTCTGGAAGACTCCGTCCTGAGGTATCTCTCTTTGTTCACAAGCACCCTCATTTCCTCGCCACATGATTGGAACTAAGTTTTTTCTGCATAATGTGGAATCCACGCTCTGCAGTAGTTGCAAAGTCCTAGGAAGGACATCATTTGTTTCTTTGTCTCTGGTTTAGGCACGTCAGCTATAGTTTGTTTTCTAGCTGTTTGTATCTGCCTGCCTGCGGCTGACAGTGTGTGGCCCAAATAGTTCACCTCTTTTCTCACCCACTGGAGCTTATCTTTTGATACTTTGTTTCCAGTTTTGCAGCAGTGCTGCAACAGGGCAAGAGAGTCTTCTCTGCATGCTTCCTCTGTTTCTGATGCCACCAAAATGTCATCCACATACACAAGCAACTGGCTTCGCTCGGGCATGTGAAAATCTGCCAAACAGGCCATTATTGCTTGGGTAAAGATGGTGGGGCTGTCAGCAAACCCTTGTGGCAATCTGGTGTAGGTGTATCCTTGACCCTCATATGTGAATGCAAACCAGAACTGAGAGTCTGGGTGAATTGGGACTGAGAAAAAGGCGTTACTGAGGTCAACTACAGTAAAGAACTTTTTATCAGGCTTTAGAGAGTTCAACAATGTGTGTGGATCAGGTACATTTGGAGCTCTTGTTTCAACTGCTTCATTTACAGCACGTAGATCTTGAATCATACGCCAGTCTTTACCATTCGCTTTTTGCACTGGAAAGATTGGTGTATTACATGGGGAATCTGGGCATGGTCTGATTATTTCCCCTTTGTTAAGGTCTGTTACCACTGGTGAGATGCCCTTCACTGCCTCATGTTTCAGAGGGTATTGTTTTACTCTGGGCCTCCAGTCTGATCGAGGTTTAATTTGTACTGGAGGTATGGATGTTAAAAGTCCAACATCAGAAGGACCCTTTGACCACAGTTTTTCTTCTTTGGCAGTTAGAAAAACGTCAGTTTATCATGGGAGGGGGTGCACTTGTGCTTCGCACGTTGCTGCTCCACCGAAAGGTTGTCTCCACATGTCACAGCTGGGACTGTAACTCCAGTTTTCGTCACTGCTCTCATAATCATTTGCAACTGCTGCCATTTTTGTTCTCAGGCCAGCATCTGTCCAAGTTATGTTCTCAGACTTGAACAGAGAGATATGAGGGGTAGTTGATAACTTGTAGCTGGATGCTCGATCCACAGGGAGGAGTACAGTCACAGCAGCAAATGACCTTCGGTCAGTGTACATGTGAAGCAATCCCACTACGACAGGAGACATTTTGGCAAATTCTTTGACGTATGTGTCATGGGGATCAGTCAAAACATTCATGGTGACATGTAATTGACTATGCGTCATTTCTGTCTCTGGATTTAGTAGTTGTTCACGTGCTTCTCGTAGCATTCTGCTAGGAAGGTGAGAATCAAACTTTGGGCTCAAATCATATGAACAATACACACTGTTGTCATCTGTGCAGGATGCATAAACGTCAACATCTCTGACTCTGTAAGCCTTCATTCCGTTTTTAATTGGGACGATGGCGATGCCCAGCCGGGTCATCAAGTCTCTTCCCAACAGGTTAACAGGGCATTTTGGTGAAATCACTACAGAGGCTGAAATAGTGAGTTTAGCTTCTTCATCTGCAACAGTCAAAGCTTTAGAAAAATACTCTTTGTGTGTTTGCCCATCTGCTGATTTAACCCAAATGCTATTTTGAGACTGTTTTAAACCTGGGACATGTGTTTTAAGAACTGTTTTGCATGCACCACTGTCACATAGAAACTCTGTAGGTTTACCATTTATTTTCAACACTATATAGGGTTTCTCTTTGAGTGCATTCAAAACGTCCCAAGCTGCATGAACATCAACAACCATCTCATCTGTAGGATTAGAGGAGTCAGAGGTTTTCATGTCTAGTCAGGAGTTAGACTTTCCTCTGTCTCCTCTTCCTCCTTTGTGATTATCTTGTTTTTTCTTTGGACAATTTCTGGACCAATGTCCCTGTTCTCCACAGTTCCAGCATTCGTCAGAATTTCTATCAGATCCAGACTGGAAGGGCCTTTGGCCTCTTCCCCTCCCTCTGTTTTTGCCTCGACCGCCATCACTATGGCTGCCGCGGAAGAAAACAGTGGAGCTGCTGGATTCCAAACCATCGGTGTAAAACACATCTGAATTTCCTTCTTTCTCATTTACCACTCTCTCAGCATGTCTGATCAACTTTCAACTTTTTGTCAACACCAAACTTCTTCTGCCACTTTGACATATAACGTAGACAACCAGGAAATTTGCCAACCATATATTTTTCATCACCTTCGGCACCTCTGGGGGAGGATTTACTGGTTTGATTACCCATTTTTTATTTTAACTTAATTTAGTACTCTGCATATATTTTTATTAATATATGTCCTTAATACAGATTAAACTGACCTGCTTCAACAAACTACTGGTTTGTGTTAACACCGTTAGGTTTCCACCAGTAATGCTGATTCAGTCAGTGTAATCTGTCATTCACACTCTCATTCACTCGTATTTACACAGCAGCAAGAATTTTGTACAGCACAAAACACAAATTCTTTCCCTGCTACTCAGAAGCAAACCTTCGACAAGGAACTACTTCTGACAAAGAGCAGAGTTCTGCAGCAGTCTCTCTCTCTTGGGACTCAAGGTTTTTAGCCTATGACCCTGTACTCTTTGGGACTCAAGGCCTCTCTTCTTACAGAGCCTCTGACCCGTAACACAGCACTTTTCACTTACTTCTCTGTTGGTTCGTTTCACTCCGTCCGGATCCCGTCAATCCACCGTTGGCAGACGAAGTCGGACCTATGACGCTGGCCCAGTGAAGAATTTACCCCCCAGGACTTTCTTCCAGGTCCTGTTGACACTGGCCGTGCACGGATTCAGCGCGTCGTCCTCCGTCCGCCAGCGGTCAGGTATGTTGGGATCCGGGTCACGGCACCAAGTTGATGGGGTTTTTCGTTCTTACTAACGAAGTCCCACCTTAAACAGAAAGAACCACACAAGAGATCAATATAAAGTTCAGCTTTTGCAAAAGGGGAGAGCCGTCGCTGCTTCAGCCACAGGTGTATGTGTCTAAGCAACCTACAACAATCTCCGACTCCCTCATTGCAGCAGCCTGGTTTTATTCAGAGATAAGAAAGGGGGAAGAGCTTTACAAAAACAAAGGGTTTCATAGAAAAATCAGAACGTCGGTCGTTTACGTGTGCATTTACGTATGGAGGCACATCTGCCAATTAGAGTGTGAGACCTTGACGACAATCATACAAAGAGATACATCAATAAACTAGTGTGAATCAGCCATTGTTGGTTTGTAGTGTAAACTCGGGTGAACTCGGTTGACCTCTGGAAGACTCCGTCCTGAGGTATCTCTCTTTGTTCACAAGCACCCTCATTTCCTCGCCACATGATTGGAACTAAATGCAGTATATGTCATATAGGACATGTATAGTAAAGCGTAAGAAATGCAGTTAAAGCATAGCAATACAATTAAAGGCACAGTAAGGTAATTGTAACACAGGGTATATCATGAGATAAATGTTAAAAACCCTAACAATGTGAGTTTAAGGATTTTTTTGCATTGAACTTTTAAAGTTTAGCATTTTCTTTTTTAAAAAAAAAACTTTTTTAGCTCATCTCAAAATCAAGTTATTCTGTGACCACAACACTTAACAAATCTTGCTAGTTCTCTGACTTACAACTGTAAGATGGTTTAATTGGATGTGACATGATTTTGAGTTCTGGAATGGAACAAAATATTTTATTTATCCTTATTCATGAAAACGTTTATTTTGTTTACTCAGCATTTTATTTATGGTGCTGTTATTTTAAGTTAATACTTACTTATATCTTCAATAACAGATTGGTTCCATTGCAGTAACTCAATGTCAGATTTAACTAGAAAACAGCTGAGAAAGAACACTTTTTTTCAGTTATTTATTTAAAAAAAATATTTTTTTTTACACCTTGTAGCATTATTTGTTATTATTTTAAAAAAAAGTATTTTAAAATATAACTCAAAGCCTTCTGTAATGGCCATGTAGAGACTTTTTAAAATGATTTTGAAGAACAATAAACCACTTTCTTAGTTTATAAGAGTGATTTATTTGGGGTGGGTAGGGGCTTTAAATCAGTATTGGGATGCACACATGAAAAATAATTTAGTTTCAACAGCAATTTTCAATTCCTTTGTTTCCTATTTAATAATCAACATAATGTTCAAATTGTAATGCAATGATATTGATGATAAAGGGAATATATCAAAATCAAAATGGTCTGACCATACTAGTCCAATGTATCAATATATTTTTCTAATGTCAGACATTTTTTTTTAAAATTGGCTCAGCATGCATTGATCTTAACATTTTGGCATTTCTTCTTACTTAGTTACAGAGCTTGTGAATGGCTTTGACCCATCTTCATACTTGTGCTACAATGTGCTGAAGCAAATGCAGGTACACCCAGGAAATGTCTACTGAGGTCCAAATTGGTAACATTGTGGCAAAGTGTCAAATCAACAAAATGTTTTTACATTCATCACTGCAGTTCCAAATCACAGGTAATCAGTTGTCTGAGTCTTATATATAGATCAGTTGTTGCAAACACATCATCTGTGACATCCAGGTTATGCTCTGAAATCAGGTTCACACAGATACTGAAGACATCTTCATCGTATGGAAAGTCTTTGAAAACAGAATTTTCCAAGCAGGCTTCACCCCTGTTCAGATCGATGCTACGAGGTGTAGATAGTCTCTGGTTCCATACACCTGAGGTACTATGTACATTATGGATGGGCGACCATGAGGACTTTGTGAATTGTGTGCTGGATGTATCCTGTGGTGGTTCCAAGCTGAAGCAACTTCATTTAGTTCTTTCTAGAAGAAAAAAACAACCAATCTAAACTCATAGCCTTGAAATAAGCATTCAAAAGTTAAAACGGAAATATGAATCTAGCATCACTACTATCTATCTAAAAACAAGGAAATGTTATATAACTAATTATCCAAACATTGCAGGGGCGCTGGAGCCTATCCCAGCGATCATCGGGTGAGAGGCGGGGTACACCCTGGACAGGTCGCCAGTCCATCACAGGGCCACACAGAGATAAACGACACAAACAACCACACACAGGCTCACACTCACTCCTAAGGACAATTTTAGAGACCCTAATTAACCTAACATGCAAGTTTTTGGGAGGAAGCCGGAGTATCCGGAGAGAACCCACGCATACACAGGGAAAACATGCAAACTCCACACAGAAAGGCCCCAGCCGGGAGTGTTGTGAGATGACGGTTCTAACCACCACGACACCATGCAGCCCCCAGGTTCAATTTGTTTGTCAGAATTTTCACACCTTTCTCCTTCAGCAATGACAGTGTCAAACAGACAGTAGCTTCAGGAGATGCTCCAAATGTTCATGGAGTCCAGTATTTTGTGCAGCAAGTTCTAACACATTATTTACTGATGCCATAAAAGTTTTTTTTTATCTTATCAAATCTGGAGATTTGTCTTCTTAATAGTGATGTGTCGTTCGCGAACGATTCGTTCGATATTAACTAATCTTTTATATGACTCGGGAGTAACGAGTCGTCTCAGTGAGTGATTCGTTAATTTTCATGCAGTACCCTTCGACGGCTGCTGCATAAACTCAGTCAGCACGACAGGAAACAGAAATGATTCGTTAATTTTCATGCAGTACCCTCTTTCGCCACATGGCAGGCGGCAGCTTAATAAGATCAGTCAGCAGGACAGGAAATAGTATTGATTCACGACTCAACTCCTTGGGTGACGGGTCCTCCTACAGGAAACAGTATTGATTCGTTCACGACTCAACTCTTTGGGTCTTCGTTCATTTGTCACGTGACAGGCTGAAGAGCAGCAGGCACAACAGTTCGTTCACAAACCGGATCATTCATACGGATCGTTGTTTCGTTCATTTGTCATGTGACTGCAGCTCAGCTACGGGGCTGTGGACCACAGGCTGCATTGGGAGCCGGCGGCTAAAAACACATCCTAGCGACAGGATGTCAATAAATGATGTGGAAAGGAAGCTCAAAGAAGGTCTTTACAGCACAAAGACAAAGCAAGGCAAGTCTGACATTTGGAGAAGTTTCTCAATTGTCCATGAATCTTAATAATTAACAGCCTATAAAATGACGTGTTCCCTCTTGCGGGACGGGAGAAGACACAAAATCAATGCATTTCTATTACTGTGCGGGCATAAATTCTCAAAGTTTTGCGGGTGCGGGCGGGAGTGTAACGTACACGTTGCGGGTGGTAATGGTCAGAAATTCAGCGGGAGCGGGGTGAAGAAAACAGTCCCGCGCAGGGCTCTATTGTGGACTGAGAAACGAAGGAGGAAATGAATGATGTCTGATTTGTGATGTTCATTCATTTGTCATGAAATCATAATTAATTTGTGGTCTTCGGTTCTTGTAGATATGTATAGTGTTGTTGTGTATGTAATGTGTGAAGTGTGTAAATAGATAAATGATAATGTAATAATGACAATAAATACTTTTGAAAATTATATCAGCATATTGATTTTGTGTTATACTCTACCATAAAATAATAGAATATAGTAATGATAATAATAATGACAATAATAATATAATGATAATGATAATAGTAATAATAATAATAAGACACAATAAATGCACCATGTAACATTTTAAGGAACTTATTGTTACTTTTTTCTCACTTAATTGTGTTACAAATTGTCAAAATCAATGTGAGTTTTACATTCACTTGTTCTCTACCAGCTGTCACGTGACAGGGCTGAACGGATCGTTCTCGTTTGTTAATTTGTCACATGACAGCTACTGAGTCAGTGTCGTGCTTTAAACAACAATGGCAGGGAGGATACAGACACAAGTCAACTTATTGTGTATTTGCTTCCCCAGGTTTTCACATGGTTTGAATTGTTTGTGGCATTTTGTGTATTGTATTTTGCCAGCTCAGCTGAAGAAAACTATGTTGCCTTCAATGTTAAGTGTTTAGAACTGTGGCCGTTTTGTGCAACGCCCATAGTAGGGCAACAGTGTAACCTGCTGGAAAAGTGAACGAAATGACTCATTCAAAGATTCGTTCAGTTTACTGTTCGAGAGTAAAAGATCCGAGAACACGACCCTGGACCTTCAATATGCTGACTTTTCCTTGCGGTTTCCAGGGTTTGATTCGCGGAGGCGGGGCATGACGTAGGCCTACGCTACACTTTCAGCCAATGGTATGCCTGAAATTGTTGTGACGTCTGCCTGGGCGTATTTTGTAAGGCGAACTGCAACGAATATGCCTCAAAGCAACTTGACTCCTGCATTCCTCCGTCTCATAAACATTTGTTCAGAGGATTCTAAAAACACCATAACTTGTTAAGATATAAAGGGTAAAGATAAAACAGGATATAAAGACATCAAAAGCAACATAACATAACATAACATAACATGATGGTTATGAGTCTCAAAATCCAGATGGATATCTGTAAAATTATGACGTATGAATAACGAACCAAACAATGTTATTTTCCTGTGTTAAACACGGAATACAATAAGAAACAGCCGAAGCATTGGTTAACAGTTACATTATTTCATTTAAATGTCACATGTCATATGCAAGTTGTTGACTTAGTTTTGGGTTTAACTATTCAGTACTACGAACCACTCGGGGGCAATGTGGCTCCATAAGCTGATTCGTCATTTTCCAAAATAATTACTTATTTCGTATCCTTCCACGTACGATCATGAAAAAGGTATTAAAATGCAGCTTGTGATATCACTGAAAACATGAAAGAACTTGTACAACAATATAAAGCACATTTAATACAGTTTCAAGATTCAGCTAAAAAGTGATTATGAGTGAAATCCTTTTGAGAGGTCCATGCCGCGACTGTCTCTGACTTGAGTCATAGTCAGGACAAACGGTCACTTTGAACCATATAGGGTCGGAAGGGTCATGTTCTGGTTTTCCCCAATACTCTCCCGAGAGGGTCCATTGTTTGTTCAGCTTCGTTAGCACTAAGCTATTAATGCATTTACCTAAATTTATGCCACAGGTCTGTGGAAAGAGGGGCTGAGAAAACTCCTCCAAAATGCTTTCGTGGGCAAAAGTTGTTGTAAATTTCTCTTCTTTGATGTAGAAATCCCCCATCTGGTATTTCCACACTGACCATCCCCACAAAAGAATGTTGCAGTCATTTAAAGTCTTAAGTTTGTATTAAATTCCACACTTGAGTTCGCTACACAGAAAAGGCATTGCCAAATCAGTTAAGAGCTTCAGCAACCTGGGGTGTTTTCTCAAGTTTGATGTATCCAGCTTGCAGTTATCATATGCTAACATTTGTATTTATTTATTTTTTTATTGTTTCCTCTTAACCTGCAGTTGCGAGGAGACACAGCAAAGACATCTACCATCACTGCTTGTTCTTGCATTGGTTTGATGTACCAAAGCTCTATAAGCCTTTCCTTGATTAATCTAGTTTTTGTGTTGTTGATGAAATGGAAAGGAAACTGGAGAAAAAAATTGCTGAAAAAAATATCCTAAATCCAATCCTTTCTGGATATCCTATTATATCTGACCAATAGCTCCAAACCTTCGTTTGCTTTCTGACAAAGAAAAGGTTCAAATTCTCATTTAAAAAAAAAAAAAAGTAAATATTTGACTTTTTTTCATTTAAATATATCATGCATTTTCTGTTATGTTACTTTACATGTATTTGCAATTCAGAATTCAGAAATACTCTTAAATGACTGGTGAGCCAATAACTGGTGTATCACAAACACTGAGAACATGTGGTTATCCCAATTTGTTTTTGGATGACGATCAAATTAAGTTCCTGATATGTAGGAATTATTTCACTCAATTAATTCCTGTATATTGCCAGGTTAATAAGACTGATTGCAAAAATAAGCAATAGCATAAGTCTCTTTCCAGCTAAATTAATCAATATCTTTTAATGCGTATTAGATAGCAAATATACAAAAAAGTGTGCAAAAACAATTGTTAGTAGAAGCAATTAAACTCAAATAAATTCTAAAATTGAAACAAGGAAAGGACTTTTTGAAAAGTGTTGAGTAATGTGTCATGAGTTTTTAAAGTTTTTCACCGCAGTATAAAGTTTGAGATGTCTCAGTTGTCTCTTGAATTTGACAGCAACTCTGTTTGCTCATAGATTAAAAAAAAAAAAAACTTGCTCACAGTCACTGCTGCAGTGACAGCAAAACCTCCATCAAAATTATCACACCATCTACATAAAACACCCCAGAAACACTTTAAACAACCACTTAAGGAACTGAGATTGTTTGCTAATGCTGCTTCAAATCGTTTAGCTGAAAGAATTCCCAGCTAAATATAGATGATCTGACAAGTGCCACAAGCTGACTGACAGCCTAACAGAAATGGTGCATTGAAGGAAAATACTTGTTTTGCTGCAGAGCAGTTTCTGTGTCAGTCTGATAAAGACTGTGTTTACACATTCAGAGTCCTGTTGAGTGCCAGCATGCGAATCAGACTGCATCACTCTGTGTCTGCCTCCTGTCTACTGTCATTACAGGATTTGTGAAAGGAGGACCCAAAAGTAGACATCACACTGGAGTGAGGTGGATGTAGAACAAAATGGGTTTTCACAGAATAAAACACAAGTGCTTCCAAGGCAGGATAAGAACAATTTACAGAATATAAATTAAAATAATGAATGCTAAGAGAAAAAGGAACAATGGGGGAACTGACAAACTAAGTGACTCACTGACTGACTCAATGAAACCAAAGCAAAAGACACAGAGGAACTTACAAACAAACTATGGCAGAAGACAATTAAGACCCCGAGATAACACGTACACTAAACGTGCATGTAGACAGCAGAAGAACGTGGTGGATTGGAAGAAAACAAAAGGCACAAAAACTCATAAACCGTGACAGTTAGTCTATCTTTGTCACTTCTTTTTCTTTGTCTCTCCACCCAACCTTTTATTAGTCTTTCTTTTTCACATTATTTATCACTCTGGAAACTCTGGGAACCATTTAATAATTACTGGTATGGAGGAAATAAACGGAAAAGAGACTTTCCATTGTAGTTAAAGAAAAATGTCTTGGACAGTATTATTGTTAAATGTTACATCAATTGTTGTCAAATTTATGTAATAAACAATAGGTTTACTATTGCATTTATGACCAGCTGTTGAGAGTAGAGTAGATTTTTTTAAAAATAATCTTTTCAAAGGAAAATTTGTGGTCATTTTAAGGAAACAAACTGGCAAATCATAATAACAAAGAAAACGGCAACACCA
Source organism: Leuresthes tenuis (assembly GCF_036924035.1). Taxonomy (NCBI): domain Eukaryota; kingdom Metazoa; phylum Chordata; class Actinopteri; order Atheriniformes; family Atherinopsidae; genus Leuresthes; species Leuresthes tenuis. The sequence continues at coordinate 22,215,720 of NW_027325374.1, read as the reverse complement.
TGATTCCTTCACTTCACAATATTTCAAAAGGAAAAATATTGTAGTCTTCATCCTACTTATTTAATCTGCAAGTTTTAGTTAGTGACTGTGATGGAAAAAATATTAATGATTATCCAAGCACTGTTAAGGTAAAAAGCACTCAGGCAGGTTTATTGAACAGTTCTTGTACAAGAGAGAGCACTTACCAAACTGAATCCCTATCTCTTGCTCCATCAAAGGTTGCTAGAAACTTGGGTGTCATGATTGATGACCAACTAACCTTCAAAGATCACGTTACCTCGGTTGCTCGTTGCTCGTTTGCATTTCTAAACATAAGAAAGATCAGACCATACCAAACCCAACATGCCACCCAACTCCTGGTGCAGGCCATGGTCATCTCCCGCCTTGACTACTGCAATGCTCTCCTAATTGGACTCCCAGCCTGTACTATGAAACCTCTGCAGAAGGTCCAGAACGCGGTGGCGCGTCTGGTCTTCAAACAGCCTAAAAGAACACACGTCACCCCTCTGTTCATTGAACTCCACTGGTTACCTTTAGCTGCCTGCATCAAATTCAAGTCATTGATGTTAGCCTACAAAGTGCTAAGACACGCCTAAGACAATCCAAACTCATTCATGTGTCGTCCCACGATGGTGGAATGACCTACCGAGCACTACCAGAACAGGGGCGTCCCTGTCTATCTTCAAGAAACTCTTGAAAACCCAGCTCTTCAGAGAGCATCTCCTATCCTAGCACTTACCTTGTACTTACCTACCCCCTCTATCTTTGCACTTTATCTTTCTGCACTTCCTTCTATGCCTGCACCCTATCTCTACTCTGTCACCTCTGATAGAGTCGGACTAGTGGGTTCCTTCTATGTAGTTTATTGTTAGCTTTTTATATAGCTTGTTATATCTTCATTTATAAGTCGCTTTGGATAAAAGCGTCTGCTAAATACATAAACATAAACAACTTACAGTTTCAGTGCATGTCATATTATACCAAAACACAGGAGAAGAACAAAATGTCTATGTATCAGACTATGCAAGTTAACTTCTTCTTATCTCTTGATGAGCTGGATGGCCTTGTGGAGTGCGCAAAACAGAATGAACAACGAAATATAGAAATGTTTTATTGGAAACAATTTATGCCTCTAGTTGGGGGCACTAGTGAGCAATGGTAGGGTAAGCTGCACCTCCAGATAGCTCGTCAAAAATCCGTTTAAAACTGAACAAAAACACAAATTTACTGAACGCTATCCACTTGATGAAGAACATAAACGCAGCAGGAATCGACAGTGCACAATATTCTGCTCAGTTTTCACAATGGTTAAACCGAAAAGCAAGAAAAACGAGTCACCCGAGGCAGGCCCAGATGCCTCGAGCACGCCGGACTCGGAGGCCCCAGAAGCTGACGACAGGGGTGTGGATGAACCCTCTAATAAGATGGTACTCGAGGCCATCAGTGCTTTAAGCACACAGGTGAACCGAATTAAATCAGAGGTCTGTGCCACCATAGAGAACCGCATCACAGAAGTTTCTGCTACCATCAGGGGCGAGATTTCATCACTAAATGAACATGTCCAGAGGTCTATTTCGGAGTTGAGAGGCATATCGGTGGTGCACGAGGCCGCTCTGAAAGAGCTAGAAGAATGCGCTTCAACCCACTCTGACATGATTTCCACACTGCAATCCACAGTGGATAATCTGACAACGAACGTTAAGCACCTGGATGAAAAATGTGAGGACCTCGAGGCGCGCTCGAGGAGGAACAATATCAGGATTATAGGAATACCGGAGGGAAAAGAAGGACCACGGCCCAGAGAGTTCATCGTGCATCTCCTGGCCGAAGCGCTATCTCTGTCGGAGCAGCCGCTGATTGACCGGGCACACAGGATAAACCACCAAAAGCCGAAACCCGAAGACCCCCCGCGACCCTTCATCCTAAGGCTGCATTATTACCATGTTCGTGAGGAAATACTACGCAAGGCCACAGAAAATAATAACCTGGAATACCAGGGGCGGAAAATATTAATATTTCCGGATTTCCCCCCTTCTGTGGTCAAGAAGAGAGCTGCATTCACTAAAGTTAGAGGAATGTTACGAGGAAGATCGGATGTCAGGTACGGACTGATCTACCCGGCCAGATTGATGGTGGCGCACGGAGGAGTGAAAATATCCTTCACCGACCCGAAGGAAGCTCAAGATTATGCGGAGAAACACTTTGGACAGCCACAATAGACATCGGCAATGAAATGGATACACCGGGCTGCCCGACTGAGTGGGTAGCGAGCTGCATACAGACATTCATATCCCAGAACGGAGGGCAACGAGAAGACGCTGACCGTCGGTGAGACGTCACCGATGTGGTGAACTTTTTGTTTTCTTTTGTTTCACTCTCTTGTCCCTCTCTTGCCTCTTTGCCCCTCACTTGTTTGTTCATCCAAAGAGTGGTAGCCCATCTTTCTGAATGGCATAATATGTTTAAGGTGTTAAATCTGTACAGGTGAACCGCCCCAGTAATTATGCATACTGGTTTAATTCCCCAGAATCTACGTTGGGACTGTGTTACACCTGAATTGTCTTCATACTTACAATGAAAACGTTTTTGTTATTTTCAAATCTAAGAAATTTGACGAGCTATCTATTTTGAGAAGCTAGAGTTACTTAAGTTAACAAAGGTTAACAGTAACAGCTCAGGGAAGTAAATTTTTGGTTAGAGCCTTATTATTTTGTATTTATTTTTTATTTTATCGTTATTCTTATTACTTTTTGTAACACTTCCCGAAGTATTCTCGCACTATACCTTTTGTTTGGTACTAGCTAGAAATGTCTTTGTTTTTTGTCTGCTCAGTTTGTTCTAGGGGGTTTAAGGGAGTTTATGGGAAGGGAGAGGGAGGGATGGGATCTAACCGTCTAGCTATTGTAAAATCACTCGAAGGTGGACTAATTGAATCAGATTTTTACTCTGCCTCTGTCTGATATGTCAACACAAGATGATCTGAATACAAGAGAGAGGAGAGGTCTAACTTTAGCCAGCTGGAATGTGCGTGGACTTAACAACCCGGTAAAAAGAGGTAAAGTCTTTGCCCATTTTAAATCATTAACACCAGACCTGATATTCCTACAAGAAACTCATTTGAAAAAGGACTCTCATATTAGATTAAGGTGTAAATGGATTAATCATATTTACCACTCATCTTTCAATGCTAAAGCGAGAGGTACGGCGATCATGGTAAGGAAAGGCTTTCCTTTCATCCACAAAGACACAATATCTGATAAGGAAGGTCGCTTTTTGATTGTAACTGGGGAAATATATTCTACGCCTCTGACCTTGGTGAATTTATACGCTCCGAACATAGACAATCCATCTTTCTTTCAGAAGGTGATGTCTCTTATACCAGACTTGTCCCAAACTAATTTAGTTATTGCAGGGGACTTCAATTGCGTGTTAGATCCGTGTTTGGATAGGTCTTCCGCTCGTAGAATAGAGAAAAGCAATTCAAGTGTCTTTCTTAATACATTTATCAATATTAATAATTTGTCTGACATTTGGAGAGTCGGTAATCCGTCCGGAAGGGACTACTCCTTTTCTCTGCAAGGCATAACTCATACAGCAGAATAGATTATTTTCTCATAGATGCTAAACTGATGCCATATGCCATGAATGCGAAATACCACAATATTCTGATCTCCGACCACTGCCCCCTCACGTGCACTTTGAATATTTTAAACATGGCGAAGCCGCAGACGAACTGGAGACTAAACCCTCTTTTATTAACCGAAAAAGAGTTTTGTGATTATTTAAAAGCTCAGATATCCCTCTATTTTGACACTAATGATAATTCAGAAACAACCCCATCTACTCTCTGGGAGGCATTTAAAGCTTTTCTTAGAGGCTCTATTATTTCATTTGAAGCATTCAGAAGGAAAAAGAACAAAGCCAGGTTGCTTGAACTTGACAACCAAATTGACCTTCTAGATAAAGAGAATGCCCAGACTCCTTCCAGTGACTTACATAAAAAAATTTCAGCTTTAGAATATGAATATAATAAGATACTCTCGGCAAGGATTAGTAAGGCATTTTTGTATACCAAACAGAAACATTTCACGTTTAATGACAAGCCACATAGACTCTTAGCCCGACAACTCAGAAAACAGGAAAATGATCGCACAATACATCAAATTAAAACTGACAACGGTGAGACTCGGATTAAACCCAAAGACATTAACGATCGATTTCTTCAATTTTATAAAAATTTGTACACTTCCAAAAATGATGCAGACTATATAGCTATGCAGAACTTCTTAGATAAATGTAATCTCACTCAACTTGATGAACATGAGTCAGCTCAGCTGAACTCTGAAATTTCTATCGAAGAAGTCAAAAAAGCCATCACTTCACTTAAAAGCAACAAAGCCCCAGGCCCTGATGGCCTTCCAGGTGAGCTGTATAAAAAATTTAACAAAACTCTCTGTCCTTATCTATATAAGGTGTTTACTCAAGCTCACATTGATGGTGTCCTACCTCCTACCTTAACAGAAGCAGTCATTACAGTGATTCACAAAAAGGGTAAGGACCCAGAAGAGGTAGGCTCTTTTCGTCCCATTTCCCTGTTAAACCAAGATGGGAAATTATTTTCAAAAATTTTAGCAAATAGATTAAGCCCCTTTTTAGAGAAATCAGTGCATCCAGACCAGACTGGTTTTATACCAAGCAGAAATTCTTTTTTCAATCTTAGACGCTTGTTTAACGTAATGTATGCTACTAACAGACCAAAGGAAGAGTTAGCCATTCTCTCACTCGATGCTGAGAAGGAACTTGACCAAGTTGAATGGCCTTATCTATTTGAAATCTTAAAAAGATTTAATTTTGGTGAGAGATTTATTTCAATGGTGAAACTTCTTTATAACAACCCCCATGCTCAGATACTCACAAACCAAATATTGTCTCCCTGTTTTAATCTACATAGAGGAACAAGACAAGGGTGCCCTCTATCGCCCTTGATTTTTGCTTTAGAAATCGAACCCCTTGCCGAGAGTATCCGCTCAGATCCCTTAATTCATGGTTATAATACACAAAAATCTTTAAACAAAATTTCATTATACGCTGATGTTTTGTTGTTCATCTCTCAGCCACAAGTCACGATTCCGCAGATACTTGATCAAATCAACACTTCTCTGGCTATAGGATAAATTGGAATAAAAGCGAGCTAATGCCCGTGCACGTACAGAATAATGCCTGGTTACAGAACCTCCCTTTTCGTGTATCTCCAGAAAAATTTACATATTTAGGGATTCAGATCACAAAGTGTCACTCCCAGTTATTTAAGGAGAATTTCCAACCACTGCTGTCTAAGTTACAGTCAAATATACAGTTCTGGAAGTCCTTGCCAATATCATTAGTGGGCAGAGTCAATGCCATTAAAATGATTTTCTTGCCCCAATTACTTTATTTACTTCAGAACATCCCAGTGTTTCTTCCTAAATCCTTCTTTAATAAAATAGACTCGAAACTTGGGTGTCATGATTGATGACCAACTAACCTTCAAAGATCACGTTACCTCGGTTGCTCGTTGCTCGTTTGCATTTCTAAACATAAGAAAGATCAGACCATACCGAACCCAACATGCCACCCAACTCCTGGTGCAGGCCATGGTCATCTCCCGCCTTGACTACTGCAATGCTCTCCTAATTGGACTCCCAGCCTGTACTATGAAACCTCTGCAGAAGGTCCAGAACGCGGTGCTCCCTTTCCTTTGGGACTACAAAACCCATAGAATTCGCAAGAAACACCTCTGCAAATCTAAGATGGAGGGGGGCTTGGCACTCCCAAATTTTTTATCATATTATTGGGCCTCACAAATTAGGATTATGGCATACTGGCTGGATGACACAGCAATCCCACCAAACTGGCTCGAATTAGAACAGGAGACATGCCAGCCTTATTCTTTGGGTGCCATTCTCCTGGCACCTTGCACTATTGAGAAGTCTTTATATAATTGCAATGTGATGATCCATAGTACAGTGCGCATTTGGAAACAAATTAAGTCACACTTTAAGCTGAAACCCATATCTTATGCACTACCTATCGCTAGAAACCCGACCTTTCCACCATCCATTATGGATGATACTTTCAATCTCTGGAGGACTATAGGCATCCACACAATAGGAGACCTATACATTAAAGGTATGTTTGCATCCTTTGTACAGTTACAGAGTAAATATAATCTACCTGGACGTAGTTTCTTTAGGTATTTGCAAATAAGGGACTATATAAGAACACATCTGCAAAATTATGAGACTTTCAAAGGCTTGTGTCTTGATAAATGCCTCCGCCCCATGTCTTGCTCAGAAAAATCAATATCTTTTATATATGATATCTTGCAATCTACTAGTCCTGTGAACTCCATCCCAATTAAAACAAAATGGGAGGAAGAACTGGACACTGAGATACGGACACTATATGGGAAGAGAGTTTGCAGCACACTCATCGATGCTCCAATAATGCCAGGCACTGCCTAATCCAATTTAAAATTTTACATCGTCTTCATTACTCTAAGGAAAGGTTACATAGAATATACCCCGAGTTGTCCCCTATATGTGACAAATGTCATGCAGCGGACGACACGTTGCTTCACAGCTTTGCTCTATGTTCTATGGTCAAGTTCTTTTGGTCTAATATCTTCAGTTTAATGTCTGAAACGTCTGTACTTAACGTACAGTTAGAGCCTAAACCACTCACTATTATTCTAGGAGTGTCAGATGATATTAAGAAATTAAACAAATCCCAGCAATGTTTCCTCTCCTATAGTCTCATCGTTGCCAAGAAATTACTTCTCATGCATTATCTCACACCCCGTAGTGGCAATTAATTTTTAAATTTTTTAAAATATTTTGCCCTGTATTAAGACAAATTAATGAATAGACGGTAGGTTAAAAAATATTTGAAACTTATGCCTCTAGTTACTGGGAAAGAAGATCAAGTCTTACAAGTGATGCCTGGGAAGAGAAACCAAGTTTCTCAAGAAACAGAATAAATATTTTACTGGAACATCTTGTGCATCTAATGCCTGAGAAAGAAGATCAAGTCTTGCAAGTGATTCAAACATGATGAGACACAAGCATCAGGCTAAATAAAATTTTCCATTACAGTGCCTTTCAAAACAAGATTTCAGCTTAAACGTTATATGGAGCTTATGACATTAAACACTGTGAAGTTTGCTAAAATTAGATTTCAAAAGAAAAGCTAAAATGCTTGGTTTCATTTCACATTCACTATGAAATAATCTTTGATAATCATTCATGTCATTCTACTGTGTAAAAAACAATGTTTGAGAGAACCACATTTTAAAATGACACTAGAGAATCTGGCAAATGTTTTGCTCCTTGGCTCCTCCTACAGTTGAGATTTGTAACACCACTGACATAAAAACAAAACTTGTGAGCAAATGTACAGCCACCCATGTCATGTTAAAGAGGAAACAAGAGAGAAAAAAAAAACGCCCATGAGTGTTGATTTAAAATGTGTGTATTTACTGTGATTTATTTCAATACTTTTGTTCAGTTAGAGGCTTGGACATATCAGATATTGTGGTGGCTCAAATATTATTTTTTGAAATCTTAAATCAAACATGATATAGAATTAACAGTGAAAGAATCACAGTGGGCAGTTTTCACAGCTTTTGCAGAACATATCAAGGAGTATTTCCACTACTGACAAATTAGGATTTAAAATCATGAGACTGACTAAGACTCTCTAATAAATTTGTGCAGGTACAAAGTTTCCTGAAGGCAACGTGACAGGAGTCCCCTCAGCTGCCACTCTTATGCTGTCACTCATAATTCCACATCCCTGGCATCTGATGCCCTGCCCCTCTCATCAGAACAGTGTCAAAAGTTTGAAACTGGAAAAAAAAAAAAAGGAATCTGAAAGTGTACTAAAAAGATTTGAAAGTGATAAAAAAAGTGTACTTAAGATTTGTGGAACAAGATCTGAAGCCCTTAAAATCAGATTTAGAGAGCTAAAATGTATTCCTGTCAAGTTTTTTTAAACAAAGTTTAAAGTTTGATTATGATCAAATTATCTTTAAAAAATAATTTGGTATTGCACAGACAAGCCTTAAAGTCTTAAAAGCAAAATTGGTCAGTACTTCTCAATATTCTCCATGAAAATTAATAGATTAAAATTAAGATTCATATTAGCTATCAAGAAGAAGTGGTTCATTTGTTTTTTTGACTAGTTTGTAATTGTGTATGTAATTGTGATATATAATTAGCTAACTGTCGAGGATCAAGAGATATGTTTTAGGTGAAGATTAAACTATAGTAACTTTAAAAGCCTGTGGTACATACCGATATGGAAAATAAATAGAAACAACTGGTTTGTTTGTTTCATCTATTGTACATCATCTTTGCATTTTTTTCAAAAAGATAATAAAAAGAATCACATAAGGATCATGTGAAAACTATGTATGTAGTATATAAGGAAAGTACATATCAAAGTATGTTTTCCATAGATGTTTAAAAAATATAATATATAAAATAATTTTTTTGACTATATATCTGATTTAAAGATATATGCTTGAGATATATAAACAAATGCTATTATATATAGGTTTTCTGTATGTAAACTGAGTATAATTTGCAGGGGAATTGCATCCATCCTGTCCATCGCCTTCGTGAGTGGGAACCCTGGGCGGATTCATCGTGGGGGTCCGTGCTGGCTCACGTCTGCCCTCGCCTCTCCTCTCTGCCCTGAAGGGGCGTCCAGATCGCCGGAGGTTTGGTCGTCCACCAGACGGCCTCCGGCCCCGGGGACCATGTCGCCGGAAGTCTGGCCGTCTCCGGAAGTCTGGCCGTCTGCCAGACGGGACCTGGCAGTAGGCCCTTCAGAGCCCTTGCTCCCACCCTTGTTGGATGTCTGGTAGCCATCCTTGAGGGGGCTCTGTCACAGTTTATGTTTTGATATTCTTGTTTTCAGGTTCTTAGTCATGTTTTAGGTTCTCATGTTTTCAGGTTTTGTCATGTTTTTAGATTAATTTCTTGTCATGTTTTTTCCTCTGTCACTTAGTCTCACTCAAGTCACCTGTTTCTGTTCACAGCTGCACCTCATCACAAATCACCTCCCACAGTATATAGTTTCCTGGTTACCATCACTCTTTGCAGAATCCTCACTTTCCGTTCCAGGCTCACGCCACGAAAGCTAAGTCTGGTTTTGCCTTCTAGTCTTGTTGTTCATAGTTTTATTATCCACAGTTCCATAGTCATGTTATCCCTATCCTTGTTAATCCACAGCCATTGTTTTTCATTCACTTGTTATTTATTCACAGTCTTGTTTTCTTTTCATTTTATGTTAAGAATTTTGATTGTCCGACTCAGCTGCGCTTTCTGTTTTTGCTATTTTTTGCCTTTGGAAATAAATCTCAGTCAAGTCTGCATCTGGGTCCTCCCTTCCTGCACCATCGCTTCATGACAGTTTTAGACAAAACAGATATAAACTTTACAAGATTTATCTATATCTTTTCAATATGGGTACCTGTCAACAAAGAAAGAGTGGTAGAATCCGATATGGCAGTGGTAATTGGGGGCAAAACCTCCTTGTATAGTGCATATGTGATAGAGTCCAAAATACAAGTTGATGGTTAGGATTAGGCTATTGTTGTTACTCAGAGCTCAATGGAACTAAAGCAGTTTGGACATAAATCATATTCTACAAATGCTTCTAAATCTAATGATGGTAATGATGCCGTGAAGTTTCCCTCTAATAGAAACAATTTTATGTGTGAAGGAGCTCATGAACTTATCCCAACTGAGAGTTAAAAGAATACACGGCTCAAAAGAGCAAGGAATCTTCATCAGCATTGCTAAAGTGCTGAAAAGAAACCTGGGATTGTTCTTATTATCTTCAATTAATGATGAAAAGAAGCAGTTCTCTATTTCTGAAGAGCTTTCTTATACTTTATTAAACTATCTTTCCAGAATAATTGAGACTCTTCTAAATTAGAGGAGTGCCACTGTCTCTCCAGCTTTCTTGCAGTTTGCTTTAAAGCACACAGCTGCGAATTATACCAAGGAGCCAACCTCTTCTTACAGATTACCTTCCATTTCAGAGGTGCAATGTTATCCAGTGTTGTACGTATTGAAATTGTAGTGCTGTCAACAAGAGTCAAGTTTTACTGGAGTAAAATTTAGGTAGCTGTCCTCTGTAATATTTGCACATAGCAGCAAAGAAAAGGATATAATTAACTCTTTAAATCTGGTTAAAGCATTCTCTGATAGATACCTTCTATATGTAAATTTCTTCTCAGAAGCTTTATAGTTAAGTAATGTAAACTCGAAAATTATCAAAAAATGGTCAGATAAGATGGGGTTATGAGAGAATACAGTGAACTGTTTCGTTTCAATGCCATAACTCAGCACAAGATCAATGGTATGATTAAGAAAGTGAGTAGGTCTGTGAACACTTTGATAAAATCTAATAGAATCTAATATAGAATTAAACTATATATAGGGTCAGGATGTTCTCTGGGTTTGGGTTTTGGTCACATCCGCACAGAACGTTATCAGAAAACATAAGCGAATACCCTGATCTACTGTCTTTGGGTATTCTGTATATGCTGCCATTTAATATGTTTCTATGCAGTTTGTGTTAATAAATTCACCATAAGATGCTGCCAAGTTGAGTCCGACTACTCTTGTCTGTTCTCCACAACACTGACACCCTTTTATAGACTACGACTAATTCCTCTCCAAGCTCTACCCTCTAACTGGTCTCACTATTCTCACTATTCTGAAACCTACTACTCAAACACAACTGGCTTAATTTCTCTATCAACCTCCTGCATGAACGTCCCTCCCAGGCCAACTCTAGGTGCATTTGTTTGTAGATAAATGGTTTCTCAAAATCCGGAGAGTGAGGAACTGACTCTGTACAGATGGCTCTTGGAAAGTTTGTCACATTCCTCAGTCGATTGCATCTTGTTGGGTGACATGCCTGTCATGAAGTTGTTTATCACTGCTGAGTGCCCTGCAAAATGAGGAATGAACTTCCTAAACCACCCCATCAGACCCATGAAGCTTTTACCTTCTCCTTAATGGTAGATACAGGAAAAGCATATATAGCCTTCTTGCCACCTTGGCAACCACCTTGCCAACCTGTGGCGTAGTCTTGCCAAACCCAATAACATAGCCCAAATAGGCCACTTCACTCTTGGCAAGAAGCACAATTAATGGTTAATCCAGCTGCTCCAATGCAATGCAACACGTGTTGCAAGTGGGACATGTGTTGTTCCCAGGACTGGCTGAATATCACCACATCATCCAAATATGCTGCTGAAAAGTCAGACACATCTCTTAAAATATGGTCCAATATGCTCAAAGTGGCTGATACCCCCGAAGGCCAAAAGGCCTAGTTCTTAAAAAAACAAATGCAAAACCTGGTGTCTCCTTGAACAGCTCTGTATCTAGAAGGGGCACCACCTCCTCCTGAATGGAGAAGCTGACAGATGAGACAAGTCATCAAGACCGAACTGTTCCTAGCTAAAAGGGAAAAGCTTTTCAGGCACCTCCATCCTCCTGGACAGCATAAACCACCATCTGTTGCTGCACCTGCCCTTTTCGAAACGGAAACTCCTTCAACAAGTTCACACGAAAAGTCATATTTTTTCCCCTATCTGGCAGGAACAGTTCATAAGAGACCTTAGTCACTTTTCTTGTGACTTTGTATGGTCCACGCCATTTAGTAAGCAGCTTACTGTCAGATCCTTGCACACAAGAGTAAGTCATGGAGTTCCACATGGTTCAGTGCTCGGCCCGATTCTTTTCACCTTATACATGGAAGCATAGAAATAGAAAAATAGAAAAATACTTCATTCATACAATTAAAAAAAAAAAGCATAGATAAAGGTAATCATTTTGACAGCAAATTTCATAAATTTTCATTGCTATGCTGATGATCCTCAGCTCTACTTATTCATGATACCAGATGAAATCAATCAGTTGGACAGACTAGCACATACAGCATGGTGGTCTTAATTTATGATGCGCAGTGTATGACGCATATACAGCGTAGCCGCACCTTCCCACCCAGAACTTGGGATGTGTGTGTGATGTTGCTGTGGGAGAGCTTGTGCTTGTGTGTCTGCACACTGTCTCCCCCTGCTCTTATAGGCATTACAGTGCAGATCCTATATTCTGCTCATGAGAGTGGTCATTCTACATGCAACCAGATTACAGCTGCTACACTCATATATAAAGCTCTTAATGACCAAGCTCCATCAAGCTTAAAGATCTCATTGTTAGATATTTTCACAACAGAGCACTTCGTTCAGACTGTAGGTTTAATTGTCTTTCCTAGACTTTCTAAAAGTAGAATGTGAGGCAGAGACTTCAGTTATCAGTCCCCTCTCTTGTAGAACCAGTTGCCAATATACTGTGTGTCTGGGAAGCAGGCACCCCCTCTACCTTTAAGATTAGACTTTACCTTTTAATTATTTAGGATTTTTGTTAGCATCTCCTTCAACACATCACTTTTTACCTGATTTTATTTGATTGACGGTGTGCTCTTGTCGCTAGGGATATGACAGCCTTTATCTGTGGTTTTGCTACCATGCACTATATAGAATTTTGATAATTTTGCATCTTGTAACTAAAAAGCACTGGATAACATTTTACTTCTACGATTACTACTAGTGCTACTTTTACTGAAGAAGTTTTTATAAATGATGTCTTTCAATAGGAAGCATTTTTATTCCTGTTTGCATTCACATTGGAAACTCTGTTTTAATCATTTTACCAAAATCTACACCCTGGGGACAAAATATCTCTTAATGATAAATTGTCAGGAGTCCAATTGAATATCAAGATTGGTTTTACTATTACAATTTCAATTTTCAATTCTGCCCAAGTATCCTCCAGGTCTCTTGCTCCATGTGGTTGAAGCTGGCCTTGGTCACACTGAAGATCAGAGTTTCCTTGTGTTGTTTGTATAATGACCAATTTCATCAAAAGTCCAGCATGCTCCTGTGGATTTTTGCATACCTGGCCTAAGAGAGGCAGTTTTAGGCCCCTCAAGGCTCATATAGATGTCACCCCACTGAAGTCAGTTGTTTTCACTTGCTTCATTCTTTGTGTGACGTACATGGATGGATTCACAGTTTCTGGCTCTCCCTCTGAGGCCTTTGTTCTGCTTGCAATGATCCCCAGATTGCAGCTCAAAAATCATTAAATTGAGTTCCAAATGTTTTGTGGTCCAAAATCCAATCATTGTTGGAAAACTGTTCAAAATGTCCTTTGTGGTGTGAGTCCCCAAATATGTACATGCTGCTTCAGTGTCAACTACTCAGAATAGACTATCCAAACTCTCATCATAGGAATACTTATTTTACACCCTCATCAATACTGACCAGCTCTGCCAAGTCCTCAGGTTGAATTCTGCAACTAGGCCTGAAATGTTATATCTAGCAGAGTGTATATAGAGCGTACTAGTTTTTTGCAGTTGAAGTAAGCTCATAAAATGTGATTTTTTTCAATTTAAGTTAAATTTTCCACCTTATACAAACAGATTAATCTACCTTTTCCAATATGAGCAGCTCAGACCCGTTATCATTTTAAACTTAATAATAAAGTTTAAAGAGAATAAACTCCTTCACACTATTTTTTTTTTGTTTGTTTTTTTGGTTGAGTGCATCTTGACTGTTATCATGTAAACACTGTTTGTATTTCTATTTCAATCATTTTATTCAATGTTTAATTAATATTTATCTGCAGGCTTAGAAGTTTCTAATAATATTCATGTTTTGTTCAGCTTGTACAGCTCTCTGGTCCACTGTGGTTGTCCTTAAATGCACCATAAAGATAAACCTTGACTATCGTTATGACTCAGATTCACTGCAGCTACCTTTAAATTTTTCGGGGTTCTCTCTTGAAGAAGCCATCAGTATTATCTGACTCACATATCACACATTTATTGCTGTGTTTGTTTTAATAACCTGAAAATTTAACTCACTCAAAATTGGTGAAAATATTATCTCTGTCCTTTTACAGGTTGTCAAGAGATTTAATGATTTCTTTATTTAAGCTGTAAAAATCTAACAATGAAATTCCCTTATGACATAACTAATTTAGATATTATAATCTCTGATGATGATATCTGCCAAAGATACTTTGAAGTTTATCAATCAAATGTAATAAAACCATTGACAAGTTAAGTTCTATATCTTCTGCTTATGTTTCTGGTAAAACTTGTGATGTTGTTGCAAAAGAGCCTCAAATGTAGAAAAAGTATCTGCTTGGCTTGAAACCCATCTGCACCTGAATGTTAGATTGAAAGGTGATTTCACTGAGCAAAAAGCATAGGAGGAATATTTAGATGTGATTTTAAACTTTAAGCTAAATTTTAAAAATCATGTTGAAATAATCTCTAAAACTATAAAGGTTAACCTTTACTGCTTTAAAATGATAAGAAATCTTTTTCTGAACTTTGACTTTAAGAGAGCTGTTAAAGGAGCAGTGTATAAGAGCCACTTTTGGTCAGATTCTGTAATTTCCGAGAGCATTTGAACGGTATTCGCTAGATTATGTCATTTCTGATTGCACATTGAACGCAACACCACGCTTCGGAGAAACTACGGTGACCTGACACTGCGTGCAGCACACACTACCTGACACATTAATTTCTCAAATCTGTCACAATGTCTTTGTCTCTGTCTCCATTGAGTGAAACCACCTTTCTCAGGTTCTGAGGTTACTTTTAGAGATATAAAAGTTAGATATTCTGTGAAAAGATAACTTACAGTGAATGTCATTATTAGTTGTTCTGCATTATATTAGTGTTTTGTGGACCCCAGATAGCTACCTGCATGGTCATTTTCTCACAATTCGCAGAATGTAACACCGGAACGGAGGTAAGAGAGAGAAGGAGAGGACAAGGAAGAGGACAAGGAGGCAGAACTGCTGGAGCAGGCAGGGCGAGGCGAGGGAGAAGCAGGACGAACACAGCCGCTGCCTCACGTGAAGAGGAGGAGAGTATTGAAGGAGGATCTCCTTAACATGACATGAGTAATTTCTTTCCAGCTAACAAAGCTACTTAGTAGTTTTGGTGCATAAGCTCACATGAATCAACAGTTGTCAACAGGGACATGGGGAAAACGTTACGTTTGTTTAATTAGATCAGTTGATCTAACATGCACGGGCTACAACCACCAAACAACATTTATCATTTACATTAACAATAATATATTAATGAATTTAATTTCTAATGCACTTTTCATCGAGAAGATCTCAAAGTGCTACAAGTTAGGACTAGAGTTGCACGATACCCACGGTACCCCGCGGTGTCAAATCGTTACGGTTCCTACTATACTACAAACTCTACATGACAGTACTACCATGGATTACTATACTAACGGTGCCAGTTTCCGCTACAAAGCGTCCGCCTCGACTCTCCTCCCGGCTTCTCACCGCTTGCTACTCCTTTGTAAACAAACCCGCACGGCAACTACTGCAACCGAACTACACACCTGCTGAATGATTGGCTGTTTAGAGGTTACTGGTGGCCTCCGGGATATGATAGGCTGTTTCCGCACGATGGATCTGACCATCTGTTAGCTGATTGGCTGTTCGTGTATTTCTGACGGCGAGAACGAACTCCATGTAGACAGTTCGGCTTCGATAGAAATTTGTTTCAAAACTAAAGTTCTGTCTCGCCCAGACACCGGACAGCAGTCACAAACATGAGACAACACACACACACTCACTCCTGTGAGGATCTTTGGAGTGCAGTTTTGGAGGCTTGTTGGTGGAGCTGTCTTGCGGCATGTCACTAACCCGAGGGTTGTGGTCGCTGGCCCTGGCATGGGTGGTGGTGCTGGTGTCCTGGTGTCTGGGCGCTGCCTTGGGGCGGTCTGGGTTGCCCTGGGCACACCACAGTGTGGGTGGGTTGGTGCGGGTCCTGGTGTCAGGCTGGTTGCTCTGGGACCTCCGATGTGTCTGCAGGTTCTTTTTTTTTTTTTAGGGTGTTGAGGCGTACGGTGGGGTGGGGTGGTGCTTTTCCCCTGTTGGGGGCAGCCTGGGTGGGCCTGGATGATTTTGGATCTCAGGCCCGGGCTGCTGCGACTGGTGTGACTGCATGTTTTTTTTTTTTTTTTCTCTTTTCTTTATTTGTAGAGGTCCTCTGGGGTGGGGTGGGGCGTGTGGCAAGTCTTCTAGGTGCACAGTAGCTCCCCGAATATACTATGGGCCCTAAACCTGGTGGACATCAGGCCGTCCTGCCCTGTGGCAGATCCCAGGTAACGGGGGTGCCTATTGCAACCAGTCTCTGGCTGCCCTCTCCGGGGGAGCTTCTCTCCCCTGGTCTATATCCCATACCCCTCTCCCTTCTGACTTCAGTACACAGCACACACACACACACACGTTTTGGGGGCGTGTGTGTTCTGTGGGTGTAGTGGATGGGGCCACATAGGTGGTCCCTTTTGCTGCACTCTGCAGCACCTCACCCCTGTTTTAATTACACCTTAGACATTACTACTTATTCGACACACACACATTAGGTCTTGGGGGGTGGTAGCACTGAGTGGTATCTGGTGGTCGGGGCTTTCTGGGTGTGTAGGCTGCCCAGAGGGCCCACTGCTGGCCCACTGCGCTTGGCTGTCTGGGGCGCCTGGCCCTCTCGGGTGTTGGGTGGGGCCTCTGCCGGGAGGTTTGGTTGTGCTCAGGCTCTTGGGGCCCGGGTCCGGCACGCGGCCCATGTCTGGGTGGCTGGGGCCTGGCAGGGTCGGTGGGCCTTTGCCTCTGGTTCCCAGTGGGCCTCTGCCCTATGCCTATGGGGGCTCTGTCCAGGGGCTTCCTCTACAGTCTTCTGGGTGGATGCATGGTTGTTTCTGTGTTTCTGTGCTCTGTGGGGGCTGCTGATGACCTGGGTCTCTCCACGTCTTCGCCGGAGGGGGCCCGGGCAGGCTCGCCTCTCTCCACATCTTTGCCAGAGAGGGCCCGGGTGGGCTCGGCCCTACTCTGAAGGGGGCCCTGCCTTTGGCACAGCCTTTGGCACAGCACATTGGTGGTCTTTGTTTCACAGCTGCACCCCATCACCAATCACCTCCCCACAGTATTTAGTTTCCTGGTTTCCCTCAGTGCAATGCAAAATCCTCACCTCACTTCATGATTCAAGGTTCACATATTTCCAGGTTTGGTCAGGTCAGGTTTTGGCCTTTATTTTCCATAGCCATAGTTTTGTTTTATTTCCACAGTCATAGTCCAGTCTTGTTTTGTTGATAACCGGTACAGCCCCACTTTTTGTTCTTGTTTTTTGAAAATAAATCAAGTTTCGCTTTTGAACTCTGCATCTGGGTCCTCCCTCCACACCACCTACCTGATAGAAAGAAGCGATTCTGTACATGCTGCAACGGGCATATGCTTATCTGGATGTGCCTGGTTCATATGTGAGAATCATGTTCTTTGACTTCTCCAGTGCCTTCACCACCATACGCCTCCCATACTGAAAAATAAACTTTTAGGTATGAGTGTGGCCCCCTCCCTGACATCATGGATTATAGACTGTCTGACCACCAGACCACAGTGTGTCAGAATGGGAAGATGTGTTTTTGGAACACTGAAATGCAGTATTGGGGCTCCGCAGGGTACTGTTTTGGCTCCTTTTCTTTTCATATGCATGTTTTATCACACTATCATTGAGAGCAGAGAAAGTAAAGACATCCTTCGATCAAACTAATTTGACAGGTGACCTTTGACATAGATCTGGTTGGTCACATCTGGTCATGTGGCCTTTGACATCTAAGGAAGGGGGAGTTTATGGGTAGGGTTAAGATTGATTACAGCTAAGGTCAGGAGGTTGTGAGAAATATATTTGTTGAATGTTTAAATAAGAGAAAGGGTTAGGGTTAATAGGAAAGGTTAAGTTGTAGAAGCTGTCAACATTTTATGTCTCGTATGAGTATGGCTCAGGGTGCCGGAAAGTCCTCCTTTTTTTTGACAGCTTCAAAGACCGGTCCCTGTAAGGTAAAGATCAAAAAATAATTAGATGTGGGAGGTTTTGTTTGATCCGTGGGTTTGAGGGCCAATGAGTGGACAGGGAAGGGGTTTGGGTATCAGATAGTTAATAATGATCCTAGTGTCTGTACAAACATGCATTGTTACTGTTTCAGTAAGAGACAGGGCATTCTGTTAGGGTTTACATCTGGCTGCATCTGACTGAATATCTCTCATGCTGTGATGAGGAGCCTGGGGCCCTATGAATGCATCAAGAGCATGTGAAACAGATAGTTAATAATGATCCTAGTGTCTGTACAATCATGCATTGTTACCTGTTCACTAATAGACCAGGCTGCCCATAAGGTTTTCATCTGGTTATATCAGGCTGCCTCAAGGGTCGCATGAATACAGCACACAGTGACACTGAACGGAGGATGGGGTATTTATAGCAAATAGGGGTAGGTTTAAATTAAACAAAAAAGGTTTCTCTCTTAGTTTGCACTCACGATGCATTTGGTGTTATGACAACAATCATGCTTTGTTACTGGTTCACAGACAGACCAGGTAGATCATAAGGTTTACATCAGGCTATATCAGACTGAATGAGGAGTGAATGAGGAGCCAGGGGCCCTATGAATGCATAAAGAGCAATGGCGGGGGTGAAACAGATGGTTAATAATGATCCTAGTGTCTGTACAATCATGCATTGTCACTGTTTCAGTAAGAGACAGGGCATTCTGTTAGGGTTTACATCTGGCTGCATCTGATTGAATGGCTCATGCCGTGATGAGGAGCCTGGGGCCCCTGTGAATGCAGTATAGTGTCAGAAACAGATTAATATAGGGTGATACTGTCTTGACAATCATGTATTGTGAGCTTTTCACTAATAGACCAGGCTGTCCATAAGGTTTTCATCTAGTTGTATCAGGTTGACATGCCTCGAGGGTCACAGGAATATACCATACAATGGCAGTCTCTTTTCACGCTCAGGAGACAACAGATTCAATAATTTGTAACTAATTGTAGGATGCAACTAAGGTAAGTGTGGAGAACAAATTAATTCAAATTATCACTTCAAGAAATTTTTAAAACACTCCCTTATTTCTGTGGAGGGGATGTAATACTATATAAAATGGTTCAGGCATTTACTTGGAAGACTCAACACGAGAGGGCTGGAATCAGAGATTGCCTCTGATACTAACCTGGAGTTAATCCTCCAGGTAGTAAGAAACCCCACAGGGGGTGCAAAACGGAAGGCTTCAAAAACTTTAGAATGCAAATTAATCCATGAGAAAAAACGTCACTTGTACGTTACAGATAATTGTGACAATCAGCTCTGCTTTGCCATCAGTCTCGTGCACGTCTCCGACCCTAAATTTACCGATAGTCAAGCCTTGGTACAAGGGAGAGAGTGGCAGCGTCTGGCAGGTCTGACTGATCAGACGCCTGTATCTTTCAGTGATGTTGGAAAATTTGAAAAAATCCTACACAGAAAAATTGTGGTGTTTCACAGAACCAAAGATGACCGAGCTCTGTGTAAATTTGAGACTGATTTCAGAGATCGATCAAGCTCTCTCTTTCTGTTATTACTCCAAAACCATTACTATGGAATAAAAAACCGCAAAGGTTTTATAGGGTCAAGATACATTTGTGAACACTGCTACACCAGTTACAATGAGCCCCACTCACACTACTGTTCTGGTTACTGCTCTGTGTGTTACAACCCTTCTTGTACTACTCAAGAGTTCAGCCCTGTGTTCTGTGGTGATTGCAACAGGAGCTGTCGTAACTCGTTGTGCTTCAGCAGACACAAAGAACCTCGTGAGAGACCCCAAGCCAGAATGCGTGTGAGTGATTGTGATCTGATTAAAAGGTGTCCGACATGTAAGAGATTTTATCGTGTTGTGATGACTAAGGTAAAAACCCCCACGTGTGTGTGGTTTAAAATGTACAATCTGTGGTGAGAAACTGACCCCCGGTTCTACAGCAACTCTCAGTGGACACCAGTGCTACATTCAACCTAGCAGCCTTGACGAACGGCTTGATGAAAAACTGATCTTTTATGATTTTGAATCCTTAGTCGGTCAGAATGTCCCCTTTCTGGTCTGTGCAAAAACGCTGAAAGGTGTCGAGTGGTCTGCCTATGGATTGGATTGTGTCAGGAAATTCCTCCTCCATTTTAGGAGACCATGCTACCGAGGATACACGTTTATTGCTCGCAACGGACGAGGATATGATAGTTATCTTATCCTTAACGTTATTGTGCAACAAGGTATGAAGCCCTCTCTCATCACACAGGGGAGTAAAATTGTCTGTTTTACAGACTGTGATTATGGTTTGAGATTCATCGATAGTCTGTCATTCCTGGCTATGAAACTGAGTATGATGCCGAAAGCATTAGGTTTCAGTGATCATACTAAAGGTTTCTTTCCCCACAGATTCTCTTCAGAACAGAATTTGAAATATGTGGGGCCTTTTCCTTCACCGAGTTACTACTTTGTAGAACTCATGAGCCCCAGTGAGCAGGGAGAGTTCTACAGATGGTACGGAGGAGTGTGTAAAGGTACCTTTAACTTTCGTAAACAGAGCATGCTTTACTGTAAAAATGATGCTGACATACTCTTCAAGGGGTGTGTCAAATTCCGCGAGCAATTCTTTAACGAGATGCGTGTGGACCCCCTGAAATGCATCACGATCATGCATACCTTCACCCATTGATTACAGTCAGCAGAGTAAGACCTTCTCAAACGCATCCATCCAGTGGTTGGAGTGGTTAGCATTTAGCAGAGGGATTGAGATTAGCCACGGGTTAAACACAGGGGAACAGGGAATCAGCCCTTATCACGTAGATGGCTATGCGGAAATTGATGGTGTGAGGGTAACTTTTGAGTTTTACGGTTGTTTCTTTTACGGATGCCCCATCTGCTATCTGCCTCAGGACACATGTCCGTTGTGGAAGGCACCATTTGAACAGTTCTATGCAGAGACCCGTGAGAGAGAGAGAGTGCTTCAGTCTGTGTATGGTTTTTGCCTGCAGGTCATGTGGGAGCACGAGTGGACTGAGATGAAAAAGTCCCATCTGGAGGTGATTGAATTTCTCAAGAGCTTTAACGCCCCTGAACCTTTCTCTCCCAAGCACTGTATGGTGGTCATCAATATGCGCACTCAGGTTGAGGTACACTGCGGGGGTAGATGAAACTGTGCACTATGCTGACTTTACATCTCTTTACCCCTATGTAAATTGCAGCTTTCCTTACCCCCTCGGCCATCCCAGAATTATCTGCAAAGATTTTGATGACCCTGACAGCTACTTTGGTTTCATAAGAGCTGTTGTCTACCCTCTGCGCGGGCTGTTTTTCCCAGTTTTACCTTACAAGTCATCTCACGGAAAACTTGTATTCACTCTCTGTCGCACCTGTGCTGAAATGAATAACCAGGCTGGTGCATGCAACTACAGTGATGAGGAGAGAGCACTAACAGGTGTGTGGGTGAGTGTGGAGTTTAGCAAGGCGTTAAAGCTTGGTTATCGTCGTGCTAAAAACACAGAGGTGGGGCACTTTGACAGAAGCAGTAGCTCAATCTTTGTAGACTACATACACACATTTCTTAAGGGTAAACAAGAGGCTTCAGGATATCCCGCAGATGCACTTGATGAGGAGAGTAAGTTGAGGTACGTCAGAGATTACAAACTCCATCAAGGTATTCAGTTGGATACCAGCAAAATAGAGGTGAACCCCGCTAAAAGACAGGTGGCTAAACTGTGTCTGAACAGTTTCTGGGGGAAATTTGCGCAGAGGAACGACCTGCATCAGACCACCATCATCACTGACCCGAATTCATTTTTTAATTTCATGTTCTCGGGTAAATACAAGATCGTCTACTTCCATTTTCTAAACCCTGACATGTGCATGTTGCAGTGGACTTACAACAAACGATGCATCGCTCCTCCCAACAAGGTAAACAATGTATTCATAGCAGCATTTACCACCGCATATGCACGTGAAACTGGGAAACTATCTGGGGGATTTGACCGATGAGCTGGGGGGTGACACAATTCAGGAATTTGTTGCAGCAGGACCCAAGAGGTACGCCAACCAGACTAGAAATCAGAAAAAAGTATCGATGCGCGTTAAAGGCATCACTCAGACACATGAATGCAGCGAGAAGGTCAACTTTGACAGAGTCAAAGAGTTAGTGGAGGGATACTTGGCTAACTCCAGAGAAATGGTGATCGAGACCCCTCAGCGTACCATCAGAAGAGATAAAAAGGGGTTTCTGTTAAAAAATGCGACATTCCTAAAAAAGTTCTGGGTGGTGTATGACAAGAGACGCCTTTTTCCTGACGGTACAACTCTGCCTTTCGGTTATTAAGGTATTAAGGTGATTAAGAGGAAAAAAAAAATGTCACAATTTTCTGAGTTGAAGGAGATTGATTTTGACCCCAGATTAAAGACTCCTTTTTCATGTCTGATTGTGGGGCCCAACGGATGTGGGAAATCGTTTTTTGTTAAAAGTGTTTTAAAAAAGTGTAACCATGTGATGGATGATGTACCTGATAATATTGTTTGGATTTATACCTCTTTCCAACCTTTGTATGCTGAACTGCAGCGGATGAATAAAAACATCAAATTTGTGGAAGGATTGCCTCATTCTTTTGAAGATGAAAATCTGTTCCCTCCTGATCGTAAGCACTTGGTTATTCTGGACGATGTTATTTTTCAGGCTTCAGACCATCCTGAAGTGGTAAAAATGTTCACACAGTACAGACATCACAGAAATTTGAGTGTCATGATGTTGACTCAAAATGTATTTCATCAAGGGAAATACAGTCGCACCATCAGCCTGAATAGTAACTACCTGGTGCTGTTTAAGAATCCCAGAGACAGATTGCAGGTGAATATACTAGCCCGTCAAATCTTCCCCTCAAAGAAAGCTATCTTCCTGGAGAGCTTTGAGGACGCCACCAGAGCCGCATGGGTATTTAATCGTCGACCTGACCCACTCATGCCAAGAACAATACAGACTGAGAACGGGGTTTACTTCCTAGTCAGTGGCCAGTTGTCTATGTTCCAAAAGCATAGTAATTTATCATGTCTGCCCGTATATAAAGGAATGCTCCATTACTCAGAGCTCTTTACCACACCACACCTCAGAAAAGTAAGGACATTCTCAGCCATTGTTCACCCGACTTTCTTAAAGCTTTGTGCGAGATTGCTCTGAATATTTTAAAGGGTAACATTAAGCTATCCCCTTCCCAGTATCAGAGTTTGAAAAAGCAAAAGAAAGTAATCAGACTGTTGGCTGATAAGAGAACCGGTTTAAAACGTAAGCAGTTGGCTCTCAAAAGTCAAGGAGGTGGGTTTATTCTCTCCATCCTAATGGCTCTTGCACCCATAATTGGGGATCTAGTGGCTGGAATCGTTAGAAGATAAGAACCATGTCGCTCAGGACAGCACAAAAGATGTTTCTCATCTCACCTCATCAGTTCAAACACTTGAGTCAGTCAGAGACTTCTATCAGACAGACGGCGGAGGATGATTTGGATAATAAAATGAGAGCGATACTCGACGAGTCAGGAATGACCTCTTATGAAAAAATGAAGAAATACGACGCCCTGCTGCAAAGATACCTTACCCTGATCAAGCAAGGTCAGATGGAGGAGCCACGGGTGACTGTGACTCTTCAGCGAAACAGTCTTAATGATCCAATACCTGAATCAGATTCCTGTGAGACGCACCGTGTTCATGAACCCGATCAGTTAGAATTGGATGCAACGGCGAGTGAGGTATTAAAAAGGTATTAAAAAGAGGTCCTTTGTCCCCACAGCCATAAGGATTTTTAACAGTGACTGCTGACATGTTATTTTCAAATGTATTTGTTTATTCATTGATTATTATTATTATTATTATTATTATTATTATTATTATTATTATTATTGCTGTTGTCTAATATACAATCAATCTCCCCCACTGGGGGATGAACAAAGTATTTTTCTATTTCTATTAATTACAGCAGGTTGCATGGTGGTGTGGCGGTTAGCACCATCGCCTCACAGCTAGAGGGTTCCAGGTTCAACTCATGTTCAACTCTCAAAGGAACCATAACTGATTTAATGAGCCATTCGCAGTTTCACTGTACTGGTCGTGTGTACTTAGACTCGCATTGCTTAATCTTTTGAAACTTAAAGGACTTGACGGAATGGCACCACCTCACTCGGCCCGGACACGGAAAGGATTGACAGATTGATAGATTGCCTTTCTGTGTGGAGTTTGCATGTTCTCCCTGTGTATACGTGGGTTCTCTCCAGGTACTCCAACTTCCTCCCACGTCCAAAAACATGCACGTTAGGTTAATTGGTGTTTCTAAAACTGTCCTTAGGAATGAGTGTGAGTGTGTGTGGTTGTATGCCTCATTTGTCTCTGTGTGACCCTGTAAGGTGTACCCCGCCTCTCGCCTGATGACCGCTGCGATGTGCGCGACCCGACCGACGGATGAAGCGGGTATAGAAAATGGATGGATGGATTAATTACTGCAACCTTAAAAGTCTGAGGGTGATATCCTGTCAACAAAGACAGATTGATCAAATCCAACGTGGAATTGTCGATTAAGGGGAAAACCTCCTAAAGTACCAGTTGATTGAGACTATTGCTGTTGTTAGCTCAGAGAGATTGACTGA
The DNA here is from genome assembly GCF_036924035.1 of Leuresthes tenuis. Classification (NCBI taxonomy): domain Eukaryota; kingdom Metazoa; phylum Chordata; class Actinopteri; order Atheriniformes; family Atherinopsidae; genus Leuresthes; species Leuresthes tenuis. The sequence continues at coordinate 22,191,078 of NW_027325374.1, read as the reverse complement.
ATATAAGCAAATTTGTCTAAATACAAATCAGGTTCTAGAGATACTTCTGAATCTGCGGTACTTGATGATATATTGAAAATAATGGGAAGGATTCCATTAATCTCATCTCTGATAGAAACTATTTTACAGGTAAAGAAGCTCAAGAAATCATTACTACTGAGAATTAAAGGAAAACCTGGCTCAACAGAGCTCAGACTCATCGTCAGTCTGACTACAAGTAACTAAACATCTGACACATGGAAAAAGTGAAAGCAGGAGGTGGAGAGAGAGAACTGGTAGCCATGCTAAGCTAGAGAACCGGGCACATCGCTACAAAAGTGAAAATAAACACCAAAGATCTGTAGGAGTGACTGTTAGAATAGAACAAATATGCTACTAAGTTAAGTATGCAAAACTAGGCAACTTATAAGTAACTTTTAACTGAGTCATTTTAAGAGTTCAAGAGCAGCAAGAAATTCCACAGAACACAATGAAGGTAACAGGAAGTGTGGTGGAAATTTTAGTAAGGCACAGAGTCAGTTATTTTCTGAGGAAATAAGATGCTTTTATTAATAATATCTTGCAAGAGAGAACAACACAGTACAAATTACAGAGTTGCTCTGACCACTGAGGCAAAGACACTCAGTTATATTGCCCACTTGTCACGTCATCTCTCTTTGGGTATAATTGATTGTTCTTCTACCTTTCCTCCCTAACCATCAATTGAGGTAACCCAGACACAGTCGTAAATATCAGCCTCACCCCTGCCCCCCTTAAAATGCAGCTATTTCATTATAACAAGCTCACTATTGTAAAAGAGGAATTTAAGAAAACAGGACAGGGTGGTAACTTGCAGTTAGGTCATTTGCAGGTTATACACAGTAAAACTCAATACAATGCGTATAAAAATAAATTTTCCATTATAGGAAGTGATGCAATCCGTCTTGCCGCAAAGCGTCAGCATGCACGCAACAATGTCAATTGTAGAAATGTCTAATGTGCAATTAAAACTGAAGTGCACGTGACCCACAAAATCCTATGTGAATGGGTGTGTGATATGTAAGGGAAGCAAGAGGAGGAGAAATATAAAAATGTAAGGGGGGAAAAGATTGGAAAAGCCAGCTCTCTATCTGGCTAAAATAGGTACCCCAATTGCCTATGATCCGCCACCGGGGAGAAGGGCTCTGGGTCAGCCAAGCCTGAGCCCAGAGCTACCCCGCCCGCCCTCCTCCGCCAAAAGATGCCCACACACACGGGACCCCCCTGGCCAACACCCAACCACCCAGACCAGCCAGATCACAGCCCCCATGAAGTCATGGAATTAACAAACGGGGAGCAAAGGGTAATTAATGTTTTGAGTGTGCAGATATTGTCTTATTACTGAGGCTGTCTGATAGAAGAGTTCTGAATTGATTAATACATTATTGTTTTTGTTTCCAATTTATGAGAATAGTTTTCTATGCAATACATAAGGCAGTGAGGACCATATGTGCCAGCTTAATTTCTATGCTAATGTTGGCCAGGTGACCTAGTATTCATAGTGTGGGGCAAGCAGGAACTCTACACTTGAGTCTTCACATACCTCAAGCCAAAATGTTTGTATTGGTGCACAGAACCACAAAGCATGCATGTAGTCATTGAGTGTGTTATCAGTGGTATGTGGGCAAGTGTTTAAGTGTGTAAAGCCCAGCCGGAACATCCTTTGCCCTGTATTATGTGTTCTGCAAAGATTGGATGGCATAAGTTGAAAATTTAGATTCTTAATGATACTTAATTAAACATTTTTGTCATCAGAAGGGCTGGAGCCTATCCCAGCAGTCATCGTGCGAGAGGTAGGGTACACCCTGGAAAGGTCGCCAGTCCATCACAGGGCCACACAGAGACAAACGAGACAAATAACCACACATTGACCTTAGGAGTGAGTATGAGCATTTGTGGTTATTTGTCTCAGTATAGAAAATGGCGAGACAAATCAACCTAACATGCATGTTTTTAGGACAGTGGGAGGAAGCCGGAGTACCTGGAGAGAACCCACACATACACGGAGAGAACATGCAAATTCCATACAGAAAGGCCCCAGCCTGGAGTTGAACCTGGAACCCTCTCACTGTGAGGTGACAGTGCTAACCACAGATTTACATCCTGTCCACTAAATGCTGCCTGCCGTGCGCTTTAGAGCGCTAAGTATTGGTTGGATTAGTTATTACAGATGTCTTTCAGCCGGGCATTATATGGCCTATAAAATATTTCGGGAACGGAACATTTGAGGAAGGCAACCAAGGGACCCATCTGCACTCAATTGACTGCTTGGCCGTCTGTCTCCTTGGAAGTCCTCCTTCAGACATCTAAGACCAGCACTCCAAATGCAGGTGAGCAGGGATTCCAGGTTGATTACGTGACTGTGTCACAAGAATGGATAAGGAATGCCCCGGTGGTAGGTTAGGGTGTAAGAGTCACTACCACGTGAAGGTGAGTCTTTCTACTCCTAGAAAGCACTCAGTCAAAGTAGCCTTTACAAGGCCAGCAAGTGCGGGTGCATCTCTGGCATCAAACCCAGCTGGTTGACTACTAGGCAAGAGGTGGATAGACATTGGCCCAGGGGTCCCCTCAACCCCAAAGCGTCCGAGAGACGTTACCTCTGCTAAGAGAGCACTCTTCTCTGCAGCAAAGGCAAAACCAGGTATTATCTTCCTCAGGCTATCGGCCAGTTACAGGAGTGGACTCAGTAAGGGCAAGTTGCCTCGTTTAATCTCTATTGGTCATCATATCCCTTGGTGCAGACAGCCTTGCCCCCTATATGTTACATATAAGGGTTCTGGTACCTTTAGTTCGCTTAGGTGTGCCACCCAACATGCAATCTAGTGCTGCTCTAGGAAGAAAAAGAAGGAGGGAGCCCCATTGGTTAAATGTAACATTTGCCCAAGAGCGTTCTCATCTAAAAGAGGGCTCTCGCTTCATAAAAGATCCAACCACCCCGGTGCTTGTTTAGGGAGCGAGAAGGGCTCTCCCCCCACCTAGATTGAGCAATGATCATTGGGCCGGGAATCTAGATCAGATGTATTCAAAGTCTGAAGCCATACTTTTAAAGGTGTCGGTTCCTCCTGTTCCAGTGGTAGACATCATGCTAGTGGCATTACAGCAGTCCCTCCAGGAAATCCAAGTGACTCAGAATAAATCGCCTGGTAATGAAACAGGTAATGAAAGTTATCCGTAAACTTGGAAGGGGATGTAAGCCACACAGGAGGTCAGTCTGAGCTCTGAGAAAATTTTTCTCTAACTCTTGCAGAAATAAGAGGGAATTGTTCAAGAACCTGTAGGAGCTCTGGAGAAAAGACAAGAAGCAAGTCGCCCAGTTTGTCCTTGATACATGCAGGATACGTGTCGTGTAGAGTTCCAAGAGTGCAAGTCTAGAAGGCATACAATGGCATCTGGGGACGGTGGGATGATTTCAGTCATCTGGGTCTGTTTGGGGTTCTTCCCCCTGCAGATAACCGGTTCCCGTGTCACCCTGTATGTCCTGAGGAAGTTCTAGCAACTCTGAAGAAGTTGAGGCATGACAGTGCACTTGGACCAGATGGAGTGAGGAGAGATGACTTCTTAAAGTGGGATTGCAATGGATCAAAATTTTTGAGTATGCTCAGTATGTATGATCCCCTTCTCCACATGTTGGATGACTTGGGTGAAGGAGTTAAGATTGTAGACATTGTCCTGGGAGCGCTAGCGTATGACCTAGTGCTGTTGAGTCATAACTGGTCTAGCATGAATGCTAACTTAGAGTTACTTAACGTGTTCTGCCAACTGACAGGGATGAGAGTGAATCCCTCAAAATGTCATAGCTTCATGATCCGGAAGCATGGTAAGAGCACTTCCTTCAACCGCTGCAAAAACTGGACAATCAATGGAATACCCATTCCATTGTTAAAAACCACTGACTCGGAAAAATGCCTGGGAGTACTGGTCAGTCCAATTGGGTTAAATACTAAAGACTCGTTTGACCTACGGGCAGATCACGCGTTGGCCGGACAAAAACTCCACCGGGAGTGCGACAGTAGGATCCGGATGGTGGTTAAAGAGTGGCTACATCTTGAGCCCTTCACGACAGATGGAATATTATACTTGAGGCACCATTATGGTCTTGCCCTCCCCAAGCTTGAGTCAATGATATCCGCCATCCAAATGAAGAGACTCCTTTGCATGTTTACCTCTGAGGACAATGTTACCAGGTGCCTGGTCCCACACGTGGTCATCACACTATGGGAAAGATTGACTCACGAGAAGGTGGTGGGAGTCTTGCAACCAGGGTTGCTCAACCTCAGCAAGATATCCCCCAAGCAATTGATGTTCAGACGGAGGGTAGAAACAACCAGACTGTAGCTGACCTGGTGAGGCCTGGTCTTAAGCTTGTTTTATAGTTGACACGTTGCTCATGGCGCGTGACATCAAAATAATGCATTTCCGCCTGGCGCAAGCCATGAAAGGCCGGTGCTGGGCATAGTCATGCACCAGTTGTAACTTGGTGCGTGCGGAGAACGACAAACCGGATGGACCAATTCGAAAACAGGCTCAGTTAGGAAGTGCGTCTGCACTGAAACAGCATAAGCAAGTAAAACAGCAAACCGATCTATTATTATTATTATTATTGTTATTGTTATTATTATTATTATTATTATTATTATTATTATTATTATTATTGCATCCTGAAAGGCAATGATAATTCCCAAGTGTGTCCATTGTAGCACAGTATTTCATAACAAACAAAGAAAAGGTAACACAATACACTTAAAAGTCCTATAACAATATTCTAAGTACTATATCAGACTATAATGGTGATAACGCACCTATTAAAATTTCAACTTCTGCAGGCTCATCAACTACGTAGGGGTAAGTAGGGGTGAGAATGTTCAGGTATTTGGAGGTGATATGGGATATACCCCCCCCCCCTCCCCCGTTGGCAGGTTCTGTCATTACTCATATTATTAGTGTTGAGGTCTGCTCAGATTCATGGGAAACGCACCAGAGAAATTCATATTATAATGCCATGTGTGCTGTGTGAGCGTGTGAACTTGTATGTGTGTGAAATGTATGTCTCACGCAATGACAGCCCTGATCATGCCTATTGAAATGATAATTTCTATAGGCTCATCATCTATTATGTAAGCAGAGGTGAGAATGCTCATCATTGATGACAGTGCTACTCTTCCTGCTCTTGATGGGGGCATTGTTTACTTCTTCACTTTCGTCGTTGTAGAATAGTTAGCGGTAACCTTCACATATTAGCGACACCTCTGTGACAGAGAAGATTGCAACTACTGGCGCATCAAGTTGCACCAATATATAACTATATATGGCCGGCACGGCACTGTGACGTCATCGTGCGAGCCATCGCAGCAACCATTCTGGGACCTTTAGGACCAACGCATGGAAGGACTAGTCAACAAACGAAGGTTGCCAACAAACTGTTCAGAAAATTCTTTCCTTATGTGAACAACCAAATGTAGCCTAACAGGGATAGGAGGTGGTAAAGACCTCTTTCATGGAAGTGAAGTGCTAGTAACCTCTCCTTCCAAGATAGCTTAGTAGTTCCAGACCCAGCCGAACTGATGTTAGGCCAGAAGCAGACGACTGCAGAGTACTGGTGACAGGACTGGACTGGATGAGCTGCATCACATTGCATTATTATTGTTGAGTTGAGCTGCAGGCCGAGCCCCTCTCTGGCTGAGAGCATCAGGTTTGGGTGTGTTTCCCGGGCTGGAGGCAGATGATTGAATGCACCAGGTGGAGATGATCTGGAGAGCAGGGTGATTTGGAGGCACTCACTCACAGGACAGTGAAGAGCGAGCAGTGTGTGAAAGGAATGGTTGGAGAGTCTGAGCTTGGAAAAAGGAGACTGCAGGACTACAGCTTGCAAAGACTGAAGAAGGAGCCGGTGAGGTTTTGGGTGGTTGTCTTTGCAGCTCACAATGGGGTTGAGTGGTGGACTAATCATGGGATCAAATACAAGTTAAAATATGCTGTGGTTAATCATGTGATTAAAATACAATAATACATGAAATAATTAATAAAATCAGGGTCTTTTAGTATTGCTGGTGGTGTAACTCTGTTATTCTTCAGTGTGATAAAAATTGGAGCGTGATCACTGATAGTGATGGGGTGGATTTTGGTGTCTGAAATATCACTCAAAGAACTGCTGACTAAGAAAGAATCTGGTGAGAAGAAGGTGTATTCTCTAAGAGTGGGGTGGTGAGAGCGCCAAGCATCACAAAGACCAAAATCATTCATATACTGTTTGACAATATTTGAACTGCCAGTTCCGCTGACTTCCTGAAGTACTGAGTCTGTCTACTCCTGAGTCTAATACCATGTTAAAGTCCCCTCCTATGATGAGTGTGTTATCTGAGTGATCAGAGAGTGAAGTGAAAAAGGAGTGAAAAAATGAGGGGTCATCCACATTTGGACCATATATATTTGCAATGCATAAATTCATATTTTGAGTAGATAAATTAACTATTATAAATCTACCTTCTGGATCTATAACTGTGTTGTTTACGGTGAAATTTACTCTTCTATTTATCAGAATGGCTACACCTCTTTGTCTGGAGTTGTAACAGGCTGAGTACAGATGAGGAAACTGTGCTGTGGTGAAAACATCAGCTGCAGTCTTTGATAAATGAATCTCCTGTAATAAAACAATGTCTGCCTGTAAATCATTCAACTTATTGGAGATTTTTAATCTCTTCTCCCTGGACCCAGTTCCATGCGCATTCCAGGAAATAAACCTTAGCGTGGACATGCTCAGACTAAAAGCATCCCGTGCGTGTGTGCATATATGCTTGCATGAACATGCCATGGTTTGTGTTTCTGTTCGTCAGTATGGGCTTGCTACAATATGTACGTGCGCTGTCAATGCTGAGTGGTATTTGATTGCATGCTCTGCTCAAATCTCTGTGCGCCATGCTTGTTAACATTACTTATTAAGGTGGAAACGCAGCCGGTTAGGGAAGAAAGACAGAATAGAAAAACAGTGCAAAAGAGTGGAAGTGTGAGATAGAAAAAACAAGACAAACCCAAATAAACAAATATGACCTGCATACATCCTATGCTGGTGAGACTGGCAGTGAGCTATATATTTTGCTTTGACAGATAACTGTGAATTGGATAGATTATTTCATTTTACTTATGTCATCTACAGTGAAATGATTCATACAAGTTAATGAATACAGATCACCTGGGGTTTAGAAGAGCCAAGGAGTGGTTTCCTGGTCGCGGTACAGCTGCCCGTTGATGAATAACTTATCCACTGCGATGACAGCTCAGGAGCCTCCTTCCATGAACTTTCTCCGGATGGGAAACAGGACCCTGCGTCTTTCCAGGATTTCTTTGGGAAACTGGTCGTTGACGCTGAAGTCCGTTCCTCTCAGCTCCCTGCCGCGGCTCCTCACCTGGACCTTCTGTTGATAGTGTTCGAACTTGGCCACAATCAGTCTCGGTCGGCGGGCATCAGGTCTCTTTCCTCCAAGGCGGTGGACTTGGTGAAAAGTGATGTTTTTCACTGCATCTCCTGGAAGTTTCAGCTGATTTTGGATAAAGTTTTTTTACTGTGAGTTCAGGATCCTGTCTGCCTGCTCCGGGATTCCAGAAAACTCCAGATTGTCCCTTGTACTGCGAGCCTGGAGATCAATAATTGATTCTTTCATTCTCTTGTTGTTATTATTAGAGATCCAGCTCATTTCTTCGGTGAGTGATTTCACCGATCCTCTGAGGGCTGCGTTTTCTGCAGCCAGCGTTTGCACCTGTTGCTGGCTGAACTCCAATGACTTCCGTAATGCCTGAAACTCTCTGTGTAGAATCTCTAACAGAGACATATGGACGTCGAAACTGGATAATTTCTTATCGATCGATGTTAAAATGTCCATCGAATCATTACCAGCTGGAGACGTCGCTCCGGGTGACTCTTCATTACGACTTCTTTTGGAGGTTGAAGCCTTGCTGCTGGCAGATGATTTGATTTGATTTGTTTTACCCATGACGATCCTGTCAAAACACTCGTCGATGTAATCCGTAAGGCTATCCAGCCTTTCTTCTCTGTACTCCAGTGTTTTGTTTTTGTTGTACCTGATAATATATTTATTTAAACAATAGTTATTAGCGTAATTATAATTACACTACAGCCTCCTCACCCTCCGACCAGTTTTTTTTTAAGTCTGCATCTGGGTCCTCCCTTCTCGCACCACGAACTGTGACAGTGCTGCACTTTGAACCTCACAAAAGTGAGAGCCACTTGACAACTATTAAGGTCTGATTATTCCTGATTTTCTGTATTGTACATGGTACAAAACTGTAGTTCATTCATTTGATATTCTTTTTGTTTATTCATTTCATGTTTATTACCAGTTATAACTAATCACACACATGAATCAATTGTTCGTAGCGTGACCTTTGGTACTGAAAGGGTAATTAAGTGGTCAGTCACCAAGTGGCGATGGGGCCATAGGAGAATTTTCCTGTGGATAAGAACGTGAGTTACAAAAGTAGCAGCCAGCGGGTTTTTCACTCCTATGCTCTGCGAACAGTGGAAGAGCTTAATGGTAATATTAAAGTAGGGGTGGGCGATATGGCAAAAATATCATATCACGATTTCTTAAAAATAAAATCACAATTTCGCTGTTTGACTCTCAGCATACTGTTTGGGATGCTTCCTCTTCAAGTGATTGAACAGGTTCGTCGTGTTGACATCCGACGTGCAAACCGTTTCTGTGCAAACTTTGCAAATTACATTTGCTTGCGCTTGATCAGTTGCGGAAAATCCAAACCAATTCTATATAATGGAGGTGGAATTTTTTTTAGCAACTAACTCCTCTGTTCAGCTTTCAGCAATGGCTCTCCATGCGGCTACTGCTACACACACAAACAAGGAGGCGGGTAAGAAAGCGGTCATGCCCGTAATTCGCTGTGATTTGTCGGTCAGGTTGACGATGTAATACGTCTGGTATGTCGGTGCATCAGCATAGAACTGCAATTTATAGAGTGTGCCCTCGAGTTTGACAGATTGTTACGGATCGTCTTCACGTTGCAATCCTTCACGATTTAATATCGTCATATCGCCCACCCCGATATTAAAGGTCTTCAATGATTTCTGGATTAAAATATTGTTTGTAATAGATGAGTTTTTATAGTGTTTAATTTGTCGGTTCAGGGTGTAAGTTCACATTCTATGTTTTTCAGTTTTAGCTTGGTACTGTTTCATTTCATTTCATTGAATTTTCAGTTTTCATGTTTGAATATGTAGTGATTTTTAGTGTAGCATTTTATTATTTTTGGTGATTTCTTTGGTTCATCATTGATTTTGTTATGTATTGTTACATATGTATTTTTCCTTTTGTGATATTTCCATTAATTAAATTCATTCCATTTCATTCCATTTATGGGTGAACATGTTTTAATTTATTATTTTGTTTGGTTTTAATAATTTTGTGTCAATTATGTGTGGTGATAGTTTAGGTTATTTCTTATTACTGAGAGTGATTTCAGGGGGGATTATGTGGGGAGAGCAGGGCCTTGACACTGCTCGAACCACCCATATCTCGGTATTGACCTAGAATATAAAAAAACTTTATCCCCTGTAGGGGAAATTCAAATTGTCATGTAGAAATATTAAAATATTGACAATGATTGTACATTAGAACAAAAATAATAATGAATAAATGTCAGAAGAGCATCTCAGCAGTCACTGTTAAAAACCTTATGGCTGTTGGGACAAAGGACCTCCCGAACCTCTCAGTCCTGCAGCGCAGTGAGATGAGCCTCTGTCCTGCCAGGATACTGTGGAGGGGGTGTTTATTGTTCAACATCAAATAATATAACTTTCTCCTCATCCACTGCTCCACCACAGTTCTGAGAGGGTCCAGGTACCAGCCTATCACAGAACTGGCCATTTTCACTAGTTTGTCCAGGCACCTGCAGTTTTCGAATGTACCACTCCCCCAGCAAACAGCAGCATAGAACAGTGCACTCTCAATAACGGTGTGATAAAACATGCACTGCATATCACTGCAGACATTGAAGGACCTGATCTGTCTCAGGAAGAAGAGATGGCTCTGTCCCTTCCTGTACACTGTATCTATGTTGGCAGACCACTCCAGTTTATTGTCCAGTACCACCCCCAGGTGTTTGTAGGACTGCACAGTCTCTACAATATATCGAATGTAATACAGACTCAGGTGAAAATGCAACACTGAGGCAGTGTATAAGAAGAGACGGACCATAATCTACTTTTCAAGGAAGCTTCGGTCCTCTGATGATTGCAGCAATATATAGCATATCTCCTAAATCCCTGTGTTGGCAAGTGTCATCTGCTTTACAACCATCTGATGAGGTGGCAGCATCAGAGCCAATGACCCAAAGAAACTGGACAAACTGATAATGAAGGCAGGTTCAGCGCAATATATCTTAGTGTCAAATACATAAAAGCTTTCATAAAAGTATGAAAGTCATAATTATGACTTCCATGTAGATCTGAACATAATATACAAGTATGAAAGTGATAATTACAGTAACTTAAATGAGATGCTGCAGAATACTGCTCTCAGACATGCTTTTAATTCACTTTCCAAAACATTGCATCACAGATGAAATGAAGAGGAAATGGAGGACTACCTAACAAAATATTTATAGAGACCACTAACCAAACATTACAAATTTCCTTTAAGATGGCAATAATTTTGTCACCCATTGATTATTTATCAACACATTTCACTCTTTTAGCGACACAAGTTCAGTAAGCCTTGTGTACATGGTGTACGTGGCCTAAGTGACATGAATTATGTATTCTGTGTCAGCCTGCAAGGCTGCAGCCCAAATGTTTATAACCACATAGACCAAGTGTGTCAACTACGCAGGTGACTGGATCAGTCTCTCTTCAGAATAAAAAACACATAAAAGACAAAATAGAGGAGGAACAGAGGAACAACCCTGATGCCTTATTCGAAGAGAGATTTTGCAGGAGAATTGCTGCTATCCATACTTTTGCAGTGTAATGTAGACTGACTACAAATCCATGCATGGCAAAGTCTGGCGCAGCTGACCCAAAACGTAACATGAATAGAACAACATGCAAGTCTGCAGAATTAGTTTGCACACACAACACCATTACTTGGTCTTTTTGTTGTACTATATTACCATATATGACGTTAAATAAGTAACATTTATGCTTTATGGAGATTAAGGGTCAAATGAATTGACTCAACCTGTAGAAGGTACACATAATTCTAAAAAAAACATGATAAGTAAGAACCAAATTGTGATTTTGATATTGATGACATCAGAACAAATTCAAACAAGTTCACTGATATTGGTAAGATGGGACATTTTTTTCTACTGTGATCCTCAAGATAAAAGGAAATGAGTCTGATGTAAATGGAAGCCTCAGACCAAATTTCAAGATGTGTCTCATCATTTCAACTAATCAGAATGAATCAATGAAAAAAGTTTCTAAAATTTTGGATTCTTATATATGAAAAAGTTTTGCTATGGCTTGCTATGGAAAATAAATCTTATTATTATCTCAGAGGCTTTAGCCAAAATGTCAAGTCAACTGCGTAAAGGTGAACTATATAATGTGAATTAGAATGCGGATGCGCTATGTCTACCCAAAACTATAGTTTCTTTTCTATCCACTGACAGTGCCATTTTAATTGTCTTTATGATGATCATTTTGAGGCCAGAGAAAAGCTGGCTGCTTACAGCTTCAATGTGACAGTCACTACATGAGGAAAACAAAATCCAAGCTGAATGATAATGAGACCTGCCCATCTTTGAACAGATATATTCTGAGTGAATCATAATTAGCTCAAATGAAATCTTTCAACATGCTTTTTTTTGTTCTCGTTTTCTCTCTGCGGCTAATCTCACTTTGCCTTTCATTCTACAACCCTTTTCTGATATGGCAAAGGCATGGAAGAAAATAAAATCATTCGGCTGGCCTTAATGTGTTTTGATTTTGCCATTAGCAAACCAGTCATTCTTCCTCATATAGGCTTGAGCATAATTAGTCTTTCATCTGCATAAATTTGGCCTCTGAACCACAAGAATATTGATCAGGCTTGTAAGCACAGCCATACCTGCAAATTATGAAGTCTACAGTGACAGCTTAGCTGCTGTGCAACCAGAAGAGACTTTTCGTGTTTTTGTTAATCAGAAACACATGAACCGAATAAACTCGCTATTGTCTGACTCACTTATTTGCTTTCTAGCATTTCCAATTCTTTATCATATTATATGTTATATATTACAGCTACACATTGGAAAATGAGTTAACATTTTACACAATTAAAAACTGATATTAATTTGTTTTTTTGTTTCAATATGTCAGTTTAAGATTTAGTGAGTGTTTAATCAATAAAATCCAGTATTTATACCTTCCCTTCAGTCAGCATAGCATCATTTTGATAAATAATAATTATCTGCTGCCTTCTCCAATACAGGCATTTTTGTGGAGAAGATGCCTAAATGAATCCTATCAAAATGACAGGTAAAAAATGACAAGTCAAAAAGCTTGAAGCTAGATTGCTCGGGAGGAAAGTATTCAAAGTTGTTTTGAAGCTTTGCAACCCCACTGTTACGTGCCAGGCGGCCAGGTATTCTGTGGTTTTGTGTCTTACCTGTGTGTTGTGTTGTCTTTAGGTAATTGCTGCAGGGATGTTGCTCACCTGTGTGATCAGGCGGTGTGGCTGGTTGGATAATTACCTCTACCGCTGACCAATCACAACTGAGGAGCCACTTTAAAATGGAGGAAGTCTCGGGCCTTCAGGGGCTTCTTTACTTGTGATTTTGCTGCACATGATTGCTACCCACCTTGTCTCTGTTTGGTGCTCTTTCAGAGGCATATTTGTTCAGGTAGGTGTGGGAGGTTTTGGTACTAGGTAAGTTGGGGTACCCTTTACATTTCTTTTGCACTCACGTAGCATGTAATTGTTATTCCACTAGGTTTATCGGTTGTGCCACCACTGTACTGTGTTGGAGGGTCTTTTGTTAGACAAGCCAGTGAGGTATTTTGTTTAATTTCTTTCGTCAGAGATAGCTCAGACAGGCCTTCTTTTGTTATATTAATTTCATTTTATTTGGCACAATCACTTTGTCCCATCCTCCCCCCACCTTGGAGTGTCTTTTTTTGTTACAATAAAGCTCATTTGTTCACTTCAACTGAGACTGATTTGATTTACTGGTTGTCGTGTTATTGTCTGCTAACTGGTTTCACCAAGTGGACGTAACACCCACCTAAACAACAAATCTGCATCAAACTTGAGCTGACTTAAAATACATTTTGATAAGGATACATTAGCTGAAGGAATAGAACACAGTTTATCGATGTACAAGAGTTTAAAAGAAGTTCAACTAGAGGGAGAATAAGAGAAGTTTTAAGGAACAAGTATTAGTCTGCTTGGCAATTAAATGTATATGGCAAAAAGACTGTTGGATGAGAACAACATAATTGATAATTATTGAAGTCTGACAGCATTGGAAAAAGATGGCCACAAAGGATAATTAATCAAAGAGCCCAAACACCGGAAAAGAGGACAGATGTGAAGAAACAAATCTTCCAAACTGACTACATGACAAGTTTCATTCAAATTTTGAAACACTGTTATATCCTCTTGGCTGTAGTTCAGGAGGCTGAGTGGCTGCTGGTTCTATTCCCAACTTCCCAGTACACATCTTGAAGTATCTTTAGGATAATCCCGTTCCCCCAATTGAGGTTCATGTTTGTAAGTCACTTTGAATAAAAACATCTGCTGACTGGACATAATGTTTTTCTTTTGAACAGTCTGGAATTATATGCTTATGTGGAGTACTGCAGATTTAATTTTCATACTCAGCCTACTCATACTTATCATTGTGCCCTTCTGAACACACTCGGTAACTAAAACTTGTTTCTAGTCTCCCTTTTTATCATGTGAATCCCTGAATCTTTATGTAGTTTTGGAGGCAAGGTTATCTGAATTGGAAGCTTGACTCTGCACCGTTGAAAACCACCTGATAGCTAGCCAGGTCCCTTTAGTTGGTGGGAGCTACCTAGTGTAGCTAACCTCGTTAGCCACCTCTTAGCGAAACCTGAGCAGCCAGGACCCCAGGATGGTTGGGTGGCGGTCAAGAAGAGAAGGCATAGCCCAAAAGTCAAGCCTGTGGCTCACCATCAACCTCTCCATGTTTCAAATAGATTTTCCCCACTCAGTGATACACCCGCTGAGGACAACACCCTGGTAACTTGCAGCTCTATAGTCAGAAAAGTGGCATTAGAGACACCATTGACCATAGTCGAATGTATTCCAGGGGCAAGAGCGGGCGATGTAGAATCCTATTTGAAACTACTGGCTATGGATAAACGTAAAAATGTGGTGAAATAGTTATTCACGTCGGAGGCAATGCCAACCGGTTACGCCAATCGGAGGCCACTAAAATTAATGTTGTATCGGTATGTAATTTTGTCATAACAATGTCGGTAGTTTTCTCTGAACCCCTGCCAAATCTTACCAGTGATGACATATTTAGTTGCATGTCCTCCTTCTATCGCTGGTTGTCTAGATGGTGTCCTGCAGGGGTGCCGATTTATGTTTCTGCTGCTGGGTGCTTGCATGACTCATTGCTATTTTGACACATGCACACATTCATCTCACAGCAAAACACACATTAGATCAATTAACAGCAGCAGCGCAATGAACACACGTATGCTCTTTCCTACACGCACACGTTCTCTTTCACAAACACACACCTGTGATGCATACGTGGAGTTAATGTCAATGTGACCTAACACAAACGGCCCCCATGAAGATAAAGGATCCACCTCCCTGGTGAGGTGTTCCAGGCACGTCCCACTGGGAGGAGACCCCGGGGAAGACCCAGGACACGTTGGAGAGACTATGTCTCTCGGCTGGCCTGGGAATGCCTCGGGGTCCCCCCGGAAGAGCTGGAGGAAGTGGCCGGGGACAGGGACGTCTGGGTTTCTCTGTTAAAGCTGCTGCCCCCACGACCCGACCCTCGGATAAGCAGCAGATGATGGATGGATGGATGGATGGACGATCCAACAGTGCAAACCTCACAACATACTGTGTTTTTTGGAGCATCATAGTCTATCCATGGGTACTTACCTTTCCAGCTAGCTTGATAAGTCCGACCTTTTTTCTGCCTAACATCTGCTCTGCTACTGTCCTCAGTTGTTGACAAGGTAGAGCTCTCACTGGAAGATGGTGTCGGGTTGGTGTATATTTTTCGTATTTTCTACAAATTTGTCCATTTTGTTGGCTAAATCAACCACTATGCTTGTTTAACAGCAAGTTGCTGTCCAGCCTTTTTGGAGGTTTATCTGACATCACTATGCAATGCTTTGATAGGTAGTGGAGTGGTCATTAGCAAATCAAGTGTAGGCTGCCTGGCACATGTGGGTACTTAGGAATCTCAATGGGTACTCGGGAATCTCCGTGTGTGCTCCGGCCCTGAAGCACCCAGAATTGGCGCCTATGGTGTCCAGCAAACAACGTGAACTACATAGATAATTGGCAATCTTTCTGGGGAAAACCTGATTTGTGTAGAGATGGCATCCATCCCACTTTGGAAGGGGCAGCTCTCTTTTCTAGAAATATGGACAAATTTATTAGTCATCCAAAAACATGACAACCCAGGGTTGAGACCAGAATGCAGTTATAGTTGTAGCTACACCCCCAAAACCCCATGGTGACTGTTTGCACCCACACCAACCAAATTAAATAAATCAATAAACACAAGAGGAGCAAATCTAGAAAACCTAAAAAAAAATTAACAAAAAATTTAACTAAACAAAAACATAAAACTATTAAATGTGATTTGCTGAATAATAAATCTCTCCTTTCCAGATCTCTGTTAGTGAATGACTTGATTTGTGATCATCATATTGATTAATCTTGTCTTACAGAATCCTGGCTGCAGCAATTCAATTCAATTCAATTCAATTTTATTTATATAGCGCCAGATTACAACAATTGTCATCTCAAGGCACTTAAGTAATATAGTCCAATTCAAGCCAATTGGAATTCAATTCATTGTAATCATAATCCAATTAATTCATATAGAGCCTGTTAGCCCGATTTATTTTCATTGGAAGCCCAAGAACAAGCTGGAGAAATCGTTTATTAAAAAAGTATTTGTTAGTGGTCACAAGTAAAGTATATTGCAGCGCTGGTCTCGGAGTGCCAGAGCTCCCGCAGGAAATCCGTCAGTTCGAGCCCCGATATCCGGAAACATGTCATATTTATATTCAGTCAACTTAGCAGGTCCCCAAACTGCAAGTGGCCAACTACCTTGAGGTGCAGCACAACCAGACAGGAGATTCTTGTTATCCCCCTTTTGATATAACTTCATTATGTGAGCTGTTATGTGTAAGCTGTTCTTCTTTGCAATTATCAGCAGCAAGCAAGTTTTCATTGCATATGCATGTGTAAAATAATTGTAATGCGTTAGCTAAACCTTTCTGTATCAGGAGTGTTTATCATGATGCTGGGAACAGAACATCTTTCCCAGAATAGTTAAACCTTCATTACTCAACTGATCATAACTCTGCAATGAGCACATTTCTTAAAAGCTATAAGTATCACGCCTGTACGTGTATGCAAGGAATAAATTAATAAATGTTTCAATATGTCTTAAAATTAGTGTGTGTATGTGGCCCCAACCCAATCTCTGTGTAGAATCTTAGTTCATTTTGGCCCAAAACTATATGTGGTTTGAGCAGTGTCGAGGACCTGCTAACCCATAAGTACCATCACAACACATAACAATCATTAACTAAACTACAACAATTTATAAAATATTGAAACTCCAAAAGTGTTTAAGGCAATTAACATTACCATCAGGATCGTCCACTGTTCGCAGCTAATAGGAGCGAAAAACCCGATGGCTGATATCCGGGAAAATTCTCCTATGGCCCCATTCCCCCTTGGCGACCGACCACTTAATTACCTTTCAGTGCTTAAGGTCCCGCTCCGAACAGCCGATTCACACCAATGGCAATGGACATATGTATGAATTCCTATGATTAATAATTGGTCTACTTAAAATCATTAAAATAAAGAGGAACATCACAAAACACAAAACAATACAGTACAGACATTTAAACATGATGTGAATATGAAGATATGACCCTGTTGAGAACAGATGAGTAATGATAGTGTAAAAACTGACCATTTCTTTTGAGTGAAAATTTCATGATAACATTGTGCAGAGTGGTGTAGTGCAGCTCAGTCTCTTGTGGTCCAATCCTGTCACTGCTTGGTGTTTGGTTGTCCTTCTGGCTGAACCTCAGTTCAGCAGTCTGAGCTAACTAGGAAGGAGAGGTTACCAGCACTTCACTTCCACAAAGGGGTCTTTACCACCCGTTTTCCCTAACTAATCTTTTGCTTTGGGACAATTCAGGAGAGCATTCAGATTATTTTGTTGACAGTGGTTGAAGGTTGTTCAACCATTATCTTGGCATGATGATCATGCCTCCCAGAATTTCAGACTGACGTCTTGTCAGTCACTTGGCTGTGAGTCCTGTAGAGGTTCTGCTGCTGGTGCAGTTAATTTAAGCTGTGGATGAATGTTAGCAGGAGAGAACCGAGCAGCACAACAATGCAACATGACTTTTTCACAATGTTTTATATTCAGGAATTGCCTTTTAACAGGTTCAATCCCAGTATTCATTGGTCGACCAATTAAGTTTTCATATGAACCCCAAACAAAAACAAATAAATAAACCGAAAAAAAATTAAAATAAAAATAAAAATAAAAATAAATGAAATGAAAAACAAAACAACTGGCCAGTTGATAGAAACCATATTTTAGGACAGTACCGTAAGACTCACCAATCTGCTGTACAGCATTAATGTGAAATCCAGTACCATCAACTTTTTCTGTGGAAAAAACTTCAAACCATTTAGAGAACACAGCAAGACAAAGACAAGACAACATAGAACAAAAGACAAAAGAAAGACAAATACACAGAATTTTGGGAAAAACTTGAGAAGTGTTAGTAAACTATGATTAATTGTTGTATCATCCACCCCCCTGATGAGACTTAGTCTCATCCGTATGTTAGTTCTGCTGAACTCTTCCACTGCAGTTTCTGCTCCTGTGTTGCTGCTGCAGGACAGAAATGTTTGTGGTTAGAGTTCATTTTGGGAGCAGCACAGCATCAAGAAAGCAGCCATTTCTTCTCAATGAGTAACTGATTAACCTTTTTGGGATAAATATTGTCTGTCCTCTTAATTCAACTCAGAGTGCTTTTGATAAAATTTCAGCATGATCTGCTTAATTCTCACTTGTTACTTTATACTAAATTCTATTTAATTCTTACCAGTGGCTGTGTTTCGTGATGCTGAGCCATCCACAGGCAGTTCAGGATCAGTATTAGGTTTTTTCTGCTCCATTTGAATTAGAAACACTTCATGTGGTACCAACAGTGTGACATCAGAGTTTCTTATAACATCACATGATACAATAACATATTTCCATACAAATTAGAATCAAAGACAAAGGTTTATTCTATTTTTCTATTTGTCTTAATTTCTCATTTATTTATTTTTTAGATGAGCCATGTAGCCTTGTGCTGCTAACATTTTCCTTAGCAGTGCCACAGCATTGTGCTTGTGTTGTCAGACATCTGATCTTGTAATCTGGCGCTATATAAATAAAATTGAATTGAATTGAATTGAATCTTTGGTTGGTTATTGATCACTGTTACCTTACATGCATGCTTTGACCTAAGGGCCCAGATTCTTCATATTATTTTGTAATATTTTTCTTTGCTCGTAGCAGTTTTGGAATGTTAGCTAAATTGTTCAGGATCCTTCTTGTTTTTCCCTTGACATGAATTAGGCCTTTAATTGTGCAGTTCAAAGCTCTGTGCTTTACCTTACTTAGAGCAGCTCTGCCTCAGTTTCTTATGTTTTACTTAATCTTTACTTCTTCCTTCCAGTATGTGTGGATGTATGTGGGTGTATGTGTACGTATAGATGTGCGTGTGTGTGTGCGTGTGTGTGTCTGTATGTGGCCTTGGGTTTCACTGTTTTGTTTTATTTTCTTCTATCTTGTGAAGCACTTTGTGCTACATTTTCTTGTATGTAAAGTTTTATAAAAATAAAGTTTGATTGATTGATTGATTAAGTGCACCAGATTAAACAACTTGGGTCATCTCCCGTGTAATTTCTCGAATGAACCAGAGCAGATGATTAAAACTGTTCTCACAGCACATTTTATTCATCCCATTCATATCCTTTTCTTTCGACCAACATGTCATGACTGAGCACAGATTGGATTGTACATATTGTTTCTCAATAAATTGCAATTGAAGTGGGTTGTTGCCATTTTTCAGAGATCTTTTAGTCACCTGGTGTGGCGTGGTGGGAAGAGAGGGGGTGTCCAGATTACTGTTGTAGTTCTTTGTCACTTGAGCTTTTAATGTCTGACTTGCACACAGGAGAGGTGTGAAAATTAGTTATTGTAACCTTTATTGTTTCTGCTACTGCGGTTCTACAGTCTAGTCTCCACAGTAATGTTTTCTTTTGGTTTCATAGTCAGTGGTCCGTTCAGTCTCTGATAGAGTTTTAGTCCCCGTGGTCTAGTCTTTGTCAGTAGGTGAGGTTCCTAAGTCAGTCCGGACCTCAGTTAATGTTCTTCCGGCAGGATCTTGAGCCCGAGTACAGTGATCCTTGTGGATCCAGTTACTCAGTCTATTCTCGGTCAACCATACCTTTACACAATGTGTTGTAGCTTCTGCGTCCTGTCCATATAGGAGAGGACCAGTTAAGTTTGTTCACTTTCCTGGTCCTGTTCCTTGGTGAGTATTTCTGTAACCTGTTGAGATATACTCATCACCGTGTTATTCTGTTGTTTCACATTCATTTTCACATTCACACAAGTTTCCATACTGTAGTACAACAAGGGGTGAGCCTTTTGAGCCTGTTTGCTTCTTGACATAGCAAATTTAGTAGTCCAGTTGGAGCTACTATTTTGCCTTCATGATTCCTGCAGCGTCCTGTGGAATCTTTTTTTTTTTTTTCGTTCCATGCTTGCTTTTCCGATGGTGCCGCTGCTTCGTGAAGTTCTTTAATGTTTTCTAAACATAATTCTCGTTGTGATTTTTCCTCCAATGTTTTCTGAGACATCTGGTTAAATGCAGTATACCTTGCTTTTGTTTTTGCTGCCTTATCTGCCGCACTGTTGCCTCTCGCTACTCTCCCATCTCCCATTTGATGTCCTCTGCACTTGACTATAGCAACTTGTTTTGGTTCAAGTATGGCACAATATAGTTCGAGTAATTGATTCAAGTTTTTAACTGGGGTGCCTGCTGAGGTCACAAAGCCTTTCCTTTTCCAGTGACACATGTCTGGTATAGAGGCATGTCTTTAACTGTAAACACTGTTTTTGTTTTCATTTCACTCATTTATTCAATGTTTATTGTTAGATTAATTAATAGTTATCTGCAGGGTTAGAATTAGCTAATAGTATTAATATAGTGTTCAGCTTTACAGCTCTCTGGTTGCTGTGGCTGTTTTTAAATGTGCCATGAAAACAAACCTTGACTTGACTTGTTATGAGTCAGACTTACTGCAGCGCAGCTGTCTTTAAATTTCTTTTAGAGTTTTCTTCTTTAAGAAACTCATTGGTGATATCTGACTCTCGTTGTGCCTTTTATTGCCGTGTTTTTGTTAATTCCCTAATAATCTAACTCACTTTAAACCTTTCTATAAAGCACTTTGCTGCTCTGTTAAGATAACAGATCAATTGATTCATAGATCTGCTGCAGTTATATAGTTAAATGGTTTAATGAGATCAAATATAAATACTGATGATGAATATTAACTCAGAATTCGTGAAAATAAGCAGAGGAGAAGTATTTAGATCAGCTAAATTTTAAGTCATGTTACTGTGATCTCTAACATAACGAAGGCTAACCTTTAATGCTTTAAGATGGTAAGAAACTGTCTGACCTTGCTGTTAAATCCTGATATTTTCTAATATGTCATATGGTCTGACTGTCCGGTCTCAGACCTGCTTCAGGTGGAAATCAGAAAGTCTCACTTTGTAGAACATCTTTTGTTCAGGCAGTTTTTCAATTAAAGGATCAAAGATTTAAATGCTGTGTTTGTTTGTCTGACTTTAACTTTTTAAGAGAGCTGTTAAATCTTAATTCAACAACAAACTGGTTCTAATGTTTAGTTTTAAACAGTCTGTTCTTCCTGGATTTATTTTGGACATTGTATTGCTTCTTATCTCTTCACTGTGACACTTGCATTGAAAAGCGGTTTTCAGATTGTCCATTCAATGTGGTATTTCTCCCATTCAAATTTATTTAAAAATAAATTATTGAATTGATGATAAATGCTCTAGTAAAAACTGCCATTATCATTGTAAATTTTTCGACTAAATAACTATATGTAACTCTGGTACTCTTTAAGTACAGGCCAATGATCAATCAGAATCTGTCCTCACTCTCAGGGCTGAATGGGGGAAGAAGGAAGCAGGGTTGGGATGAGATAATCTTAGGATGAGAGCATTTATGACAAAGCTAAGGATATCTAACCTTGTCTTTTCCAATTACACATGTCCACATGTACAGCCTAAGCTGTTTATGCTGAATCTGTATAACTGGTCAGTTTTTTCTTTTGCTAAATGGCATGCTTCTGTTATTGAGCATGCGTGATGTTGGGAAGAGGTGTCTTATCTTCTAGTGTAGTAGGATGTGTCCCTGGAAAAGATGACGTTGTGTCTGGCACATGCTGTGGTAGTGGTGCAGAGGACTGCGTCTGAATAGAGAATTTAACTTCTCCTAAAAAAATGCTGACAGTCTGCAAGAAATGTTCTTTTTTTTTTTTTTTTTTTCGACTTTATCTGCCCTTGCTTTCTGGAATAAACCTGCCTCCTTTAGCTTTGCTGTTGCTTGATTCCTACTGCCTGTTGCTTGTTTTGAAAACATAAAGAAATCACTCAGTTGCGGAGGAGCACTTTCATGCACTTTCCAATGAGCCGGGTTTACATGTTTTCCACTTATCAACCAAGGTTTGTGACACATTCAGATATTTCACACGTGTTAATCAGAATGGGTGAATGGCGCAATGCCCGAGTGTTGGACCCGACCAAGAAGCTTCTACACAGAATCTTTTACTCTGTGCGCTTGATTGCTGGGGGTTCTCCCAGTCTCTTCACTCGTTTTAATTCACCAATCTCTGTAACACCCTAACTAAATTCCCCTTTAATTTGTAGTCCAATGCCCCCCTTTTACAGAACCACTTGAGATCTGTGTCAGTGTAGGAATTCTCCAGCAGTCTCTATTGCTAGATACACTTCCACTAACACAGTAAAATATCAACCAAGTAGCAAACCACCCCACATTTTCATGAAAAATAACAAACTTAGCCCTGTGTCCTTATGCAGAGATAAACCCTTAGTGTATTGTCTGTTCACAACAACTGCAGAACCACCGCTGATTGCGGAAAAAAACAAAACAGACACACCTCCAATTATGGAGAGGGAAAAAAAAAAAAAACAAAAAAATAGACACACCGCCGATCGCGGATTTTACAGTCCAAACACCAAATGTGAAGTAATACAGACCCACCGCCGATTGCAGATAAAGGTCCAAGCGCCGATTGCACAAAAATTACTCACTCCGTCTATTGTGAAGTAATACAGACCCACCGCCGATTGCAGATAAGGTCCAAGCGCCACTTGCACAGAAATTACTCACATCGCCGGTTGTGTAGTAATACAGACCCACCGCCGATTGCAGATAAGGTCCAAGCGCCACTTGCACAGAAATTACTCACACCGCGATAGCGGACTAATAGACCCCAGCCCATTGGCTCATCTACTTCCTATTCAGTTTAGAAGACAGGATGAATGTCTTTTATTTGGCCAAATTGGACTAAACGAGGACACAAATCACTCTTCCTATGTGAGACTATGTGTTTATACTTTACATGTGACCACCTAGTAAACCTGCAGACACAAATTTTGTGCTTTTGATTTAGTGATCAGAGGACATCCTAATTCAGACAATTTAATTTAGAATGACCAATGTGCAGAAATTTCACATATCCTGATACAAGAGGTTTTCTGCTCACCTTGTGTTTTAGGCTCCTTGAATTGTCTGAAGAAGGGTCCCCTCCACGCAGCTCCAGAAGTCCTCGATCGAACACGGTCTCAGAGTCAGCCAATCCGGGTCACGGCACCAATTGTTAGCCCGATTTTTTTTCATTGGAAGCCCAAGAACAAGCTGGAGAAATCGTTTATTAAAAAAGTATTTGTTAGTGGTCACAAGTAAAGTATATTGCAGCGCTGGTCTCGGAGTGCCAAAGCTCCCGCAGGAAATCCGTCAGGCCGAGCCCCGATATCCGGAAACATGTCATATTTATATTCAGCTTTATCTCACAGAAGTTGTATTCACACTTGTCAGAGTATAATTGGCCAGTTTTCAGTGGCATGATCAGGCCAGCTGCTGTCCTTGTTGTGTTCTTTGGATGTGATAAACAATGCGTGTGTGTGTGCTGTTTTTAGGCGTGGATCTAATGTACCAGACCTATCTGCCCTAATAGAGATGTTTTGTCTGACCCAGTTGTTTATGTCCTTCTAAGGTCTTGGACCATTTAAGGTCATCTGTTGTGCAGTATGAGCAAAGTGGAAAAGTACCAGCTAGGAACAGAGGTTATTTAGGAAAATACAGAATATGAATTTATCCCATCCTGAGCGTGCCTATGGCGACTGTGGAAAGGAACGACTCCCTTTTAACAGGAAGAAACCTCTGGCAGAACCAGACTCAGGAAGGGTGGCCATCCGCCTCGACCAGCTGGGGTTTGAGAAGACAGAAAAGAGGGAAAAGAGGGGGGAAAAACACCATAACGCCATTCAAAGGATATCTGTTGGAACAGGGAAACACAATAATAACCACAATAATGTCACATGTACATAAAATCAATTGAGAAATTAAACAGGAGGAAAAAGAGAGCAAAGTGAGGAAAGGTGTGACAGATGAGGTCCCCCAGCAGTCTAAGCCTATAGCAGCTTAACTATGGGATGTTTCAGGATTACCTGAGCCATCCCTAACTATAAGCTTTATCAAAAAGGAAAGTTTTAAGCCTAATCTTAAAAGTGGAAAGGGTGTCTGCTTCCCGGACATTTACTGGCAGCTTATTCCACAAGACAAGGGCCTGATAACTGAAGGCTCTACCTCCCATTCTACCTTTAGAAACTCTGGGAACAACAAGTAAACCTGCAGTTTGGGAGCAAAGTGCTCTGTTAGGAAAATATCTTACAATGAGATCTTTAAGATATGATGGAGCTCGGCAGGAGCCTCATGTTAGCATTAATGAATCAACTCCCTCTGACTATTTAAATGTTCACATTCCTCAAACCACAGACACAGGAGGAGGAGGAGGTGCAGGTGTCTTCTGATCAGTCCTAGACCCAAGACTTGTTTTAACTCTTTTGAATCTCTGATTCCTAGTTTTTCCCACCTAAAGTGGAAATCACAAAAACCTTTGTTTTTGTGTATCATCCACTTGGCCCTTATTCTGAGTTTCTGTCTGAATTCTCAGAGTTTTTAATCCCAGTTAGTGCTGAGTACAGATAAAGTAATTTTAGTGGATGACTTTAATATTAATGTAGATGTAGAAAATAACAGCCTAAATAGTAACTTTAATTCTATATTAGACTATTGGATTTTCAATAGTGTTCACAAATCTACTCACTGTCTTAATAATACCCTTGATCTTGTGCTGACTTATGGCATTGAAAGTGAAAAGTTAACAGTTTTCGCTCATTACCCTGTCTTCTCTGACCATTTATTGGTAACATTTGAGTTAACATTACTTGACTATAAAGCTTCTGAGAAGAAATTTACATTTGAAAGGTGTCTATCAGAGAATGTTGTAACCAGATTTAAAGAGTTAATTCTATCATCCTTTTCTTCCCTGCCATGTGCAAATATTACAGAAGACGACTGCCTAAATTTTACTCCAGTAAAACTTGACTCTCTTGTTGACAGCACTCAAATTTCAATGCTTAGAACATTGGACAATGTTGCCCCTTTGAAAAGGAAGGCAATTGGTCAGGAGAGATTGGCTCATTGGTATAATTCACAGCGGCCTGCTTTAAAGCAGACTGCAAGAAAGCTGGAGAGACAATGGCGTTCCTCTAATTTAAAAGAGTCTCAGTTAGTCTGGAAAGATTGTTTAATAAGACCACACCAGAGTGTGGCATAAATTTCCATTGATATGCTGATGACACTCAGCTTTACTTATCTATGAAATCAGTTGAAACCAATAGGTTGGTCAGACTACAAAGCCTGTCTTAAAGACAAAGATCTGGATGACACAGAACTTTGAGTCATCACTTTCAGTCAATAAGCTTCTGGCACCCATTCATAAGCCTTCAACACAGCTGATTTTATTTTCTCATAACTAACGCTATCCTTGTGACGCAAAGCTGAAAATGCTTCCTTCGCCTTCCCAGTGAGCACACATGGCACACTCTTCATCAGACCACTTTTACTGACCCTCTCAAACAGTGAAAAAAACATGTCTGTCTCATTAAAATGTGGCAACCATTGCAGATTACTAACTTCAAAATGAGAAGACAATTCTTAAATATCAGAACTACTATCATTGTGCACAGATGAACAATGTATTTAAATCACTAGCTTATTCATATTGCAGGCAACTTTCTCCTATTTCAATTAGTTTTTTTAAAGGAGAACTCTTTGAACCTAGACCTTATTTCTGGCATGAAATATGTTAATCTACTATGAAGCTCTGCATCTACGGAGTGAGCGGGGCTCAGACGATGCAGCCTCTAATTAAGGCATTATCTGTCTTTATTTCACCAATACTTTAAGACGAATGAACGCGTACTATTGCAATGTTAGCTCATAGCTGCTGTGTTGTTGCTATTGGCGGCTATCGGGGGGCTTATAGAGGGCTTTCTACATACTCGTATACTGGGATGATGTCATCGACGCGCGAGGCTGCAACACAGCTCATTCACTCCGGTAAGGACGTCCATTGTACTCAAAGTTGTCGTCCACATCGTCAAAATCTGATAAATATCCTGCCATGTTGCACAAAACTAACAGTAGCAAACTACGTGTGAAGTTAGCCGACTGTCACAGAGCATGGAGTAAATAAGCTGTGGATTGCCCCATCCACTATATAGTATAGTGAAAACAGACCACGCAGGTGGTCCCCTTGGCGGCACTCTGCAGTTCCCCGCCCCTGTTTTAATTACACCTTAGACATCACTACTTATCAAACACACACACACACATTAGGTCTTGGGGGGTGGTTGCACTGAGTGGCATCTGGTGGGCGGGGCTCTTTGGGTATGTAGGCTGCCCAGAGGGCCGCGCTCCCAGTTCTACAAGGTTGTCTGCCCCTCAGTTTTAATCGCTCACTATTAGAAAATATTGAAGAGCCAGAAGGGTCAGGGGAGGGGTCTTCTCACACCCCTGCTTCCTGGTTGCTGCTCGGGGCGGGAGGGGTCAGGAGGATTAATTAATTATTCTGTTGGTTCGGGGTCTGTGGTGGCTGCTGGCCCCCCTTGGTGTGCCCGCTGCGCCCCAGCGGAGTTGAGGGAGGGAGGACGTGTGGATGTATGGGACGTGCCAGTGTGTGTGGTGATGATTGGGCCTGGGTCTGGGACTTGCTGTCGCCTGGCCTGCTTGTGCTTCTCCCGATGGGGGGGCGGCGTTGCCTCTCCCCGCTGCTCGCGACTTCACCCTCCTGTGAGCACGTCTTGACTCCCAGGGCAATTGGCCAGGGGCACTGGGGGAGGCGCTGACCCACTGTGTGGCTGTCTTGGGCGCTTGGCCTTCTCGGGTATTGGGTGGGGCCTCTGCCGGGGGGTTTGGGGGCGCTCGGGCTCCTGGGGCCCAGGTCTGGTGCACGGCCCATGTCTGGGTGGCTGGGGCCTGGCAGGTGTCTGTGGGCTGTTGCCCCTGGCTCCTGGGGGGCCTCTGCCCTATGCTTATGGGGGCTCTGTCCGGGGCTTCCTCTGCAGTCTTCTGGGTCTTATGCGTGGTTGTCCCTGCGGTGGGCTTCCTGGGTTCTGTGCTCCATGGGGGCTGCTGGTGGCCTGGGTCTTGTGGCCCTCTCTGCCTGCTTCTGATTGCTTGGGGGGGGCTGTGGATTGTGGCCCTGTACACTTATACACTCATAACTAAGCACAGTTATCATGTAGGTCCTGTGCCATGGGTGTTGCATGTTCTCACACACACACACACACACATTTATTAGCCCAGTAGCATGGTCGCTAAGCAGTTGATGTATTATCATGTCGTCTCAGGTCATCTATATTCACAGTTGTGTTGTATGCCATTGCTGCTACTTGTGCTTGTTTTTGTTTGTTTGTGTGTTTGTTTTTTCTCTGCTTGTCTGCTTTCAGGTGCTCCTGGTGGCGCTAAGGCTGGATTCGCAACAGAGACCATGGATTGTTGTCTGTTTGGTTTTTTACAGGTGTAGCAGCTGGTTGGCTGGTTTTTGTTTCTATTTTTGTTTTGTTTCCTCTTCTTTACTCTTCTTCTTTCCTTGTCCCCCGGTCCGGTTCAGTTCGGTTACATGTTATATATTGTAAACAAAAATAAATAAATGGGCATCAAGGGGAGCTTTACATTCATAAAACTTCCCTTGGCAAAGCAAATCTGTTTGGCATAAAAGGTATTCAGACTACAATTCTGCTGCCATAATGCTGGACAGGACAAGGGGAAAAAATTTAAATAAATAAAAAAATACACATATTAATAGAGGGAC
Source organism: Leuresthes tenuis (assembly GCF_036924035.1). Lineage (NCBI taxonomy): Eukaryota > Metazoa > Chordata > Actinopteri > Atheriniformes > Atherinopsidae > Leuresthes > Leuresthes tenuis. The sequence goes on along the minus strand of NW_027325374.1, from coordinate 22,163,296 downwards.
TGCCAGTTTAACATTAAAGTGTAAACAGTTATACTGCTGGGATCAAGGCGGTATGTAGTGATAAGGGGAATCTCAAGGGTATAGCTTCACTGAGGTTATAGATTGTACTTTTAGAAGTGTAGGCTTGATTTGGTTTGGATAAGTCTGTTGGAAATTAAGGTAAGTCTATGCAATATCTTCTGGTGGAAAGAAAATAACCTGCTGGCACACTCCTCCAATGTGTCCAAGTGTCCACGCTTGTAACTGCTTGATCCTCAACGGGCTTCAAGGTCCTCCCTGAAATCTGCATTTCAGATCTGCATGAAAACTACATCTCTCTCTGAGATTCTGCTTCACTTAGAAAGCAATATTTCAACGCCAAACAAACTTTTATTCCTGCAAAGGGCCGTCCCCTGCCTGCCTGTTTATGAACACGCGCTCCATGCAAGAGCCTATTGCCGCGCGCCACTCACTGGTGTGTCCGTGTGAGGTGTGGAACCGCAGAGCCGGGTAGCATCGATAGGGGTCAGACTGCACCAGCACGTCCATGCAAGAGGATCAAATAGTTTCTCTTGTATGGATTAAATAGCAGTTAATCATTAAAGTATCACATTACATCTTTGATGACATTTTTATCTCACTGGGTTTCGTCGTGCTTCTCGTAGGAGAGATTATCTGGTGCATTTCGGAGCTCCTCGCCGTTTGGGTTTTGCTGGGAATTTGTTTCCTCTTACTTTAAGTGATGTCCCTATTTTTTGCTTTCATTAAAACACTTTCCAAATTCGGTCTCGTATCTACTCAGGATGCCAGTAAATTCCCTGCACAGGGTGTGTGCAGTGAAGGAGCAAAGTAGCTCTGTGTCACGCTGAAACTATTTAGTTACAACATGATCGGAAATCAGACAGTGCGGCCTAAAATATAAAAGCACACATAAAATAACAATGAAACTACTGAAAAACAGCCCACATACACTGACGAATAACTCCACTGTGATTTAACAAAGGGGGATTTAGAATTAGCCTATACCAAAATAGAATAATGCTATTGCTGATTGACTGCAGGAAATAAGAGTTACTTCAACATCCTCTTTCACTTTTATATTGCTTTTTACTTTATTTTGATTTGGCGCTATATAAACTGAATTGAATTGATGCCCATCTTTGGGTATGCGTCGAAACTTACTCGCCCAATTAACAATAATACTTTTATTTTGACAGTCACTACCGGAAAATTACATATTGGATGATTTACCTTGATGCTGTTCCCTTGCGGTGACTCGGAGAAGTCTCGATCAGAGGTTTGTCATCTGGCGATGCGAGTTTACTGAGTTGTGGGGTGTCTCCAGGTGTTGGACGTACCGCACAGCTGTCCCAACACAGTTACCTATGCGTTCTACTCCTGCTTCCCTAACCGCACCCAAATCACATAGTTTACTAAAGCGATCGTGTGTGACATGGTGTGGTGAGAACGGGATGTCCGCTCTGTAAAACGGCGCCGGACGGATGGATGGATGTGTCCGTTACAGGGCGCGCTGGAATAATACAGAGAACTAAGTGAACGAAGGATCCTCTTCGGTTATTTTGTCTGGAGTTGATCTTCGGATTTTAAAAAATATTTCCGGTGGGATCGTGTAGCATTCAGTCCCCAGCCTTTAATCACCTGCTATGTGTCAAGTGTGGAACATACCTGGTGGAAAGTATACAGCAGGATCAAGCCCGGAAGGACAGGACTAAAGCTCCGTGCATGATTTGTTTCCCATTTCTAATCAGTGCGTAATGTGCGTGGAATGAACACAGAGGATGGATATAATTTGGGAGATACTGATTATTCTTCAAACTAATTTCATTGTCTGCATATCAGGTGAGTTAAGGGCATGTTTTACGTCACATACATCCAGAAATGTAGCATCAAGGGCAGTTTTAATTTGTGTTATAAAATTATACAACTCACAAGAAGTGTGGCTCAGAAGGCAGCGTTTCAGGTGGAGTGAAAGCGGCAGATTGTTTTTAGTCATGTTGGGTATATATTTCTACGTGTTTGTGTGTGCGCGTGTGCATGCGCGAGTTCATGTGAGACTCTAAACAGGCACGGTGTTGACTCCAGGACTGGATGCGCAGTAAGCTGACGCGCACATGACACGGGTGGGTTTAAAGCATTAGGAGCCACAATGAACGTAATTGATTGTTTGTTGAAGTTTTTGTTGCTCGCAGACTCAGTCCATTCTCACCTCTGCTCCTTATCAGTTGGAAGTACGCTCCTTAAACAATTTAGTCAGAGTTCTAATCGAATGAAGCAGTAATGCGCACCGCTGAGCGCAGTGCACTCTGCGTTGTGGGGAGCGATATAAGTCATATAGTGTGATAATGGTTTTGTGAATACATAACTGGTACCCGTTTTATTTTCTGCTGCTGGTTTCACTGCTAACTGGTGTATTTAAAGCAGTCTTTAAAAATAATATGCGAATATACTTATTTTAGACCTTAGTTGAAATCACCTGGGAGAAATTACAGGTTCGCCTGTTTCCGCTGTTCACTGCGCAGAACTGAGGATTTGCAGTTCAGACAGATATTGTATAAACTGACCCTGCTTTTTCAGTTCGCCTCAAAACAGACGAATCTGTATATCAGACACGCATTCCCGATACAATATGTGTGAATATTCTGTAACCGGAACTGCCACTATTCTTGGTTTCTTTGGAATTCCCGCTGGTTGTGTTTGAGGGGTTGTTACAATCACCTTGTATCAGTGAACTGGCCCCACCCTTCCGGTCTATCTGCCTTGTCTTTGAATGGTTATAACTGAGATAATTTTGAAACAAGGTAAGATTGTTTTCTATTTCAGATAAACTGTGCTAAATTTGTTTTGGATCACTTTCACATTCACTTTAAATGTGCTCATGTTTTTTCACTTCCCACATCGGTCAGCTTTCACTTGGTCAATTTCACTATGCCCTATTTGCAACCATGCTCTCCTTAATCATTTTGGGTCTAGCTTTGATTATGATAGACTTTAGTTGTCAAGTTGAAAAAATGTGTCAAATTCTCATTTACTAAACAGAAAGTGTGATCAATTAATGTAAAATATTTCACATGGTGAAATATTGCTTGGTGTTTGATGAAATACACTTTTACACACTTCTGGACTAACCTATTAGTACAGTCTCTCTGAGGAGTCTGATTGAGTGGTTGCATTCGTACTGCAAAATGAACAGCTAAGTGACAAAGTGTAATAACCAACTGGTGGTTGAGACATGAGTCATCCCCCATCGACCCTGGACTTCACAGCTTGTCCATTCACATGTCTTGTTTAAGTTTTTAAGGCAAATGTCAGGAATTTTGTTTGAGCAATGTTAGTGATGTTTATATTTTTTACAGTGAATGGTTGAGGTGCTGCTCTCAGCCAATCTCCTTCTACTTCTGCCACCTGGTCCAATTACGGTACAGTTATGAACCAAATGTTTTTTGTTTAAGTTGTAAGAAGACCAACCAAGGTAGAACCTCACCAATACTCTACATAGTTATATGAACTACGATCACTCGAAAGAGTTTGTACCTCTTCCATTAGTTGTAAGAACTATGAAGGAAAGTGCCTATTGAGAGTTGGATTGCAGTTTTAGAAGCTTGAGTCACAGTAGATATTAAAAGGGTTTATGTATCACAAACTTTTATTTGAATATGCTTAGTTTATTATTTATTGTTATCATTACCAGTGATGTTACCATGAGTTTTGCTTTGTTCAATCTTTTTTCATGAAAGTTCACATGGCTTGTTTTGGACCACTTGGCATCTCTTTTAAAGCTATTTTTCAGTACTAAACAGGTAAAGAGGATGCCAAAAGACTTTGAATGAAATGTTCTCAGCTGATCATGTCAAAGGCGTTCAACACATTACTGTAGTACCAAGGATAATGGAGAAAATGTTTTACTAAACCAAACAAATTGCTTTGTTTATCATGTGGCTATCATGTGTGTACCGTGGCTTCCTCCCACTGCCCCAAAACATGCATGTTGGCTTAACTTGTGATTCTAAATTAACCCTTGGAGTGAGTGTCCATGGCTGTTTCTGTGTGGCCCTATAATAGCCTGGCGACCCTGTCAGTGTACACCGTGCCTCTTACCCAGTGGTAGCTAATTCTGGATTAAATGGGTATAAAAAAAGAATGGACATTTTTTCACACCAAGGTCACATTCACAAGTTCAGATGACTACTAGACATTGCCTATATTCAAAACATACGCATACAGGCTGCAATACCTCCTTGAATAACAACCCACAGTGTCTTTTTTTTTTGTCTTTTGTAGCAGTCCCATTAAACACCATGCTCTTGAACAGGTCTTAGTATGTGACCAGTTGAGAGTGAGGATGTGTACCTTTCTGGAAAGGTGTAGATGTTAAAACCTTAAGTCATGCTTAACATCTTCCAGAACTTCTTAACTTTATAATTTGAACTATAAACAGTCTGAAGCCTCAAGTGAGCAAGGAAAGATAAACTTGGGTTGCAATATATTTATAACCCAGCATGTTTGGTCTATGTGTCACTTTGCCATAATCCTGAGGAATAGAATAGAAAATAGAATAGAAAAATACTTTATTCATCCCCCAGTGGGAGGAATTCAAATTAGTCGAGTAGCTCAAAAAATGATAAATATTTCGAATGATTGCATAATAGACGACAAAAACAACAACAATCATAATAATAATCAATGATGAAAATAAATTTGAGAAGAACATGTCAGCAGTCACTATTAAAAAGCCTTATAGCTGTGGGGACAAAGGACCTCCTGAACCTCTCAGTCCTGCAGTGAGATGAGCCTCTCACTGCAGCAGCTCCTCTGACCTGCCAGGATGCTGTGGAGAGGATGTTTATTATTCTCCAAAACAGAATACAGTTTCCACCTCATCCGTTGCTCCACCACAGCACTGAGAGGGTCTAGTCTTCTGCCTACAACAGAACTGGCCTTTTTTACCAGTTTGTCCAGGCGCCGACAGTTTTTGTTTGTAGTGCATCTCCCCCAGCAGACAACAGCATAGAACAGTGCACTCTCAATGATAATGTGATAAAACATGCATATCATATCACTACAGACATTGAAGGACCTGAGCTGTTTCGGGAAGAAGAGACAGCTCTGGCCCCTCCTGTACATTGCCTCTATGTTGGCAGACCACTCCAGTTTATTATCCAGCACCACGCCCAGGTATTTGCAGGTCTCTATCTCCCCTCCATCAATGCAGACTAACTGATATGGAGTTTTAGATCTCCTGAAGTCCACCACCAGCTCTTTGGTTTTGGTAGTGTTCAGGAGCAAAAAGTTATTTTTAAACGGGTGTCGGCCCGGTCAGTGCCCTTCTTTTCTCTGGTGCTGGTTCTGGTGGCTGATCTTGGGACCCCTGCTGCTGCTGACTGTCTGGAACACTTTTTCTTTTAAGCCATCGCTCCATTTTTACAGCTAGCAAAGTTGCTGCAGATGAGGCTAAAACAACAACAACGCGCCTGTTTTTTTTTAAAAAAAATCTTTTTCTTCGTTCTCCCCCCACCACTTCACCACAGAGTGCTTCACTAAACAGAATCTGACCTGCACAGATCAGAATCCCATACAAACGCTGCGTTGATACAATGAATTTTGGACAAACAATGAAGCAGAAAACAACTCTCTGTTTGAAATGATGTAATTTAATATGAATGTAACAACGCTTACTTTTATAATGTTTAAGTAGCGTAATGTTTAAGTTTACGTTCTGCGATTTCAGACCGTCTATGAACGCTTTCTGCAGCCGCCGCTCCTGCTGACAGCAGACCGAGGAGAAAAAAATGTCTTTGCTCTGATGTGTGAATGACAACGGCAGACATGAGACTAGTGGACAGGTTCGCTGTTGTTTTGGTGTAGCCTAGTTACGACCGACAGTAACTGGTTTTGAGTAATAAAATGCCTGTTTAAGACCAACCGCTTATCCTTTTAACGTCCAGTCGGAAGGTACATTAATTTTGTGCTTTTATATTTTTCCAAAATGATTTGGCGACCCCCAGAAATCATCTCGCGACCCCAATTGGGGTCAGGACCCCAAGGTTGAGAATGGCTGGTTTAGAGGACTAATTTAAATGTTGAAATTGCAATGTTCTGTGCGTAGTGTTTTTTAACGTCATAAGGGTGATAATTATGTCTGACTATTAAACTTTAAAATTAAAAATAAACAGTTTAATTGCAATTTTAATTGTAATTTAGTTGTGTGAAATGTGACGACGAGTGTATATTAAATGCAGAGTATTGGTTAAATTTATTCGGTAACATTTATCAAAAGAAAAGTGGTAATGATTACCTTATTTTAGGTAGTAGTGTAATGTAATGCAACCAAGTAAATTAAAATGTCAAGCGCAACAAAATAATTAATATCTACTTAATTATTTCATAACGGCAAATACTACAGATATGTAAAATTTACTTAAAATTTGAAAGAAAATGATGTTCCTGCCTATGAAAAGCAAGTAGACTTTACTTAATTTGTTTTAATAAATATACCATAAAACTTAAATGTTACTTAATATCTTCACAACTGTAATGTTTTATGGAAAGTAACATTTACTTGATATTGGCAAGTGAGTGTTACTTAATATTGCAGGATTGAATTTGACTTAAATCATTTGCATGCAAATACTTACAATATATTTTTTAAGTAAATCTTATGAGTTATTTCTTTCAGTGTGTAGTGGTGGGGGTGGAGGGAGCAGCAGCAGAGGTGGAAAAAGCCACACTATCAAACCTGTTGAAATATTGGTTAAAAGAATTGGCTCTGTTACCATCACCTTCCATGGACAGAGTTTTTCAGTCTGTAGCTAGTTATGGTCCTCATGCCCCTCCACACCTCCTTGGTGTTATTGTTCTCCAGCTGTCTCTCTACCTTTTTCTTGTACTCCATCTTAGCTCGAAGTTGTGTCTTTTTAAGCTCCCGCTGTACATTCCTCCACCTTTCTCCATCCCCATTCTTGAACGCCCTCTTTTTCTGGTTCAGGAGGTCTTTGATGTCACTGGTGATCCATGGTTTGTTATTTGGATAACACCTTACAGTCCTCACTGGAATCACAGTGTCCCTTAAGAAATTAATGTAGTAAGTGATGGTGCTGACCCTCCCATCCATGTCAATGTCCATTTCTTCTTCCTCCAGCAGTACAGCCAGTCTGTGACATCAAAGCAGTCTGTCAATGCATCACTCGCCTCTGGTGACCACTTCCTGAAAGATCTGGTAGTAACAGGAAGTCTTTGTACACAAGGTCTGTATGTGGCTTGTAGATAGACCATGCTGTGATCAGATATACCCAGTGGCGGAAGAGACACTGCCCTGTAAGCCTCCTTCACGTTAGCATAAACCAGATCTAATGTCTTTTCTCCACGTGTTGGACAGTCCACATACTGTACAAAGCCAGTCAGGCAGGAGGATAAAGAGATGTGGTTGAAATCCCCTGTGATTGCAATGAATGCCTCAGGATGATGGGTCTGTATTCTAGCAACGGCGTCATGGATGATGTCATACGCCATTGTCGGTGCTACCCTCGGTGGAATGTAAACAACGATGACGACTGTATGTGGGAACTCTCTGGGTGCATAGAACGCACAGAAACCTACTGACATCAGTTCAATGTCTGGACAAAATATCCTCTCCTTAACGATCACATTACGGGGTTTAACCCATCTTTGATTAAAAAAAAACGTACTCGTACTCCGGTCACGATCCGCACATGAGTCTGATGTCCGCACATGAGTCTGGTGTGTTGTCATTCAGCCAGGACTCAGAGAGACAGGTCAAACTGCTCTCCTTATACAGCCGTTGGTTCTGCACAAGTGCCTCTTGCTCATCACACTTGTTTGGTAGCGAGTTAGCGTTTCCCATAATCACAGAGAAAAGGCTTGTACGTCCACCTCCTGTTGTCCCTCTTTGCCTTTTGTTTTACTCCAGCTCTGCATCCATGGTACAGCTTTTTTAGCGGTCGGAATTGGATGTTTAATTCCGCGTCCAATCCTTGACAGTGCCAACAGGTCTTCTCTTGTGTACACTTCTCTACTACTGGTAGCAGTGCACGTTGTCTAAAAAATAAAAAAAAATAAAACAAAATGTAAGTAAAAAGCAGATCACTAAAAATCTCTGAAAAAGTTTAGATATAAAATGAAAATTACATATAATTCTATGAAGGATGAACAAAATTGAGAGCTAAATAGACTTGCTGCCAATAAGGCCGGTGCATAGCAACCGTATTAGGAGCAATATTCTTCTTCCATTCAGAGTATCTGAAGCTTCAACTGTGATTCTAAAGCAAAATTTTCCAGCACTTTTTCAATGTATGCATAAATGACTCTATGTGTAAATGTTAGAAATTAATTGAAATGTCCCCTTCGCTGAGGCAAAAGTGTTATTTAATCATTAAAAGCTAATGCTACAAAATGCTGTGGAAACAATTAGTGAGTAATGATTACAGGATTACATTACATTCATTAAGCCTGTGACCGTCCACTGAAGAGAAGAAAAATTGACAAAAAGATTCAATTTGTATACAGAAATGAGGACACGGTCTTTATAGTAATGAAACAATGAAACACATGAAACAAACAGAAATTACACATTTTTGTCACACAGTTACTCCAGTTACTCTACTGGATTACTGTGATACTGAGGAAAAGTTGAGTGCCGTCTGAGTTTTGTTTTTTCAGTGATTTCTTAGCAGATTTGTTGACATTTCGTCATAATAGACTTCTGAAATATCCATCAATCCGTTTTGTTCTTCTTACTTTGGACTTTCTTCGCTCCCTTTCCCCAACCACCTTCTCCAGGTCTTCCAGGGGACATCAAAGTATTTCCTAAACAGCCAAGAGATATATTCTCAGAAAGTCTTGGGTCTGCCCTGCGGCCTCCTTCCAATATGACATTTCTAAAACATCTCTCTTAGAGGTGTCCAGAAGGCATCTAGACCCGATGCCTAAACCACCTCAATTGGCTCCTATAATGTAAGAGGAACAGCAACTTTATTCTCAGCCCGTCCTCAATTTTTTTTGTGGCGAGCCAAGACATCCTTTGGAGCAACCTCATTTCTGATTTCAGCCACTTGTATTTGCAATCTTATTCTTCTGGTCACTACCCATAGCTCATGACCATAGGTGAGAGTTAGAATGTAGAACACCTAGTAAAATGAAATTCTTGACTTTTGGCTCTCTTCCCCACAACAGTGCAGTGCAGTTTAAACATCTCTGTAGACTGTGTTCCGTGAACAAGACCTCGAGATCCTTAAACTCTTTTGCTTGAGACACAACTCACCCTGAAGTCAGAGTGGGCATTCCAGCCTTTTCCAATTAAAGATCAAGGCCTCAGATTCAGAGCGCTGAAATGATCATTTTGAAATTGCACTGTGTATAAAAATAAGTGTCTGTTGGTTTAGTTTTCATTTGATTACAAGTCTGAGAATTTGCTTTCTTGAACTTTGTCTCTCACAGTTTAAAAAAAAAAAAAAGACTCAATTTAGCTGACAGCTTAAAAACAGGCCAATAAATAGGTGATGTTAAGTCGGAGGATTACCCAGTCACTAATGGTACTTCATAGACAGTGATTAGGTGACTGGATAGTGTAATGGTATGATTGCCACCTTTTCATGTGGGAGATCTGGGTTCAAATCCCCTGCATGAAAGGTACTACCTCCAGTAGGGGTCCTTAAGCAAGACCCCCTTACTCTACCTGTAAGTTGCTTTGGATAAAAGCATCTGCCAAATGCACAAGCAATTAATGGTACTCCCAGGCTAATTGATTAAAGGGAAGCTAAAGCCTCTACATTCCGAGAAGCGGTGTGCAAGTGGATTCCAAGGCGGACCCTTTTCCGGATCCGTTGTGAAGGCAGTGCAAGTCTTTTTGCTATCTGGGTGTGCTTGCTCCCTCCTACAGACAGCAACATTATTTTTATCATGCATCTGAAAACCTGGCAATTGCAAGAACAGCATTCATCTATTCAGCTGCTAAATGCTACTATGTTCATCCTATGCTCCTACGTTCTTGGAAACAAGGCAGTAAAGCAATAAAGTTTTAGACACTGCAACATTCAGAAGTGATTGTTTATTTCATCAATAGAGTTGTCACAATACCAAAATAAGTAACCACAATACTATACCAGACAAAGTATCACGGTTCCGGGTATTATCGCGATACTGCAGCCTTTTTAAAATTATTTTTATGAACTGCAATGTATATGTACAAGTTATAAATACTTATTAATTACGTATGTTGTTATGTGCTTGATAAACTAATATAAATAATCGACTTAGGATCACAAATCCACTGTTTTTTAAAAAACAATAATAATGACAATAATGCTTCTTCTCCAACACAATAAAACATAGAGGACAAAATACAATAAACAGGAACTGATTCCCTGTGGAAACTATATTTGTATGTATTTTCTAGGTGCTTTAACATCTTTTAACTCTCATTCTTCAGCCTGTACGCGGAGCATATAGCCTAATATTGGCCAATTAGAAAATAAACAGGAAATACTAACCTGGTATTCGACATATAAATCTGGGTGATGACACTGCAGATGTTTTATGAGGTTGAATGTGTTGCCTCCTTGGGCTCCTACAGCTTGGTGGCAGCGCCTGCACAGTTGATGGCCAACGTCTATTCCTTTCCCATCTGTGCCTTGTTTAAACCCAAAATAGTTCAAAATGTGGCTTTTGGAGTTTGTTTTTAGTGGTGCCACTAGCACGCTGCGGTAGACTCGCTGCTCAGGTCCGGTGCTTCTGCCATGGTGAGTGAGTGTGTGTGACCGTGCGCGCGTCTGGGCGAGACAGAACTTTAGTTTTGAAACAAATTTTTATCGAAGTGGAACTGTCTACATGGAGTTCGTTCTCGCCGTCAGAAACACACGAACAGCCAATCAGCTAACAGATGGGCGGGCCCAGCGTGCGGAAACAGCCTATCATATCCCGGAGGCCACCAGTAACACGAACAGCCAATCATTCAGCAGCTGTGTAGTTCGGTTGCAGTGGTTGCCGTGTGGGTTTGTTTACAAGGGAGTAGCAAGTGGTGAGAAGCCAGGAGGAGGGTCTAGGTGGACGCTGTGTAGCGGAAACTGGCACCGTTAGTATAGTAATCCACGGTAGTACCGTCGTGTAGAATTTCTAGTATAGTAGGAACCGTAACGATTTGACACCGCGGGGTACCGTGGGTATTGTGCAACTTTAATCTACATGTAACATAAACATCTTTAGTGTTAAGGATTCAAGCTTTAATGCTTAAAGTGTTCAAACTTTGTACTACTGCAGTATATCTGCCACAGGTTGTAAATATGTATTCAATATACCTAATAGCCTCCAGCTTGATACAGATAAGGAAATCTTTTTTTAATCAGGTTTATCTTGTAATGTGTGGTTACAATAAAACTGTTCACAGTAAATCTTGGGGTTCTTTATAATAAGGAGAAATATTGAGCTTTTCATACCTTGCAGCTGCACATCCCAAATTTGCATTACTGTGCTGGAGGTAGAAATTTGCTGTCTTGCGGGGTCAGAGATCAGGTGTTGAGAGTTTGAGGTCTAGGCATTTTTATTTTATTTTTGTTGCTGCAACATTCTGAAATTAAAATCTTCCAACAGGGTGGCCCTCACCACGATGTTAATAGAAGGTCAATATCATCTGGAGTTTGAACTCTCAAGCTTCCAGCTCTATTTTGATTTGTCAACATCTTGATTGGGACCTCTAGGTTGCCTCAGGTTACATATGAAAGAGTGACTAAACTGTGAATTTTTGAATGAACAGTACAAACACTTAGATTATATGATAGTGTACTACATTAGTTCCTCTTTACTTTTTTAAAGTCCTTGTTCTAACAACAAATCAGGCATGAGATGGTAGGGAGTAATTATCCTGACTATGGTGTCATCCCATTATGAATGTCTAATTCTAAACCATGATTTGATGGTAAATTGCCAACAGTGCTTTGAAGATGCACAAGCTTTTCAAAGCAGTCCTCAGCCCTGTAATGTGTGCTTTTCTTCCGTGTCATGTTCATTTAATTGGTGTACTGAGCTCAACTGTAACAAGTTCAGATGGCTCACATAAATAGAAGCAGAGAACTAAATACTGACTGCTAGACTTTATTTTTAAAAAGAACTTCAAATACAATTCATTGATAGCAATGGTGTAGGACACCATATTTTCGATATATCAATTTATTCAATTCAGTATGTGGCAGTTTTCACAAATATTGAATATGTTGTGTTGTGGATGTGAGCTCAAGAGGCCAACATATGTTAAAGTTTTGGACCCTACTTTTGTTGCTCTTTGTGCTCATTTGCTTCAAACTTATTGATGGATACACACCACCTAAGACCCAGTTGCACAATATGGTAGTAAAACGCTAACTACTTAGAAAAACAACTTTTTTGGTAGAACAGGAGCAATCATTTTGCCAAAGGATGAGCACGTCACATGAAGCTGAAGAGTATCCTTTATTAACAGCAGATAACAGTAAAATGCTTTCACAAGCTTTTGAATATATTTTTAAGAGCAGGACAACCATTAATTTCTTTTAAATTGAGATTTTTTGAAAATTATATGAATGCTGTTGGAAATGTCTGCACTGTAGTAGTGGAGAATTTTTTTTTAACATGTTCAAGTGTCATTTTAGCTTCAGAGTGCTTGTGTGAAGAAGCCAACACTCTGAGCAAGGGTTAGCAAGCCATGACACTCAGTTAGGACCCAAACCTTTGGCATGCATTTATCAGGACTGGGTGTTAATGAAAAATAGCTAGTTGAACAATTAAACAAAGGAACAGGTCACATAAAATCAGTTGAGAAATGACAGCTTATTATCAGCTAATTTGGAATCCGTCTGAAAGATGGACTCACAAGCAACAAAAGCATCTCCTCACATGCTTCTGTTGGATTACTTTAAATATTTGTTTAAAATATTTTCTTGTTTGCAGGTTGCGTGATCAAAAGTGTGGAAATTAAGTTTGGATTGGATTTTAGGTGTAGTGACAGATTTACTTGTTTTAAATCTATAATGTTTTTTTCTAACACAATATAAAATCAGGCAATACTTTTTATACCCCCTGTGAAATTGTGCCAGTGTGACTTTTTATTCTTTCACAGCACAGCCATCCCTCTTTCTCGATGTGTTTATGAGCAATATGAGTTTAAGACACTCCTTATAATGACTTTGTTCTTGCATACTTTTTAAAACTAAAGCTTGTATTAAATGTTATTTTGCTATTTTTGTCAAACAATGGCTACTTCCCTTTCAATAGGGTCACCAAAACAGAACTTGCTTCTCTTCCTTGACCTCCTTCCTTAAGCTCTCCAGTAGCTCTGACTGTGTTGAACTGTAAATGAAAACTGACCTTTTTCGAGTAATTCTAAATTATCAGTAGAAAATTAGGCATTGTTTGCTCTTTAGCTCCCCTTTTACTTTTGGGATGTAACATCACTGTAGTACAAACAAATATCCATGCGAGCCCATGCTTATGCACAGCTATAGATGTGTTTTGTCTAGCCGAAGAGACTGACCCCTTCAGAGGGCACCAAAAATGTAAAGCAACAATGTGTTGTAATGTTACAGGCCCTCGCAAGAATAAGACTGCATATTTTCTCTGGTAAATAACACAAAATGGATGAATACACGGCTGTTGTAATGTTGTGTATTTCGCATGACACAGAGCACTAAAGTAAATGTCTGGAGTGTATAATCCATCCATTTTCTATACCTCCTTATTCCAATTTGGGGTCGCAGGGAGGTTGGAGCCTATCCCAGCTGTCATTGGGTGAGAGGCAGGGTACATCCTGGACAGGTCACCAGTCCATCTCAGGGCCACACAGAGACAAACGATACACACAACCATGCAAGCTGTGTATAAACATGTTTCCTTTATTTCATTATTTGAGTTTAATAAGAGAATAAGAGAACAAATCGGTTCTTATTTACCAACAGCTGTGCTGGAGCTAACTCTGTATTTGTCTGTTTCTTTGGGCTCTTCACAGCATTAAAATCCAATCATATGCATTTACTAGTTCGGTATCCCAAATATTTGATTTGGAAAATTTCCAAGGTTTAGAAAAGAGACGACTCTATTGTGGAGTTCCTTGCACAGTTTGCTGCTTTGTCTGATGGATAGTTAAGCTATTATATGATAATTGTGCACTGGGAAGAGCAGTTCATATTATACTTTTGGGTGTATAAGATCAACTATGTGCTAAAATAGTATTTGCTGTTGCTCCTGTGTTAACCTCTTGATTACTTGTACACTACTTGTCTGTTATTTGAAGAGACATTTATAATGAATACAAACACTAACTTAACTGGCTGCTATTATCAAAGTAATCAGGCTATCTTTGGGCTCTATTTCTGCTCCAATGACAAAATCAAAGACCAGAGATTTAGGCAAACTAAACCGAGGAGTCTGGCTGTTTTAGATATTCTAAAGAAAAAAGACATGTATTGATTTTTTGGGGGCACCAGCTGGTAAGATCTATACAGACTATTTGTGTGTGCTTTTACACAGTTTATTTATTTCATGGCAAAAGGCCAGAGCATGGTGCTGTGGTCGACATCAAGAGCTTTTCCAGTATATTTTTTCGTTCAGCATTTGTTGCTCTTAGAGTTCTTAGAGTTCCTCTTCCTGAAGGAATTTTAAGCATAGCTTAACAAGTTTTGATGTGTTGCGAAGTTAACAGTTTGGTCTATTGTCCTCCATCAAAAAGTCATAGAAAAGCTTTTCTGTGCAATCCTTACATTTGCTAGCCTATATATGAAGCTCTTCTTTCTTTTTTTTTTTAATATAATCTTTCTTAAAAAAGTAAAAAGAAAAGAAGTGGATGAGAATTTATTAAACCAGCTTGTTCAAAGTTAATATTGGTGGCTTTCTCTGTCTGTATGTGTCAAACATAACAGCACTGAACTGCATGATAATAACATAAACTGTAAAAAGAGAAAAGTCTTATGTGTGTTCTAGCCGAAATTTTGTCTGATATATGCATAATGCCCCTTTTCTGATGGATTAAAACTTCACTGAAGCAATGGAAAAGGCTAGTTTCTCATAGACTTTGATGGAATACGTTTGTGGAGTTACAATGACAGAGCAACCTTAGCAATACATAGGGAGAGGTAGGCTGCATCAAAATACCTGAACAGGTAGCTAGTCCATCACAGGGCTGTGTGCATATTATTATCTATCCATCCATCCATCATCTACCGCTTATCCAGGGGTCGGGTTGCGCGGGCAGCAGCTTTAACAGAGAAACCCAGACGTCTCTGTCCCCGGCCACTTCCTCCAGCTCTTCCGGGGGGACCCCGAGGCGTTCCCAGGCCAGCCGAGAGACATAGTCTCTCCATTGTGTCCTGGGTCTTCCCTGGGGTCTCCTTCCCAGTGGGACGTGCCCGGAACACCTCACCTGGGAGGCGTCCAGGGGGCATCCTAACCAGATGCCTGAGCCACCTCATCTGATTCCTCTCAATGCGGAGGAGCAGCGGTTCTACTCCGAGCCCCTCCCGGATGACTGAGCTTCCCACTCCATCTCTAAGGGAGAGCCCAGACACCCTGCGGAGGAAACCCATTTCGGCCGCTTGTATTCGCGATCTCGTTCTTTCGGTCACTACCCACAACTCGTGACCATAGGTGAGGATGGGAACGTAGATTGACCAGTAAATAGAGAGCTTCGCCTTCTGGCTCAGCTCCTTCTTCACAACGACGGGTCGGTGCAGAGCCCGCAACACTGCAGACGCCTCACCGATCCGCCCGTCAATCTCCCGCTCCATTCGTCCCTCACTCGTGAACAAGACCCCGAGATACTTGAACTCCTCCACTTGGGGAAGGATCTCATTCTTGACCCGGAGAGAGCATTAATTGAATATAAACTATGTTAAAACCTTGAATTACAATGGGTTTAATCAGATCTAAGTAATGTTTGTCTGTTTAAACATAACTTTTGAATGCAGTAATTACCCCTCTTTTCAGTCTAAGTATGTCAGTCGACCCATATAAATAATACTTTATTTTACTTAAAATAAAGTAAAAAATGTACATAATGTGGCAACTTAGACCATAAATTCAACAACACAATGTTTCCTGAGATATGAGGTAATTTTCTCTAATTTGGTAAATACATTTTACTTTTTTTTTAATGGTTTTATTTGCCAGAGTAGTCACTCCCACTAATAGTTTAACTGCTCATTTTAATGTCATTGATTAAAAACATGCCTGGTGCTTGCTTACTACCACTGTCTGCTGACATTTAAGATCAGGAGTGGTGCACAGTGTGCTAAATGCTGGCTATTTCAACTGCTGTTACCTTTTTTGTGTGGAAGACATCTTTGAGTTTTTGCAGAAAAACATCCATAGATCTGCACTTCTCTCTCTGGACCAAATGTTTCTTTTGAGACTGTGTCACTTTACGTCCTATTCAATAATAGATGTGTTTGGATGATATTCTGCCTCAATCTACATAGCTCGAGTTTTTATTTCTCAACATAATTATTCTCATTTGGTGTAGCTTGGTAGCAAAGATGGTGACAGGTTAACCTACACTAGACAAATGTGCAGAGCTTGTGTGACCTGAAATACAGCCCCTGTGATGACTCTTTCCTGCCTTCTTCACAGCTGTTTAGGCTTTTTAGTTTTAGGCTAAGGGAAAAGTGTCTGTCCTGCAGAGATTTTGGAATATCATCTCAATTTGTGGCATGAGCGACAAGAGATAAATATGCTGAGCACAAAGCAGGGCACCAGGTCAACCTATACCCCGGTCAACAGAAAGAATGAAGGCTCAAAGCACTTTCACAGTGGCCAAAAAAAAGAGATTTTATGTGGTAGGTTTAGGAGAGACCCAGTTTTAACCCATGTCATGTTTCCCTAAACCCTACCAATTAGTTCATTAATGCTATAACTTAACCACATATTTTTTTATTTTTAAACCTAACCAAACAAGGACTGAAAATGAATTTAACGTTTCAGAGTTAAGTAAGGGTTGAAAATATTTTTGTCAGATGCGAGATGGATCTCAAGCTTAATGGTTATGTTTATAATTCCACCAGCAAATGTCAGGGTTTACACAGGGTTGGACTCAAACGCAGGACTCGAGAATAAAGTTCAATAAGTTTATTTTTACAGGGGTGAGTTAGAAGTGAGCCACATGGGTTCATGGGTTGTCCACTGGAGAATCACCACTAACATCCACTAAGCTGAATGAATGAATGAATGTTTTATTTATAACATGAGAAAAACAACCAAAAAACAACAAATCAAAATAGTAAAAAACAAACAAACAAAAAAAGTTAACAAAACATATCTGAGAGGGAGTAGGACGAAGCATATGTTTATTTAATCCTACCCCTTGCCCTGTCTCAATGATTAAAAATCATCAGTTGTTTGTTTATATATATATATATAAACAACTGATGATTTTAAATTTTGGAATACATACAGTACATCTATATACAGTACATACTGTATGTATGCCAGCACATCATGAATGTACATATTTACAACCAAAAGAAAATAAATAATGTAAATAAACAAGTGAATGAATTATCTGTGAAAACACCTGATGATGGTTAAAGCCCTTCATCCTCCCTGCACCCTGTGAAAACCGTGTTTTTGTGCCGCCTTTTGAACTGAGTCATGATTAGACATTGCTTGAGCTCCTCACCCAACTGGTTCCACAGCTTCAATCCACATATGGAAATACAAAATTTTTTCAATGTTGTGTGGACACAAAGATGTTTTAGATTATATTCCCCCCCTCAGATAATCTGAGGGGGGATAATTTACAAAGATTGCTTTGTACATAATTTGTGATGTTTGAAATTGAACCAGGTCAATGAATTTTAATGTTTTTGATTTTAAGATTATTGATTTTGTGTGATCTTTGTAACTGGCGTTATGAATTATCCTTATGGTAAATGGACAGTACTTGTATAGCTCTTTTCTAGTCTAACTGACCACTCAAAGCGCTTCTAACACTACATGCCACATTCACCCATTCACACGCACTCATACAGCAGACATAACTACGTGCTTTCTAACCATTTATGTAGCCTGGGGAAGCCAGAGTCGAACCACCAACCTTCCGATTGATGGGCTACAGCTCTTATGGCTCTTTTTTGCAATATTGATACTGATTATATTGTGCTTTTGTAAGTGTTGCCCCAAACCTCCGTACAGTAATTTAAATATGGTTTAACCAGTGAGCAGTAGAGAATGTGGAGGGATTTGTGGTCCAGAATGTATTTTGCCTTACTGAGTGCTGACATGCGTCTTGACAGTTTATTTTGTACATATTTTACGTGAGGTTTCCAGTTTATTTCGTCATCTATTATTACACCAAGAAACTTTTTTTCATGAACTCTTTCAATGTCCACGCCTTCTACTTCCAGCAGCACTTGAGTATCACTTTTTTTTAGTTGCTAAATAACATGAATTTAGTTTCTTCAAATTTAATAGGGGATGCCAAATGTTGTTTAACCAAGAAAAGGGAGGGCAGCTTAAGGAAACAAAGTCAGAGGGAAGAGTATCTAAGAAATACATATTCAGATCTTGAGCAGTGTAGAGTAGTAGGCCTTCCACCTGACATGCCACCATTAGGAGAGATAGCTCATAAGATGGATGTTAGACCACCTAGGTGGAAAGAGGTTGAGGAGGTAGTCAAGCGTGCAAAGGCTTCGTCGGCTCCAGGGCAAAATGGAGTCCCCGACTGGGTTTATAAAAGTGCACCTGATATCCTAAAGTTTTTGTGGAGGAAATTAAGAATAGTTTGGGAGAAACAGTTTATTCCTAAAGCATGGCGTAGGGCAGGAGGCGTTCTTATTCCAAAGAATAGCTTAATAGATACTACTGTGCAGAAGGCAGGAATTCCAGATTTCGTGGGGTCTTTAAAGCACACTAGCATTATTTAGTGTCAGATTCAGACTGAGAGATTGAGAATAAAAGACTTGCATGTTATATTTCTGGATCTAGCAAATGCATTTGGTTCAGTGCCACATAGCCTTATTTGGAAAGCGTTGGATTATTTTAAAGTGCCTATAGTAGTTGTTAACATAGTAAGAGCATATTTTCAGGATATTAGACTGTGCTTAAGTACAGGAGGTTTCAGAAACGGTTGGCAGAGGCTAGAAATAGGCATTATGGCAGCGTGTACGATTTCTCCAACAGCATTTACAATGGCGATGGAGATAATTATTAGAGCTTTCAAGTGGGTTGTAGGTGGAGAGAGACGTCAGAATGGCATGCACCTTACACCAGTTAGGGCCTACATGGATGACATGACATTGGTGACTACAACAGTGCCATGTATGAAGAGAATACTTGAGAGACTTAATAAAAATCTAAAGTGGGCTGGTATGAAAATCAAACCTACTAAGTCTAGAAGTATCTCAATGAGTAGAGGGAAATCAAGTGATAGAAGTTTGTAACAGATGAAGAAAAAAATTCCAATAATTAGGGAAAAGACAGTAAAGAGTTTAGGTAGGTGGTACCAGGCAGACTTGAATGATGGAGAGCAGGCAGTGCAGTTTCGGAAAGATGTTGCTGAGGGACTGGATAGAATAGATAAATCAGGGCTTCCAGGAAAGTTAAAGCTGTGGTGTCTGCAGTTTGGACTGTTTCCTCGGTTGATGTGGCCACTGTCTGTGTATGAGATTCCAGTATCTGTTGCAGGAAAAAAATGGAAAGATTAGTTAGCTTTTACATTATGAAATGACTAGGTGTTCCTAGATGCTTAAAGGAGAACAATTATACCCCTTTTCCACCAGTTCACACAGGTCCCAAGCACCTTAATGACATGTCTGTGAAATGATTTGGTCTGGGCAGACTGCGAGAGGACCTTTGGTTGCCGTACATGGCAGGCATGTTTTAATCTGTTTAGACAACTCAAAAGAACATTCATACTTTTATTAAGCAATTAATAACAAGTTATCACATTTTTACAAAAAACCTTCATCTGCATGTATTTATGTAACCTTAGAAGCACAGCTGAGAGAAAGTTCTGAGGCAGTGGGATTTTCATGCCTCGGCTGCTAATGCTCACTCCGCCCCTCGGTTCGGCGTCAGGCTGCTATGAGAACAGTTGAGGACGAGCACTCAGGGCCGTACGCAGGGCCCAAAAAATACTGAGGTCATGAGTCAGAACTTCTAGTCAGGTTCAGGGGCATGCTCCCCTGGAAATTTTTTAAATTCCGTTATTTCTTAAAGGAACAAAAACAACATCATAATGACTTTTAGGTTTATTTGTTTTGTTTGTTATCAGAGAACATCACCCTCATCCTAAATGATTTGCAAATGAGTTACAATGTGAAACTGGAGAATGAATTTCATCAAGTCATGGATTAGGAATAAAAAGGAATGAACTGTCCCATGACAGAGGGATAATATATACAAATATTTCCTTCAGTATTTAAAATAGACACCCAAGCCCTGTTACACTATCATGTTGATGATAGTGTCTAATCTGTTCACTCTTGTTAAGGAAAGCCAGCATTTGAACACATTTCTATTATAATCTTACACAATACTTACACAATAGTCATCCAACCATCAGTAATTTTCCATTGATCCTGCTTCTGCCCCACTCAGCCTGTCAGTCACACACACCTCATCAGTTAACTCCACTCACCTGTGCACACAGCTGCCTCTCATCACATGCAATCAGCCCAGCATATAGTCACCAGCTCCACACTCTATCCTTTGCCAGATTGTTCTTTGCCATGCAAGTCTTTCCAGCGTTCTCCTGCCAGCTTTACCGGTACCTGCCTCGTCTGCCTCGTCTGCCTCGTCTGCCTCGTCTGCCTCGTCTGCCTCGTCTGCCTCGTCTGCCTCCTCTGCCTCCTGGTAATTCGACCCAGCCTTCTGTCCCTGACCAAGAACTTTGCCTCTTCTGTCCTGATTCCTGTTTGCCGGTTTCTAAACCGTTTGTCTGTCTGCCAGAGTTTCAGTAAAGCCTTGAACTTTTTACCACTGTCTTCTGACTCCTTTGTACTGCAATTGGGTCCATACACCACCCGTTACAACTTCAATTATCATGCATTATATATCTGACTTTTAAAACGTGTACAGTTTTGGCATAGTCTCTTCCTTTTATAGTACCTGCTCTCCCTCTATCACTGTTCCTCTTCTTGCTGCTTGGCCCAAAGATGATTTTGGTTTGGCTCAGCCTTTTCCTCCCTGTCCTGTTTTCCCTTTAGTGAAGAATATAAAAAAAAACTGGACTATCTCACTCACCTGCATCTTAATGCTAACGTCAATAATATTGTTAATATTGTAAATTTTTACACTTATATTTTAATACCCTACACTTTTACTGAAGCATTTTTCTTATTTTTTGTGGAATTATTGTGCCAAGGTTTTTTTTTTATTCGACATATTTATATGTAAATTTGTATCCTTAATTCTTGGTAGCAGGTAAACTGCACATTGTACTATGTATGATTATGTATGTGACAAATAAAACTCTTGAATCTATAAACACAGTCACATACTAAACTGATAGAAATGAAAAGAATATGCCATTTCAACATCATGTTTTCAGATGTGTCAGAAATCTTAAAAAAACCTTGATGGCAATTGAAATTTGAGGTAAAAATGGGGCATTCTGAGGATATCTGAAGGACCATTATGGTGACTCATGAAGTAAGGACAAGTTACCACAGAAAATTATTTATTATTATTTATTGAATATATTTTTGAAAATTAACCAGGTGTTTTATTTTGTTTCCGCGCACGACTTCCTGTCCCGCACGATTTGCTCTGTGCAGTGTTGCTGCGTTGTGCTCCGGCATCCGGCAGAAATGTATAATAGGATCAGCATCCAACATTGAGAAATCAACACTGAATAAACGTTTAATTTTCAATCAAAGACGTCGCTGACATTTCAATCGCAAAATGTGTGCTGACTCAACCGGTGGAAATTGATTGACGACCGGTACTGACGGAGTTAACCAAAATTTTGATTCACGTTTCCTTGCTATCTGAGTTGTAAGCTGGGCATATCTCCACATTAAAATGCATTTTTTCTCACAGTCATCTGGCACTTAAACTGCTCTCCACCTACATTTTTAGCTTGATGTGCTCCTCTTCCAGCGACAGGTGTGACTGACTGACTGACTCACTAACGGTAGCGGTAACATCACAGTCCGACTTGTGTGTGGTAGTTACCACAGACAGTGCATGTTGTTGATGACGCGTAGCACGTATGCCCAAACTGAGCCACTACTCTTGGCTCTTCAAATATAAAATCACCACAATTTAAGAAAAAAAATACCGAGGACACGACTTCGGTGTCCTCTATGTTAGTTACGGCCTTGCGAGCTCTGGTCATGGATGCCCACACACTGCGAGTCAGCCCTGACTGCAGACTAGTGATGTGTCGTTCGCGAACGATTCGTTCAATATTAACTAATCGTTTATATGACTCGGGAGTAACGAGTAGTCTCAGTGAGTGATTTGTTCGTTTTCACGCAGTACCCTTCCTCCCCATATGACAGGCGGCTGCTGCATAAACTCAGTCAGCACGACAGGAAACAGAAATGATTAATTAATTTACATGCAGTACCCTCTCTCGCCACATGGCAGGCGGCAGCTGCATAAGCTCAGTCAGCAGGACAGGAAACAGTTTTGATTCGTTCCTCGCACAGGAAACAGTTTTGATTCGTTCACGAGTCAACTCCTCGGGTTACTGCTCCTCGCACAGGAAACAGTTTTGATTCGTTCACGAGTCAACTCCTCGGGTTACTGCTCCTCGCACAGGAAACAGTTTTGATTCGTTCACGAGTCAACTCCTCGGGTTACTGCTCCTCGCACAGGAAACAGTTTTGATTCGTTCACGAGTCAACTCCTCGGGTTACTGCTCCTCGCACAGGAAACAGTTTTGATTCGTTCACGAGTCAACTCCTCGGGTTACTGCTCCTCGCACAGGAAACAGTTTTGATTCGTTCACGAGTCAACTCCTCGGGTTACGGCTCCTCGCACAGGAAACAGTATTGATTCGTTCACGAGTCAACTCCTCGGGTTATGGCTCCTCGCACAGGAAACAGGTTTGATTAGTTCACAACTCAACTGCTGGCGGCTGGCGGCTAAAAACACTGTGAGATCGGGATGTAGCCTAGCGACAGGATGTCAATAAATGATGTGGAAAGGAAGCTCAAAGAAGGTCTTTACAGCACAAAGACAAAGCAAGGCAAGTGTGATATTTGGAGAAGTTTCTCAATTGTCCGTGAATCTCTTTATCAATAGCCTATAAAATGACGTGTTTTCTCCTGCGGGACGGGAGAAGACACAAAATCAATGCATTTCTTTTATTGTGCGGGCATAAATTCTCAAAGTTTTTTGGCTGCGGCCAGGAGCAACACACCCGTTGCGGTGGTAATGGTCAGAAATTCAGCGGGAGCGGGGTGAAGAAAACAGTCCCACACAGGGCTCTACTGTGGACTGAGAAACGAAGGAGGAAATGAATGATGTCTGATTTGTGATGTTCATTCATTTGTCATGAAATCATGATTAATTAGTGGTCTTCGGTTCTTGTAAATATGTATAGTGTTGTGTGTAAATAGATAAATGATAATGTAATAATGTGAATAGATACTTTTGAAAATTATATCAACATATTGATTTTGTGTTATACTCTACCATAAAATAATAATAATAATAATAATAATAATAATAATAATAATAATAATAAGACACAATAAATGCACTATTTAACATTTTAGGGAACTTATTGTTACTTTTTTTCTCACTTAATTGTGTTACTAATTGTCAAAATCAATGTGAGTTTTACATTCCCTTGTTCTCTAATTGTTAATTTGTCACTTGACAGCTACTGAGTCAGTGTCATGCTTTAAACAACAATGGCAGGGAGGATACAGACACGAGTCACCTTATTGTGTATTTGCTTTCCCAGGTTTTCACATGGTTTGAATTGTTTGTGGCATTTTGTGTATTGTATTTTGTTACCTCAGCTGAAGCAAACTATGTTTCCTTCAGTGTTAAGTGTTTAGAACTGTGGCCGTTTTGTGCAACGCCCACAGTAGGGTTACAGCGCCACCTGCTGGAAAAATGAACGAAATGATTCGTTCAAAGATTCGTTCAATTTACTGTTCGAGTGTAAAAGATCCGATTCTGCCAAAAGAGTCAAAGTTCCCAACACTACTGCAGACCGCAGATCGGGGCGGTGCTCAATGTGGGCGGAGCTCAACGTTGAGCCCCGCCCACATTGAGCCACGCCCATATTGAGCCCCATTAAAGAGATTCATGGGGTTTTATGTTTCGTTTTCCTTGCTAGCATGTTTTTTGATGCACTGGTCAGGAATAACACTATTTCATTGTTTTAATTTAGTTTTTAATTAAGTTAAGACTGTTTCATATTCTGTTCTCCTCCTCTGTATTTTATTTATTTTTCTATCTTTATATAATCCCGCAGTGATTGAAGAAGAAACATTAATGAGAACACAAGTAGGCTACATCCCAATGTAGCCCTCAAATGTGTGTCTCATAAAACAAGTGTAGTACTAAGCTCCTACACTCATTTTAAATAAATATGAGCATTTTAGCTCAATAGCTTCCAGGTCATGTGACCTATTGGGTAAAAATGAGTGTAAATCAAATTTTGCCAGCCTTTGTCATGTTAGCAGACGGTCAGCTGTTCTTCATCCATGCTCTTCAACATCCATGAATCATCGTTTGTTATTGAGGTGAAAAATGATTTAATATTTTTGGTCTTTTGGATTTCTAATTATTACTTTTATTCATTCCCCATCTGATATGTAGAGACACGTCAGTATATGGTGACACACCAACGGTGACTAAATACACCAACAGTGGACTATTCCACTGTCCCTTAAAAGGCTGCAAAACCAATGACGGACAACCATATTAAAGACCATTCCTCAGTAAAATGCACACTTTTAGTTATCAGTATTTTTTCACAGGCATGAATCTTTTTTCATTTATTACTGTCATGTCCAGGGCATCCAGTCATGTTTATTTTTTGTTTGTTTGTTGTCTATTTTATTTTTTAAATGTATCTCTCCTCTTGTTTCCGGTGACTTGCCCCTTCCTCTTGCATTCGCCTGCTGGTCTAATTGTCTTCCCTGCCCTGATTGTTTCCACCAGTTCCCCACCTCCTTAAATGTGTATATTCAATTCAATTCAGTTTTATTTATATAGCTCCAAATGACATCAAATGTCATCTCAAGGCACTTTGCATGAATGAATCCAATCAATTAATTTCAAAATAATCCACTTAATTCGTATAGAGCCAATTCAAAAACAATATTCTAGCTAAGGAAACCAACAGATTGCTTTGGAAAGGAATGACTCACTTTTAACAGAAAAAAACCTCTGGCAGAACCAGACTCAGGAAGGGTGGCCATCCGAAGAAAGATGAAACTATTGATGGAATTACCTTTTTAAATCTGGTTACAGCATTCTCTGATAGACACCTTCTATGTGTAAAATTCTTTTCAGAAGCTTTATAGTCAAGTAATGTAAATTTAAAAGTTATCAAAAAATGGTCAGACAAGACAGGGTTTTGAGGGGGAACACTGTTAACGGTTCACGCTCAATGCCATAAGTCAGCACAAGATCATGGGTATGATTAAGGCAGTGTATATATTCTGCATTCCCATTTGTTTTGTGCCAGTTTGTCTTGTCCAGAGAAAGCAGGCATGTCCAAACTATTCCACAAAGGGCCATGTGGCTGCAGGTTTTCGTCCCAACCAAGCAACAGTACACAAGACTTGACTCAGTTAATCAACTGATCTCAGGCGTTTTCTGCCTTTGAATCCTAACCCCTACAAATGTCCTGTCATGGTCTTTGTCTTTTGTTGAGATGTACAGACTATCTCTGGTACAATCATATACAGTAGGTTTCTATACAGAGGTGTATGTTTTTGTTTCTGTTCTGGGGAAAATCTATAAAAACTTTGTTTTAAATATAGGCAGAATGGATAAAATTATGGACGGGAAGAAAAAACAAGATTTATCTAATATATGTTATTATAATTGTTTCATACATTGGTGTTTGGTAATGTGCTTCATGGTCTTCACCACCAGATGGCGTCCAAAAAAGAGTCAATCGGGGCTCGACGTGGGCGTGGCTCAACGTTGAGCTCCGCCCACGTTGAGCCCCGCCCCGATCTGCGGTCTGCAGTCACACCGTTGCACACCGCTGCAACCATATGTTTGAGCCAGAGTTAGACCCTGAGAATATATATACTCTAATATAACACAGCCTGCTGTATAAATAATTTATATCAGCATCGTTTGTACCTGCATGAACTAGCGGTTAGAGTTAGCTCGTGGTAATCGGGCTAAAGAAACACAAAGCACACTTACATCGTCCTTTCCCCACAGATGGTCGGTATCGATCCCTCTTTACGGAAAAGTTTTGCTGCCAGTCCTGCATTGTACTGACCCAAATTGTTGAAGCAGTCCATGTAAAAATGTTTGGCACACAAAGTAACTTCGCCGTGAAAAATAAACTATATCGACTCCCATTGTAGGTTCTCTGAGACTCGTGTCTAATGCAGGGTCTTGTGCTGGTCATTACAGCCAACAACAGAGCAACTTACATGCTTACCTTTCAAATTCGCCATACTGCCCACTGTTTTTTTCTTCGCTGCGATTAATGAAATATGGGCGCCTCACCTGAGCTTTGCTGTTTTATAACCTGTAGGGCATGCTTGGTTGAGACTGGATGTTGGCCACTGCTGGAGTTCAGATTCCATTCCCCTTCCTACGTAGGAAGGAGAGTAGAGGCCTTTGGTGTATTCGTGAGAATAACATGTGTCTCCACCAGCTGTCCATATGCCGCCAACCAAAGAGGCGTGTTACCAAGGATGCTTGCAATCTCTCTCTCCTCTGCTCTGACTGGATGTAGCGCATGTTGCAAACCCCAGTGGCATATGGCGCCCACAGTGTGTTTCTGCTTGAATCTCTGCCCATTCACTTATGCACGGCTGTCTGGTCAGTGTCAGGATGTGTCTGCTGCCCTTATGCTCTTCTTTTGAGTACCAGCTAGTTAACTTGAAACATTGAGAGCTGCATTATTTCATTGTAACTCAATCCAATCAGGAATTTGCTTATTAAGTGAGAATCCTTTTGAGAACCTGTAATATTGGTTCGCTTACAAGTTACTTAATTTTCTTGTTGCTGCATTTGGTTTCTAATAAGCTGTACCTAAAGCCTGAAAATGAGATTTTATGTTCAAGTTTATTTGTTGTATAAATTAAAAGTAGTGTTAACAAGAAATGCTCCTGCATTTTGTCCAGGCTCTTTCTCTGTCCGCAAAACTAAAAATGCAGTGCAAAAGAAAATTTTAGATACATTGTGGAGTTTGAAGAGAAAGAGACGACGTTTCGGTAAGTCTCTATTATTTATTCATCTCCTTACTCCACTTAAAGAAAAACTATCAAACTGACAATAACTGACATTAACTGACAGAACATACATTTCATTTTCATGACAACAACCGTTGTCCTGGAGACCAGAAATAGAACTTTATTTGTGTGTGCGTTCTAATTCATCAGTGTCGCCACAACATATATAATACAAATTTAGAAAAGAAAATGAAGACAAACTAAAATATACCTGATTAGAATAAGCATCTATGAAAGACAGTGTGCAACACTGACATTTAATTTAATAATGGGAGTTGCTTTTCAACACATCTTCATCCTCATCTGAAGAATGTATGTGCAGTATTCATTCTTGTTTTAGTTGTGAGAATGCATTAAGGCATTCTCACTATTGTTTTCCTGTTTATCTTTATTATTATATTTTCCGTACGTTTTTTGCCGTTTAACTACTTCCACACACTTTAAGCAAATTAAACCATTTTTGCACAAAACGTTCAGCTCTTTCTGGACATGATGGCTATGACTTTTGGTGTTTCTAATGTTTATAGTTTTTAAAATATTAAGGTTTTTGTGCAAATTTTTCTCCCTTTAAAAGTAATGGTAAATCCTTTCAAATCATTCAAAGAGCTTCCTCCTCTTTCAAATTTAACTACTTCAGCATACGTTAAGATAGAGACACCATTCAAACTTTAAAATGTTCACAAGACATTCAACTATTACTGAATGATTGAGCTTTTTAAAATATTCAGCCAATTTTGAACTATCACAGTTTAAAAATGTACTAAAATCCTTGATGATTTCTGAGTTTACAATGCATTCCAATGACACGGAATGTTCATGTGTAGAGTGGAGGCTCCAACTGGCAGAGTGGAAGAATACAGCAAGATTCTTCAGAAAAAAAGTTTTTAACCTGTCACTGTTTTTAAAATATTTAAGCCACAGAAATAATTTTAGCATTAAAACGTAGGTCATTTTGTCCTCTTTCAGCCAATGTGACTTTCATAGCCTTCAGGACTTTACTTTTTAAATTAGAAGCCTTTGAATCACAGCAGTACCTTCCAACTGCCAGTCCTTTTTGCACGTTTCTTCTCTTTCCTGTATGTTTCTGCCTTCATACAGCTCCACATCCTTTCAATAATGCATTTCAGGCCTTTTGAAGCTTCAGCAAATGAATTTCTACTAAATTTTCACAATTTTTCTATAGTGTTTCTCTTCTTTTTGAATTTATTCACTTTTTGTTTAGCATTTTTCTTCTCTGTCCTGTACATTTCTCAGGTCCTTCAGGTCCTTTCAAAAATACATTTCAGGCCTTTTCAAACTGCAGCAAATGACTTTCTACTAATATTTCACATTTTTAGCAATATTTAACATAACTAACTGCACATTTTTCCACAAAAATTTTAAATCCTTTAAATCTTTCTGTTGTTTTTAACCTTTCAACTTCTTCAACTAAGACTTCTGCAGTTTTTTGGACATTAACTACTGCATATTCTTCACCGATTTCTACAACTTTGGTATCAAAATGTTCAGCTATTTTAGGAGATTACTGCTATATCTCTTGGAATTATCTTATTGAATTAAATTGGAATTAGTTTTTACTTTTGGTGGTTCTAACTTTTATACTTTTAAAATGATTTAAAATAACTAACCGCACATTTTTCCACAAAAATTTTAAATCCTTTAAATCTTTCTGTTGTTTTTAACCTTTCAACTTCTTCAACTAAGACTTCTGCAGTTTTTGCCAACAGGTTTAAATTATTCCACTATTTTATTTTCACCTTCAACCTGCTTCAACCAGGATTTCAGCAACTTGCTTTCAGCTAAACTTTCACTCTTTCTAGTTTTAGAAATGTCACACTTTAGAAATGTCAAGACATTTCACTTATTATCTGCTTGAAACCCTTTTGTTGTTCTTAACCCTTCAGCTTTTCTTTGCTGACAGTTACTCCAGCACCTTTGAATTGTTCCACTATTGTCTTTTTGACCTTCAAATTCCTTCAACCAGGACTAACAAGTACCCAGTACACACAGGACAACAAAAACGGAACGGAAAATACATTCAGAAAAATACACCTATGCCATTACTTCGGCCTAAGCTCCCTTTCCTTTTCTTCCTCCTCATTAATGAGCTTAATGGATAGGGAAATAAATGAGTAGTTGAGGCGATTATGTTTACAGAGTGGAACCCTGTACGTTCTTCCTGACTTTAATAATGTGTATTCTGGACTGAGCACATGTGATGTGCCAGTTGGAAACTCTGACGTTCTTTTGCACATTTTCAGCTGCTGAGTTCAGGTGGCCTGAAGTGATTGAAGCAATAAAGAGACAGCAAGGAGAACAGGTTGATTTTGAATCGCTTGACTGGACTGTAAAGTGTGAGATTCTGCGATCCAACCCTGTCACCTGCATGCGCTTGTTTGATAAGCGTGTTGAGGCACTATTCAGAGATCTGCTGCTCTCAGATGCTCAGCCACTGGGGAAAGTGATTGACTTTTTCTGCAGAGTTGAGTTTCAGCACAGAGGAAGTCCACATATTCATGCAATGCTTTGGGTTGACGGAGCACCTGAACTGGATGTTTGTGATGATCAGACTGTGTGTGATTTTGTAGACAGATATATCTCAGCACAACGGCCTGACCCAGAAACACAACCCGAACTGTTCCAGAAAGTCTATGAAGTTCAGAAGCACAGTAAGAACCACACTAGGGGCTGATTCAAGAGTGTGAACTCTGGTTGTCGGTTTGGTTTTCCAAAGCCACCCTGCAGAATCAGCAGAGCTTTGGTTGTAAAAAAGGATTCAGACCCAGATGTGTTATGAGATGAATACATACAGATGAGAGATCAACATAGTTTAAGTGACAGCAGTTCATTTTTCAACAACCTGAAGTATCAGAAACAAACATTTCAATCAAAGGTAAATTCATTTGTGTTTGCCATACTGTAAGTTTTTAAAAAGTATTATTGAAAGGAGCTGGAGCTGTATGAAGGCAGAAAAGTAGAGAATAGAGAACATGCAAAGAAAGTGTTTTGTTGCCTGAGCTAGCATTAATATTACTGGACTCGTCCAGTTTAAGCTCTCAATTATTCCTTTCTTTCTAATATCAGAGTGCATTCCAATGGTCATATTAGCTTCTTTAAATGTTTATATGTTTCACAGCTGAACTTCTTTACATGGTAGTGTTCAGCACTGTTCTTTTTACATGTTCAAGTCGCTGTTTGTTTTTCTAATCCTCTCAGCTTTTATTCAGCTCCAGGTCCTTCAATAATTGTTTTTCAGCCCTTTTTCAACTAATTTTCTGCTAAGTTGTTTCCATCTTTTCAACTCCTTCTTCTTCTCAACAACTTTAGGTGCCATCATTCTATTATGATTGAAACAGAATTTAAAACTATCAACTGAATTCTTCTCCTTCTGTTCTTAATCAGGTCTTCAACCAAGACCAGGTCCTTTCAAAAATACCTTTGAAG
This sequence comes from Leuresthes tenuis, assembly GCF_036924035.1. Taxonomy (NCBI): domain Eukaryota; kingdom Metazoa; phylum Chordata; class Actinopteri; order Atheriniformes; family Atherinopsidae; genus Leuresthes; species Leuresthes tenuis. The sequence continues at coordinate 22,132,487 of NW_027325374.1, read as the reverse complement.
TGCTTTGAAGCTTCAGCTAATAACTTTGTGCTAAATTTTCAGCTTTTTTAGCATGGTCAGCTATACCCATTCAGCAAATAAGCATTCTCACTGCTGTTTCGCAGGAACAGCTCTTTCTAGTTCTGATTTGTTCTCCACCAACACAAATATATCTGCCTCATTAGAGTCTCAATGGCTCCCTAATGTCTAACAATTGTAGTGGGCTTTGTTTGTAGAAATCCTTTTCAGTGAGTTAAAGTTTTGTTTTACATATATATATATATATATATATATATATAAACAGCTGAATGCTGCTAAATATGTTAATGAGAGTAGTGAGACTGTAACATATTAAACAGTGGTGAATTAAGTCAACAGCTCACTATGTTCATATGTATGTGTGTGTGTGTTAAGTTCTCCTTGTTATGTGAGGTTTCATGTGGGTGTCCCATTACTTGTAGTCTGTGGTGTAAGGCCTGTTTTATGTTAAATTAGTATTGGCTTCATTTTATGTTTTATGTTGTAAGAACTGTATCAATTGTGTATTCTGTTAAATTTAGGTCCTTAATCTTTTTTTACACTCACTTCTATAATTTTAATCATTATTGTCCCCAGTATATATGCTACCAGGTTTCTTTTGTTAATCACCAAACTCTTGTCATCTCTTTCTGATTATTTTTTGTTTACCTATTTCTTTTTTTCAGATTTTATTTTGGATTATGTTGGGTATAATTTGAGATTACATTTCACACTTCACACACTGTGCTCAGTGTTTGAAGCTTTAAAGTACATGTAGTAAAATAAGCTATATACTGTATATTTTTGTTAAACTGATGAGAACTATGAGACAAAACTGTAAAGTTGCTGCATGCAAACCAACACAAATGGCTAAAATATAGCTTTTTGGCAAAGGACTGTTTAGTTGGAAGAAATTTTAAAGTTGCAGAGGTGGCTTTTTTCCTATGAGCAAATCATTTTACCATTACACCTAATCATAATCAACTATAGATAATAAGAAATTCTGATTAGTTCAGCATTAAACTGCAGCAGTTCATCAAACCTGTGGCTAATGATAGTTAAACTAAAAGTCTGTTAATATTACCTAAATGTTTACTTCCTTTTTACTTGCTAATGAATACATGTAGATGAAGGTTTTTTTGTAAAATGTGATAACTTATTATTAACTGCTTAATAAAAGTATGAATGTTCTTTTGAGTTGTCTAAACAGATTAAAACATGCCTGCCATGTACGGCAACCAAAGGTCCTCTCGCAGTCTGCCCAAGAAAATAAATGAATAAATAAAGATAATGAAGTTAAAAAAAACACACCTTCTTGAGCTATATTAAATATTAACAAATGGACTAATAGTGACCACGCCTTATGAAAATATTGCTTCATTAACATTTCTATCTGTATGGTCGTTGTTAATAATGTATATACTATTCCATTATGCACACCTGGGTTGAGAGTTGACTTTAACTGTGTTTTATGTTCTGCTTGAGTGTCATTTTCTTTATAGACACTAACTACATGAAGAGATTGAGGAGGGGGGCTTTTTCTTAGCAATAATTCTAGACTTCAGTTTGAGATGTCAAATTTTTTGAGTGCAGTGTCACAGCTCTCATCAACTTTGTTTTCACATACACCATACTGTTGTTTTCACAAAAAGTCATTGCATTATTTCCCTGAACACAGGAGAACTTTTGTGTTTCTCAGCTAATTATTTAGTTTTTCAGACTATTTGTGAGTTTTAGTATTTCAAGCAATAAAATACATATGTTGGTCCTTGGAAAATACAGCAATTTCTCACAAAAAGGTAAACAATTTAACAATATCTACATTTTGCTTCAGTACCTCTCTACTGTGATCTAGCTCCTGTCGCTCTTCTGATGATGATTTTAGACATTAATGCATGAAGACCTCAGCAGTTGCAACTTTTGACTTGGACAAGAAAAAGTTTATTAGGGGGATATTTGGCGTATTGCATTGTCCTAAAGCTTTAAATACAGTTGCTGTTAACTACGTGCATGTGTGTTTATCATGGCTGCCTCAAGTATCCTGTGTTTGGTGCATTTGTTGTGCACGACCTTAGAAATTATTGTTACATGTACACAAACATGTAGGTGACCAGTTGGGGGTGTGTAAGCTTATTTTTGATGTTTCAGTGTTTTGTGTCATTCAGTTTCTAGCATCATGCTTGCTTTAGGGGTCTCATATACCATCTATGATACGGCAGCTGTCACTTTTTTTTGTCGTGGTCTGAAGGAAAACAAAATGCTAACCTCTTGTATTCCGTTGATCAGACTGCTTCTGCTTACATTCTGTAAATCCATGCCATTTACAGTTTCTGGTCTGAGTGATTAGGTGTGCCCCCTTGTGGAATCCTCTAGTAAGTGTGTGAGTAGTTAGGCTAAGAACGGAGATGGTTGCAAACATGAACAACAGCTGTATTATCATATTAAGTCTCTAAGCATCAAGCAAAAGACTGTTGGTTCAAATGCCATTTTTCACAATCTTTTCTCAGTCCGTTTGCTTTTGTCACCCACCATGATGGTTTCCATTAAATGACATGACTCCATCTGGCACAAAACAATTGCCTAAAAATGTAATCTCACAGTTTTGAAGCCTGGACTATTTAACTACTACGTATTGGATGATTTGACTAATGTTCATGTTATACTAGTTCTGGTGAGAGTGAGGTATTTAAGCGTCTATCAACCATGCTTTTGCGTACACCAGGCCTCTGTTTCCATTGGAAAGAGTAGGGTAAAATTTGAACTCATTCTTAACATGCTGAACTGTAAAAAAAATGTTAAAAGCCAAACAGTGATTGGTGATTGCTGATGAACATCTATAAGATTGGAGAAAAAGTGTAAAAATGAAGCTGTGTATAATATGGACAGTGTCCTCTCTGTCCTCAGTGTCCGTGCCCCCCCACGACCCGACTGACGGATTGACGGTATAGAAAATAGATGGATGGATGAATGAAGTGACCAGTGGTCATGTTTTAATGCAGTTATAATGGTATATCTATTAACTCTACAAGAGACATAGAAAGTCAGAAAGACTAAATATAGATCAGAAGGGTGTGGTGGTTAACTGAAAATAAATTTTTCACGAAAACATGATACAAATAACAGACACAGGGATACAAATGTGTGTGTGAGCATGTTAGTAACTACCTTACCTGTCCCCACGCTGCCATAGCTCATCACATCTGCTGCTCAGGAATCTGAAGTCTATCAGCCAGCTGGAGTGAGACGACCTCCATGCCAGATGTAATTTACCACCATGAGATGGGATAGGGGAGTGTGTATATGAGAGGGATTGATGCAGCCAGAAAGTGAGAGATTAATACGTCAGCAGTGTCTGGCAGAGACAGAAGGACAGGAAAGGGGAAGTCAGGCAGTGGCTGTGGTATCGGCAGTGATGTGGCAGCATCACACTACAGGTGGATAGGGAGTTTTTAGTCAGAAAGCTATCTTGTCTAGTGTGTCCAACAGCACAAGCCAAGTGCCTACAATTCAATCACTCCCAAACAGACACATACATACATGTGCCCTGTCAGAGAAGATAAATATCCAGCTGCTAATCTGATAATCCTGTGCAGATGGGTGTCCAACAGCAGGAATGGGAATATTGCGTGCTAAAGAGTGAGTATCTTCAACAGTAAGAGGGTGAGTGATACTCAAACACTGAGAACTGATGTTAAACCAGGCCATCAGTTTCTATGACAGTTCCTCTGGAATAATCTACACTGATGTTTATAGGGGTTCTTTGTTTGGGGATTTCTCAACTCTGGTAATGGTCCCATCTTCATTATATTTGAATGCAAATGAAAATGATTGGATGTTTTAACCCAGCTCGATCAGTTTTAGTTGGTATTTGCTGGAAGATACTTTTGACAAAAAGACTAAATCAGGATAAGAATCAGAATGAATGAATTCTGGCATAGAATAGTTCTTTATTTAAAAAATAAGTCATATGATGTTAAGTAATCACTTATGTTATCATGACTGTTTCATGTTTCACTAGTTGTTTGTCATGTTAGTTGACATACAAACTGAATAATATGGTGAAAAACACACACACACACACATACAAATACAAACATAGTGAGCTGTTGACTTAATTCACCACTTTTTAATGTGTTACAGTCTGAATACTCTCATTAACATATTTAGCAGCATTCAGCTGTTTATATGTAAAACAAAACTTTAACTCACTGAAAAGGATTTCTACAAACAAAGCCCACTACAATTGTTAGACATTATGGAGCCATTGAGACTCTAATGAGGTAGAAATATTTGTGTTGGTGGAGAACAAATCAGAGCTAAAACAAGAATGAATACTGCACATACATTCTTCAGATGAGGATGAAGATGTGTTGAAAAGCAACTCCCATTATCAAATTAAATGTCAGTGTTGCACACTGTCTTTCATAGATGCTTATTCTAATCAGGTATATTTTAGTTTGTCTTCATTTTCTTTTCTAAATTTGTATTATATATGTATCTAAAGTTTTCTTTTGCACTGCATTTTTAGTTTTGTGGGAACTAAAAAAGGAACATTTCTTGTTTACAGTACTTTGAATTTATACAACAAAATAAACTCAAACATAAAATCTCATTTTCAGGCTTTAGGTAAAGGTTTTTAGAAACTCCAAGTTGCTGTGGGGACTGTACCCTACCCTGCTGATTTCCTTGGTTTCATCATAGTTTTTTGCAGCTTCCTCCTCAATAGATTTTTGATTCTAAAGTTGTATTGGTAGCCTGATATTAGAATTGTAGAGTTGTTACACTCTATTTAAAGCTTCATTTGTTGTGTTTTGGTTGTCCATTTGTTCACTCATACACTATTTAGAGTTCACTGGATAGCGGACTCAAAAGGAAATGGGGACAGACAACTGCTGATGGATTTCAGACTGTTTGAATATAGCAGTGCTTCTTAATTTGGAATCAGATATTCACAGTGATGTGTCAAATAAACAAATGGCGGCAGGCCATGACATGTGATGAGTACCACAAGTTTGCTGGTTTTGGTTGAAAATATGTAATAAATATCTTCCCCACAACTCTGACAAGACACTTCATGACATAATCTGTGTGCACCCATAAACGTACTCTCTCCCCTAAGAAAGTATAACTTGCAACTGTAATTACATAACACCTTTCAATGTACCATTATGAAAAAGCAATTATGTCAAAACAAATTGATTGTTTCTCAACTTAAAGTCAAGATGGCCCCATTGCAAATATTTCCAAAGCAAATTATATTACAACTAGAGTTGCAAGGTACCCACGGTACCCCGCGGTGTCAAACCGTTACGGTTCCTACAATACTAGAAATTCTACACGACGGTACTACCGTGGATTACTATACTAACGGTGCCAGTTTCCGCTACACAGCGTCCGCCTCAACTCTCCTCCCGGTGCCCACACGCCAACCACTGCAACCGAACTACAGAACTGCTGAAAGTTTGCCTGTTACTGGTGGCCTCCGGGATATGATAGGCTGCTGGGTCTGCCCATCTGTTAGCTGATTGGCTGTTGGTGTGTTTCTGACGGCTAGAACCAGAGCTATAGTACGGTGTACATTTTAGGACATCCTCAGGATCAGGCTTCAGCGTCATACCTCAGATGAAAAGGTGTCACACTCGCACCAAAAGGCTTCATAAAAACTTTTCACAATGAACGGCCTCAGAAAAAAAACAAAAGGCCGGCTCAACGGCTTCAGCTAAAAAGTTCTCATATAAAACGGCTTCAGCTCAAAAGTTGTCATTTAAAACTGCATCAGCTCAAAAGTTGTCATTTAAAACGGCATCAGCTCAAACGTTGTCATTTAAAACGGCATCAGCTCAAAAGTTGTCATTTTAAACGGCTTCAGCTCAAAAGTTGTCATTTAAAACGGCATCAACTCAAACGTTGTCATTTAAAACGGCTTCAACTCAAACGTTGTAATTTAAAACAGCATCAACTCAAACGTCATTTAAAACTGCTTCAACTCAAACGTCACTTAAAATGGCTTCAACTCAAATGTTGTCATTTAAAACGGCATCAGCTAAAATGTTAACAGAAACAGCAAGACATAATTGTCAAAAGGTGGGCTTACCTAATTTGGTGTCCACAAGACAAAAGCACACTTCTGATGTCTTTTGTTTTAGACCTTGTCTGAACAAGAAGTTTATCAATTTATCTGGAAACAGTTAAGTGTGACAACCATAGGCTAACTCCTCATCTACTTCTTGTATTGATCTTTAATAGCTTACCAGGGAAATTATCAACATTTGTTTAAAAAAAAAGAAAGTACAACAAATGTACAACAGAAGATATAGCTGCATTCTCTTAAAGGTAAAATATACTCCCACACAGTGAACTTAACGAATTGCTATATTCAGAATAGCAGAAGTACACACATCTATGAAATTTGACTATTATGAGATCAGGGGACATACACATTACATTAAACTGATAACATATGGATGCTTGTCCTCATAGCAGCTTAGTAGCTTGTAGGGTTGTCAAAAACCTTTAAGTGTTTTAGTAATTTAGTGTACTGAAATTGTAACTCTCTGTACAATTCATTGAGGTATCAATAACTTATGTTGGTCTGTCTGTTTTTTTAGTGAAAGTAACGCATACCAGTTTATGGAGGTGCTGGTGAAGGAGCAAACATGGATAAAGGGAGGACGCCGCACACTCAACAAATGCAAAGAGTTTTATTTGACGTTTCGGACTGCAACAAGGCCATTGTCAAGTCATGCATGCTCATATAGCCAAATATGAGGAGGTGCACTGTGTGCAATGCCACTAATTGCATGAAAGGCAAGGTGAAAGAAAAAAAGGGGAAAATAATAATAATAATTGACTCAGAACAAGTCCTAACTGCAAAATGAGAAATACAGCAAACCAATAATGATAGACTGACAACACACTGGAAAATCAATAAAACAAATATTTGTACATAAGTCTTATTCAGAAACAGTAAGTTTACACATTTCAGCATTGTGGATGTACAACAAGCAAAATGTTATTGCTCAACCACAGTGCGACATTTTTAAATAGAATTGGGTGCATGCCAATTAGGAGAGAGTGGGTAAGATTCACTTTTCATTATCAAGATCACCAAATCAACACAGTTATATTATCTTTTAATTAAATTGCGTCTGCTTTCGGGGAAAGTATTTGTTTTAATCATAAACATATTTAATTGTGATGTAGTAATTACAACATACACACATAATTAAAATATTTAGTGTATGGGGCAGGTGTCTCAACTTACCCCAGAGGTATTTATTACTTTGTTACTATCTATTACTCCCCACAGCTAAAACTGTGCACTTTCATGCAAGGTCTACTGTTGTAGCTCACAGATAGTACCACAAGTCACATATAAAACAACATAGCCTACAATGTGCTGAACTGTAAAAAAAATGTTAAAAGCCAAACAGTGATTGGTGATTGCTGATGAACATCTATAAGATTGGAGAAAAAGTGTAAAAATGAAGCTGTGTATGATATGGACAGTGTCCTCTGTATTTGAAATACGGTGCACATGCACATGGCCAGGAGGTGGTTTAGCAAAACTGTGCAAATGTGACTGGACTTTCATAGTTCCCCTTTGGTTCACATCAAATAGCAACTTTTAGAGACAGTTTTGCGTTGTGAAAGAAAGAAAAATAAAATAAAATAAAACTTACGTTCGTGTCCTGTTCCAAATATGTCTAGGATCTTTCTGTTTGGAGTTGTTGCCATTGCAGATACAGTCCCAACTTGATGGCGAAGTTGTCTCTGGCCGACGTCATTTATTTCCGCGATCAAACCATGGATTATATTACATCCATGGGTCAAACCTAGACCAAAGACTATCATTGCCTAGACTTTGCACCCGTGACATTTTTTCCCTGTGCCGTTTTACAACCTTTTAGCTGATGCCTTTTAGTCTGACGTTTTTTTTCCTGATGCCGTTCATTGTGAAAAGTTTTTTTATGAAGCCTTTTGGTGCGAGTGTGACACCTTTTCATCTGAGGTATGACGCTGAAGCCTGATCCTGAGGATGTCCTAAAATGTACACTGTACTATAGAGTATATACAGAGTTACGACACTCCCATTGACTCTCGTTGTAAAAAATGGCGGACGACACTTCCGGGTTATGGAGATGCCAATAGTTCCACACTAGGCACGGAGCTCCGTTGAACTCAATTGCTTGTCAACAACAATGAATGAAATAACAGCATTTTAGAAGTTTTTTTTTTTTTTTACATCAGAAGTACACTGTCAGACATAGTTATTTTTACATTTGGTTTGCATGAAATGTCGATGTTAATGTTAAAAATGAAATTGATTTAGCAACCTAGTAAGTACAGTGTCTTGTCACTGGCACAGCTACACAGGGTTTTATGCTTTTCCACTCAATAACATCAGGCCAGGAAGGACAAATTCACATACCTTCTTTAAACTCCCTCAATTATTCATGGAACCAAACCTTTTGTTCTAGCTCTCTGTTTTCTTATAACACATACATAATAATGGATTTCTTCATTTTTCAGCTTTATGTAGTGGGGAAATGGTGTAAAAGTTTTAGAGATGAGATGCTGCATAGGGAAGAGGAAGAGAACCGTTACCCTCAGAAGTCAGTTCAGTGTAAGTTTACCATAACAAATGAGCCCCAAGTATTTTAGTTTTTCTTATATATACAATTTTAATGGTTTACTTATATTAGGGGAGATTAAAATTTCAACTATTAATCAGCTTTGCAATACCTGATATGTTACTGATATGAGTGATCATACAGAGAATTCAAACAACTGTTTCTGCCTCTAGAGTCCCCAACCTCTGGGCTATGGACCCACACTGCACTGTTGATAATTTGTTACTGGGCTGTGAATGGTCTGACAAAAACAGAGGGAAAATAAGACAATCCTTAAAACAATTATACACTACCAAACAATAATTGTTCCATTATGAAATTGTCCCAATCAAGATTTTTTGTTACAATTCCAAATAATTAAGGATTGAGTATCTGCTGACACAGAATCTTAGTCTGAGTTTGAGTAAATCCACAGATGTAAATTACATACCATAAGTGCATTAAAGTTAATGAAATAAAAAAATCAATAGAAATGAAATTTTTTACAGAAAGAATAGTTTTGTAGCTTCAGTAATTTCTCTTTATCGATATGCTATTACCAATGATAATCATGCAGTGACTGGTTTACTGTGATGATCTCATCTGCACAGATTTTGAAAAATAAATCAATCGTAATACTTGTATTAATAATTTTTTAATTCAATGTTGTAAACATTTTCTCTGACTAGCAGGCATTTTCCTAATGTCTGTTGTTTGATTAGTAGCAATATCAGCAATGTAAAATAGGAATGTGGCAGGAAATTGGAAATGTAAATGTATTAAATGTATTTAGCAGTGGATATTTTGGGATCATTAACTGAATGCATATAGGTTCCGATGGCAGCACAATATATAAGCTGTTCTGTTGTATAAACAGTTAACATCTCATAACTGTTAACTGGTCAAAACTAAGTTGGGTGTAATTTTGAAGCAAATCATAGAAATTGCTTTAATAGATCAGCATGTCATTGAATCAACATTGTATAATGGTTCAGTGTAACAACTAAAATGCTAAAATTCCATGAAATGGTAAATAGACTATACTTTATAGCACTTCAGGTCACAATAACTTGAATCAGTACATTGTTAATATCTGAGCAAAGTGTAACTGCAGCAATTCAGCAACAATTCCATATGTTGACACTTTGTTCCACTGCAGTGAATTTGTTGAATGTATTATAAAATTTGTGTGGTGACTAAAGCCATTTTATTTGATTGTGACTTTGTTAGATCTGCTTCTAACATTTGACTCTCATTTGATCTACCTTCACTTGCAATTTTTTCCAGTCACAGCTTAGCATTCAAAAACACTACAATTATTATGCCTAAATAGGCAAGTATGCACAGTGCAATTTTACAAAAACGTGATTTTCAGGACTTAGTAGGTGCTTTGTGCGTAACCTAATGCTTCAAAGAAGACTGCAGAAAAGCATTAGGTTTTTGCACATTAGCCTCAGACAATCAACCTTACATAGCTGTTTTCGTCTATCTAAAAACCAGCACCAGTTCAGCCAGTGTTTTGAAATCAGTTAGCCAAACTTTTCCCCTTGGAAAATGATCAGAGTCCAACCAGTCTGTCTGAATGTTCCTGATACTGTATGCATTTACTTCACCAGAAGGAAATTCCACAGCATGTCATCTCTCTAAAGAGTCAGCTGCTCGACCACCCTGTGACCTGTAACAGTCACAGATGTCCTCCAAGCTCCCTGTTCTTAGCTTTTCAGATAATTTTCAGCGTAGAGATAGCGAGATGTAGTGATCATAGCATCAAGGTCAGCGATGATGCTTACAATCACCCTGGATGGGCGTTTTCTACAGATGATCCAGTTGTGGTTATTGACAGTGTTGCTGGGAAATGTATAATGCTTTGCACCCTAAAAGACTGAACTCTACAAAAATGGGGAAGCAAAGATTTTTACAAAAGTTAACTGAAATAAAGTTATTACAAAGCACAAAAAAAGATTGACAAAAACAGACAATTCTTTTTGTTAGATACTGCATTTCAGCGATTTTTCATAGAGTATGTGTTATCTTAATGAAGAATATAGCAGCATTTTTCAAGTATTATGTCAGGCATTTCTGTCACAGTAGTAAAACCTTTGGTGAAACTTTGATGTTCCAAGGCAGCACAAGAAGATAAACAGTGCTGTGAGAGCATACTGCCCACTGCATTTCTGTTAGAAAACCAGCTGGATTTGGTTTTCGATGCAGACTTCAGTGCCCACATCTTTCATTCTGTAACTCAGAAGCAAATATACATCTGGACATTCACACAAAAAGACACACACTAGTGCAATTTCATTACAGATCATTAAATACAAATGTTGTAACACTGTGTAACACTTAAGGTTCCAAAACTGTACAATAGTGACACTGTTCTTCCTCAGTTCTTGTGAAATAGCTCCCGTCACGCTTCTGATGATATTCTCACCTTGATGCTTGCGATATAATGTCGAAAGTTGCCATTCTTGGCAGGACAAAATTGTCATATAAGGGTTTGGTGGACGATGTTAAACTCCCAACATTCACGCAAGATATCGCTGGTTAAAATTCAGCCCCAAACAATCTGCAGTCCTTTCACTTTTCCACTTCTGCTGTACTATCACGATGATTAATTTTTATACTTCACTCCCACTTGCTAATAGGTAGGGTTACATTTTAAAGAATACATGCTTGGGATTAGAAAATTATACATTATTATGAACTACACAGTTTAATAGTCACTGGTAGTGGTTCCTCCATCCTTCCATCCATCCATACCCACTTAATCCAACTGTAGGATTGCGGGGGGGCTGGAGCCGATCCCAGCCGCCATTGGACGAGAGGCAGGGTACACTCAAGACAGGTCGCCAGTCCATCACAGGGACAAATGAGACAAACGACCACACACGCTCACACTCACTCCTAGGGACAACTTAGAGACACCAATTAACCTTACATGCATGCTTTTGGATGGTGGGAGGAAGCCGGAGTACCCGGAGAGAACCCACACATACATGGGGAGAACATGCAAACTCCACACAGAAACTCCCCAGCTGGGAATTGAACCTGGTGCTAACCACCACACCACCGTGCAGTGGTATATACTGTGTGTATATGTATATATATATGTATATCTATATATATATGTATATGTATATATGTATATATATATATGTATATGTATATGTATATATATATATATATATATATATATATATATATATGTATCGGTTGTAGTTGTGGAAGAAAAGATGGTTGTTGTGGTGTGAGGAGCAGTGATGGCTGGCATTAGGGGAGTGACTCTGGGACACCAGTGATCACTGTCTAGCCTCCTGGAGGTGTCGTGTTGCCCAACTAGACGAAACACTGATGACAGGAGGTTCCCACCTGATGACCCCAATGATATGTTGGTCAGCACTGCTCACTGGTCTATATAGGCATTAAAGGGATCAGGAGGTCTTTTATTAGGTACTGAGCCAATATTAGAAGATTAATTAGAGAATTATTCAATGGGTCCATTTTCTTTTGTAGCACAAGTTTCTTGTGTTTACTTCGAATGTATATATATATATATGTTTGTATATATATATATACATGTATGTATATATATATATACATGTTATATACAGACTCTTGGAAGACTCTTGGACATATAAATATACATGTTATATACAATATTAAAATGAGGCACCAATAGGAGCTTATTGAGAGGTAATTTTCTCATGAGTCAGTAAACACAGCTGTTGCCAAGGTCAACTTTAATATATGGACACACATCACCGCATGCTCTTAGTTTTGTCTCTCTGTCTTTTCCAGTCTGTTTTTTGTCTACTTTCTTTTCCCCCCTATGTTTGCTGGCTGAGCCTTTCCTGTACCTTTGCTGCTCTCCTGTCACTCCCCATCATTCTTGCTCTATCTGCTTGGTTGGACCTCTGGATTGCTCATGCCCCACAATGAATATTAATGGAGGAGTTTGGATATTACATGAAAATTAACTGTTTATTTACAGAGACTCTCTCTCTTGGCCTTATGGGAGCTTGGCGGGGGCTAGCTAGCCAGGCTCCCAAGTATGAGGATGAAATAGGGCAGTGCTGTGCTAAACAGGATTCAGGCCAATAAGAAACTGTGGCCAACCAGATCTGTCATACAGCTTAAGAGGAACATTCTTCCTCAGAACATCACAACAAATTGTAAAATCGTTTGTATCTAGAAGATGAGTGGATGATGTCTCAAGTAGTTCAGAGTTAGTTCTTTACATAAACCAAATTAGATTTTTGTTTGTATTAAGGTATTAGAAAATATCCTTTCTGAATATATACAGATCAGACTGTCAGCAGAGATGGTCAAAAAAGTGAGGTATGAAAATAACTTTAACTAGCGGAAAGAAATGAGAAAAGAACAAAACCCAACTTAATGATACTGGTCTAATTTTTTCATTTGATTAGAATTAGTTGATAGAACTGAGTGGAATGATCTGACATAATGACTGAAACTGAAATCACCTTAAAACCAGAGCCACTCTTCAAATCAAAGAATGGTTAGAAAAGCAGCATTTCTGTTATTTAGAACAGTACTAAAAAAGTGTTTAACAGCAAAGCAACACTTGTTAGTTATACATAATATGGTATTGTACTGTATTACCAACATAATCTTCTCTTACTCCAATTACAATTGGAGCAAACTGTCATTGATTGTCTGTGAGCTTTTGACCCATGGTCAAGGCATGGACGGAACTGTAAGGATAAGAAACCAAACATGAAATGTTGCAGAAGAATTTGTATTTAAGTTTAAACAATGACTCATTTACTGTGTTGATTCTTTTGGCCCTGTGGGTATATCAAAGGGTTTGTGTGAAAGCAATTGATTAGATTAATTTACATTACCAGGTGTCAATGAACATATCTGAGGAGAGCTGATGGGGCTGATGATCATAACCAATGACCCAGAGGGTGAAAGTTCTGATGCAGAAACCTGATTTCACAGTAACTGTAATATGGTAATCATGTTATACCACTTTAGTTTATGGAGAATACCTGTATATGGCTTTCATTTCTCAAGCAATTAGTCTTGCAAACAGAAAATTCCAATTATGCCCCTTCCAATGAATACTGACCTGTACATATCAGGCATTGGTTCACTCATAATGAGCTTGTGGCACTAATTCTGCTACATGGTGAACAGGTCTCTTTTGCTGCATCAGAAGTTCAGAAGGTGTGGTACTTCCTGTCCTTTGAAGAGAGAGAGTACGTGCTGACAGAGAGGACGCTAGAGAGATTTAGCTTTATATTGGGTTTTACCGTGTTTTAACGGATAGTTTTACTGTGTACTTGGTGATATTGGTTGTTTTTATCGGTGTGTTCAACTGTAGCAAGAGGTTTTAACAATTGGATGCTTGGATTGTTATTTTAAGTCCCGGTGTCTCACCTGCCACACCAGCTAAACGCCGGCTGCTACTTGTTTTTAGCAGTGTGGCTAACTGGGAAGCTACCAGAGGCTGTTACGACTAACACGGGACGGGACTCTACTAAACACACAATGCCTCCATTCATCTATGCAACTGGCTGTGGCAGCTGCCTCCGTTTGACCCAGCATTTATCTGAATTACAAGAGAGAATATCCATCCTCTACCAGATCCGCGATGAAGAGCGGATCATGGACTCTCTGGTCACGGTGGGTGCCACAAACGCAGCTACTAAGTCATAGTTTATGCTTCAACTTCATTTCGATGACGTAGCTATGAGGTTGACCCCTCCGTCGTAGGCACCTCCAAAAAATTCTAACTACACGTCGCGTAGATGCGGGCCATAAGGGCTGTGAATGGTCCACTCAGAACGTAATTTCCGGCAGTTGCCTTTTCCGGTCTTAATGGCTGTATATGGTGAAGAAGCTCATTGACATTCGAAATTATCTAAAGTGCATTTGTTCATCCAGGTTGTAAATTCACACCAGTGAATTCACAACCCGTGTTGTAAATTCACCCGTTCCCAGCCTCGGCCGGTCGTACAGACCACCCCCGCGAACGTCTTCTCTGTCGCCTGCGCTTCAACATTTGCAATTTAAGCATTTGTTCTTCAATATTGATAAGCTCCAACTACAAATCCAGCTGCTCCACCTCGCTTGCCATTATTTACTGTTGTTAACTGTGACCGGAAGAAAAAGCAAGGATTCGGCTATATCCCCTGAAACCACTCAAACACACAGCCACACACCCCTAACGGCATGGTGAATTGCAGAGCGACGTGTTCCCTCGACGCAGAACTTCGAATGCTCAATGAAGACGTCACGTCGACGTTCTGGAAGACTATAAATCTAGCTTAACGAGCTGGACTCGACTTTCCCGTGCCTGGACGCTGCTGATACTGCCCAGTCCATGGAGCACTGGACCAAGCTGGGAGGGAAGCCCAAATCCCTGACCAGCTCCACACCAAACCGGAGGGAGCCGTGGACCACAGCTGGCAGAGTTAACCATGGTGGGAAGCTCCTTTCTCGTCTGCACTCGCCTCAGGATCTCACCACACTTTTGCCATCCTGGAGGAGAAGGAGTTTCCTCTGCTTTGGGGTCATAGAAACCCCCCCATCGTCTTCGGTGCCTGACCGGGTGTCACCGCCTGCAGCCTTCGCTGTCAAGTCGCCTGTCAACCGGCGCCTCACCTGCTCCTCTCGTCCCGGTATCATGCACTTCACCCCCTGTCCTGCAAAGAACCATCTCCAAACTGAAGAGAGCAGACTCTCAGCGACACGCCCCCTCCACCGGCTCCTCATAGTCCACTTCTGCAGCCTCCCCATCACAGCCTGACGAGCCTCCATTGTGACTTCATTGTTAGGCATGTTAAATCCAGGACCTCCGCCACACACTGCTACCCTGGGGCCAAGGTTCGGGACATCATCCAGAAGATTCCAGCTCTTGTGAGTAAACACCCACATGCCAAGAACCTTGTTGTACACATTGGTACAAACAACATGGCGGATTGTTTTTTTTTTTTCCCCCCCTTGTCCTGTTCAGCATTATGGCAGCAGAATTGTAGTCTGAATGCCAAGGGAAGTTTTATAAATGTAAAGCTCCCTTTGATGCCCATTTATTTATTTCTGTTTACAATATATGAGTATGTAATAGAACTGAACCGGACCGGGGGACAAGGAAAGAAGAAGAGGAAACAGAACAAAAATAGAAACAAAAACCAGACAACCAGCTGCTACACCTGTAAAAAACAAAACAGACAACAATCCATGGCCTCTGAGGGGAATCCAGCCTTAGCGCCACCAGGAGCACCTGAAAGCAGACAAGCAGAGAAAAAACAAACACAAACAAACAAAAACAAGCACAAGAAGCGGCAATCGCATACAACACAACTGTGAATATAGATGACCTGAGACGACATGATAATACATCAACTGCTTAGCGACCATGCTACTGGGCTAATAAATGTGTGTGTGTGTGTGAGAACATGCAACACCCATGGCACAGGACCTACATGATAACCGTGCTTAGTTATGAGTGTATAAGCGTACAGGGCCACAATCCACAGCCCCCCCAAGCAATCAGAAGCAGGCAGAGAGGGCCACAAGACCCAGGCCACCAGCAGCCCCCACAGAGCACAGAACCCAGGAAGCCCACCGCAGGGGCAACCACGCATCCACCCAGAAGACTGCAGAGGAAGCCCCCGGACAGAGCCCCCATAAGCATAGGGCAGAGGCCCTCCGGGAGCCAGGGGCAACAGCCCACCGACCCCGCCAGGCCCCAGCCGCCCAGACACGGGCCGTGCACTGGACCCGGGCCCCAGGAGCCCGAGCGCCCCCAAACCCCCGGCAGAGGCCCCACCCAATACCCAGGAGGGCCAAGCGCCCCAGACAGCCACACAGTGGGTCAGCGCCTGCCCCAGCGCCCCTGGCCAAGTGCCCTGGGAGTCAAGACGTGCCCACAGGTGGGTGAAATTGCGAGCAGCGGGGAGAGGCAACGCCGCCCCCCCATCGGGAGAAGCACAGGCAGGCCAGGCGACAGCAAGTCCCAGATCCAGGCCCAATCATTACCACACACACTTTCACGTCCCATACATCCAGACGTCCTCCCTCCCTCGACTCCGCTGGGGTGTAGTGTAGCGGGCACACCAGGGGGCCAGCAGCCCCCCAGCCACCACAGACGCCGAACCAGCAGAACAATTAATTAATCCTCTTGGCCCCTTGGCCCCCCGAGCAGCAACCAGGAAGCAGGGGTGTGGGAAGAAGACCCCTCCCTTCACCCTTCTGGCTCTTCAATATTTTCTAATAGTGAGCAATTAAAATTGAAATTGAGGGGCAGCCAAACTTGTAGAACTGGGAGCGCGGCCCTCTGGGCAGCCTACATACCCAAAGAGCCCCGCCCACCAGATGCCACTCAGTGCAACCACCCCACAAGACCTAATGTGTGTGTGTGAGTGTGTTTGATAAGTAGTAATGTCTAAGGTGTAATTAAAACAGGGACGGGGAACTGCAGAGTGCAACCAAAGGGGACCACCTACGTGGCCTCATCCACTACACCCCACCGAACACACACGCCCCCAAAACCCTTCATGTGTGAGTGTGTGCTGTGTACAGGAGCCAGAAGGGAGAGGGGTATGGGGATATACACCGGGGGAGCTACTGTCCCCCAGAGAGGTCAGCCAGGGACTGGCTGCAATAGGCATCCCCGCTACCTGGGAGCCAACACAGGGCAGGAGGGCCTGATGTCCACCAGGCTCGGGGCCTGCAGCGACCATATTCCGGGAGCTACTGTACCCCCAGAAGGTACCCATCCCGCCCCACCCCACTCAACCCAACCCAACCCCACCCCGGAGGACCTCTACAAAAAACAAACAAACAACAACAAAAAACAAACAAACAAACCAACCGGTCACACCAGTCGCAACAGCCCGGGCCTGAGACCCACCATCACCCAGGCCCCCCCCCACCAGGGGAAAAGCGCCCCCCCCCCCCCACCGCACGCCCCAACACCCTGAAAAAAAAACAACCATCTGCGGACACCTTGGAGGTCCCAGAGCAACAAGCCCGGCACCAGGACCACCTGCACCAACCCACCCATACTGTGGCGCGTCCAGGGCAACCCAGCCCCCCTAGGCACAGGCAGGGCCCCCCCCCGGGCGCAAGGCAGCGCCCAGCCACCAGGGCCCAGGCCCAGCACCACCACCCACGCCAGAGGGGCCCGGCCACCCGGCATAGAGCCAGCAGCCACCACCCCAAGGCCCCTAATGGACCCCGCCCCACACCGCAAGACAGCCCCCAAAACTGCCCTCCAAGCCCGACACACAGTCCCCCCCAGCAATGACCAACCCGGTCCCCACGACCCGAGAGACCACCAGACGCCCGAAGCCACACAGCCCCCCCCAGCACACACCCAACCACCCGGAGCGACGGGACAGCAACCCACCACCACCACTATGTGATAAAGCTAATCAGAGGGGACCAGAGAGAATGAAATTCAGCCAATTGATGTTTTGAGGAGGCAGACATTGTTTCCATGCTAATATAATCTAAAAGAAAATTTCTAAACTGGTTAATACACAGATTGTTCTTCGCTTTCCAGTTCATGAGAATAGTTTTCTTTGCGATACATAACACTGTGAGAACCATGTGTGCTGAGTTAATTTCCATGTTGATGTTGTCTAAGTCACCCAGTATGCACAGTGTGGGGCATGCAGGGATGCTACACTTTAGCCATGTTGATAGGTCCTCACAGACTTCAAGCCAGAACTTCTGGACAGGCGCACAAAACCACAAAGCGTGTGCATAATCATCAGGTGTGTTATCTGTGCAATTTGAGCAGATGTTTGAGTGTGTTAGACTCATCCTGAACATCCTTTGTCCTGTATAGTGTGTTCTATGAAGAATTTTGTATTGTATGTGCTGTAAATTAGAATTCTGAGTCATTCTGAAGGTGTTCAAACATATTTGTGGCCAGAAGCTATGACTAGAACTGATGGATAAATCTGCCTCCCATTTTGAGGATGGAAGAGACATTGTGTCATCTATCTTAGACAATAATTTATATATTTTTGATAGTAGTTTTGGGGTGCAGATGCTTAGAAATTCTGCTAACCTAGTCGGTAGTTGTATGTCTGGTTGGTGGAGGATATATTTCTTTGTTATTATAGACTTAAGTTGTTGATATTCTAGGAATTTATTGTTGCCTATCGTGCCTATCGTGTTGTGATATGAGCTCATCAAATGAAATAAAATTTCCATTTTGGATTATATGTTCCAGATGTTTGATTCCTTTGATCTTCCACAGAGTAAAGTTTAGCATTTTTTTGTTTTGCAGTATGTCAGGATTGTTCCAGATGGGTGTAAGCTTACATGGGACAATTGAAGACTTTGTTATTTTAAGAAATTCCCACCAGGCTGTCAGAGAGGTGCTGATGTTAATGCTTTTGAAACATTTGTGATTTTTTACGTTTTGACTAATAAGTGGCAGGTCAGAGATTTCCAGATTATCACACAATGCTTGTTCTATATTTATCCATGGTTCATCTATTGGGCTAGGTTTAAACCATTTTTATATATACTGTAAGTGAATAGTGCTGAAAATTAGGTAAATCTAATCCACCACAGTCCTTGGTCTTCTGTAGGGTTTTTAAACTAATGGTGGTGGTTTGTTTTTCCACAGAAATTTGGAGATGCATGAATCTAGTGACTTAAACCAAGTAGCAGATGGTTTTATGGGGATCATTGAGAACAAATAATTAACTTTTGGTAGTATCATCATTTTAATGGTTGTAACTCTCCCCATAAGTGATATAGGTAAGGACTTCCAACGAGAGAGATCGTCCTCTACTGTCTTTAATAATTGCACATAATTTAGCTTTGTTAGCTCTGAGAGCCTGGAGGAAATGTTTATGCCTAATCTAATATTTCCTGACTGTAAAGTGATCGCAGGTATATTCTGGACTCTACAGTTAATGGGCAGAACTGTGGTCTTAGACCAATTGATAGAGTAGTCAGAAAGTGCTGAGAATTTATTTATGAGTGTGATCGTGTGAGTGAGAGACGTTTGAGAGTTCTGAAGGAAAAGTAAAACATCATCAGCATAAAGACTTATTTTATGCTCAATATTTTGGGGTTGGATGCCTTTAATATTTCTATCTTGTCTGATATCAGCTGCTAAAGGTTCGATGAAAATAGCAAAAAGTGAGGGAGAAAGTGGGCAACCCTGTCTTGTACCTCTCTGCAGACTGAAGCTTGGAGAGGTTTGATCATTTGTCCTGACACACGCATTTGGGGAGCTATATAATATCCTTATCCAGTTGATGAAGTCTGACCCAAACCCAAATTTGTTTAATGCTGCGAATAAAAATTTCCAGTTCACTCGATCAAATGCTTTTTCTGCATCTAGAGAGACTATTGTGGTTTCCAGGTTGTTGATGGTAGAATAGTCTATGAGATTAATTAGCCTGCGAGTGTTAGTGGATGAGTGTCTAGCCTTTATAAAACCTGTCTGGTCAGGATGTATTATAAGTGGAGTTATTTTTTCCATTCTTTTGGCAAGGGCTTTACAAATTATTTTGAGGTCTGCATTTATTAGAGATATTGGGCGGTAGCTGGATGGAAGTGTGGGGTCTTTTCCTTGTTTCTGTAGCAAGATAATGTTGGCAGAGTTCATGTGTGGGGATACTCTGCCATTCTGCTTAACTTGTAATACCATTTTGTGAAATGCAGGTGCCAAAACAGTCCAAAATTCTTTGTAGAACTCTGCTGGAAAACCATCTGGACCTGGGGCTTTGTTACTAGGCATATGTTGAAGGGCTTCATGGAGTTCTCCTATTGAAAGTGGTGAATCCAGAGCCATTGCCTGTTCGGTTTGTAATTTTGGAAGGTTGATATTACTAAGAAACTGATCTATGTTACTGTCTGATGGATCATTTTGTGATGAATATAAGGTTTTATAGAAGTCCCTAAAAGCATTGTTGATTACATCGGGGTCATGGGTGACATTTCCTTTTGAGTCTTTAACAGAAGTGATTGTTGTTTTCTCTTTGTTTCTCTTTAGTTGGTTAGCTAGGAACCTTCCAGATTTATTGCCGTGCTCAAAGTTCTCCAAGCGAAGACTTTGTATCAGAAACTGTGTTTGTTTATCAATAATTTTGTTTAATTCAAGTTTAGCTTTTCTTAGTTCATTCAGTATGTGTTCCTCTTTGGAGGTACTGTAGACAATTTCTAATGATTTAATCCTGAGTTCTAAATCTGATATCCTTGAACTTTCCCTCTTTTTCTTATTTGATGAAAAAGAGATTATTTTGCCTCTCATAACTGCTTTTCCGGCTTCCCAGAGAGTACAAGCTGACATTCCTGGCAGGTCATTATTTTCTAAATATACAGACCATTCCCTTTTGAAATAATTAATAAAATCAGGGTCTTTTAGTAATGATGTATTAAATCTCCAATTCCTAGCTGGTGGTGTAACTCTGTTATTCTTCAGTGTGATAGAAACTGGAGCGTGATCACTGATAGTGATGGGGTGGATTTTGGTGTCTGAAATATCCCTCATCAAGGAACTGCTAACTAAGAAATAATCTATTCTTGAATATGAGTGGTGTACCGGTGAGAAGAAGGTGTATTCTCTGAGAGTGGGGTGATGGGAGCGCCAAGCATCACAAAGACCAAAATCTTTCATATACTGTTTAACAATATTCGTGGACTGCCAGTTCCGCTGACTTCCTGAAGTACTGAGTCTGTCTACTCCTGAGTCTAATACCATGTTAAAGTCCCCTCCTATGATGAGTGTGTTATCTGAGTGATCAGAGAGTGAAGTGAAAAAGGAGTGAAAAAATGAGGAGTCATCCACATTTGGACCATATATATTTGCAATGCATACATTCATATTTTGAATAGACATGGCGGATTGTGAGTGTGAGATTTTTTTCTTTTTAACCTTCTTAAGGACTGCAATAAATCCGTTTTTATCTCCGGAGTGATTCCCACCTACCACAGAGGCATTGGACGTTTTAGCAGGCTGCTTTCTTTTAATACCTGGCAACAGTCAGTCTGCTCCTCCCACAACACAGTTTTTATTTACAATTTTAATCTCTTTTGGGAACGTGCACTATTTTTTTTACAGAGATGGAGTTCACCTCAGTAGACAGGGCACCCAGGCTCTCGCTGCAAACATCTTCCACACTGTTTCAATACATGCATGGTACATCCCTGGTTATGCACAAGGTCACAACACATGCCACTGATATTCCCCCTCTGTCATCATTATTTCCCATGTCACCAAACAGTACCCCCTGCAGTCAATGCAAGGACACACCAAGCCCTGCCCTGTCCATCCCGGTTATCATCACCAGAAGACAATTCTGGAGAAGGACCTCTGGAGTTCATTTTCATAATCTTAAACCGGTGCAGCTACTCAGACCAACTACTCATCCACCTCATAACAGAACTCTGAACATGGCCCTTTTAAACGTCAGGTCGCTTTTAAACAAGACATTTATTATTAATGACCTGATTTTATATATCAATATTGACTGCATGTTTTTAACAGAGACTTAGCTTAGCTCAGATGGACCAGCTACACTCCTAGAAGCCTCACCACCAAACTACAAGTTTTCATTTTCATCGCGGATGGGTAAAAGAGGAGGAGGCACAGCAACCATCATCTCAGCAGCATTCAATGTTAAAAAAATTACGTTTGAGGAATATACATCTTTTGAATATCACTGTCTTGTTTTTAACAGTCCACAGATCTGATGTTTGACTGTTTACAGACCACCAAAAAGATGTCCAACTTTTTGCTCAGATTTCTCAGAGCTGCTCTCAATCATCCATGCCAATTTTAACAGAATTAACATTTTAGGTGATTTTAATTTACACATTAACAATCAATCAGACTAATTTGCCTCAGAATTTTTAAGTATGCTAAATTGTATAAATTTTATCGAACATGTAACTCAACCTACCGTATTTTACGCACTATAAGGCTCACCTGATTATAAAGCGCACCCTCAATTATGGGGTCCATTTCTGTACTTAACCCATACATAAGGCGCAATAGATTAAAAAACTAAAAAAGAACAATACAGATTTTGGGTAATTAGTTTTACTGCAAACATTTAACTTCCCTCGTCGAAGGTGTGATTTCCATCTGCCATACAAGTGGGATGTGTGAACACACTAAGCAGTATACAGTCATCTTCCACTTCATAAAAACACCTGACATTTTAAACAATGTACATTCTCAGGGTCGAGGTAAAATGGGAAACAGGGATCCATCAAGCTTTCCTCCTACACCTTCTCGTCTGCATTTCCGTTTATAGGTGGAGGCATTTTCTTTTTGCTGATGTCAGGAAATGTGTTTTAAGCCATAGCCAGACAGTGTGAGAAATGGGACAGTGCTTTTTGTGCTGCTTTGCTTTGCTTCTTCTCTCACTTTATTCAGTTGAATCGCAGGATGGTATTGAGGCTTATCTTTTCTCTTCAAATTCGTATGGACCATCAGTGGCAGTCTGCAGGATTTAGTGCCAATAATGACATATTCTAAATTTTCCAAATTAATTGTTTTGTTTTTTATTATTATCAGTATTAAAATATATTTATATTACAATTTATAGTTACATTCTAAATTCTGTTCTCATAAACCCAACATTGTTACTTTTATTTTCCTATTTTTTTCACATACAAGCATTTACCAACTGGCAAATCATTGTTACAAACTGGACATATATGTTTCATAAGCCAGGGTTACAGACATATATAACTAATATATTATAAGGTGGAGTATTCATATACACAACAAAACACAATTTTAAATGGTGAAGTTGGCACTAAATTAGGGGGAAAAAAAGATAAATATAGGTTTAGGTATAGGCATAGATTTGTAAATCAATATTAATGAATAAAGCAATAGATAGAACTAATATAACAATCAATATAATGACTTTTTTCCTTTTTGAAAACATTATTTAAATCATTAAGAAAGTGTGAAATTATTTTTTGTTAGAATTTGTAACCCAGTTATATCAGTTTTGCTCCATCATGAATGTTTACTGTGACAGCAAATTAATATAACTTTTTTATTGATAATGTCACGGCCTCAGGATACAGGACACAAATGCAGGGTCGGTTCAGATGCAAAGATGATTGTTAATAAACACAGCAATGCAAGGCAAGGCAGGATGAGGATCTCCTCACAGGGCAAAGGAAATGGCTGTGAAACTCCTAAGAACGCTCTCCTCACTAACTGTGGTGGAGGAGAGTGCAGCAATGAAATTTTATAAACAAAAACCCTCTCCACTCTGGGAGGAAAACAAAGGCTATTAAAGATTACGAAATAAACTCACGCTCTCTCGCTGAGGCGGACTTAAACAAAAAGAAGCTCTCTTGAAAACAGAGGCACTATGAAACTTAACAATTGACTATAGGCACACCTTTAACGACGGCACAAATGTCTTTCAAGAACCAACACACAAAATTGCTCCACTAGCGGAGGAACTATGAACATTAACCTTTAACAAACACAAAAGCTCCGCTAATGGAGATGAATATGAAAGGATACAACAGAAAACACTCCAAAAACGGAGGAACAAAACAAGGCTGTGAAACTTACCGGGATAAATAAATAAACTATGGCTAGGAATAAATTACAAACAAGATAGCTCTGCAGGAGGATCGCTCACTGCAGCTTCAAGGAATCTATGGCTGTGAAATCTATGAAAACTATGGATCAAGAGGCTAGTCATGAGGCTCATGGAAAGAGACAACATACTGGCACAAGACAAGAGAGACGCAGACTATTTGAACACATGAGTGACCAAGGGGAACAGGTGGAAACACTTTGGGAATCAGGGAAGACAATCAGACGCTTGACACGGGAGGAAGGGCAAGATATCTGAATGGAGAGGGAAGTTAATATTTCAAAATAAAACAGGAAATGACGAGACAAGACATGAAACGGAACGTAAATTGTGACAGATAATACTAATTTGCATTCACAGTCTCTATTTTTTTCCAACATATTTGGACACAAGATGTCATTTTTCAATTTCATATTCTCTCCTAATATATGTAGTTGTAATTAGGGCCACTGTTCATATGCTGTAACAGCTCTGCTTTCCCACAGGGATCGTGAAGGGCCCAATTTGTCTCACAGAATTTATCATTTCACAATCCCAGCAGCTTTTTTTCTCAAACTGATTGTGATAAAATGTCCACTTTAATTAGACTGGCATAGCAAAGGGAGTGAAAACTAAACCACTTCAGCTGTATTTTTATAGACCATTACAGTGCACATGCAAAGTGTGAGTAAGGGAGAAACAGCATCTGTGTGTTTGTCAGGAGCTTATAAGAGGATCATGTCCACAGGCTTTCAAAGCTCTTTTATATTATTACTTACAGAGGCGAGTATCCCAAAGGTTCTTACTTGGTATTACTACCACACACCCAAACAAAATCACACAGCTAACACTGTGTACCATTGTTCTCTTTGACCACTCATTAGTTTTAACATGATGAGAACAGTCTGTGGCTGATAAAGTGTTGCACCATTACAACTACATTTATTGTTTTCTAAGGTAGATATAAGCACATTTTGTAGACGTAGTATAACATATTTAACTGTCCTGGCATGTTGTGCAGCTGGGTGTTGCAGCTGCAGAGTTTAATGGCAACAGCTGAATGAAGTTTTGTAATAAAACTCAGGAGAGGAGAAAAAAATTGCCAATAAGGTTAGTCAGTGATGTGTATCTGGGCAAGTCATTACAACCAAACTATTTCTTTTTTTCAGCTGAAGCAGTGTAATTGGTTGCAGTTTGTAATCCAGTTATTTTGGATGTAGACATTTTGGATGTAAACCTATTATCAAAGATAAACTAATCTTCAATGAACCTGTATTATTAGTAACTCTCGCATTCTGTATCATGTGGTGCCTTCGCACTGACTCTAATGTGAAGAATTACAGTACAGTCAGAATAAAAATGGCTTATATAACCATCTCAGTCAGAACACTGATCCAACCTACTCCATTTAAAATTTGATGTGTCTTTCTGAATAATAGGTTCAGAAAGAAATATTGGCATGTTTTTTGGAATAATTATGAAAGTGCAATGTTTTGTGCTGTTACTAACAAAGCTATTGCTGTTAGCTGCACAGTTAGGAAGTGGTACTTTGGTAACTGAAAATCTGCAACAGCTACTTTTGTTTTCGTCTGAGGAGCTCTGGAACACTGTGGCGAACAGCAGGGGCGAACTAAGATAGCTGTTAACTAAGCATTAAATTGCAGTTTCTGCCCTTGTTCCACATATTTTTCAGTTTACAAGGTTGTAACTTGTGGATGTGGCAGCTTTTGAGCACATACTGTTACAAATGATATTTGCTATATTAATTTCACTGTTGCAAAGTTATTGTAATGCTACTTTTCTTTAGGTTCGGCATGTTACATTTGGGTTTTCCTCAATTGCTAAGTTTGTGGGTCATCTGTTATAAAGCTTCAAGATTGCTGTATGAGGTAAAAGAATATTTCTTATGGTATGTAGAAAATGCTTTTCTAATACAAATGGACAGTTTGTTTTCAAAAAAGTGTTGTGGACAGATCACAAGCAAATCAACATAGTAACTATGACATTCCAAAGTATTGTACAGTCAGGTGTCTGAAGTGGTTAAAAAAAGGAACTCTTACTACTCTTTTTTTGTAAAACTTACATATCGTTGTAGAAAATTAATAAATTATCTTGTGTTTTTGATAAGCTATTGTCTTGCCAGGAGTGATGGGCATGGGGCCAGCCTGCCTGATATAGTTTGGAAAGTTATAGTTAACACTACTGCTTAAGTTTTACTGCTGCAAAACTTAATTAGATCCCCTCCAATCCTGATACAGCTTAAGTTAATTTACCATTAAAAAAAATTAGTTTATCACATTAAGAAAGAAATTGATAAAGAACAACATTTTGTTTTTCATTGGAAGCAAACTTCACCACCCATATTTCACTTTGTGCCTGAGGAGATTGTGAAAATAGCCTTTTTTGGACCATGTCCAGCCAGCCCGCCCCACTGTAATTGAACCGGTTCTCCAGTGTTACTGCAGCTAGGCTGTTTGGAGTCGAGAGCAGAGGGAGTAGGGTTGTTCAGTCAACTCACCCTCCATTAAAAGAAAGCATGCAGGGCAGCTTCTGGACCTGCGATTAAACCCCACTTTTTTGTGTTTGGTGAGGGGTGTTTGGGTGGTGGCCAGGAGAAGCAGAGGAGGTATAAAAAGCAATATCCCAAAGTCTCAGTTGGTGATTCTCGGTCAAATCTCCCTGTTTGTAGCGAGACCTTTACTCACCTCAATTACACTCGATCACCCTGCTCTAATCTGGGGATTTCTTTTACAGCTCATACATTACATAATGTATTTCCATAATGCCTAGGAAGTCATCGCATCCCACAGTCTGCAAGCATGTGTTTGCTTGTGTGTGTTCAGTTGGACTGAAACAAGCGGTTGAATTCACTATGAATGCTACAAGGCCATTAATTTACTGAAGTTTCCTGCTGAGTTTAGTGTCTTGAAAATTAATAGGGTGATTGGAAAATAAGAGAATAGAAAACAGAACATTTTAGTCTGAGAATGTTTGAAAACTCCAAGACAGTGATTTTGCTTTCTTGTCTAAATGTCAGTTATAAACAGCTGATGTCCTTGTTTCTGCGTCTCTTCTCACCTCTCAGCTCAACAAAATCCACCAAAAATTCATGAGGGATGGTGGGCGTACAAGGAGGTGGTGCAGGGGAGCTTTGTTCCAGGTAAGCCTCAGCACAGCATGCAGCACTTTGATGGGTGGAAGTTTCCCACAGAATACAGATTATACTGCATACACTTTAAACACAGTGTGCTTGATCTTTTAGTCAGAGCTTATTACATATTTAAGATAGCACTGGGCCACCTTGCCGCTGGCAATAGTTTTATTTTCTCATTCTGACAAGATCTCTTCATCCTTTCCTCTCAGTTGATACTTTTTCGTATGATTGATTGACAGAGACTCACTGTTCCTTTAACCTGTTCCATCTTGTTGTGTTGCTGTGTGCCAACCTTTTTTTCAAACTGTATGCTCTTATATAGAGTATTGTTTGGTTGATAATTAATAAGAACATTTTAAATCATATTTATATTCAAAAGGTGATTTTCATTTTCCACAAATGACTACATCTAGTTCCTTAATAATAAACTGTCAATCAAAATCACTTATGGTCACATCAGAGGTCATAAAATCAGACATCAGTTATCATCAACACTTAAAGAAAATAGTATTCATTCACATTATGTGGGTTAGGTCAAGATGACCGTTTGTTTAGTTTAGTCTCCCACTTCTGTCTGATACCTTGGTAGTTTCAGGACAGTATAAATATTATTTCCCTCATCAATTTTCTAGCCTTTCCTCATCGTCAAGCTCTGATGGTGTTGAAAACTGTCCCTTTGTAAGGTCAGCTTGAGTGTAAACACTAAAAGGCAAGTGTTGGGTTGCTAATCATATGTTATTGATAACCTCTGAGGACTGATTTTCAATTCCACAACAATTTTTATCCCAGAAGTGAGATTTCTCGCATGACTCAGAGTCAAAGCTGAGGACCGACTGTTGTCCACTGTTGTTGCACAAAATGTATCTCACCTATAAAAACAGTAGAGAGGTTGGACAAGTCATCTCAGCACGGCCTGCATCACTGCTGGAATTCTGGACCTACAGGACAGACTGTGGGTTTCTCAAGTCTACTGTGTGTGGAACTCTTTTTCATGACATAACTTGTGATAGCTGCATTGATCCATTGTGTTAAACTTTGCAGTTTCACATCAGAGACTCACAAAGTTTCACAAAGAGACTTGGGGCGGCTGTAGCTCAGGAGGAAGAGCAGTCATCCACCAATTGGAAGGTCGGTGGTTCGACTCTGGCTTCCCCAGGCTACATGTCGAAGAGTCCTTGGGCAAGACACTGAACCCCACGTTGCCTCCCAGTGTATCACTGGGGTATGAATGTGTATGAATGATTAGAAAATGCAGTGAATGCGGCATGTAGTGAAGCGCTTTGAGTGGTCAGTTAGACTAGAAAAGCGTTATACAAGTACAAGTCCATTTACAAATTTAAAAAATAAATAAAATAAAGAGTGACCAGTAGCTTTGAATAATGAACAAAAACAAGTTTGCAACTGACAGTTATGATACATAAATTCACAATATAGTAACACCTCCCCGATATAACACACTTGAATGACATTTTTGAAAGAGACGTTGAGGCTGCTGAAATCATTAATGAGATTAATGAGAAAAAAAGTATTTTATCTACTGAAATGTATGTATATATATGAGAAGAACAGCCTCTGCATGGCAGGATGAAAGCTTCATTCTCTTACAGGTCTTGGGATAAACTAATTGTACTACTACTACGACTGTTACTAGTTGTTGTCAAATTTCAGAAAGGGGTTTCATGTGTGCTGGAATAACATGGAAATGACTGAAAGTGAGAATTTGAGCTTTTCAGTTTTAAGATGATAAAGAACCTCCATTATCCAGTGGATATGTGATGGGGAGGGACAGGTAAACTTACAGCCAAGCAAGACATGTCACCTGACTAGCAGGGTTGAAAAGTTTAAGCCTTATTTGTTGCAACAGATAGGTTAGTATGTGGAGGGATGACATAGAATGGATTTCGAGGTATGACGTTGCCGTGGGCTTTGCTTATCAAATTTTAATTTTTTTTACTGTAGTCCGAGTCACAGGCATCTGCAAAACCAAAGCCCACAGGGCTAGTGTTATCATCATAGTTTCCAGCACCATTGTACATATAAATATATATATATTTAATAATTTGTAATTTATATTAATAATTTTTTACATTTTAATTGAAATGCGGAATGAAAGAAAGAGGGAGAGTGAGGGTCAAGTAAAGAAGATAGAACCAGAATACAGACAACCAGCTGCTGCATCTTTGGAGGAAAAGAAAACACACCACGGATGCGAGCAGGACCATTGGGAGCATTTGCAAAAAGATGAATGAAGGAAAACACTAACAAAAATAAATAAATAAACAAACAGCAACATCACCAGCAACAAGCATATGAAAACTTAAGTATGGTCACTGAAAAGCCACAAAGTGACATGGCAACTGTGTTTGTGTGTGCGAATGTGCGTGCAAAATATATGGCAAAGATTTTACATGAATTACCACCCCCAACTCCAGAGATCAGAAGCAGACATGAAGGGCCCCCAGACCCGGGCAACCAGCAGTCCCCATGGAGCATGGAAGAGAGAAACCAGGCAGCCCATCACAGGAAAACCACGCTCCAGCCCAGAGGACAGCAGGGGAAGGCCCCAGGTAGAGCACCCACAACCATGGAGCAAAGGGTCCAGGGAACCAGGGGCAATGGACCAGGGCCACACTGGCCGCCCAGTATGAGCCAAGTGCAGGGACAAAGAGCCCCGCGTGCCCAAGTGCTTATCATATGGAAAACACTCAAACAAGTCGCCAGTTTGTGTCATGATCTGACTTGGTTTGGAGGTGTGTATTGAATTTCAGGCTGGGTGAGCAGGTTTCCCCAGTTACCTGGGCGAGTCTGGTGGCTGCCTGCTGGCACACCTGTTGGACAGCTACCATCATCAAGAGCCCTTCTTAAGGAGCAGCAGGAGCACCAGTCTACGCCAGATCGTTTTGCCATCTTTGTGGTAACTTGACTAGCTCTCACCAGAGTGTTTGATTATCAAGGAAAAGTATATTTGCACTTACCTTGTCTCCTCGTTCCAGCCTCATCCCAGCCTTGTTCCTTCCAAGTCTGACAGATCCCCTGGCTTCCCTTCACATCTCCCCTACTTTTCGGCCTTACCTGGATCTACTTCACCACCTGCCTGCTCACCCGCCTGAACTCTGGAAAACATTCTCCAGCCAGTCAGTCACTACCTCTCCCTCCAGCCAAGTTTCCATCAGATCACAGTAAAGCAACCTCGTAATAATATTTTGGAACATTTACCCACTTGGACTCTCATGCTGAAGTCTTGTGCTTACCTGTTTTCTCCAGTGTTCCCCACTCCACACTGCTCGTCAAGATCCCACTTCTGTCAAAATAAGATATTTTATCCATTTAAATCCTGCAATTGGGTCCTACCTGTGTTTTGGCTGTTACCCCATGACATTACGATATGGCCAAACATGGACTCAGCGGATTAATTTCATTCAGCCTTATCAAACCAGGGACGGCTCTTGGGAGAGCATGATAAGGCTCTTTGATCACTAAATGACCAACAAGAGTACTGTTGCCAATGTTTGGACCAAGTTTTTGGAATGATGGTGAAAATGAATGATGATCTGTCTACTCTCTCCACAGTGTCTCTTGCTGACAAAAACCCACCTGTGCCACCTCAAGTCCCGGTGCCCCCCACACCTCCGACTGAGCCTCAGTTCCGGAACATTACTTTTCCAACTCCAGACTCCAATGCTGGTGACGTTGGGGGGTGTGAGGGTTTCCTCCTTCAGTGTACTCTTGCCATGACTCAGTCTCCTCGCTCCTTTCCCTCAGATTCAGCAAAGATCTCTTTCGTGATTGGCCTTCTGAAAGACAAAGCCTTAGCTTGGGCTTTGGCCTTCTCCAGGACCAACACCCTCGTGTCGCGAATTTCGTATTCTCGCTGCTGAGACCGGATGGGGTTCCGATACCTTAAGAGGTATCCTTTTGAATTCACTCAACGATCAAATTAAGGACCAGCTAGCGTTCCGTGATGAACCATCGTCTTTCAAGGAATTAGCATCATTAGTCATCAGGGTCGACAATTGGATCTGAGAGCGTAGGAGGGAAAGGGACTCAAACTCCCATAAGCCTTTGCGCAAGCACAGCTCTCTCGAGACTTATCTTCCACCGCTTCCGCAGTTCTCTCGTCCGGTTGACTCTCGACCTACCACCAACACGACGCTACAGAGCCCATGCAATTAGGACGAACCCGCCTAACGCCCCAGGAAAGATTTAGATGCATGCGCAATAAAGAATGCCTTTACTGTGGTTCACCTAGTCACTTAATTTCCTCCTGTTCAGTTTGCCCCAAAATATTACGCCCACCAGTAGACGCTGGGCGTTATTCTTCGGGCGGTTCAACTTCTCCATTACTTATCGACCAGGCACCCTGTACTCCACTAGCTTTCCGGACACCCCCGACACTATCCTGCCGAGCATCTGCGTTTTAGGTGTTACCTGAACCGTAGAGGACCAAATCCAACGCGGACTGAACAACGACCCTGACCCTGGTACCAGGCCTCCTGATCGCCGATACGTCCCATCTTCTGCAAGGTCATCAGCTATCCACTGGGCTCATACGGCCAAGTTCACTTGCCACCCAGGCGCCCAGCGCACCCTGACCTTCCTTAAGAGGTACTTCTGGTGGCTGTCCATGGATAGCGACGTTCGAGAATACGTTTCAGCCTGCTCCATCTGTGCATGAAGCAAGAGTAACAATCGTCCACCCGCCGACTTACTACAACCATTAGTCACTCCCATGAGACCCTGGTCTCACATCGCTTTGGATTTTGTTACGGGACTTCCACCATCCCAAGGTCGCACAGCAGTCCTTTCCATCATGGATCGTTTCTCTAAAGCAGCCCATTTTGTCCCTTTCAAGAAACTCCCTTCTGCGTTGGAGACTGCTGACCTCCTGGTAAAACACGTCTTCAGACTCCATGGCATTCCCACCGAAGTGGTCTCAGACCGCGGACCACAGTTAATTTCCAGCATCTGGAAGGTGTTCTGCTCTTCCCTTGGGGCCAAAGTCTCCTTAAGCTCTGGTTAGCACCCTCAAACTAACGGGTAGACTGAGCGCCTTAACCAGGAGCTGGAGGCAGCTATCAGGTGCGTCACCACCAAAGATCCCTCTACGTGGAGCCAGCAGTTACCTTGGGTGGAATATGCACACAATTCCCTTACCTCTGCAGCCACCAGTCTTTCACCTTTCGAGTGTTCTCTTGGCTACCAGCCACCTTTGTTCCCCGAGTTGGAGAGGGATTTGGATGTCCCTTCAGTTCAGCACCATCGACAACGAGTACAACAAACCTGGGTTACCGTCCGTGAAGCCCTTCTACGGACCGCCGATCTAAACCAAGCTGATCGCCATAGATCACCAACACCCCAATACACCCAGATACCCCAATACTGGCCAGAAGGTTTGACTCAACACAAAGGACGTGCCATTAAAGGCTTCCACCAGGAAACTCTCACCCCGCTTCATCGGTCCATTCAAGATCCAGGCTGTTATCAGTCCCACAGCAGTAAGACTCAACTTACCTCCTTCTCTCCGTATCCATCCCACCTTCCACGTCTCCCAAGTCAAGCCTGTTTCCACCAGTTGTTTGTGCCCTCCGGCTCCACCACCTCCTCCCCCCCCGGCTGGTCGACAACTCGCTGGCCTACACTGTCCACCGAATTCCAGATGTCTGTCGTCGTGGAAGGGGCCAGCAATACCTCGTCGACTGGGAGGGATATGGCCCAGAATGGTTCCTGGGTTCCTTGGTTGCACATCCTGGATCCTTCTCTCATCACTGACTCCCTCTGTTCCAGACAGGGTGAGTCTTCTGGCTTGCCTGGGGGTTGCCAGCCATTGAGGGGGGAGGGTGTGTGGGTGGTGGTGGTGGGGGTTGTCAATTCCTGCAATTGAGTCCTACCTGTGTTTTGGCTGTCACCTCATGACAGTTTGGGGCAACACCAAAACATCTGAATATTTTTTAAATATATTTGAAACATTTTTGCATTAAAACCATTTAATCATTTAAACATTTAATCTGTTTGTGGTCCTTAACTAAAGGGTATCGGTTTCAG
This sequence comes from Leuresthes tenuis, assembly GCF_036924035.1. NCBI lineage: Eukaryota > Metazoa > Chordata > Actinopteri > Atheriniformes > Atherinopsidae > Leuresthes > Leuresthes tenuis. Next base: position 22,099,122 of record NW_027325374.1, on the reverse strand, counting down.
TTTGAAAAGTATCCTTCACTATATTTAATTTAAATCAAAACTGAGGCAATGAGATGGAAAATTGTCTCGATAGTTGATATCTCAACTATGTCTGTTCGCAGTTCTCCACAGCACAGTTACTTTACTTACCACCATACAACAGCAGGAGTGGTTATACACTATTCATGATCCTCCTGTGGAGAGAATTCCCAGCCCTAGTTACCTTGTTTGTATCCGGAAGGATCTCACAGCTGGGATGTGAAAGAGAAGAGGTTTTTCACTGCATATGATGGGATATATTCTTATTCTTATTATATTCTCACTAACCTATCTTATTCTTATTGACAGTGGTGATAAAAGATTTCAGTGTAGGATATTCACTGTGGGACACATCAAAGTAATGATATATTCCCTTAATGCAGTAATCTAGTGGAATTAGTTTTATAGAACTTTTCCTCCTCTACCCACACTTCAGTCATTCCACAGAGAAAATCAGCGCCAAAACTCTGGAAATGTCTTCACAATCTTGTTTGAAATATTTCTTCAATAGTTATATGGGTCCTAACAAAAGTTGTTTGATTGACAGCTGAAATAATACTGTAGAAATTGAAATGGAAATAATTTTTCTCCCTCCCTGCAAGAGAAAAGCAATAATATCAGTGTAACGCTCCACTCAGCTGTGGTACAGTAGTGCGAGCAGAGCTCTGAGGCCTCTATGCTTCTTTTCACCTGTTAATGGCTTTTTTTAGCCTCGCAGAAGCATCTCTCCGAGGAGGTCAAAAGCTGTGGCCTAGCATCTTGGAAACATTTGCACCTCAGGATTAGCAAATAGGATGAAATCACATTTTCAGGCTTGTATCACTGTGGCTCACTTTTACCTATCCTTTTAAAACTCTCTCCATTAGCTATAGATTTGGTAAAGGTTGTCTCTTCTCTCACCTTTTGTTTCTCTGCTATGTCTTAATGTTTAACTACTTAAATTGGGGTTAAAAGCTTTGCAGTCTTTCATCAACCTTTCTTACTGTTGTGCTTATTTCTGTAGCACAAACATGTTTCAGTGACACATGCATTTTTTTCAATAGTCTGAATGCAATGTGTTAACTGTAGAAACATACAGAATATGAATTTTTAATTTAATTTATGATTCCATTAGTTTGCACCTTACATATGATTTTATAATTCTACCAACTTTAATTAACAATACAATGCAAAATGGCAAATAAATTATTTTACCAAAGTCTTCTAAAACAAAAGCTGGAGAGCCTGCAGTGCTGGAAAACTGAAAAGACAAATTAAAGCTACAGTATTAAAAATTGTGAAAGTGAGTACTGTTTTTTTTTCAACTTAAGTTTAATGGTATGAAAACACTTCTTTTACATTAGTAGACAGAATCATTTCCGAATCTGCCTTAGAGTTAATTAAAAAACTTGACATATCTCAGCATGGTGTACAGTATGTCCTCAAAAATGGTTGAAACTGGACAAGAGGAGAACAAAAGAAGTGTAGGGATGAAAAATCTGTCTACAGCAAATGAACAGTATCTGAAGATGATAGATAAGAAAAAGATAAAATCTAGCAAAGACCTGACACAGGACCTGGTAGATGCACCTGAGCCTTCAGTTGATTAATCTTCTGTTCATCATAGTGTCTTCAGAAGTATTCTCCTTGAGAGGATGGTTGTCAAGAAGCCATTCTTATGGAAAGAAAACTGCCAATTGACTCAAGAACTGGAGAGAAAATCACAGTTTGGCTGTTTGACCTCCTCCCCTCTGGGGGGCGCTACAGGGTGCTCCGTTCCCGGACTAGCAGGTTCAGGAAAAGCTTCCTCCCTGCACTTTAACTGCTGTTTTGCACTTCTGGTTGGATGCTAACTGCATTTCGTTGTCTCAGTACCTGTACTTTGTGCAATGACACTAAAGTTGAATCTAATCTAATCTAATCTTATAGAATGATGAATCGTCCTCAGAAACTTGACATCAATATTGTTGAAACAGTGTGGGATCATCTTGACAGAAAACCAAACAAATGGCAGCAGACATCTAAAGTGGAGCTTTGAACTTCATGAAGCCTGGAAAACTGTTGCCAATGAGTGCTTAAAGAAATTACAAGAAAGCTTGTCAAAGCGGTTCAGACTGTGTCGAAGAATGAATGAATGAATGAATGAAGGTTGTCATATATTTATCTTTGATCAAGGTTGTTAGAGTTGTACAAACTCTGTTTTTACCTTATATACTGTATCTTTCAACAAATCCCCATACCTTTTCCCATTGTTTTGGCAAATAAATGAAAAGGTGAGAAGTGGCTTATGCACAGTACCGAGATAGAAATTTTGAATTTTCATTGAAGAGGTCTATGAAAATATCATGTGACGCAAACTGGCCTTTATAAACTCTAAAATAAGTTGATGAAAATAGAAGATAATCATGAAAATAACATTATTATTTATGTATGTATTTATTTTTACTATCATTACACCAAAGCATGAAATACAAAAAAAACATGGAATCAGCCATCTACCTTTGTGATTTAAAACAACATTTTGAAAGATTCCATTTTAATTTTGTTCATGCTACTTTATCCCATTTAACACATTACCTTCATAATCACACAGTAATCAATCCTGTACAATTCTCGAATAGGATTATTAATTATAATGCCGGCTCTATTTTCTTAGAATCCAGCTCTCTATTGCAGTTTATTTTTTCACCCCTGCTTTTTATCATCAGAAACGCATTATAAGGCCTGATTGTGCAGAGGTTTAACCTTAAAAGTTTAATGGTCTTCATATTAGTTCATTCTTCCAGCATAGTCACACATCTCAGATTAGACACTTCTAGGAAATCTGGAAACATTTTGAAGATAAATTAGATGACTTGGGGTTCAGATTGCACACAGTGCCAGTCACATGCAGCTACCTCTCCGTTCTGCATCTCTTATTGTCTTTTTTGAGCTTCTATCAGTCTCTTTCATTGATAAAGAGATTATGATGATTGTGACCGCTTGGTGAAGTCAGTGTGACTGCCCTGGATATTATGAACCTGAAGACGTATGAACCCCCTTGGTGTTATGTTGTTTACTGTATAGTGTTGGTTTGTGATTGCTTTTTTTCGAATGTGCAACAAGGGCCTTCTTTGAAAGAGAGACAGAAAGACTGATTTACAGACAGAGGGCCACTGTATGCCTCAGGCTGAGTGCAAGCACCTTTCTTGAAGAAATTGTATTGTGATATCTATGACTGCATGATACTGCAGAGGCAATGTGGACTATGAGGAAGGTAGGTATTTTCACGAGTATACTTTGGGGGGCTGTTGATGCCAGAAATGTTAGGAAGCTAGATTACAGTGATTTTATGGGCTTCCTCAGAGTCTGTCTTCTTTACTTGCATGGACTCCCTCATAACATTTTAGTCCATGCTTGTTGGTGTCTTTTAATTTTACAAAACACATTAACATTTAATTTGATACAGCAATTCTTACTTTTGTTTGGACAGAAAGTCCACAGCAGCAGGTTGATGTCATTTTCCTGTTTCTGTTGTGTATCATCTCATTAATACCCTTAATCTAAGAGCACTTGCAGCTTTCCTTAAGCTGATTTTATCACTGCCCACTACATACTGCAACTCAGCACTGAGATTGGCTACTGATTAACAGAAAAGGCAGAAAAGGGACACCTCACTGCTTTTTTCATTGCCTTAGATGAGGTCCAGATGACAAAGAAGCTACATTACACACAGCCATAATCAGGAATAGATGCAAAAATCCAGAATTGGTACGATTAATAAATCAATATGTTCATGATTTAAATTATATAGGGAATACTTTTGTACAATAATTCATGTATAGCATGTTGAAAAATGTATTTCAATTAAAAAAAAAAACTTCTTTATTGTTCAAGTATTCGTTACATTTTTGTGTCGATCTGCATTTTTTGCTTTTCACTTTGTCATTTAATTTAAAATTGTATTTTTTTCCAATCACTTTTTTTTTTCATTTTATAAGTTTTGTGATTTGTGAAACCTGTATTCGACATGTTAAAGTGCAAAATGGGTCAGAAATTTTTAATCTTTGAACTGAACTTGAACTGAAAATGGCCTTCTTTGCATTCCTAAAAACTTGATAAAGTTTTTGAAACTCACAGTATCATCAAGAATTTATACTATCTGTGGAATAATCTAGACCTGATGAACGTTGGTTCAGAAAAAAAAAAAAACGAGTGAAATGACCCCTTAACAGGTGATTCAAAGCCAAGAGCTGCTGAGAATTGTACAAACCAGAAAAGGGAAATTACACCACCTGTTGCAAGGGACTTAGGCTCAGTCCCATTATAGGAACTGTCCTATCTTTATTGTAAAAATTAAATGTCATATTTCATTATATTTTGTACAGTATTTTCACAAAGGATTGTAAAGTTTCTCTCTCAGTTAACCCAGTATTTTGTATGTTTTACTACATCAGCTTTGTCTGTCTGACAAACCCCCATATTTAAAATACAGATAACAGTGCAGTAATGAAAGAAACCTCACAATAATTTACTTAAAGAATTCATGTTATACAATGATTTTTGTTTAATGATCATTAACATTTTACAATGAGACTGGATTGGCCAATGCTTCATACTTTATGTAGACACGGTGTAATACTTCCTGTTTTTGCTATATTTAATCATAAATTCACCTAAAAAAATGTTAGCCAACACCAAATGGATACGACAGAGCTCTCGTTCTTTGACCAAAAGATAACCAAACCAATGCAGCAGTTTCAACAGTGAGAATTTCTGTTTTGTTTCTGTTATTTCAAACTGTATCGTTTTAAGCTTTAAGAAGAAATGGTTTAATATGTCATCCTTTGCTGATAAAAGTCTTTCTAAATTTTGATAAATAATTTATGATGAATGAATATCTTACAGGTAAAGTGGCATACCCCAAATTTTTCTGAGGCAAACAACCAGTGATGCACACACTCACACTTGTCAATTTAGATGAACCCAATACACATGTTTTTGAGTGTGGGAAGTATCTGGAGAAAACCCACACAGGGACATGGAAAACATGCTAAAGTAAGCTCCAAGCAGAAAGTCTCCATCTGAGATCCAATCTGAAACCTTGCTGTGATGCTGCAGTGCTATCACATCGCTGTGATGCACCAAGAACTCCCTAAAAGTTAAGACTTTAATGCCAAAATCCTAGTTAATATAAGAAAGACTTTCAAATTATGTGCTGACTGATGCAATGCAGATAATTTCAATGTTACAAGCCTTTAAGGGTTTTATTATTTATTAATTTATTTTTCATCTCAGAGATGAAAGATGGGTACCTGATGTTGAAACATATTTGGACGGGCGGCTTTTTTGCATGCCATCTCTAGATATTGCCCACCAAAAAAAGAACTAAATAAAACCTCAACAATAAACCAGACAGTGGCTCGATTGATTGGTATAAATCACTTTAGACAATTCAAAATATGAGAAATAATAATAATAAAAAAAGACCTGATATTTTACATTTGTTTATGTTGACTGACTTTTACATGAGAGTAATTAAATAAATTGAGTTTCCTGTCACTGTATTGGAATGGAAGCAGACGTTTAAAAGAAGGCTTTCAATAAAGTAATATTTGACATTTTGGCAAAGCAATCCCTATAATCGTATATAAGAAGAATATATTGGGGAATTATTACAGAAGGGGTTCTTAATTCTAATTTAAAATATTTCAGATTTAATTTGCCACAAATTACCATAATTATTGATATACAACAATAACTAATAGAATTTGCAGCAACACTTACATGATTATTTCTTCTAATTTCAGGATAAATAGGCACTTAAACATTTTGACCCCACAGAGGGAAAAGTGTACCCAAGCTCTAAGTTCTTCTGGCAGTTCTATGCTCTTTCTCCTTTCTCTTCCCATGTGGGCCATCTTATGGGGAAGAAAACGGAACATAGAGAGGGTGCCTGGTTTCCCCTCTGATATCAGTGGGATGTCTTGTGAATTATATTTCTGCAGTTTAAGACACTTAAAGGAAACACGTTGTGCGTATTTGCAGATCCAAGTTTTTATTCTGTTCAGACTCACCATCTGACAGATCTTTTTTTTTTTTTTAATCAGTCAGTTTTGCTTTACAAATTTAATTTAAATTCTTGTAATGAATATCTATGAGATTAGGCCATCACAAGAGCATTTCAGGAGGCATTGGCTGTCTTATGTAACAACTCGGCCAAGGACAATTGAACCCAACATGACAGATTAATTTGCAACGCAACACTCGCTCTGCCAAGTCATCCTTCCTCTGTCCCTTGATACCATCATGTAAACATCATCATGATCTCTTTATCTTAGGGTCAGGTTATTGAGATATTTGATGCATTTGTTCTTTCTTTCTCAGATTAGGGCCTGGGCGTGCAAATGTGTAATACAACCAGGCTTTCTCATGTTCATATATGTGCCTATGCATGCAAGAAGTATTTTACTTCAACAATGACAGCCGTTTTAGTCCTCTTATAGATATTTGCTGACCAGACAACTCTCTGATTCTTCTAAAATTTGCGCAAATAAAAACTTAGATTTACCTAAACGCCTGGTCTCTTACAATGGCTAGGATGCTGTGATGTGTTTTGTCTTTTACGTTTGTGTTTACTGTACATAAAAGTAATGTTTATAGGTGTACCACCAGACCTTCCAGCCTCCATCACTGCATCCACTCCATATAGTTTCAGTAGAATGCTGTGAGATTGTGTTTTGATATGTAGTTGATTTTATGTCAAAGTAGACTGAAAGAAAAAAAAAGCTGTGTCACGTGACATGAATTAATAGACCATGTTTTGCAACAGTCTTGATCCTTAACAGATCCTGTTAAAAGAGCCCCGCTGTCATGCCAGCCAAACTTCTGATTTTAATAAGATACTGTTAAGCTTTTTTGGTCTTAACGAAGCATGGATGCCTCTTAATCTTAAAAGTGTGAGCATCCCAGCTAATTATCAGACCTTATCACTCATATCCACATCTGATGCATTTTCTGAAGCAGCAATGCACTTTGTCACTGCTGCTTATCACCAGAATTTCATTTCATTTTGTATTTTTACATCTTTACATTTGTTTGATTTCCACTTTTCTTTCCATCCTGTACACAAGTAGCTGCAGTTTTTCTTGCAGGACTGTGCACTGATTAACAATTAATTAAATTTATTATTTTTTTTATCCCAGTGAGACAATATCCAAGCACCAATTACGGATATATATATATATATTTTTATACTGCTCCAGCTAAACTCCTCTCTGAATCAATGGAGGATGCTAATTGGCCAGTACTTTGTATAAGTCCGGCAAGTAACAAGCTCTTCTTCAAGTGGCAATTTCTAATCGAAAACCAATTAAAAGAGCACATGAAGCACCAGCAGGGCAATACACGATTTGTCTTTGGCTGGTTTGTGTGAAGAAAATGGATATCCAATAGCACATTAGCAGCTTTTTGTGAATCCAGCCTCTGTTCTGCAGGTAGAAATCCAACTCTGAAATAAGCCAAAGCTATAGCATTGTGTTATAGAGACAAGACTGAATGGAAAGGTCTCTAGGTGGTGTGATGAGTGCCATCAGAGTGCAGGAGATGGTTTTTGACAGCCAGTATTGCACACCAGAGGCTGTTCGACGGCCAGTCAGCATCTATCTGAACAGATCTGGCCTTGGTAGAAACTTCCCTTACCTATCGTGGCGAAATATTAGCCTCTGCACTGAAACACTGCTCTACTATTTTTCAACTTAAGCACACAGTAGCACAATCGCCGTCATTTCCTCTTTATTCTGTAGTTTAGTGTTGAGGTGTTATACTAATCTTATTTCCCAACTTGCAGTTTCATAGTCCACAAAGCTGTTCATGCAGAAAAAGGTTTATGGTACCATCTCTTCCAGAAATTACTTTCTGACCTTCCAAATAACAGAACCTGAATGGACAAAGGACCAAACAATAAAACTCCAGTGTATGGATGCTACTGTTGCTAAAGTTTGCAAGCTTGGTTGAACCAAGTGTCACTTTTGGCACAGGAGTCAATGTGCACATCTAAGACTATGAGGACTGGTGTGTTCAAGTATTTTCGGAGCATTTTATTTGAGCTGCGATGTACTGGTACACCTCTTAAAAAATGACATAGCAAACAATTTCTAAATGCTGCAAAAACACCATCAGATGTCACAGTGCTTGCTGGTGTGTGTTGTGGTTATTTTAATCGGCATTTTCAAATTGCAAGGCTGCACGGTGGTGTGGTGGCTCGCACAGCAAGAGGGTTCCTGATTCAAATCCCAGCCAGAGCCTTTCTGTGTGGAGTTTGCATGTTCTCCCCTGTGTACGAGTGGGTTCTCTTCAGGCACTCTGGCTTCATCCCACCATCTGAAAACATGCAAGTTAGGTTAATTGGTGTCTCTAAATTCACCCTATTACTGAATGTGAGAGTACATGGTTGTTTGTCTCTGTGTGGCCCTGTGATGGACAGGCGACATGTACCCCGCCAAATGACAGCAGGGACCGGCTCAAGCCCCTTGTGACCTGAATTGGATTCAGCAGGTATGGAAAATGGATGGATGGATGGATTTTCAAATTACAAATGAAAATATACTCTGGAGAAATGTACACCATGTTTCATTTTGGACCATGAGCCCATTTTCATCACAAAATGTGTGTCAGTCCACATGTTCTAAACTTTGAGGAGTCACAATCCATACCTAGAAACTATGAGAAGGTGTTTTGCGGTGAAAAACATCCACATGGCATGACCAAGACCATTGGCACAAATTGGGTAACCCAAAGCAATGTATAGTTTACTCACCCCCAGTCATTAGAAATTGAGAGTAATTAGACAAGTGGAAGGGCATTGGATGATGTTGTGTTGGACTGATATTGAATTAATCTTTTCTGTGTCAGACTCCATGGACTTCTCCCTTCCTCTTCCCTCCAAGCATTTGTGGCCAAATTAAGTCTCAAACTCACACTTGTCATGTAATGGGAAGTTGAACATTGACACGGTGAGATGTTGAACAAGTATGTGATTAAGCTGCCATATTTAGGAGGTCAACAGTATCATGCAGCAAGGCGAAGCAAAATATTGAGTGCCGTGAATCCAACAGAATCAAATTCTACTTACGGTCAAGATTATCTGCATCTACGTGATTAGATGAAGTGAGATTGGGTTGGAGCTGTAGGAGTTGGGAGGTGATATCAATCTTTTTTTTTTCTGACAATGCAATACTTTACTCGGCACAATTACATGCACATTGAGTCGAGCTTGGCCGTTTAATTGAACCACCATCCTTGTCCAAGAATCATGTAATTAGCCCAAGTATGTTTAATGCCATAACACTGTGGAATGTGTGTTTGAAAATGTTTTAGACATTCTGCTGCATACTACTTTCTCTCATTGAGAGATCATTCTACATTGTCTTAATGGGCTGAATTTCAGTCATAATCTAAGACACGTCGTCTAACAAAACAAACAGAAAACTATGTTAATGAGAGCACTTTCATGTGAACTGGATGTATGAATATCCAGTTAAACTTTACTGTTTTTGCAAAAAAAAAAACTTCTTTGGCGCGTGCACAGAGCACCCAGGCCCATTTAAGTGTAGTTCAGTGTATACATAGAGAAAGTAATTAAATTCCTAACCACATGTGCCACGTTCTAAATGTACAATTACAGTTTTGAAAAGCCTGATTCCATATGATTTTGGTTTTTTACTAGTTTCACAAAATGTTTACTAACTTATACTGCTGTAAACCGACTCCTGGTTTTCACTTAGTATACAGAAATGTGTATTTGCATCTATCACGTGAACCCTACTCACATTTTGTTTTGCTTGGCTTATGTCATGATATTATTATGGCAATGTCTCTGAACTTGGATTGTTTTTGTTTAAATTGTAAGGCCAAAATACCTATGCCAGCAAAAAACTGGTTTTAAGTCAGCACATGAACCTCACATTTGAATGCAAACCCAACCTTTTAGATCTTTTTGTTGGCACACAGACCAGAGACACAGAAAGAAAAGGAGTGATGTGTGAAAGTTGATAGAGGAGGAGAAAATATAAATGACAAGAAAGAGGAAAGAAGGAAAGAAAACAGGTGGAAAAGTGCACAGAAAAGAAAGGAAAAAGCAGGTGACAGAACAGAGGGACTGGAAGGAAACAGGTGAAAAGAGAGGTGGATGTAAAGAGAACAACTTAGAGGGGAAGAGGGCTGAGAAGGACACAGATCAAAGATGAGGGCAGGATGCTTAAAAGGAGGAGAAGAAAAAACTGATTAAAGAGGACAAGGGAAAACAAGAAAGGAAATATACAGTCGGACCGGTGTCTCCTTTTCTGTATACCGTATTTTCCGCGCCATAGGGCGCACCTAAAAGCCTTAAATTTTCACAAAAATCGGCCGTGCGCCGTACACCTTGTGTGCATTGGATTCCAAACTCTGTCACAGATACCGCCATTTTGAACTTACCGCGAGGAGTGCCGAGCATTCATCGGGGCATTAAGCCCCCTCCGAATCACTCACCGCTCTCCCTTCGCGACGATCACTTTTGCCGTGTCTCTTCGCTCTCGTACATTGGAAATGAATGGCAACTGGCCACTTCAGCCGCTTGCTTTGCGTTCGGTGTGAATCCAGGGTTATGAGGATCCCAGCCATTCACTCTGAATGGGGCGAAGCTCGTACTTAGCGATTGAATCGCGTCATCATTAATGCTTTTGCCCATGTCCCAGTGAGTGCCTGTTCTTCAGTCTGAGATGGGTGATGCAGACCGATGTGCAGTTTATTTTTTTTGCGCCTTATAGTGGGGAAAATATGGTATCTGAATGTGTCTGATATTGTTCGCTTTCACAGAGTGAGTCTGAGACGAAAACCCCATGTGGTGTTACTGCTCACTGTCAGAAATGGTTGGAAGAACTCTGCTCAGCAGGCCTGCACCATACAGACACTCAAACACACGCACACGCAGGGATGAAAAATAATTCAGTTTCAGCAGTGCGAAGAGAATCATGCTGGGCTGATGTTGGGGCATTACATTTACATTTACATTTTTGTAAACCTTCTCTCAATGTGATATTTGGAAAACACACATACAAACTCTAGCTACCTGAATGCACATATATACTCATCAGCATGCTCAAAGGGACAGTTGTTGTAGTAAGTGGCAGTGTGATGGATGGGGTTCAGACAAGATGGCCCATAACCTTCCCTTTATTTACCCTCTTCTGACAAACAGCCAGGACAGAGAGGCGAAAACGAAAAAGTAAAAAAAATAGGAAGGAGTAGAAAAAGCAGGAGAGAAGGAACAAAAGAAAGGAAACAGGAGTAGATTAAGAGAAAGAGGGGAGAGGAATTGGGAGAAGGAAAACAAATTTGAAAAAGGATGGAAGGGGAGAGGAGAAGAGAGGACAGGAAGAAAAGAAACAGAAGGGAAGAAGACAGAGATGAAAATGAAAGAGATGATAAAATCAGAGTATTGAAGGAAACAGAAAGGGATAGGATAGAAGGAATACAAGCAGATAAGGAGAGGAGATAAGTGATAGGATGAGTAGCATAGCAGGTTAAAGGGGAAGTTTTTTTTTTTTTTTAAACCTGGACCTTATTTCTGGCATAAAATACGTTTATCTACTCATCAATAACATTTTGGTGAAAGATAAGGCATTATCTGTCTTTATTTCACCAATACTTTAATACGAATGAATGAACACGTACTATTACACTGTTAGTTCAGAGCAACCGTGTTGATGTGATTGGGGGGCTTTCTACACCTGGGTCACTTGGGATAAAATCATCGACGCACGCTGCTGCAGCACAGCTTATTTACTCTGTGCTTTGTGATGATTATCATCACATGGAGTTTGCTACTGCTAGTTTTGTGCAACTTTGCAGAATGTTTATCAGATTTTGACGACGTGGACCACGACTTTGAGTACGATGGGCGTCCTTACCATTTTGAGCCAGAGTATACGGATGAGGAGCTCCTGAAAAGGAGGATGCAGAAGCAGAGAGAGGAACAGTTGGCCAGAGAACAACAGACCGCTGCACGTCCGTGAATGGATGCCAACCGGTGGTGTTCTTGTGGACAATGTTTACTTATGCCAACCGAGGAGGAATGCCAACAGTGCAATAGTATGCGTTAATCCATTCATTAATTTGTCTGCAAAGGGAGGTAAGCAGCAAATAGGTTAGAGATTAAACAGATGTAAAGAAGGGACTGTGGTGGAGAAATAAAGGAAACTGATAAAGAAATTAAACAAAGTGAAAAAAAAAGAAAGGAAGAAGGAAAAGGAAAATGAAATGTTGAGAAAGGGAAAGGAGAATAAGACTACATAAGAAAGAAAATATAAGCAGACTAAGAGAGGAGAAGAAATGGTTTCAGAGAAACAGAAGAGAGAAGTGGGGCGGGGAAAGAAGATGAAAGAAAGGAGATGAGAGGACAGAAGATATTGTAGATGGATTGGGAAGGGTTGAGGACGGGGGTATACAGAGAGAGAAGTCAAGTCCGAGTTAGACCAAGTGAGGTTAAGAGAAAGAGAGTGAAGAGGATATAGTTGAAAGTTGGATGGAGAGATGGGGCAGGAGGATCTTAAAGAAGCAGGCAGATAAAAAAGGACTGTAATTGAAAAATATTCCCCTCGGTTGACAGTAACCCTGTGATGATGGGTGTAATCACTTTCCTCACCTCCTTTAAGTCCTTCAGTTGCACAGGTCGGTGTGAATGTGTCTATCATAGCGACCGTGGCTTCCATTTACTCTTTTCACGCTCTCCTTCTCATCTCTCATTACTTCACATCAGAAGGATCTGCAAGTTACTCTGAACAGACACAATATGCTAACTGCTAAATCTACAAAATCAAACTTGCCACACACGGCCACGCTGACGACCTTGTACATACGTAAAGCATATCGTGTGTGGCCGCAGCTAAATGGCTAAGTGGTGCTCCCTATGCATTTTTCAAAAACCCTGATGATGATGTCTTGATATACATGGGATTCTAACAGCCTGCTCTACACTTGACGGGCAGCTGTGCTGTGTGCTGCGCTTCGCCCGGCGTCCAAAGCCTACTCCGACGCATTCACCTGCTCGGGCCCAATCATCGCTGCTTGCAGCTTTAATTGTAATTTTTTCTTTTCTTAGTCATTTGGCTTAACCCTCAGATACCAATATTACAATGGTAAATGTCTATGCTATTTCAGGCTATTTGCTTATTTTTACTGCCTTGAGGCTTTGAGGTTTTAGTTTGGGGGTGAGACTGGTGGAATTGCCAGTCAGTCATTTGTGTGATTCTTGTTCAAATAAAGGGTTAAAAACCCAAAAATAAATAAGTAAAATTTGATGTGTATATTTCAGGCTGAAGTAGCTCTAAAAGACTGATGTGTTTAAAGTCACATTTTTTTTTTTCATACATACTGTTTTTAATAGCGTTTTTTGCGAAAAAGCCACATTTTGGTGTAAGGCCCTTAAAAGTAAATGTAAGCCCCCTTGAGGGTTTTAACACTGGTTTCAACTAACTCCAAAATCCAGATTTCTTTTTTTGGAGACCTTTTCAGAACACCAACTTTATTGTGACTGTTCACACAGACAGCCCCCTTAACAAACAAAAAACCTTCTTCACTCAGCTGGTTTTCCTGACCGTTAACTCCATGTGCCTCTTTTTGTATCAACAGTCACTAGATTAGATTAGAATAAATTCAACTTTATTTTCACTGAATAAAGTAACAGCTACTTGGACAAAAAAATGCAAGTCATCTTCTGTAAATTATTTACAAATGGCCATGTCTTACGTACCTATCTGAACTTTCATAAACCAATATAAGTCATCAATAATTCATAATAAAACAAGCTTCACATCAAGAGCAAAAAAAGATAAGGTAAACCCAAAAAAAACGATCGCTCCAGTTCGACTGTAGCCGCACTACTGTAGCCAACTGGTAAACGGTGCCTGGACTCCAGTACTCGCCGATATGGTATCAGAATCGGAACAACTCTAGTTAAAACAAAAGAAGTGTGAGACACAGCTTTGGAGCAACTTACTTAGTTGATTCCCAGCACTACAACTAAACGAATTCTCACTCTGCGCGAGTGTCACGCTGGACGACGGTTGGGCTGCAGAGCGGTGAAGGTACAAAGGACAAGTAGGGGTTAGAAGAGGATGACACCATTTGCTAAGTGGGAGTGTTTCTCTCCTGAGCTTTGGGCTTTCATCACCCAGAAAAAAGGGTGGAGAGAGAGTGTGGCCGCAGCAGTACACGCAAAATGGACGCGGTTGTTATTTCTAAGACTGGGGGATTGTACGCACCCAAATTCAAAGATATTGGTGTAGAGGAGCTGGGAAAGTGATTTTTACATAATATGTCCCCTTTAAAAGAAAAATATTATCATGACAAAATGTATAAAAGTTATTTTCTTCCAACTATATGGTAATGTTCAAAATGGAAAAACATATTAATGCTTTTTCTAATACTTTGTATTTAATCAGATTGACACTACTGAATACATTTTTGCTGTTTTTTTCATGCTAATTAACATGAAAATAACAGTGTCACAGCATTTGGTAAATATTTACATTATGACAGTTGCATCTCATTTAAGTCAAAATTCTAGGAGGAGGCTGGAAGATTGCACTGCATAACTGCCAAGTAGGGCTGCACCGTGGTGTGGTAATTAGCACCATCACAGCAAGAAGGTTCCTGGTTTGATCCCGACTGGGGCCTACTCAGCTAGAGCTTTTCTGTGTGGAGTTTGCATGTTCTCCCCATGTACGTGTGGGTACACTCTGGGTACTCCAGCTTCCTACCACCACCCAAAAACATGCATGTTAGGTTCATTGGTGACTCTAAATTGTGAAATGTGATAGTTGTGTATCTCATTTGTCTCTGTATGGCCCTGTGATGGACTGGCAACCTGTCCAGGGTGTATCCTGCCTCTTCCTCAAATGACAGCTGGGACAGCCCCCCCAACCCTAAATTGGATTAGAAAATGGATAGATGGACTGCCAAGTAGTAGATCCTTGTGCTTCCACTCACTGTTTTGTTGCCGTTTTCGACATTAAGAAACAACTTAGTCCAGGGTAGGTATTAAAATTGAGATGGTTAAGGTTTGGAAAACATTATGGCTTGCATTAATTAGTGTCACGATGGAAGGAAGGCCGGACCAGGCGTGGACGAAACCTGCAGGACGGCCGGACCAGGCGTGGTCACTGCGTCAGGAACGGCGGCAGCGGACGGCTGCGTCGGAACGGCGATGGCAGCGGACGGCTGCGTCGGAACGGCGATGGCAGCGGACGGCTGCGTCGGAACGGCGATGGCAGCGGACGGCTGCGTCGGAACGGCGATGGCAGCGGACGGCTGCGTCGGAACGGCGATGGCAGCGGACGGCTGCGTCGGAACGGCGATGTCAGCGGGCTGTGCCGGGACGGTGATGTCAGGAGACGGAGCTGGGGACGCAAATGGAGAAACGAGAGGCCCGCGGAGAGCGTGTAACATTTGAGCCGAATCCGCGCCGAACACATCCACGAGTGCCTTGTGGTGGATGGCTCTCACGTCCTCCCAGGCAGCCTGGATTGCGGGCGTCCCCGGACCGAGTCCCCAACGGAACACCTCCAGGACCTGACCCGACAGCCACCACCGGTTGAACATGTCACCACCCTCTGCAAAGCAATTCTGCAGGGCGGCGAGTCGGCTCCGAAGCTCCTTCAGAACTGCTGGGTCCATACTGGCAGAATCCTTCTGTCACGATGAGTGGTGTGAGAAGGGACCCAGATGCAGTTCTTTTCCAAAAAATCAAAAGGTTTATTTCCAAAACGGGGAGCAGGAACAAAAGGCGCGGCAGAGCCGGATTATCAAAAATACTTAAAATAAAAAAAAAAACACTAAACAAAACAAGGCTATGAAAAAGTACTGACTATATTAAACAGACTATGAGGCTGGCAATCAAACTTATCTTTTTCGTGTAAGCATGAAGGGATAGTGAGGTAAGGATTCTGCAGTGACTGAAAGGAAACCAGAAGACTAAATACTGTGGAGGGAGTGATCAGTGAATGAGGTGCAGCTGTGAACAATTAACCAGGTGACTTGAGTGAACTGAGGTGGCAGGGGAAAAACAGGACTAGAACATAACTGAAAACATGATTAAACAAACTGTGACATTACATAAACTTCTATAGCAGACTGTGACAATTAGACCGTGTAATAACAAAACACATCAAAATATCCTTTTCCTAGATCATAAGTTGATGAGTCTCATCCCCACGACTAAACACACAAAATATGCTGAACACATCATTTTGAAAGTTGTGCTGGATGGCAGAAAAAAAAACAGATTTCAACTTCATCAGCATGAATACAAAGTTTTCTGTTATGTGAACGTTTCACATTTTTCAATGAGACCAGGTCATATGCATACATTTAACAAACAACAATAAATGTGAAACCTTGACAGAGAGGAATGATCGTGATATGTCACCTGATCAGAAGCCACAAGGATCTTGTCATAACAAAGCTTCAGATTGTGATCATAAGTGAAACTCCCTCACTATCTTTCATTTTTCATCTTTCTTTTTTGTACAAAATAAATCTCTGAATGGAGCATAGTTTTCCTAAATGCTTTTTTTCCGATGCAGTGCCTGTTTAGAGTTGAATATTTCTTAAAGATTTTACTTCTAGGCCTGTGATTAGGAGGAAATAAGCCTATCTGACTGGCTTTGAAAGCAAAATAATGGCAGATGATCAAGTAAATGACAAAAACACTTGACCTATGGAGCTCTCATCAGCGAGGTGACACACACTGTCTCCCCTGCTGACTACACACAATGAGCAGGTTATGTAATCATAAGAAACACTGTTGCATTTCACACAGTGCGCACTATCTGTCTCTTCTGATTATCAGTTCATCTCCAAATATGCAGTGCTTGATATTCGTCATAAGTGTGAATTCAACTTGCCAATCATATCATCCCATTTGAATGTAGCATTTGGCAGACTTGGTTTCAGCAATAAGCTTGAGCAGACTCACAGACGTTCTGATCTGAGCATAGATATCTGTTAAACAGCATTGCCTTTTATTGATACTGATAGTGTGTCCTGAAGGGATTACAAATGTTGAAACAAGTCAAATAATCTGTTGTCTTCTGAGCCCTGTGAAGCACAAAGAAGATTACAGAGAAAAAACTGCACATGATTACATCTGCTTCCCCTCATCTACCTGTCTTTTTTATTTACTGCTCTGTCAGCGGCTCCATTGTGTGTTTCGCTTCCCTGAGTTGTGTTTAAGAGGGTTAGAGTACAGTATGTGCAGTGCAGCTGTACACCTACACTATTGTAAGTTGCTGATGCTTGTATTCCAGTCAGTTTTCTGTTGTATTTGATAAATGGTTTGTGTTAAACTCACTTACAGAGTTTCACATCTGGCTGCTTAGACAGATTGTTTACAGCTCCCACAAGATGCTTTATAATATTCCGTTATATATATAAACAGTTTTCTGGTTTCAGCTTTTGTAGCAAACATTGATAAATAAAATAGTCACTATGGCATGACTTATGTGTTAATACAATTCATTTTTGTCTTCAAAGATAGATAGATAGCTAGATACTTTATTGACCCCGAAGGAAATTTGAGCATCCAGTAGCAAAAAAGTGACATAACATACAATCAACATACATTAGGGTCTATACAAAAACTATTAAAAAACTAAGAAGTAACTGTAGAAATAAAATGTTTTGTAGAACTATAAATGTAAATGTTTTGTAGAACTATAAATGTTTTGTAGAACTATAAACTATTTGAAAATATAATGTGACCGTAGCAGAAGTACCATCACTGTGACCTGTTGTACAGCCTGATGGCCAGAGGGACAAAAGAGTTTTTGAGTCTGTTGGTGGAGCAGGATTGAGACAGCAGTCTGCCACTGAAAACACTCCTCTTCCTGATGAAGGTGGTGTGCAGAGGGTGGTGGGTGTTGTCCAGTATGGACAGCAGTTTGTCCAGGGTCCTTCTCACTGCCACTGTCACCAGAGTCCAGCTCTGTGCCCGCCACTGAGCCAGCTCTCCTCACCAGTCTGTCCAGTTGGGCAGAGTCCCTCTTCTTGCTGCTACCTCCACAGCAAACCACAGCGTAGAAGAGGACGCTGGCCACCACCGACTGGTAAAACATCTGCAACAGTTTTTTGTAGATGTTGAAGGACCCCAGCTTTCTCAGGAAGTACAGACGGCTCTGTCCTTTCCTGTGAACAGAGTCTATGTTTTCTGTCCAGTCCAATCTGTCATTCAGCTGCAGCCCCAAATATTTGTACGTCCTGACCACCTCCACATCGACCCCCTTGATGGACACAGGTTGGAGCTGTGGTTTCTTCCTTCTGAAGTCCACCACCATCTCCTTAGTCTTAGTCCACCACCTACAGTTCAGCTGTAGGTGGTGGACCTGCGCCACCCCACAAAGTCCTCAACCAGGCCTCTGTACTCCCCCTCCTGTCCATCCTTGACACAGCCAACTATCACAGTGTCATCTGAATATTTCTTTATGTGGCAGAGCCCAGAGTTTTACTGGAAGTCAGATGTGTACAGGATGGGGGAGAGCACAGTCCCCTGTGATGCTCCGGTGCTGCTAACCACAGTGTCCCACATGCAGTCCTTCAGTCTGACGTACTGTGGTCTCTCTGTGAGGTAGTCTGTAATCCATCTCACCAGGTGTGAGTTCACCCTTGTCTCTGTCAGCTTGTCTTTCATCAGGAGGGCTGGATTGTGTTGAAAGCGCTGGAGAAATCAAAGAACATGATTCTTACAGCACCGCTCTCCTTGTCCAGATGAGAGTAAGCCCTGTGGCATCCTCCACATCCACCTTCTCCTGGTATCCAAACTGCAGAGGATCCTGTGCATGGAGGACCTGGGATCTGAGGAGATGGAGCAGCAGCCGTTCGAAAGTCTTCATGATGTGTGATGTTAGTGCCACTGGTCTGAACTCACCCGGCTCCCTGGGGTTCGGAACAGGGATGAGGTTTCTGGTTTCAGCTTTTGTAGCAAATATTGAAAAATAAGATAATCACTATGGCATGACTTATGTGTGAATACAATTTATTTTTGTCTTCAAAGATATCCTGGTGAATGTCAACATAATGCAAAAGCTGAGAAATTTATCAGGGGCTTGTGTTGCTTTGTCTGCTCTGCTCAGAGATATACAGAGATTAGGCAGTGTCCCCTGGCTCGCCACATTCTTCATTTTGCTTATGTTGGTCGTACAGTAACCTGCATAGTGAGTGTAAAGCGTCAGGCAGAGGAAGAGAGAGTCTGAAGACATAATCCAGATTGTACCAGTAGACACTGAAGGCCTCCAACACAGACAAATCAATGGTGGTCAAAGGCACAGCAAACTTCTACAGATGCCACACTGAACCAGTACAGTTCATGTCACAGTTCACTGCAAAATGTAAAATACTTAACATAGATGTCTGATTTTAAACTAAACAAAGATGCTATTGCTTCATCTTGAATATCATTAGATACATACAGGTACTATTGTTTGTATCTTGAATTTTATGAGAAATAGGTAATATAAAATTGAATATTTAAATGATTCATGTTCATGTTTTTTATCAGTAATATGGCAGCGTTTGCTGTGTAAGATACAGTAGAGTAATGACGTCTGACCAGAAACACACGTTGTGTTTATCTGGGGCATTATCCTTTAACTTTTTCTCAAGTAAAAGCTCCTTAATACCCTTGAATGTGCCATTTTAAAATAAGTATTCCTTTACTCATGAATTTTTCTCAAAATGTGTGTATGAACCAACTTCTTATAAGCTGACATTTAGTCAGAAGCCTGCAGTAATGATTTTGACCACAGAGGGTATCAAATGTGCAGGGTTTCCTGAGTGAAATAACAGTCATTTGGTACATCACGTTGACAAGGTGGAAAATTTTGTCAAAGTTATATACAACTGTAACATGTAACTATGGCGTTTTCTGAATCTTAAGCAAGTGCTTTTAATGCTTTAACTTAACTATGTTAACTTAAGTGTTTTTACTGTGTAACCTTAATAAAGTACATTTAATGCATTAGATAGCATGTGGTAGAACGAAGCAAATAAAAATAAAGCAGCGGTCAGAATACTCTAAAAAAAATCGGTGTAATTGTTGGACTTCAACAAAAGTCTCTTGAAATTCAAAAGTCCACCTTTTCTCCTACCTTCTCACATGGTCTGTGTTACAAATAATAAGCCATTATTGTAGAATAATTAGTACTTTTTCCTGATGTCTTTTAGTACTTATGCAGATGATGTATCCCTTCAATAACAACCTGGAGCATTTCCTTTTATACAGGCATTGTGTTGGTGAAGTGGAACCATGTATGCTGAAAACTGATGCAAAGGGCTCTTAACCGAACACTAGTTGGAGATGAGAATGCATTGGCTATGTAGCTTCAAATCTGGGATTTTTTTCCTAGTTTTAAGTTTACATTGTTTATTGATTGTTTATTATAGTGGCTAGATTTGTGTGCTACTTCAAATTCATACAAAAATGTGTAATGTTGCAGTTGGTGCATAAGAAATTGTAACAAGAGAGGTGGTCTGTGCTAATCTAAAAAAAGTCTCTGCTGGCCCGACTCAGCTGCCTGCCAGCATGTTCTTTTGGTCGCTTGCCAAGAGCTTCAGCATCATTGCATTTATTTTTTCATTTATGAACTGCAGGCCTTTCAACATAACTGAAAAGGTTGGAGACTGTTTAAAAGAAAAATACAGGCAGACTCTGGCTACCTAGCACGCTAACTTAGTGGATAAGTAAAAAAGATGAAGGTTTATTAAGTCGTATTTGTTTGGGCTGATATGAAAGCTTTTTAGTTGAGTCACCTGAGAACAAGTGTCTCAGATGCTTACAGAATATTAAAGTATGTTTTCTTTTTCACCTGTTTTTATTTTCCATCATTATGTATTTCACTCAACAATAACTTTTTTTTTTCTCTGCATGTCAGACATTTCTAAATACTGTAGTATCCCTAAGCCATGACTATCACTGCTATGGTAGAGATAGCATTCAGTTGTGAAACTGAGTAGTACGTCCAGTAGGTAGAATGCTGAATTCACCTAAGCAGAACAGTCTGTCGCTTTTATGCATAATTAACATAACACCCGATGTATTTTAAAGGTGTGAGATTGGATGCTTTATGCTGAAATGCACATGCTTGGCTCATTGTACAGTTTGTTTTCCTTAAAAATAGATTCACAAGTTTTTCTTCTGCAGTACCCTGTAAAAACTGTATTTATGATTGGACATAATTAGTACAGTATTATCTTATAAATGACTAAATTGAAAATGAAATGTGGTTGAACTATCCAAGGTGTACTCATTGGTTATGATTTAGGTCAGTGGCTCACTTGTCTGCAGAAATCCTCCAAGCACAGTTTTAAACAGTTAAAAGTTTTAGTTTTAAAAGTACAAGTTCACACATAGGCTGTATAGACACATAAATATGACTAACAGGAATTAGTATTAACTTGACCTCATGCATACCCTTGTAACTTCTCAGTGAAGCTGAAGTTGTGTTTTCTAAGTTCCTATGAAAATTAAAGAAACAAGAAAAGCCCTTCAAAGCAAATCTAGAATAGCCCTCCAAAGAAGACGATAATGACACAAAATAATCAGAGAAGGTGTTTGGATGTAGTTTGAATTTTACACGTTAGATGGTATGAGTAAAATACCATACCATCTAATGGTATGGTAAAACACACAGCCGTCCACATTTCAGAAAATATATGCAGTAAATAAGATGACTTCAGCATCTCCCATTAATCTGTTGTCGCTGTTGCCAAGACCGATGTGAGTTCAGATCATTTTTATCTTTTTTTCCTTTTTTTGATTATCTCACCTCTTCAGTTATATATTTACTTTTAGATGTGTAAGAACGCCAAATAGATTCTGACAGGGAAACAAATGTTTTGCTGCAACCAGAAGGGGAGAGAGTGCTTTCGAGTGCTACATCCCAGTAACTTTAGACTGAGTTTTACAGCAGCAGAGATGTTCTAAACATCAGCTTTAGTGGGAATTTCTCTGGTGAGCATCTTCGATTTCTCTTGGTTTCAGAAAGTAAAATTCTCATCTGTCACCTCAGTACTTTTGCCATTTTCTCTCTCAAGCAGAAAGATTGTTTAATCCTTATTGTAATCATATAGATCAGTACCTTAAAACCTTCAAATCTGTAAAGCCAATGCTGGGATAATAATATTTGCCCCATTAATTTTCTTTGGTTCCTTTGAAAATTGAAATAGACATTGAAAATCTATAACCCCATTTAAATATATGACCTTCTGAGGGTTGAGCACATGAAGGGGTCTCAATTGAATTGGGTAATACAGCGCAACACTGTTTAAACAAACCTCCTCTGCAGGACTCAATACAGTTTGACCTCAATATGTGATACCTCACCAGACTCGAGTGTAAAGAGGAAGAAGTGTCCCTGGAGGCAGGTGACCCTCTACTTACAACTAAATCTGCTTCACAGATCATAGCAAGGAAACAAAGATGAATTTTCAATGTGCAGCAGGGACTGAGTGAAATAGGCAGATAATGACATAACTATTAATTTGCCCTAATCTTTGGCTTTTCTTTCATCAACCAGCAGTGGGTGTTTTATATGTTTCACTAAATACAGAATGACGTTGTCCTCAATTTCCTTGAGACTACACAAAGATAATGATAAAGAGAGACGGAAATTATGTATCACAGAGACAGGAAGTATTGAGTGTGTATAGTTGTTGTGGAGCAGCTTTTTATTCAGTCCGCTCTTCAAAACTACCTTTTCCCTTCTTTGTCTGATTTGGAAATTGTATCATAAGAAACTCAAGTCTGATATCATATTTCAATTTAAATATATTCACCAGGGCTTATGCAAAGTCCTCACTCTTATGAATCATTAAGCTAACTGCAGTGTTTTCTCTAAAAGTCCTCATCCTCTGCAATTTGTTACCAAAACCTTGTTTACTCACCAGGCTTTTGACAAACACATTCATAAGAAGTTGACTTAGACAGATTAATGGTGTTTATAATGCATGAGAAGACAAATGACTCCTTTTAGCTTCCAAAGTCCACATCATCTTTCATGTTCTTTCCGTGCTTAAAACTAAACTCAGCAACCTGTTTGCACAGCAAAGAATGTGCATCAGTGGCAGTGTGAGGCAGGAATCATGATATTTACACGCAGGTAATTGTAAGGGTCCAAGCCTGTCAAACATCAAGCAGCTTCGAAAAGAAATGTCTTTGTTACTGCACCTGTCAAACTCAACATGGTCAGACAAAAACACGACTACCGTATATAAAGATAGTCTGTACAAATAAGCCGTCAGGAGAATAACTGTCAAAGTGCATGTGGCGGCCTGTTGCCACTGCGGGTTCTCTCAGAGAGACTCAGAGACAGCGGACGGTTCAACATATAGTTTATTTAACTATTTTTCACGAATGTGGAGTCGTTCGCAGGCCTTCCCTCCTGGTTCGTGCTGCCGACTCCACTTCAATCCTCCTCCGAGCTCCAGCACGCTACTGAGTTTTTAAAAGAGGAGAGTGATTAGACAAGTGACTGCCGGTGTACTAATCACTCACCTAGTCCTGCTCCCCAGAGCTCTCTCCACAGCTCTCTCCTGCAGCTGATGCACCACGCCCCCTCCACAGTGCAACATTATGAGGGTGTTTTAAGTGGGACTGCATGATGGTGTGGCAGTTAACACTGTTGCTTCACAGCAAGATGGTTCCCGGTTCAGTTCTTGGCTAGGGCCTTTTTGTGTAAAGTTTGCATGTGTGGATTCTCTCTTGGTACTTCAGCTTCCTCCCACTGAAAAAAAACCCAACATACACCTTAGGTTAATTGGTGATCCTTGATTGACAGGCATGGATTAAGAGGCATGTTAGTGTGCATGGTGGCTTGTCTCTATTGGACTGGAGCCTGTCCAGGGTGTACCCTGACTTTTGCCCAATAGCAACTGGGATAAGCTACAGCCCCCCGCGAGTGGGTATGGAAAATATTATGATGGAAGGAAGTTGTTTTAAATGGGAATTTTAAGGGCAGATTCACCTCTAAATGAATACATCTAGTTCAGAACTTTTTTCTCATACGAGCATTAAGGAATGGATCTCTGTACGACAGCCTAATACTGCAAAGAGACATGAGCTGCTAATACTATATAACCATTATATATTATATAACATTATTATATTATATAACTATATTAACCATTAACAAAGAAAATTGCAGAAAAAAAAGAAACAGAATGGCAACAAATTCCTCATCTAACTCTAATTGCCAAAACACAGATGAAGAAATTTACCAGATGTTAAACCACTACAAACTAATGCAAAATTAGTTATGCAGATATGCACGACAACAGTCCATCCATTCATCCATTTTCTATACCGTCAATCAGTCGGTCGGGTCGCAGGGGGGCTGAAGCCTATCCTAGCGGTCATCAGGCGTGAGGCAGGATACACCCTGGGCAGGTCGCCAGTCCAGCACAAACAGTCATGAAGTGAATTAAAATTACTATCAAGATGCACAAAATAACGATAAAGTTACACAAAACAACTAACAAGTATAAATTGTAAATGACCACAGAGACATGAAATGACAAACTTTTAGATAGTGAAATAAGTAAAAATAGATGGTTTGTTTGTTGCTTTTTTCATGTAAATCAAAGCAACAGGTATTCAGTTTTGCAAAACATGAGCAAACCCACATTACCCATGACAACAGTTAAACACTAGACAAGGGGCTGGTTTTACAAGACAAGTTTTTACAAAATCAAGCAGTATTCACATGTATAGAAGCTGCTGGAAATAAATGTTTGCTTTTATTGTTGAATGCTAGGATTGAAAAATGTGTGCTTGTGAAAATCATACAGTAATAATGTGATTACTTTTGTGACTTTTGTTTCATCCCTAGATGATGGCATTATAAACGCCTTATACCGTACCAGTACCAGAAAATATTAAATGTAGCGTTCTCACTATTGAGTTAAATAAACCTCGATAGGAGGCACCATTTCTCCAATAAAGGAACAAATCTTAAAATGAATATTTATCAGTCTCACAGTGCTACTTCATGATTTCTCATTTGAACAGACCAAAACTACATAAAGAAGCAACTTTGGAGTCATTTATAGAAGATAGATTTAGAGAAGAAGATAGTTGACCTTGCTTTGGTTGGCACTTAGCCCAGTTTGTTAGCTGTGAACACACCAGGTCGATGGCCAGCGGTATCCAATGGTGTCTCTCGGGTTTGGTCTCTGTCTTAGCCTTTCTCTGTAGTCAGCTGGTTGTGGATGAATTTCCATGGACTTTCAAGGTGCCTGGCAAGTTTTGGTAGGTCTCTCTTCTCCACTGGGGGCTTCTCGTTGCCAAGGAGACGGAGGTTTGATATCGAGACTTCACCATCAAAAATACAATTGTAGATGTTCACCTGAGAGTTGGACTTGGTTTGTTTGTTTGTTTAATCAAATAACCAGCTCTGGTGAGGTGAACTTCAATTCACAAAAATTGTTAACAAATAGTTGACAAGCTTAGGCTGGCTATAGTTGCAGGGAAAAATATCACTGTGTGGTAACTTATGCAGAGGTGGGGGTTAAAAGTACGACAAAGAACAAAAGATATGGAGACGAGATGGACAAATGAAAAACAAAAGAAAAACCCTATATCCCTCATAATATTTCCTTCTGCTTTTCTTCTTTCTTACTCCTTACTCTGGCAGTTTTTTCGAGTTTGATTGAAGGAGGCGTGGCATGACGCAGGCTTAGGCTCAACTTTCAGCCAGTGATATGCCTGAAAACTTTATGGCGTTTGCCTGGGCGTGTAAAGTAGAAGTTTTAATTCTTCTAGTGTTTAATAAAACAAAGAAAATCAATTTATCCAGTCTTTTTTCTTAACACATTTGTTTAGAGGATTCTGAAAACACCACACCTTAATAAGACATATAAATAAAGGAGTGAAATAAGAATAAGAATATCTTTGTTCCTCCCACAGTGGGGACATATTTTATGTTACAGCAGTAGCAGCAAGAGATAAAAAAATAAATAAAATAAGAATGGTTAGTATATGGTAGTATCTGATTAATATATTATTGCACATAGTTAAACTGTTTCAGTATTACTGAGTGTGGTCTACTGGGAGCACTGCTGGTTGTGAAGTCTGACAGCTGCAGGAAGGAAGGATCTGTGATAGCGCTCCTTCACACACTTCGGGTGAAGCAGTCTGTCGCTGAAGGAGGTCTTCAGATCTTTTACAGTCTCCTGCATGGCGTGGGAGTCATTCTCCATCATGGATGACAGCCCCTCTCCTACCACCTCCACTGAGTCGAGGGGGCATCCCAGGACAGAGCTGGTATTCTTGTTCAGTTTATCAAGTCTCTTCCTGTCAGCCGCCAAGATGCTGCTCCCCCAGCAGACCACTCCATAAAAGATGGCCGATTCTATAGAAGTGTCATAGAAGGTCTTCAGGAGTGCCCCCTGCACTCCAAAAGACCTCAGTCTCCTGAGAAGATAGAGTCTGCTCTGGGATTTCTTCTAGGGAGAAGTTGTGTTGTGAGTGCAGTCCAGTTTATTGTTCATTTACTCGTTTATTGTTATCTGGATGTTCACTGGTGTTGTGTCAGAATCATTGCCTGTGGAAATACACTGGTGGGCAGAAGGCAGGGTACACCCTGGACAGGTTACCAGTCTATCACAGAGCCACACAGAGACAAATTACCACTCCTGGAGACAATTTTATAGACACCAATTAACCTAACATGCATGTTTTTGAACAGTGGGAGGAAGCCAGAGTACCTGGAGAGAACCCACGAATACACAGGGAGAACATGCAAACGGCGACAAATGATTAGCATTGATGCTCCAGCTGGGAATTGAACCTGGAACCCTCTTGCTGTGAGGCGACGGTGCTAACTAAAAAGTTAGCCATTTTCCTAAATAATGATTTCTTCCTAATTATATCAAGCGTGATCATGAAAAAGGTATCAAAATGCAGCTTGGGAAAAAAATCTAAGTTTCGTGTCTTGCGAGATAATAGGTCACCTCATTTTACATGTCCAGATAACATGGAAGAAACATTTGGTCTGGATTCTCCCTCCATTTTCATAAAAAAGGGGTTACTTTATTTGTTCACTGGAAGCTTTTTGCTAGCTGTTATTTTATTGTCCTCCAGATAAGTTATGGGACAGGTCTGGTGGTCTCCAAAGGACAAATGTTGTGGTAAATAGAGGATAGTGTCTGTCTGTCTATGGAAATCCCCCATCTGTATCTTTGAATCAACATTACCAAACAGGAATGTTGATAGATCCTCCAAAGGATTAGGTTTCATGCTGAGTTTGCTCCATGCTTGTTGACTTAGAATAAAACAACTATCCTACTCTACAAGTACAAATCTGCTGACTCAACTTTTATCCTGCCACCCAAGTGAGACCATGAGGGCACCGCAAGTCAGCATTGGGTCAGTTACAACAGGTCTCTTGCACTAAAAATGCCATCACTGACAAGATACCAAGATTTATATTACCCAACCCATCTGGCAGCATGGCAGCATAGCAGCATAGCAGGCAAGCCTATGGCTGCTTAGGAAGGCATCATGAGTCCATACACCAAGTTTGGCATCGATACATCAATGCATCAAAGAGATATGGCGTCACTTCCTGCTTGGTGTGTCAGCGCCGAGTTTGACTAGCTGCTACGGGTAAACAGAAGCAAAAATAAAAAATCCACATGATAACTTAAGTGCGGTTTGGTCTGAAGATTCTATGTGTCAAGTTCCGTGGAAATCGGACAATCTGCGTGACCTGAACTTGTTGGTGGCGCTAGAGGGTTCACTTTTTGGGCACCAAAATTCTTGACTTTGCTAATGGCACTGTCCTGAATATGTCTGGAAAATTTAAAAACTTTTTACCATAGCGCTCTAGGGGCTGCCATAGACTTCAATTGCAGTAGGTCAGTAGGAAAGTTGGTCAATAATAAGAAAAGCTACAATAACAATGGGTGCCTTCGCTGCTTCGCTGCTAGGCCCCCAAAAATATTACTAATAGGAAAACCTACTAACACAATGGGTGCCTTCACAGCTTTGCTGCTAGCCCCCCAAAAAGCTCCCAGCTGTTTCTTCTGGTATTAGAGGCCTTCAACAACAAGTCACATTGAAGTATCATGGAGTAATGTCAACTTTTAGGGGAAACAAAACCTGCAGCTTTCTACATCATAATGTGGCAAGATTCTCATTAGCTTTATAGCTAATATGCACGAATTGTTAGGAACCAATGAAATTAAAAGCATGGGCAAGACGAGACAGTTGTCCTGCTGTTTGAAGCAGCCACTAGCATCTGCAGTTACTACTGCAGTGACTTTAAATTTTCTTCATAACAGAAGGTGCATGGAAGAGTAAGTAAGAAGTTTATTCAATTTTCTAATGCTTCCAACAACAGAAAAAATGCATCACAGCTAGCTGATTTAATGAGGAGCCAAAAACAGCCCCAGCTTAGGCCCTGTCACGATCGTGGGAAGGTAGGACCCAGATGCAGTTCTCTAGTTAAAAAAAACAAGGTTTATTCTCCAAAAACAAGACGGGGAGCAAAGGCAAAAACAAAGCGCGGCAGAGCCGGATTCAAAATACTTAAACATGAAAACAAAACTATGACTAAACAAAGAAACAGGACTACGAATAAATACTTTGACTATGGCTATGAATACTATGGAAAAACAAGGCAAGACTATGAGGCAGGAAAACCAGACTTATCTGCGTGCAACGAAGCATGGAGGGATAGTGAGGATTCTGCAATGAATCAAAGTAAACCAGGAAGCTAAATACTGTGAGGGGAGTGATCAGTGACATGAGGTGCAGCTGTGAACAATTAGACAGGTGACGTGAGTGAACTGAACGTGACGGGGGAAAAATATGACTAGAACAAAACCTGAAAACATGATTAAACATAAACTGTGACATGAAAAAAGACTGTTACAGAGGCAGACTGTGACAGGCCCATTAGCTTCTGCGAACATCCATGGATAGGTCAGCCTAGCAACCAGGAAGAACAACCATGGTGAGTAGCTATATGATATATCTAATATGCAACAATTTGTTAAACCTTAAACAAAATGTCATTGGGACTTTACGATCTGTGTGAATAAGTTAATTGTAGCCTAACCCATTCAACGTGGTGTATTTGTTTCTAATATTCAACACACTTTGAGTCTCTTTGTTCTGATCTAACCATTAAGTGAACCCAAAATGTGAATGAAAATGAACTTCTGCAAGACATGTCTGGCTGTTCCTTCTATTCCCTAGTATTCTTGCAAAAGTCTCTGAAATTAAAGCAAATTAATTATTTTCTGCTCTAAGAAAAAACATGGTTTTATTTTTTTACTCTTTTTTACTGTTACTCTTTTAATGAACCAGCTTGAATAGATTCTCGTGGACTACTTCATATTGGTGTCAACCATTTTATTATTCCATTCTTATGCTTGGAGCCCACCTACTGCCCTCTGATAAGCACACAAATTATTTCCTGACTCTTAATCCATTTCACATGGCCCACAGGAGGCAGCTGCAGGGTGCTGCTCCTGAGCTAAAGGTTAATCGGGCTCGTATCATCTTCATATTATTTCTCTCTGAACAGTCAGGGGCTGCGTGTCTTCCTGTCAGGTCACAGAGCTGAGATGAAATTTACACCCTGGCCAGTCTGATGTAAATTTAACTGGCATTTTTATGAGCTGTGGAGACGGAGCTGTCCTGCTACTTGGGGGGGCAGACAAATGGATCTGCCTGACCAGCGTCTGAGAACAAATCACACTCAGGCAGGTGTCCCAGTGTGATATGTTTATGTGTGTTTGTTCAGGTTACTGAAGGAATATATATTCATTAGAACCAGAGTTTATTGGGAGGAGAGAGCTCACAACGAGCCCCATTATCTCCTGCACTTAGTTTGCACTATTGGCTCTAGACAAGCATGCAGTGAAAACGTTTTTAAATCCCTGCAAATATTTTCATGAAGTATCAGTCTGGTTGGTCTTGGTGATTTAGACTTGATATAATTTACCTACATCCCTCTTTATGTAATGAATCAATATAAACCTGAAAAGGGAAGAAAATCTTAAAAGAACTTTAAAGATGTTTTTGGCACTGTGAATAACATAGCTGATTGCCAGTTTTCCATGATGTTTTGAAAATACACTGTTGCCACTGATGCAGAGCTAGCCTTCCCCCTACAATACACTTCACTCATGAGAGTCATTGATTGATTGATCTTGGACAGCCACAACATTACTAAGAATTGATCCTCTATCAGGAAATTAGCAAGCTAATGGTTTAGAAAGAGTAGTTAACAGTTGTTGAAAGCAAGAAGACGATCACAGAATCACGCCAGTAATCCATCTCTGCACAGGATAATTAAGTGCACACAACCATTGACTGCATTATGTTAAAAGTTGAAGAAAATTGGTCCAAAAACTTTGTATGGTTGATTAGACCAGATGGTTTTGGCATCAGACTTTCTGCTTTCCCTTTCAAAAAAGGTCCTGTTTTTTGCTATGCTGCTTCATCTCGAGATCTCACTTTCATTATCAAGAACAACCGTTTTCAAAAATTAAAACAATTGCTGGGTTTTCTTTGGCTATTCAAAAACATAACTCTTACTTTTTAGTTAACTGCCTTACATGCTACTAACTGCTACTAACTTAAACTTAAAGTTGACGTGACATAATTTTTTTTCTGCATAAAATAAACAAACTGCAGTTTTCATTACTGAGTTTGATCAGAGTTCATCAACACATTAAAGACTTGATATGTGAAACTTAAAAACATGCGGGTTAAATATGTTTGAGCAGTCAGCATGGAAGGAGTTGGTAAACAATATATATTATAGATTATATTATATAACCAATGAGAGCACAAGAAACAGGGTGAGGGGAAATTACAACATGGAAACACGAAAAAGCAATCAGTTGGGTCAAAAAAATCATGAATCACTTGGAGTCACTTGTTTCATAGTCAAATTGTGATGAATACAGAGAGGCAGACTTGCCTGCATAAAAGTTACAAATGTTGCAAGATCAGTCTGATGATTTGGGGGTTAAGTTTGGAGAAAATCTTCCAGTGTGTAACCCTGTGCTGCTATTGCGTGAGGACTTAAAAACTCTCCAACACAAAAGAAGCAAGCCATGCAGTATGAACAATACAACTATCTGATCACTCAAAAAAAAAAATCTTGTACAGTGAACTTGTTTTAGCAAAAAAAAGGTACAATCCAACTACCACTACAAATAAAGGCAGTATATACATTATATACATAATGCTTTAGTCATCTTTTCCTTTTTACTGTAACATTTCACTTTTCAACATAACACAGACAGTGGTACTCATAATGTCATCAGAGTGCAAAACTGCTGCTCAAGATAATATACAGTTAACCCGATAGTTAAATCATTTTCATATTCCACAGAAAATCAGGCCCTTAAAATCTGCTTTTTAGTTCTTCACTAGGATTCGGCACATCTGATCAGGTGCTGAATGAAAAAGAGTTGAAAGACTTGGATAGTCTTTCTGGACTATCTGGACTTGGATAGTCTGATAGCTGGTCTGCTGGATGAGATAATCTAGCCATGTGAGTTTGTGAGTTTTCTTCAAAAAATATTTAGGTAGGTTACAAGTGTCACGGTAAGATCTAGATAAATGCAACGATGCATGTTTTCACCCTGACTTTTAGTGGTTTGGATGATATTTTGATTGCTATTTGATAAACATGCTGCAGAGTTTGTTGTCTCTCATACATATTTCACAAGGCTCATTCCAGCTACCACAAGAAGTACAAATCTATTGACCCTGGAAACATATAAATCTGCTATCCTTATTTCATTGCTGGTCATTTACATGATGAACCTGCTTAATTTTAACTTTTTAAAAAACTTTTTAATGAAACCCTATCAAATAATTTCAAGTATTTCCTTTTAAAACAGTTGATTAAAAAAAGTTAATCGCCTCAACATCTATTGCCAGTACACACTAAAAGTCAGCTTGTATTGGTAAACTTAGGGCTGAACTCCTAAAAAAGGTTGAGGCGTTCAGTTCAGTAAAATACTAATGTGTCCTACGCATTTTTTAAATGCAGACTAGTTTACAGAATCTTGTCACAGCACTACATTAGGGAATAATGGACTACTCAGTTTGGTAACTGGTTTTGAACATGAATATGGGGATTAGATGGAGCAACATTGTAGTGGGAAGGAGAGCTGAACCAAATGCAGTGAATTTAGTTGTGGCTATACTTTCCTATTAGTAGTAGTCATTGCTTTGTATATTGATTAAAATGTGCAGATACAGGTGAGTGCAGAGCAGCAGATCTACTTTGAGCTGTTAATTGGTTCAGACAAGTGACCCCTCATGGACTCTAATAGTAGTCCATATGCTTAACCCCTTAAAACCAACTGTGACATTTTAACAAAAGACTAAAATCTTAAAAAAGTATTTGACTTACCTTACTGAAACAATAACAGATGAAAGTAACATGAATTTGATTTTCACTGTGATGGCCTCATTGCTGCCATTTTGTCAGAACTCCTGAAGAATTTACATATTTAAAATCTACCTCTTCCTCAACATAAACCATCCATCCCTCTATTTTATATACCCACTTAATCCAAATCAGGGTCAGGGTGGGGTGGGACGAGCCTATCTCACCAGCAACTGGGTGAAAGGTGGGGTACACCCTGGACGGGTCACCAGTCCATTGCAGCCTAAACCTAACCAAATAGCTTTAGCGCCTCAGCCTAACCAGGGCATTGTGTTGCCCAAGCCTAACCAAAACAGCAAGCGAAACCAAATGTAAAGAGCACATGTTTACAATGGTCATAGACATTGACATTGTGTGGTATTAATACCTAATTTGAATAAGATTAAATCAACTCACCACAACCAAATCAGTATTGATGTATGGTATCGTCAATCTGCACTTAAACAAACTACAGCATATCCAGACTGTGAAGCAGGATGTAACTGAGCAGCCTAAGTGACATTTTTAATACAACTCAATACTGGACATAAATCAGTGTAACCTCAGCCATCTGGGCAGCATCTCTTCAACAAAAATTATCAAGACAGAACAGTGCGATTGGCATTCCAGAGTGATCATGTCTAGGCCATGCTGAAAATCATAGCAGTCTTTTTAATCAATTCAATCAGGGTCAGTAGCATGTCCTCCGGGATAAGAGGCTGGATAATCGGCAAGGATGAGGCTGCCCCACCCTCCTCATCAGTCCCTATGATTGCTCCTTCAAATGGAGCCCCAAAATACTGATCTGCAGTTTCTGCTCCTGGCAAAACATAAGAAATTATGATAAATAAGCCCATTAACTAGCAGGCAGCGCAGAGATCTGTGAAAAATGTGGACCTTTTACTCCTCTCTGTTTGTGTCTTCACTGATGGCCCAACAGGATCTGAATGAGCAGACATCAGCACAGCTGCTCAGCTCATTGATACAAACCCTTACTGCCACTGCTGGTGTGATTACTGCTGATATGTATTCAGATCAGTCTGCCACAGCATTAAGATGAGATTCATCTTATTTGATGTTTCATTTTATTGTAGTGCTTGGTGGTTCACTGGTTCTCTGTAGCTTGTTCTGCATTACAGCATCTTAGAAGCTTTTAGTTGAGTCCATTCGCTCAATCTCAACCAGTCAAACAGATAAACATCCCATAATTTGAATAAAAAGGCAAAAGAGAAACCAAAGCAGGTGTTTCAGGAAGGAACCAGTATGAATTATGGTTTGTCTATTTGTTTTTCTATGGTGCATGTGTTGGTACACAAAAGGCTGTATAAATCTGTGTGTGTGTATATGAATAAACAAATTTATTTAAAGAGAGTGTGTTTCTGTTTTTTATATGTAAACAGAGCCAGACTTGTGTGTGTATTTCTTTGAAATGATAACTTACCGTTTACAGTTGTAAATTGATTTTGATTAGATTCCTTATCATTTCCACAGACCTGCCATTGTCACAGGGTGTCAGCCAAACTAGAGATAGGACTCAAAAGCAGGATTCAGTTGAAGAAAAAAAACAAAAAAGATTTTATTTTAAGTGACCAAGTGGACTGAACAGGGAACGTTGGATCAGGAGCCAGGTGAATTGTGAGAAACCAGGGCAGCGCAAGAGTCTGAGAGGCAGCCGTGACTGGATAATGAGAGGCAGGTTAATTTGTGAATCAAACTGGGAGAATGTGCCAAAAAGAGACTGCCTTACTTTGAGCTGGTGAGATCTGACAGGAGGGAGAGACAGAGTCTGACTGGCTGGATGGTGTGTGGCGGCGGGTGAGCCAGCAGGTGGTGAGGTGGACGCAAAGGAAGATCTGGGTAATACAATGTCTGTCGGTCAAGAAATGAAGCCAGGAAATCCGATAGGGTCTCAGGAGTAATGTGGCTGAAATGAGACAAGATAAGTGCACGCAAAATTCTTTGTTTTTAAACTTGGAGACTATTACCAGCCTGATTAAAATGGGAATGGTAAAATGAAATGGTGAAGACTTGTACTCCTGCTGCTCCTTAAGAATGGTTCTTGATGAGAGTAGATGATGAACAGGTGTGACAGCAGGCAGCAAACAGACAAACTACGGTATCCAAGGAAACCTGCTCACCCAGCCTGAAACTCAGAAACATACCTCCAAAGCCAAGTCAGATCATGACAGAAATCTGTACTGATACATACAGGTACTGTATGTCTGGAAAATGTCATGATTATAGGGAATTATATATTTATTCATAGGCTGATTTGATGCATAAAGTGTGACATAAAATACAACTAATGCAAGATTTACACAACTCTTGGCCATTTGTAAACCATGTCCCTGGTTAGACTTTTTAGGGACAGCACTTTAAAACAAGCATAAAGAAAAACAAAGAGCCGAGAAAAACAAACAACTAAAGAAAACACACTAGAACAAGCACAGTGACTTACAAACAAGGAGAAACAAATAAACCCCACAGAGAGTAAACCCTCTTGTACAGATGTACAGGCTAACACTGAAACAAAGAAAAATTAAAGCTGCAAGTGGCGATAATCCAGCCCGAGCACGTGCGCACGTCCTGGCCAAATTTGAAGCTGTTACAATGACATCTGTAGGAGAACTTCGTTCATATGCGAGGAGTGGAAACAAAGTTCCTTTGCCAATGTAGCGAACTCAAGTGTGGAATTTAATACAAACTTAAGACTTTAAATGACTGCAACATTCTTTTGTGGGGATGGTCAGTGTGGAAATACCAGATGGGGGATCTCTACATCAAAGAAGAGGAATTTACAACAACTTTTGCCCACAAAAGTATTTTGGGGGAGTTTTCTCAACGCCTCTTTCCACAGACCTGTGCCATAAATTTAGATAAATGCATTAATAGCTTAGTGCTAACGAAGCTGAACAAACAACGGACCCTTTCAGGAGAGTATTGGGGAAAACCAGAACAGGACCCTTCCGACCCTATATGGTTCAAAGTAAACAATGGTGAGAGTTTGCCCTGACTCTGACTCAAGCCAGAGACAGTCGCTGCATGGACCTCTCAAAAGGATCTCACCCAGAATCACTTTTTAGCTGAATGTTGAAACTGTATTAAATATGCTTTATATCTTTGTACAAGTTCTTTCATTTTCTCAGTGATATCACAAGCTGCATTTTAATACCTTTTTCATGATCGTACGTGGAACGATATGGAAAATGACTAATCAGCTTATGGAGCCACATTGCCCCAGAGTGGTTCGTAGTACTGAATAGTTAAACCCAAAACTAAGTCAACAACTTGCACAGGACATTTATATGAAATAATGCAACTGTTAACCAATGCTTCAGCTGTTTCTTATTGTATTCTGTTTTTAACACAGGAAAATAACAGTGTTTGGTTCATTATTCATACATCATAACTTTACAGATATCCATCTGAATTTTGGGACTCATAACCATCATGTTATGTTATGTTTTGTTATGTTATGTTGTTTTTGATGTCTTTACATCCTAAGTTTATGCTATATCTTTACCCTTTATATCTTAACAAGTTATGGTGTTAAAAATAAAACTCAAAGGGAGGATATATTTCCAAGTCAAGCCGGCTGCCTTGTTTGACATATTTTATGCACCGTGATGCACAGCCACAGATGTTTTGGAGCTAGGTCCGGGCTTCCATCAGTGGTGTTGCCCTTTAATTACCTATATTCTAAAAAATTCACACAAAATATGTCCCTTCCTCTCTAATTAAGACAATTTTGGTAAATTAATCTTAAACTTCATGCAATCAAGTTTTTTAATTGAAGCTATTTAAACAGAAAACGACGTAATTTCAATTTGTGCACCTGCAATTACCTAGCACTTTTCACCCATTTGTTGTTGCTTATCAGTGGGAAAAAAAAGATGTAATTCACACATGCCAGACAGCCCCGAAGCAGTGGGTGCTTATACCTATGCTTATGCTTATACATATAACACTGGCATTGCAGTAGCAGCTGAGTAACTGTGTCCTTGGTTTGGGGGTAAACTCCACGATGCCGGCTTGCCATTGCGCATATAACCCATTTTCACCTCTGTTAATACCTCCTTCAGTGGCAGATCAACTTTAACCCCCATCTTCTGTACCTTCACTCATGACACTGATGCTCACTGAAGACACGTCAGTCCTGACCTGAAAGGCATATGTGAAAAGAGCTGCTGTTTAAAGCTAGGCTCGTTAGCTAGTCTTAGCTCTCATGGTGCTGTCAATGCTCAAGGATTGAAGATAAGAAGCACAGAGTCTTGCTGTGAGGAAACGGTTGCATCTACACATTTATTGGAAAATTAATACTGAGAGGACTGACCCACATGTAAAGCTGTGCTATAAGTTACAGTTCTTCTGTAGTTGGTGTAATGAGCAGATTAAGAACATGGATGCTTTAGGCAATGTAAAATAGTAAATATATTACCGTACTGCCTGTGAGGCAACAGTTTGCACTCCATATAGTTTTAATGTATTTGTTCTCATTTAGGCTTAATGGGAATATTACGAGTGTGTGTAATTAGCATATGCATAATTAGCTCTGAGCAGTTCTTGTTTGCAATGTACCCATGGATGTACACATGATTACTGTGATCCTGAAGAAAATTTGCACACCTGGATTTAAGCATTTGCAGTTAATCTTTCTGAGCTAGTGTTTAACTGCTTAATGGAAAGTGTTTGTGAACTGCCATCTTCAAGTCTGCCCTCTGGTTTCCTGGGCTTTGGCCAAAGACTTTAAAATTATTCAGACTTTTCCTGATTCAACACCAGTGTTGTCTTGGGTGTGCACGTTGCATTGTTGTTTTGCTGAAACGTGTACCATTGCCCTATCTCAGGCCTCTGTACTGAATAAAAGTAACCCTACATCATGACATGTCACATTTATGCTTAATCATAGGTATGGTCAAAGCAGGCTGCTTTGCATTCTAATCAAGGTGATTTTCATCTACCTTCTCTACCATAACAGACTAACTGATTGAGAGTTTCTGAAATGGTCTACCCCTTACAGGTATACCAATTATTTTAGGGGACTTCAGAAGCTCTGTAAGAGTAACTTTTGGGTCCCTGGACAGCTGGTTGACCCGAGATGATTGTTTAATGTATTAGTCCAGACTGCAGCCTAAAGATAAACTAATAGTTCCATGACAGAGAGTACTGTGCACCTGAGGAAAATCGGATATCAGATATATATAGGACTTAATTCAAAATATGTAATCTCTAAGCACTTAAGTGAGAAAGTAAAAAAGTTCAATACAAGTCCGATTACATATGGTCCAATTCAATTTAATTCACTGTATTCCAAATATACTAAATTCAATAGGATTATGTTAATTTAATTACAATTCACAAAATGTTGCCTTAATAAGGAATCCAATGGAGAGCATCAGTTCTTCAGTTTGTTCAGTCTTCGTCCTGAGTATGCACAGTGCAGTGGGCAACAGTTGGGATGGAAAGGAGGAGACCTCTTACAGAAGGAGGAGTGATCATCTGCCTGACTGGGCTGGGACACTTTACCTGAATTGAGGTAGCTTAGTTACACTGATGTGTCATACAAACATGTCCAGTCACAGATGATGGAAGGATGGTAATTATAGATAACAATGCCTATCTGACCAGAGCTGGAATGCCACAGTAAAGGATCTTAATGAGATTATTGACTATCAACTATTCTTCTTCATCATCATCCAGTTCCACTGTACAACGTAGGCTATATTTTCAGTACTTGCTCTGGTTTGTGTGGTGGCAGTTGTATTGAGGGTGTGCTGAGACCCGACTATATCAATAGTAAAATAACATCTAATACTGTATGTCTTATGATGAGGTACTGATGCACAGTCACATCTTACTGTAACCTGTTACCTAACATGCTTTTTCATTTTCTGTATTCTTGCGCTTCTAACATGTTTGTTTGTTCTGCTTTTAGCCTTAGCCTTTTTCTCTGCCACTTTACCAGCCCACACATTAATTTTGTGAGTTTACCTTATGCTATTCAGTGTAATCTTATGAGTAAAAACAGTTGTAGATTATTCACATTATTCTAGCTGAGCAGCAGGTCTACCACATGCACCATTAATAGTTCAGTAAAATCTCTCAGAAGCCCAGTGGCAGTAACTCTGCCTCTCTGTGAGTAGCTTGTCAGAAAGTACAAGCACAGCATTTCACCTAATGTGGTAAGCCTTGACAATAATTTTAACACGAGAAATGTAGACACAATTTAGAGGTTACTGACTGACTTAAAACCAAAAAGAAAATCTTACAGACTGGTGAATACTTAAACACTGGTATCATGGAACTTTTTGTTCTGCTTTCTGTTACAATAAGTTACACTTGCTTGATGTCTCATTCCACTCAGATCTTTTATCTACATTTTAACCCTCATTAGGAGACTGGTTTTGTTTACTGACTTTTCACTACATTTTAGTAGTCTCCCTTCAAGCTGTAATTGCTTACTCTCCAGGACTACCTTTGGTACACCTGAGACTGACAAAAGCTTCCATACCAACAAACAAACCAGCATATGTTGCTTTTCTTAGAGGAATGAAGGGTATACTAATACTGCTGTGACTATTTAAACCTGAGCTGAAGAGCTGCAAGTCTATAAATTGATTTAAAAAACGGGAATACTCAAGCTATATTGCAAAATGGGTCAGATGAGTATGAGCACTATAAATGGGGTTGTTTGCATAGTTTATCCTAGATAATAATCACCTAACTACCTATGAAAGTTTTTTTAGCCTCTCTTTCCTGTCACTAAGTTCTTGTTCAAAGAACATACATAAAATTGAGTTGAACTGAATTGAATTAATTTAGGTAATTTTTATGTTTTACACTCACAAACTCAGCTTGTATTATTAACTTTGTTTTAATTTGACCCAGCAAACAGTATTATATCAAGTGTTCCCATCCAGCATAAAACAATATTGTCAATTAGCCAGTCAAAAAAGCAAACATGTTTGGAGTGTTTTTTCCCAGAAGACCCAAAAGGAGAGCAAATATCGGGCTTGAATTTGCCAGTTTGAAAGTAGCAAGTAGTTTTATGACTGATTATAGTCTACTTAAGCAGTAATTATAAAAAAGGAGCAACCAATTTAATTAATTTAATAATTTACCCTATAAATTTGGGCCATCCCAGTTTTTTTCATATACTGCCAGGACAACATGTTTTTCTACCAACTTTTCTGTTATGTGTAGACACAGCACAGGTTCATCCCAAGAGTTAGGTGCCTTTTTTATGGTTGAATGTTTCATTGGACAGTGGTAAGGGTCTAAAAAAAGGGGCCACCAAAAATGGTCGGGTTCAAGGACTGGACCGAAAATAAGTGAAAAAGCAGCCAATGCCCAAATAAAAACTTTTAAAAGACCTTCAAAATTCCTGGAGGACTGTCACTGAATAACACTTTGGAAGATTACCAGAAACCCTGCAACCCAGCTGTCTGAGAAAGATATAAAGACTCTTTAAAAAAAGATTTTTGCTCAGTATTCCATATTCAATTTCAAAATTCCAGGCACAATTTATTAGCAGTTCTTAAATACCAGTGAAACACTTTAGAAATGTAACCATTTTCTTTGAAACTGACATTTGCAAAATGCAACTGATTTTAGTGTAAGTATAAATTAAAGTTATGACTTTCAAAAACAAAATACAAACTCTCATTCAAAATTGGTAAATTTTTAACAATACTGGTACTGGTAATTAAAGATCAAGCCTTTACAAATCTGGTGGAACAGAGAATTTAAACGAGTGTCATGACTTTAGGCACCAAGTCACCAAAGTAATAAAGACACTCTTATCGCTATCAGATGATGATGTTAAGTCTGATACTTATGTCAGGCTTTACCTTTTTTTTAAAAAAATCTTTAGGATCCTTTTCATCTTGTAAACTTCTTTGTCATGTTCAGTGTTTCCTTTTGCCTCTCTCCTCTGACTAATAATTCTTATTGTTTTCTTTAGATGTTCTGTTCTTTATCTAGCTCCATCTCATCATCCAGATTTCCTCCACTCTTCAATGAAGTGCAAACAGAATTCTGTTAGTCTAACAAACAAAGAATTGCCTATTTTGTTTAATCAGAGAACAACCCAGCAGTGGAAGCTTAGGAAGCTTAGGAGAGTAAATAGAAATCCCTATCTTTATTTGATACTTTTGAGTTATTGTATGGAATCTTGGCTTTTCAGTCCTTCTGCAGTCTTGATCTACTCATACTTTTCATTACCAATTGTAGCTTTGCAGTCCTACATGATTTGAATGTTGACAATGATAAACATGATAATAAACATATATTGCAGCACAGCACAACTGCTAAGGACAATAAATATATTTGATCACAGGAACTTACTTAAATTCAGGTTCATTATAAAAGATGGAGTAAAAAAAACCCACCAATGAGTATTTTAGCTAAAAATTAAAGTATACTTTCTTTGTAAAACTCAGTGCTACGAAACTGAGACATCTCTTCTAGTAACACATTCCTTTTCACTTACTCAGATCTTCTAAGCACCCAAATTAAATTTGAAAAGACTTTGAAAAAAGCCAGAATTAGGAAAAAATAGGAGCACTGACAGGAAGTAAGATAAAAGCCATCATTGAGAAAATCATATGAGCTTTGATGGAACGTAAAACTACTGCTAATCTTCTTTTAATGCAGTGCAACAGTACAGTTGGTATAAACAAAAATAAACTAGAACCAACCACTGCATTCATGAGTGGGTATAGCCTATATGACTGCAGTGACTGTTGATACAATTATCCCCTAAGAGACACATTGATTTGTACACACACCTGCACAGACATGATAAAAGAGAAACAGCTTTCTTTTCACCAGTATGTCACTATTTACACCCGGAATTAAGATGTAAGCTTCATCTGTATCATATTCCAAAGCACCATCTGATCTATTATCTTAGCTTTATGAGAAAACAACATGATCATCTGATGTTTTGTTCTTTTAATATTTTTTCGTAGGTAACAACACTATAAAGTTAAGTTAATAGCTTCTTATAAAACTTAGTACAGACTGGACATATTCCTCTTATCAAAGAAATTATGTGTTAATTGGTCTCAGACCAGACACAGCTAATAAGTAATATATTTTTAATATTTTTTCACATTAGTGGATGTTTGATCGATTTTTAAAGTTTCCATTCCCTTTTTCTCATACACATTTTGTAAAAAAGTTTCTGAATTCACATTTTCTTAAATGTTACAGGAAGCCAGGCTTGTATGTCTTTCACTTGGCAGAGTAGGCTAACCAGGTGGTAAGCAAAAAATAAAAAATCAGCTGAACAAACAGTCAAAACACTTGCTGATTTTTTTTTTTTTTTAGACGAATTAAAGACACATCAAATGGAAGAGTGACAACAGTCTGAATGGCATAAAATAGATATTACTTGCTGAGTTGCTCTGTCATTAGGTTACACAATGGAACTGCAGTTAACAGTTGTAAAATCCCCATTTAAAATTTGCTGACAATACAACAAATGAGAAAACTGAATAACAAAATAATAATGAATGATAAATACATATTAGCACTAATATTAAAAAAGAACGGAAGACATCAAAGTATGCACCATTTAAACATATCCAAACGCCTGTATTTCCATTCTTTGGTGTAATAACAACATTGCTTGATAATATTTAAATGTAATGTACATATGTGAACCTAGTTCTAGTGTCTAGTGACTTACGACAGTCCCTTTTCAAGTCTTTTGGCTTTTTATTTGCTTGAAGCTCACGCTGCGTGCGGTCCTGCTTGTGTGATTTTGAAGCAGTGCTAAAAGGCACGACTCACTCTGTAGCAGATGGATTCAGTCCTGTTTCTCTTTAACACCTCTGACATACCAAATAGCACACAGAGGATGAAAGAGAAAGGACCTCTGGTTAATTTGCCAGGTTGCTGTTTATCAGAATTTTTTTCCTGATGGAAGTCAAATTGGTTTGTCATTTAGGTGAAGTATGGCTTGAGGGTAAAATCAGTTCAGCAGTATGCAGCTAAGTTAATTCCACTTCTTAAAGTTAAACTTCTAAAAAAAAAAGAGAATAGAAAATTAGTATTCACAGGTTCCAAGCTATTAAAATGTGAAATTAAGAAATACATTTGATGTAACATAATGGTAAACATGCCTGTATACTATTTTTTTTAATTGTATTGCTCGCATCAAATTTTAGATTTGTTTACATTTTCTAAATACACCGGAAATTGTCAGTAAAACTCCAACCTTTAAACACTGAAAATATATATTTTTATACTTGTTTTTGTGAAATAAAAGTTCAGGCAAATGACCAAATTAAAAAGAATAAAATTTGAGTTTTATTTTAGAAAGCTTCTCAGGTTTTCTGGAACTGAGGCTTGTAATTACACTGATAGGGATTTAATTTACACTGTATTAGATACAGATGTTAATGATCTTATAGCCAGCAGATAATGTTTATGTTTATGTTTATATAGATAATCAAACTAGCCTGTGTTATCCAGTCATAAAAGATTTAAAGTAATTTTGATATTTTTCTAAAAACCATGCTAGCTAGCCCAGCAGTTTAACCTGCACTTGGGCTGGATTATTAGTTTAATGTAACTTTAGATTAAGTTAAATATCAATTAAATTAAATAACCTTTTGTCATGTAGGCTTGTCTTTTCAAAGTAACACTTAGTTCAAATGTCTTTTAAATTAATTTTGAAATTTGAAACAAAATAAAAACTACTTAAATGAAGGTGGAGGTCGCGTGGGGAGATTTTCTTTGTGAGCATGTCAGGGAGGTTGTGAAGGAGTAGCAAAGCTTATGGTGGTTGACCAAAATGTTGAACAGGATTTGTCATATTGGACTATTCAGTGTTGTCCCAGTATGTTCACATACTTTCATGTTAAATTAGCAAAGTT
The DNA here is from genome assembly GCF_036924035.1 of Leuresthes tenuis. Taxonomy (NCBI): domain Eukaryota; kingdom Metazoa; phylum Chordata; class Actinopteri; order Atheriniformes; family Atherinopsidae; genus Leuresthes; species Leuresthes tenuis. The sequence continues at coordinate 22,055,768 of NW_027325374.1, read as the reverse complement.
GAGACACCATGAATATAGGAGCTCCTCGTGTTTCCAGAGAAGCCTAATGTGCTACTCATTTTAAAAAGGAAAGCTGTATAGCATGGGAGCTTTTGAAATGCATATTTTAAAAGGAAATTATAGCTCATTGCAATATATGCATAATAGATGATGGATTACGTAGTGTTGATGAGTATGATGGACTGTATGTACCAGGGCTGAGCTTTCCCAAATTAAGCCCTACTGTCAAGCACAAAATAAATAAAATTAAATATTCCTTGTCATCTAATCTAAATAAATCATAATGCCAGCATTAGTTTTTCATTATTTTTTCCACAAGATGCCAGTTTTCTCAAAAATCTTGTTTGTTCCACTAAAGTTTGATAAAGTTATTGCTGGACAGAACTGATCCAGTTGCTGATGCTTATAGTGTGACTGCCAGATGGTGGTCCATTTATATTAGCAGAGAAATGGCAGACTCTTGCAAATACAAGATTCACAAAATCAGACTTTTTGCACACAAAGTCAGAAATATTCGTATGTTTGTGTTTTTCTAATTCGTAATTCGATAAATACTGTTACACACATAGAGCTTGCACAATGAGACCAATGCATTTATCAATCCAATGATTGCATATGATAGTAATTTGAATAAAAAGGACATTGACGCGATATATTTCAACTTCTTCTTGCTGGCTCCCTGTCCAATCCAGCCCTCTTCTTCTTCACTTCTTATGAATGCATGTGTCCCACTGCTAACAATACATTTTCTTCATGGTTTAGGGATGCTATAAAAAACAAGAGAAATAAACAACAAGTGTTTAGCTTGTTTGAACAAATCCCTTCTGCTTTCACTTTTATTAATCTTTTTTCTTGTGATCGGTAGCCTTCCCACCATTTCTGAGTAAGATGTTCCACAATGATCAACCAGAACCTGATTTTAAATACTGCATCCCTATTCTCTTTACACTGGTTGTCTCAAAGTGCTTTGTTTTGAGAAACAAAATGAATCGGGTTGTCAAATGTCATTTTGGATGACCATATTCGTGGTGTATGACAGACAAACACTCTAGTCAGTGTGCAAATGTGATTGACATAAGGTGACGTCATATATATACACATTTCTATGTGTGTTTTATGCTGGACATAAAATACACACTTGGTGTAGAAAGGGCTTAACCACCCTGCTATGGCTGATACTACAAGTGAAAAAAAAAATTCCTTGTAGAAATGTTGTTTTGGAAGTAATAGGACCACGTGTACTATTATCACCAAACTATGTACTCATAGTAGATTATTTGGATTGTCAGTGCTCATGTACAAAATATTGATTTGTGCTGTTCTAACCTGACTTATGTGTACGCAATATGTGAAACTTCCCAAGGGTATCACAAAGCATGGTTTGCAAATGTTGTATACCAAACCATTCACCAGAATTTCCTAGCTTTTCCTGCTTTTTATACTGAAAAATATATCAATATATCAAACAGAAATGTGTGCTCACAACTAAAGTGCCCACAGCAAAAAAATTTTGCATGGGCTTTCAAGTGGCCTGCAACATGCAGCCCAATTCCTATAGTGTATTTACACTCTGCGGTCAGCTTTGATTCATGTTTCTCCCACGACACCACACTGCTTCCACATAATTATCTTGTGAGATTTATCTACAGCACCAAGCCTATGTTCACAAAAAGGATTGATGCAGAATAATACAGTGGGTATTTTTAGAGAACAGTCTGTGAACAAATTAAATCTACAATAGGAAGAGGATTACTATGTAGCATCCTCCCCCCTCCTTCTTCACCTCTCTATAATCTCCCACTTGCCTCCCTCACTGTTGGACATTCCACTGCTATAAAGGTAAATACACAGTGACTTATGGGAGAAGGCATGGGGCTAAGCATAACTTGAACCTTTTGCACTTGTACCTTTTCAGGTCACAAAAGCTCGGGAGATTACAAAAGCAATTGTACACCCATAGCCTAACACCAAGTGATACATCAATTTGTGCACCTTCAGGCCATTAGTGTGTTTTTAGTTTTTCACTGTCTGTGTAATAACAAACACACTCCACACACACTCATAAAACTTGAACCACTGAGTTTACGAACTCAATGCACGTCTTTTGTGGACATCTGTGCCTGGGGCCAGTGATTGAATTGGGCTGGAGCCCTCGGAGCTCAGCTCCGCCTCCTCACCTCGGCAGTACAGCCAGCAGGAACTGAGCTCCCTCTGCTTCGATGTTTATAATAATTATGGCCCTAGTTACCATTATACGACTTTTTAAAATCATTAGTTTGGACCTCCCCTCTTTTACCGTGTCACAAATCAATACATCAGTCTGTTCCCTCATCTCTGTTTCCAGAGCGCTGTGTCAGAGCTTCATTATTGAATTCGTTCCGCTTGTTTATTGATATAAAACCTGAATCAATGAAACTCCATGTTAGGTACCAGATCGACTCGGCTTCCGAATCAGCTCGGGGTCCTTCGTCTGCTGATTACGTCACACAATATGATTGGCTGTACGCTTGAAAGGACAGTTGTGGCTGTAAGCTTGAATGGGAGTACATTGTGATTGGCTGTACGTCGTACAGTTGTGATTGGCAGTAGTCATAGCAACTTGTAGTCATAGCAACGAGATGTAACTAGACGCTGTACCTCGGAGAGTTTTTTTGCGGTTTTTCGGTGATCGGCAGCAGCTATGGAGAGCTTTTTCGAAGTAATTAAGTATTTCTTTGAAATAGGGTTTAGGTAGCTTCCCTTTAAAATTTAGTTTGTTTTGTTTAATTATTTTGGTCTTGGTTTTCTCCGAAGAGAAGCTTCATTTTCAGTTTTGTGTATTGTTTGTGTGCTAAGCAGCAATAAACTGCTTCTTATTTTGACTATACGTGTGTGTGAACTCCTATTTATGTTAGGCAAAAAATTTACATAAAACATAAGAAGAATTGTGATTTTGCTGTTACATATGTGTGTATATACACAACTACACACACAGATAAGTGAAAAATAGTTTAAAAGTATATGTGTATGTGTATAAATATGAAAATATATATAATTGCACAGTCTAAATAAATAAGGCAACTGAAAATTAGCTTAAAGAAATGGCGTCTATCTATCTATCTATATAGAAAACATGACAACATTTCAGAAGACACAACAACATTTCAGAAAATTCAATAACATTTCAGAAAACACAACAACGTTTCAGATTACGGAAAGGGTAGGGACCATGGGGACAACACTTCATGTTTGTGATTGGACGAACCCAAGTCTGGCAACATGGGATTTCCTGTTGCTCTCAGCAGCGTCCTTGTGGGAATTTTAAACCCAGTTTGAAAGAATGGAAAAGGAGAGAATATTTTAACAAAGGACATTGTAGTGAACTCAAGTGTGGAATTTAATACAAACTTAAGATTTTAAATGACTGCAACATTCTTTTGTGGGGATGGTCAGTGTGGAAATAACAGATGGGGGATCTCTACATCAAAGAAGAGGAATTTACAACAACCTTCGGCCCACGAAAGCATTTCGGGGGAGTTTTCTCAGCACCTCTTTCCACAGACCTGTGGCATAAATTTAGGTAAATGCATTAATAGCTTAGTGCTAACGAAGCTGAACAAACAACGGACCCTTTCAGGAGAGTATTGGGGAAAACCAGAACAGGACCCTTCCGACCCTATATGGTTCAAAGTAAACAATGGTGAGAGTTTACCCCGACTCTGACTCAAGCCAGAGACACTCGCTGCATGGACCTCTCAAAAGGATCTCACCTAGAATCACTTTTTAGCTGAATCTTGAAACTGTATTAAATGTGCTTTATATCGTTGTACAAGTTCTTTCATGTTCTCAGTGATATCACAAGCTGCATTTTAATACCTTTTTCATGATCGTACGTGGAACGATATGGAAAATGACTAATCAGCTTATGGAGCCACATTGCCCCAGAGTGGTTCGTAGTACTGAATAGTTATACCCAAAACTAAGTCAACAACTTGCATATGACATTTATATGAAATAATGCAACTGTTAACCAATGCTTCAGCTGTTTCTTATTGTATTCTGTTTTTAACACAGGAAAATAACATTGTTTGATTCGTTATTCATACGTCATAATTTTACAGATATCCATCTGAATTTTGAGACTCATATTATGTTATGTTATGCTATGTTGTTTTGATGTCTTTATATCCTAAGTTTATGCTATATCTTTACCCTTTATATCTTAACAAGTTATGGTGTTTTTAGAATCCTCTGAACAAATGTTTATGAGACGGAGGAATGCAGGAGTCGAGTTGCTTTGAGGCACCCTCGTTGCAGGTCGCCTTACAAAATACGCCCAGGCAGACGTCACAGTTTCAGGCATACCATTGGCTGAAAGTGTAGCGTAAGCCTACGTCTGAGAATCAAACTCCAGAAACCACGAGGAAAAGTCGGAATATTGAAAGTTCAGAAAAGAGTCCAGATCAGTAGAGAAGATGAAGAGCAGACAATTTTAACTGATGGAATTAGAGTCTGGCGGAGAGTCTTTTAAGGAAGGAAGGAGGAAGATGAGATGGAAGAAGAAGGTCCGAACAAAGACAGAAAGGGAAGAATGTAGTAGAAAGATACATTTTGCGTTTTTGTTCGTCCGTCATCCTGTCTCCTCTCTATAGCACGTTTTAAACTCTGCTGCTGTACGCCTCCTCACCTATTTTTGATCACCAAAAGGAGCCAGCTTTAAGTTTGACAACCTTTTTTTCAATCTTTGGTGAATTTAAGTTCACCTCATCAGAGTTGGTCAGCAATCAAAACCAACTCGACCCGTGGACAGTTTTATCATCCTTTGCGGTGTATTCCGACACACCACCCCGTTCATCTTCTGAGCTACCAGAAGGAAGCCATTCTCCAGCGCAGGAAAGCGACCGGTCCAGTCCCTGAAAGTCAACCACAACGAAGGCCGCGAGACGCGGAACCAAGAGAGACCCAGTTGGACCCGCTAGCGATTACCTGTGGTTCGGAGCTGACCTAACCGTAAGATCTGCCCTGTTCTTACATTTCAGACGGTATGCGGTGGGTGTCGAGAGAATTTGCTGTTAAAATGATAAATTAACCCAAGCTGTTAGCCTTTAAATTCAAGTAGTAACAAACCTAGACTATTTGAATGATTCCGGTATCCATCCATCCCCTCCCCTTAGTTCTTTTCAATTCACTAAGTGTTTCTTATATAATCATCCATATTCAAAACATTTCTCCTGTTGTCTTAAGGTTCATGTCTTTGATAATGTCACTTTAATAAATGGTTCATATATATACATATATAAAATCAATCGGCTTTTGTGTACGTGTTCTTTACGTATGTGTGAGTCCAACAAAACGAGAATGCACGAGTAGCGACTATATGAGACTGGAATTTATTAATTATTGATTAATAATTGATTATTAATCTAACATACCAGAATCGTAAGATTCTGTCTTTTTCCTTCGATTGAAGGTGGTGCTCTAAAACAAGGTAAAATAAGGCTTATTCAGATAGTGAGAACTTTCGGATAAATCCTTATATCTTATCACATCATGCTACGTGTGTCCGCTATAAATATATATTGTGGTTGGTGCCTTGTGTGCCGGCGATATATAATTTGGCTGCAACATACATATGATGTAATTTGCAATATGCTCTTGACCCATCATGACATTAAAATGTCCCATGGGACTCTGAAGGCACGACTGAAAGATGTAGGACTGAGGAGATGGGGCGGCTACTCATCGCCAACTGAAGTTAGAAGGGCCATTGTATCAGAGCTGTGCGGACCTGGACAGCTGTTTGGGTACAGAACAATGTGGCTGACCTTAAAACAGAAACATGGTCTGTGTGTCAAAAGGGAGACGGTAATGCGGATGCTTATGGAACTCAATCCACGCGGAACCTTGTCACGGAGACGTTGTATGTTCGTCAGAAGCACGTACCGTTCCATGGGTCCCAATTATTTGTGGCATGTAGACAGATACGATAAATTAAAACAATTTAGCATGGTGATATCTGGCTGCATAGATGGGTTCTCCCACAGAATCATGTGGCTCCATCACTAATCACCTCCCTTCAGTATTTAGTTTACAGGTTTCCCCATGCACTCTGCGAAATCCTCACCATTATTCATGTTTCAGGTTTGTCACTGGTTTTCTCGCTCATGTAAAGTCATAGTCATAGTCATAGTCAGGTTTTGTTTATGTTTATTTCTCCAGTTTAGGTTTTTCGTATTCCAGCTCAGCTGTGGTTTTTAAAACAATTTTTTTTGTTCTTTGTTTAAATAAATCAAGTTTTTACTTTAAAATATCTGCATCTGGGTCCTCTAATCTTCACCACGCCACGTACACCACCAAACTTGACAAATATAGGCAGCACCCTCTAATTTTAAAAAGAAAATCCATTTTGTACTTGTATAGGCCACACCGGATTATAAGCCGCAGGTGTCTATATTGTAATATGAGATATTTATACAGAAAGATGTTACACGTGAGGATTGTTAAACTTCTAATTAAATGCATATGGTAACATATACCAATATATACTGCAAATGCTTTTTTTCCCAAACAGTGCCTGTAACACGGCTGTTTTACAAAAAAACAAACAATAAAAAAACAGTAGCCTACCAGGAAAAGTCATTGATTGCATTCTTCATCTTTCTCCTGCGCACTAAAACCATCAAAGTCATCTTGCTCAGTGTCCGAATTGAACAGCCTCAGAACTTTGTCACTCACTTCAGTCTCTTTGTTGTCCCTTTCCTTCTTCGTTTGCTTTCCATGTTGAGGGTGAGTACAACCGACAATAATTTAGTAGTGCTTTTGATTTATCGTACAATTTCATTACACCACTGTGAACTATTCATTAATTTTAATGGTCTAATGTTACGAGGCAATGTTTTTGGTGGCATGAAAAAAAAAAAGGAAAAAAAACATAGTAGCTGCACCGCAGTGCTCAAAACCTGGGAAAAAAGTAGCGGCTTATAGTCCGGAATTTACAGTACATTTGTCTGGCTATTTCACATATCGTTGTGAGTGGGTTAGTTCAGGTGGTGGTATGAGGAGACCTATAACCACCATCTCACCATTCCTCATCCTGTTTGGGATATTCATAAGTGAAGTCGGTATTAAAAATTAATATACATAAAGTTTCAGAGTTTACCGACATAAAAGGTTGTGTTTTGTTTATGCATGGTACCTTCAGACCACTTCCATTAATTAAATCGCCATGTAACCATAGACAGCAGATTTAAGGATAATTCAGTGTCTCCATTATATAATGCATGCTTTCAGCTTTGATAAGCAGGCAGGATGATTGAAATGTCACATTAACATTATGCGACTTTGAATGGGGCTGTCGATAAATTACATTTTGAAAAATATTGCCCCACCTAAAACCATCTGTGTGCATTCAAGGCTTTATTTTGTCTTTTCAAAGTTCCTTTCAACCTTCCAGAACACAGGGGTGACTGATTTAGCCACTTCCAGGGTGTCAAATACTGCTGTTTTGTCAAAGCCCCTGGCATCTCTGAGATACACACAAGATGTCCTCTGGCATTGGTCCCTAATGCTGCAGCAATATTTACCACTGACATTAAAAAGCATCAAACATCATTCTGGAGTGGCATGAGAGGCGGTGGAGCAACATCTGTGACCACCCCACAATGTGGTCTTGTTCTCATTAATAAATATATTTTACTTTGGTTTCACCTGCTGTTTGGCTGGGTTTAGGCATTAAAACGACCTGGTCAGGGTTGAGCAAAGATTGTGGCTAATTTAAAATCAGTTACTTAGTTTGTGTGGCTTTGAAACAGAATAGCCAGGTTTCCATTGCTGTTTTTGTCAGGCATTTTGAAAATGTGTTTTTACAAAAAAAAAAAAAAAAGTGAGTGAAAATACTAAATGGACTTGTATAGCGCTTTTCTAGTCTAGCTGACCACTCAAAGCGCATTCACCCCACTCACACAGCACGTCTTAAGATATAACTACGTGCTTTCTAAGCATTCACATACCCCCAATGATACACTGGGGGAGCAACGTGGGGTTCAGTGTCTTGCCCAAGGACGCTTCGACATGTATCCTGGGGAAGCCAGAGTCGAACCACCGACCTTCCGATTGGTGGGCGACTGCTCTTCCTCCTGAGCTACAGCCACCCTAAGAAGCATAAAAACTTCTACTTAATGGGGAAAAAGATAAACCTGTTTGCTTGAGGAAGGTTTTGGCTGTTTCAAAGAAGACGTCATGCAAATTAGGTGGCATAGAAACACGTGAGTGAGCTATGTCTGATGAAGATTAAAATGTGACTCACCACCTGTTTTTGTCTGAGCTGGCGAACAATAAACCAAGGTGACTGGACAGCACTTTACGAAATATTATATAGTATCTGTGGATGTCCACCACAATTGCTGAAATTGTTGAAAAACGCATGCAAAAGTGTCCTCTTGGGAGTCAAAACAGGTGCTAAAGTTCCCCTTTGGGAGCCAAAACGCATGCTAAAGTGCCCCCTTGGGAGCCAAAATGTGTGCTAAAGTGCCGTCTACAGTGGTCAGGATGCGCTATATGTGCCCTTTTTTCTTTTTTTTCTTTCCGCCCCTGCCCTTCAAAAAGTCTGCTGCTGTTTAATTCAACCCCAACTTTCTGCAATGCAGTCTTTATTCTTAGCATTTGTTGCGTACAGATAACAGTCACATGAGGTCCTTGTCAAGACAATTTAAAACATTGATTGTTTGAAGTGTTGAATATACTGTTCACCTTTCTCCTGATAGTCCCTGTGCTGGTGGAATCCCTTGAAACTTGAGCTTTATTCTTCTTTCAAGCCAAATAAAACAAAACTGCTAAACTCCCGCTCAACACTTGTAGCTTGTAACTGGCAAAGATTTAGAGGCCCCACTTCTGGGCCTTTTTCTTTATTTCTGTCTACTTTTTTTGTCTCTCCCACAATTCCTTTCATATTCCACTCATTCCAGGAGTGTGGCCGCTCCCAGCAGGATGTCCATTTTGTAAGTGCTGCAGGAGTTTGTGGAGTGGCAGTTATGCTAGCAGAGCTGCAGAGAAAGATGGAAGGAGAGGAAAGGGGCTGATGGTGAACAAAAGGAAGGATGCAAGAAGAGATAAAAGCAAGAGCAAACTCTGGAGAGAGAGAGAGAGAGAGAGAGAGGGAATGCAAGGAAAATTGCATCAAATCATAGTATTTAGTGGACAAAATTAAAGAGTCTTGCTGTCATTACAATGATCAAAATGACTGCATCTCCCCAGATCATCTTAGATTGATTATATTTCAAGAATCTAATGCAGACACATATGAGTTTAATTCAAAACATTATTTGCTGATCATAAAATCAGCTATCAGTTTCCTTGGATCGATACAGCATTTGATGAAAATAAACATTTTTGATCAAATCTTTATCTAGTTTAAGAGGTCTGCGATAGGAAAAAAAAAAAGACATGAAACTTAGATTCCTGATTTGTTATTCATGCACAAGCTCTGCTCTGCGCCTCATTCATATCATACTTCAAATGATTTGGCAATCAGGTCTCAGGGGGTGTAATGGAGAGAAGGAGGGCAGAGACATGAGAAATATTGCTCTGCTTGTCAGCTGTTCAGTAATTATTTTTCAGGCAAAAGCGAGAACGCCCAGAGGCTGATGAAAGACCACTAGATCTTGGGGGTCCTCTGAGAGCCTCAGTGTTTCGTTAGAGGAGTTCCATTAACTAAAACACCATGGGAAATCTTTTACTTGAAGCTGGACAGAAGTCAGATGTGAATCCTCTCACCAACAGAAATGTAACTAAGTTTTTATGTTGTATTTAAGACACTGCTGTGAACCTTTTTCTTTTTTCTTACTTCTATTGAATTATTCAATTCAATGAATAATTGTGTTTATCAACATTTCTAGTTTCCAGATCTTTAGTGATTTCAGTATGTTTGGTGTTTTGGTAATTGATTAATGTTTCTGAGGGATTTTTTTATGTTTAATGTATCACTTTCACATATTACAGTATTGAAATATTGTGAATTGAACTGAACTGGGTTGAATTGGAGTGAATTGCATTATAACAGCCCAATTTCACCAGAAGCTGTGAAAAAGCAATGTTTGTCCACACATCTTATAAGTAGTAGTTTCAGAATCCAGGCTAAAAAATTGTGAGATGATAATGTTTTGGTGGACTGTTGGTTTGCAATGGTTAGTGTCTAGGCATATGATGGAAACTGACCAGTGAGTATTAAACTGTGTAGTCTGTGATAATGTTGAGTTTCCGAACTCCCGCCACATGTATTTTTCTAACATTTAAACCTAATCATGTACAATAATTCTCACCTTTACCATTAGATGATGGGATCAAGTATAAAAGGTAAGCAATCAAAGTAATAGAGCAAAAGAGGTCCAGGGTGGGATTTAAACTAACAATCTGTAGTTAAACTCCCCCCTGAGCTGTCACCTTATCGTGGTGGGGGAGTTTGCGTGCCCCAATGAGTCTGGGAGCTATGTTGCCCGGGGCTTCAAGCCCCTGGTAGGGTCACCCAAGGCAAACAGATCCTAGATGAGGGACCAGACAAAGAACAGCTCAAAAGACCCCCCATGATGAACAAAAAATTTGGACCTCGTGATCCCTTGCCCGGATATGGGACACCGGGGCCTCCCCCCGGAGCCAGGCCCGGGGGTGGGGCCCGGCAGCGGGCGCCTGGTGGCCGGGCCTGTGCCCATGGGGTTCGGTCGGGCATAGCCCGAAATGATGACGTGGGTCCCCCTTCCGACGGGCTCACCACCCGTGGGAGGGGCCAAGGGGGTCGGGTGCTATGTGAGCTGGGTAGCAGCCAAAGGCGGAGGCCTTGGCGGTCTGATCCTCGGCTACTGAAGCTAGCTCTTGGGACGTGGAATGTCACCTCTCTGTTGGGGAAGGAGCCGGAGCTGGTGCGCGAGGCTGAGCGGTTCCGGCTAGATATAGTCGGACTCACCTCGACGCACGGCTTGGGCTCTGGAACCAGTCCTCTTGAGAGGGGTTGGACTCTCTTCCACTCTGGAGTTGCCCGTGGTGAGAGGCGCAGAGCAGGTGTGGGCATACTTATTGCCCCCCGGCTGTGTGCCAGTACATTGGGGTTTACCCCAGTGAACGAGAGGGTAGCCTCCCTCCGCCTTCGGGTGGGGGGACGAGTCCTGACTGTTGTTTGTGCCTATGCGCCAAACAGCAGTTCAGAGTACCCACCCTTTTTGGAGTCTCTGGGGGAGGCACTGGAGAGTGCTCCTACCGGAGACTCCCTCGTTCTGCTGGGGGACTTCAATGCTCACGTGGGCAATGACAGTGAGACCTGGAGGGGTGTGATTGGGAGGAACGGCCCCCCCGATCTGAACCAGAGTGGTGTTATGTTGTTGGACTTCTGTGCCGGTCATGGACTGTCCATAACGAACACCATGTTCAGGCATAAGGGTGTCCATTTGTGCACTTGGCACCAGGACACCCTTGGCCGCAGTTCGATGATCGACTTTGTGGTTGTATCATCGGACTTGCAGCCGTATGTCCTGGACACTCGGGTGAAGAGAGGGGCGGAGCTGTCAACTGATCACCACCTGGTGGTGAGTTGGCTCCGCTGGTGGGGGAGGATGCCGATCAGACCTGGCAGGCCCAAACGTATTGTGAGGGTCTGCTGGGAGCGTTTGTCAAAATCCCCCGTCAGAAGGAGCTTTAACTCCCACCTCCGGCAGAGCTTCAACCATATCCCGGGGGAGGTGGGGGACATTGAGTCTGAATGGGCCATGTTCCGTGACTCCATTGCCAAGGCAGCTGATCGGAGTTGTGGCCGTAAGGTGGTCGGTGCCTGTCGTGGCGGCAACCCTCGAACCTGCTGGTGGACACCAGTGGTGAGGGAAGCCGTCAAGCTGAAGAAGGAGTCCTATCGGGCCTTTTTGGCCAGTGGGACCCTGGAAGCAGCTGATAGGTACCGACAGGCCAGACGGGCCGCGGCTTCGGCGGTTGCTGAGGCGAAAACTCGGGCCTGGGAGGAGTTCGGTGAGACCATGGAGAACGATTTCCGGACGGCCTCGAAGAGATTCTGGTCCACCATCCGGCGTCTCAGGGGGGGGGAGCGGCTCACAGTCAACACTGTTTACAGTGGGGACGGAGCTTTGCTGACCTCAACTAGGGATGTTGTGAGTCGGTGGGGGGAGTACTTCGAGGAACTCCTCAATCCTACCAACACGTGCTCGGAAGAGGCAGAGTCGGAGAGCTCGGAGACGGGGCCTCCCATTTCTGGGGCTGAGGTTGCCGAGGTGGTCAAAAAGCTCCTCGGTGGCAAGGCCCCGGGGGTGGATGAGGTCCGTCCTGAGTTTCTCAAGGCTCTGGATGTTGTAGGGCTGTCTTGGCTGACACGCCTCTGCAGCATCGCGTGGACATCGGGGACAGTGCCTCTGGACTGGCAGATTGGGGTGGTGGTCCCCCTCTTTAAAAAGGGGGACCGGAGGGTGTGTTCCAACTATAGGGGTATCACACTCCTCAGCCTCCCTGGTAAGGTCTATTCGGGGGTATTGGAGAGGAGGATCCGTCGGATAATCGAGCCTCGGATTCAGGAGATGCAGTGTGGCTTTCGTCCTGGCCGTGGAACAGTGGACCAGCTCTATACCCTCGGCAGGATCTTGGAGGGTGCATGGGAGTTCGCCCAACCAGTCTACATGTGTTTTGTGGACTTGGAGAAAGCGTTCGACCGTGTCCCTCGTGGAGTCCTGTGGGGGGTGCTCCGGGAATATGGAGTGCCAGACCCCTTGATAGGGGCCGTTCGGTCTCTGTATGACCGGTGCCAGAGTTTGGTCCGCATTGCCGGCAGTAAGTCGGATACGTTTCCGGTGAGAGTTGGACTCCGTCAGGGCTGCCCTTTGTCACCGATTCTTTTCCTAACTTTTATGGACAGAATTTCTAGACGGAGCCAGGGCGTTGAGGGTGTCCGATTTGGCGACCTCAGAATCGGGTCTCTGCTTTTTGCAGACGATGTGGTTCTGTTAGCGTCGTCAGGCCGTGACCTTCAGCTCTCACTGGAGCGATTCGCAGCCAAGTGTGAAGCGGCTGGGATGAGAATCAGCTCCTCCAAATCCGAGACCATGGTTCTCAGCCGGAAAAGGGTGGAATGCTCTCTCCGGGTCGGGAATGAGATCCTTCCCCAAGTGGAGGAGTTCAAGTATCTCGGGGTCTTGTTCACGAGTGAGGGACGAATGGAGCGGGAGATTGACGGGCGGATCGGTGCGGCGTCTGCAGTATTGCGGGCTCTGCACCGACCCGTTGTTGTGAAGAGGGAGCTGAGCCAGAAGGCGAAGCTCTCTATTTACTGGTCAATCTACGTTCCCATCCTCACCTATGGTCACGAGTTGTGGGTAGTGACCGAAAGAACGAGATCGCGAATACAAGCGGCCGAAATGGGTTTCCTCCGCAGGGTGTCTGGGCTCTCCTTTAGAGATAGGGTGAGAAGCTCAGTCATCCGGGAGGGGCTCGGAGTAGAACCGCTGCTCCTCCGCATTGAGAGGAGTCAGATGAGGTGGCTCGGGCATCTGGTTAGGATGCCTCCTGGACGCCTCCCTGGGGAGGTGTTCCGGGCACGTCCCACTGGGAGGAGACCCCGGGGAAGACCCAGGACACGTTGGAGAGACTATGTCTCTCGGCTGGCCTGGGAACGCCTCCGGGTCCCCCCGGAAGAGCTGGAGGAAGTGGCCGGGGACAGAGACGTCTGGGTTTCTCTGCTCAAGCTGCTGCCCCCGCGACCCGACCCCCGGATAAGCGGCAGATGATGGATGGATGGATGGATGGATCTGTAGCTTGAAGATCGGTGGTACAGGATTGGAAACGTCATCACTGGCTCGATGTATCACAGTAGAGAACTGCGGAAGAACAATGTAGCTATGCACAATTTTTTAACCTTTGTTGTGAAATTTCAATAAAATTTTAAGTTTTGAAAAACTATTTACCACAATTCTATAAAAAATAGTAGTATATATAAATGAGCAGGTGGACCAACCTTAATATAGTTATTTATATGAGGTCTTGCAGATCTGGAAATAATATCCTTTATTGAAGGAAAGATAAAGATTCATATGAATATTTATATGATAATAAATAGAGAAACTCTTTATATTTGGAGCCCCATTTTTATGGATTTCATTTGTACTCGAATGGGCCGTAAGGCACACAATTCAAAGTTGTGAATGTAAATATACTCTTAACTGCATTCAATTAATTTGTAACAGGATGGGCTCATATCATTACCCTGCTTCATATCATGGACAAATAAACCTCAAACTGCATGGTTATCATACACCAACATAAGAAACTGTATTTTTTCAATGGTGTGTACTAACTACTAACTAGATTTAAACTACCTCAGTTTCCTTTTGTTCAGTGTTACTTTTCATATCACAGCTCATTTGTCACATACAAAATAACATACTTGTCAACAGATTTATCTGTGTCTGCACTTGAGTATGAGGCACAGACATTGGGCCCCATGCAAGAACCACCTGTACGAACAGATTTGTTCTTAAATAGTGCGGACGAGTGATTTGCTTGACTTGCACATTCGCCAATTTTCGTATTTTGAGTTTTCTTTCAGGTACAAACAGAATTTACGAGTGATCCAGGCCTGTCGTAGGAGTAATGTAAAATAGTCCACGGATATTCGAATCAAGTTTGCTTGACTAATGGATTGTATATTTAATTACTTTGAAGTTATCATGTATAAATACATTGTACCCCATAATTATGCTGACATTATTCTGTTTGACATAAATTATGCTCTAATTGAAGGTTCATTTGACTCTGTATATAACAAGGTCAATGGGAAGTATAACCAGCGGCTGACTTGCTACTTTTGGATGCTCTTTGAAAAGAGCGTGTGTTCCGAGACTGTGTAGATATCCTTGCGGAGACAGATGAATGGCTGACATTGCGACATCGCCACAACTTTCCGAGGGACTTTGGTGACAGATTGGGTGTCTCCCAGTCTTCTGAGTCCCATGCTCCCCTTGGTCATCAAAACTCTCATCAGTTTATCACCCATGGTACATCAAACTCCCATACACCACTGTCAAACAAGTACAAATTAAGAGGGACTTTCATGCCATGGCTGGACTGCCAAACATAATCAGAGCAATAGACTGCACACATATACGCATCAAAGCACCCGTACTGTTGTAGAGCGCACTATTGGTGTGCTGAAGGCCAGGTGGATGTGTTCCGATACAGCGGGGGGCAACCTGCTCTATAGCCCAGAGAAGGCATGCCAGATTATTCTGGCGTACTGCGTTTTGCACAACATTGCCATGGACGGTCTCCCACTACCTGAACCAGCCCAGGCAGACAACATGCCAGAAGTCCCCCTCATGGACCGCCCCATCAAAGGCTACAGTCACACTGCAGTTGCAAATGACCTAAATCTAATTTTTTTCGCTCATATGTGACCAATATCTGATTTGCTTTTGGCAGTATGAACAATACAAGTCTCATTGAATTCGACATTTTCGAATTGGAATCAGGCCACTTTTACTGAATCAGATACAAATCAGATTTTTTTTTTTTTCAGCCAGGTAGCATTTAATGCAACTTTGACGTTATTCTGACCCGCGCTGCACTGCTCCTGTCGATCGCTCCAGTACACTGGGGGAAACCCCACCTCTGCCTGAAGAAGCCTTGCAGAACCTCCTAGAGATTGTCTCCCTGGGGTAGTTTAATATAGTCAGGCATGAGGACCTGGTGCACAGCTTTGCAGAAGTCATGCACAAAAGCACAAACAGAGGACTTTGTGAAGGAGGGAGGGGTGGGGGGTTGTCTTTTATTACTTAGATTATTATTTGTGTTGTTGTGAGTGTTGGTCTGATCAGACTCATGGAAGATGTGCTTGTTTCCATAGCGATAGCGGCGCTACAGAAAAATGTATATTATACTTTTTTGTCAGCGTGAGAAATACCATGTGTGGCATGTGAGCGTGAGAACTTGTTGAAATGCGTGCCTTGTGAGACTTGAGAGCCCTGATTTTTAGCATTAGGCCATACAGTCCTGCAGTACTGGTTGCCCAATAGATACTGTAAAAAAACTTACGACTTCCACTGGTGTGCCCATATCAGCAAGTCTGACTGAGACCTCTTCCTGAAAATATATAGACAAGCAAAATGATCAGTTGTAATATTCAAAACACAAGCTCCAAAAACAAGAAAAAGAAAACATTCCATCATTGCCCTCTTCTAATAGGTCTACCTAGACTTATTAGAAAGCTCAACAAATGTTAATTTTAAAATCCAATGATGCATTATCTAGACATTTTATTTTTGAATCGCAGACAGCAAGACCGACCTTATCTTGTGAATGGCATTTTCTTTAAAGTGACCCCTCAATTTCAGTACAAAAAATGAATGCTTCTGACCTGAAACAAAAGAAAAACTCAGACAGAACTCAAACAAAATAAAAAGCTGACCTCAGCAATGTCATCCACCTTCTTTTTCATCAGCCTAAGCACTGGTGACACCTCACAGAAGAGCTTTTGATGCTTCTGTTCAGTGGGCAAACAGCTTTCCATGGCTCAAAAAATGATTAGCTCTTATCTAAGAGCAAGTCAAGAAAATGTTTATGTTAGACAATGACAAACAAGTCACATGAACACACACACACAAATCTGTGTGTGTGTGTGCACGTATGTATCTTTAATATAAAATGCAAGGACATTACCTTCAAATATAATGGCATTTTTCATGTGGACCTCCAAATGCTGCCGAACTCTGCCTGTCTACAATTAAAATCCCAGCGCTTGTCCACTGCACCAATCATGCGCTGGGGGTGCCCCATGTGCTCATCATCAGTCCACCCTAATCCAGTTCATAAAATGTAAAAGTCCACAATCCATGCAATAATCAAACCAGTAAAACATGCAATCTTCAATCAATATAAAAAGACTAGACCACACAACATGCAAACAAAATCAAAGTGAAATGGTTGTTAAAAGAGACTGATTAAAAAGGCCCTACTGTGACATACGCACGGGTGTAGGGGAGACTGGGGTAAGATGAGCCATTTTTCATATTTAGGATCACTACATCAAGGCAATCATAGATTTGTTACAAACTAATATATCAGCAAATATTTCAGGATGTTGTGCATCCCTTCAAACAAACAGAATGAGTGTAAACTGTTTTGACAATATAGCATATAGCATGTCCAAAAAAAGGTATCCTGTGGCACAATTTACCCCGTGTATGGGGTAAGTTGAGCCATATCCATCCGACCCCTCCCTTACCTTCTCCCTCCCTAAGTAAAAGTCACTTCTTCACATTCATGTGTATTTTTTTATTATACACAATTCTACAGGTATTCTAAAGGCTCATGATATTTGACACGCGGGAATATGAACATGGGGGGAATTGTGTTCCCTGTAGCATTTACAGCACACACTACCGTTACAAGCTCTCCTCTTTCACCAGATGTGACTGAGCCAACTTGCTTTTTCCCCGTCTTTGTCACAATTTGCTTTGGCTTCTGCGCAGTTATTACGCCCTTCTATAACTTTTGGGGCCCGGTAAACTTACACCACATTTCCCCCCTGTGGTCCTGATAAGGACCACCCATCAAAGAAAATCACGTTTCAGTAGATATCGTGCACACACAGATTAATGAAGTACAGCACACTGGTTATATTATAGAGGTAAAAACACCACACCGACAGTAAGTGGTCAGCACATATGCAGCCCACAGTGAGGATCACGAGAAGATGAAGTTCCAACTGTAAGGACAGCTGTATGACTTCACCTTAAAATCCATCCTGGGACTGGCCCATCCAGATGGCTCTCGTGATCGTCCCTGACGGCTCCTAGCTGAACCTTGCAGACACGGCCAGGGAAACATCCTCTCACATGTAGATTGTGAGAGGTAAAGCCCTCGCCAGGTGGCAATGTCAGCAGTACAACATGTCAACACTAAACTAATCGTACCATAAAAATCACACGTGAACATGCAGGGTAAATATACTTGTGACATAATGATAGTTGCAACACCACACACCAAACCATGTCCATTTCTGCTCACGCAGCTAGTTACCTTTGGTTTGTTCTAAGGGCGAACCCTTGGCACACGTATGAGGGTTAATCCTCTGAAACTTTTTTTATAGAAAGATTTTTAATTATTGTTTTCACTAACTTCATTGCCACTAGGACAATGCTTAAATTGTACCAATTTAAAGTCACTCATCAGGCCTGTGCCTGTGACGCAGGCTAAGCTTACAACAGCATGTATATTGCTATAGAGCATCACAACATAGTGCTATGTAGCAATATACTTATTCACGGTGCATATGCACTCGTGAATACATCATTGAACCATGCCTACATAGCAAGGTTACTAATTTACAAATATTAATCATTATCCCCTTTATCCATAACCAAGCACTAAGTGTATATCTGTACTTACTACCTTTGTCTTAATTACTTTCATTCCTTTAATCCATCGTAATATGTTATACATCCTCTTTCAGATAGTCCCATTTCTATTGCCTTAATCCTCCAGCCGGTCCTTCCTGGGGTAAGGTGGGTTCCCCCACCCCCCTTCTCAGTATGGCTTCAATTCCATTGACTGCAGTAGTTTGTCGCCGCAGTCTGTTTTGACAAAATGTGAGAAGAGAGGCATTGGCTTGTCGCAGTTGCGTTAGGGTTAGCTGAGCCCGATCATAATCAGCCTGGGTCCGATCCATCTGCCTTTGCAGAGTGTTGGCTGTCTGTTGGGCAAGGACCAATTGCTGAGTCAGTCGCTCTTGCTCCGCTCTCGCCCGAGTCAGGTTCTGTTTGTACTTGCCTCTATGAGTGGAGCTTCTGACTTTCTGGATCTGTTTGCGGGCCATAGGAGTGAGACCTGCTCGCAGCGCAGAGTAGACTGTTTTTGTCATGGTCCCAATCTCACCCTGAAGATCACTGAGTTGTATGTACTGATCAAAAGGCCGGGTCAGGAATGCTGAAATATGAGCCCTATCACCCGGGCCGACTTGAAGATAGGTCGGTCTGACAGATGAAGGTCTTGCCATCGGTTGGATCGCAACTGCTGGTTGGTTGATGTGGATCTCCGAAGGATGCCCTCGATCCTCTGGATCGTCTGGACTTTGCGGGTTGGACGGAGGTCTGTGGAAAGCTGGAGGCCACTGGATGTTGGATAGATCTGCTGCTGGTCTCACTGGATTCCCCCTTGGTGGTGTCTGGGACTGGCTCCACTCAGGCCCCCCTGATGGCGGGTTGAAGTGCCTTTCGTCCTGCTGGGAGTCACCAAGGTGCCTATTTGGAACAAATGGGTTGGCAGCTAGGGGTGGGTGTGTTCCGGGTGTGTGTGTGTAGTCCCCTCTGCTAGAGCCGTGACCAAACCAATCATCCACGGCCACATGTGGTCGGGTAAAGAAAGCTTCCGCCATTTCCAACAGTCTGTGATGGAGACATGGTAGGTTTTAGTGGTTATGTGAGTATAACATGTATACGAGAGACTCGCCTTCCTTTGTATATATGACGATTGACAACATGTACGTGAATATTTACAACATGTATGTGAGTATTTACAACACGTACCTTGTGGGGAGCAGGCGGCGACCATCTACCTTCCTACCTATTTTCCTATATTTCATACAGCCCTATACGTTCTTCCACGTCTGGGTGATTTTGCATCAACACTACAGGGAATTGTCCAGTTATGCTAGCAAAAATACGTGATATTAGGAGACGGAGCAAAGGTATGACACAGCAGATCACCAGCAGCACCACCAACACAATTCCGGCCAGTACTATTCCAGCCATTTTTAGGTATTTTAGCCATCCTAATTTACCTAGCCAGTCCCAAAAGCTTGTAATTTGCGTATTCCAATTGGAATTTTTCACATGTTCATTCTCAGCCGCTTCATTTCTTTCAGGACTCCTGTCAAACTACCGTTAGCGCCTGTGTGCATTGGAATCAAGGTGCAACATTGACAGCCCTTTGACAGTGAAATTCATAAATCTCTGCTGATTAAACCCACTGACTGTTTCTAGCTATGTATTGGGTGTTTGCTACAGTTCCTGCAAACGGAACTGAGCCTAATCCCCTCCCAGTCTCTATCCAGGCTTCTCCTATAGCAGTGTTATCATCAGGAACACCCAAGGGGATCTGATCCCAGGTAATATAAACTTCATTTGATGCCCTCCAATCCCATGCTTTCCAAACATCCCAGTCCTTATCTGGGTTGGAGTCAGGAGCACTTTGTTTGCTCCTAAGGTGTATTTCAGTGTCATTTGATTCTTGTGTAATTAGGGATAAACGTCCTGTTAACATTATTGGAGCACATATGCCCGTCCAGTTGGCCGGTAGGTGTGGCAACATAGTGGCGTTACTCTCACAAGTCCAAAAGATATCTCCCAATGGTTCTGTTCCCTTTGCCAAATCCAGCAGTCTGTACTGGGCTATATAGGACGAATTTTGTTCATAAATCACATGTCCCCCGTTTGGTACTATTTGCTTACATTGTATTCGGGCTTTCGGACTGGTCTCACATATTTTGATGGTTCCTGTGGCATTTCCTGTGGTTAGTTTTGGGTACCATGTTAATCTGCTGCATCTCACCAATCCCTCCGCATCCGTCATCACTGCAGATGCTCTCTGCGTAACCTCCTCCAATTCATCTCCTCGTGCTATGCAGAAAGGAAAGATAAGGTCGTCAGGCTTGCGCACCACTGGGGGAAGTACTGTCAGTGTGTCATAATCGTCAAAAGCAAGCTTTTTGGGGCAGACCTTCATGTTTCCACTCCATCCCGACAGTCCCCCTGCCATGTGCATTGTACAGTGGGAAAAACATTTGGAAATGTCTGGACAATCCCCTATCTTACTCCCTGGTAATATTTGAACTTGGGGCAGTTTTTTAGCATTATAGCAGGCAATGCAGTCTCGTTTTTCCTGCTTTCTTGCTGCAAACATATCGCTTATTGAATACTGTATCCATTGTTGGAACAAATTTGTGTCCCAATGTGCTGTTCTTAATTTGTTCAAATCCCGTTTTTGTCTTTTATTCATCAATCTTACGTTGATTCTGGCTTCTTCTAATGACATGCTCTGTCCTGTTTGTGTGTTTTTACACATTGTCTTGGTGCATCTTACCTGAATGGTCACCGTCCCCTCCCCACTGCAGTCCGCGTTTTGGGGATATCCCAGCCAATGCTTACCCATTGACTCAGCCCCTGTTATTTCTTCTGTTAACACATAATCATATATATCTGCTTTGACATGCATTATGTATTTAATTTCCCCATTATCACTATCTATTATCCCTCTGTTAGTGGCTAATGTGGTCATTGCCAAAGCGCATGTGTCTAATGTGTGTCGCGGGGTGACTGTGTGAGGATTAGCAGTGGTGGTTACTATAATTTCCCCCGTTGTTAACCCACAGAGGGTTAACACCAACATGCAGCTAATCTGAATCAGAGGTAAACCAGTCCCCTCCTGGCTTGGGCGGATACGTGAAAGATTGTGGGTCAGACGGGCCTGGTACTTCCTCTTGCGGTGAAAGTGGCGATGGGCATGCATGTGACGGGCCATCTGATGAACGTGCCACACGGCCATCAGAACCCTGTGTGTGTTGCGAATGGTGCTCTTCAGGTGCTGGTGGGCCGTCTTGATTTGCAGGAGCACCTGCGTCAGTAAGAGGGTCACTGGGCCTGTCAGGCGTCTCAGCAGCATGTGAATGCTCTGAGTCGCTGGATTGCAGTCTGTGCCGACGGGCTGACAAACGGGCTGACCTCATCTGACCATGTGGTGACTGTGATTCAGAACTTGAGGAGGTCGGTGACAGACTGGAACTGGTGTCCTGAGGGAGGCTGTGCGCCGCCCTTTCAGCATGCCCAGACCCCGACAGTTCTGGAAAGTGTCCAGGTGGGTCTGGTGGCCTATAGCGGGTGCAGTGATTCTTGTGGAACCAGAAGGGCTTACCTTCAACCTTCAAAGCAGTGGGAGTAGTGAGCACAACCTTAAAGGGTCCCTCCCTACGTGGTTCGTTCCACTGTCGCCTAAACACCCGTATGAACACCAGGTCACCAATTTGGACGTCGCGAACGGCAAGGGGAATGAGTGTCTCGTCTTTGCCGTGGGCCTCTTTCACCTGTTGGAACACAAGTCTGTGGATTTGAGTTAATGCACGTAAATAATCTCCCAACTCACGTTCCAGCTGAGCCATGGCAGGCCCCTCCAGTGGTCCTCTAGTTTGTGGGAGAGGCATAGGACGCCCTGTAAGCATCTCATGAGGAGTTAGATGGGTTAGTCGATTAGTTTGGGAGCGCATTGCCATCAATGCCAGGGGAAGTGCGTCTACCCATGTTAGTTTGCCATTGCAATCAGCCATGATTTTTGCTATTTTGGTTTTCAAGACACCATTGGCTCGCTCCACAGACCCCTGAGACTGTGGGTGATAAACACATCCATACTTCTGCTTGATACCCAGGATTTTGAACATTTCTTGTATCACCTGTGAAACAAAATGCGGACCATTATCAGATGAGATGGTGTCTGGCATGCCAAATCTGGGAAACACCTCTCTACACAGAAATTTTGCTGCAGCCTTGTGATCAGCCTTGGAGGTGGGGCAGGCCTCGATCCACCTACTGAACCTGCAAACAACAACCAGCATGTATCTTTTACCTTGTACCCGGTCAATCATATCCACATAATCCATAACCAGATGTCGAAAAGGACCATCTGGCATGGGAATGTGAGCCAAAGGCTGGGTAAACATTTTGTGGACATTGTACTTTGGACAGTGAGGACACATGGCAAGTTCTCTATCAACCATCGGTGTCATGTATGGCGACCACCACACAGCTTGCAGCTTTCTGATAACTTGGGCCCTAGAACAATGATCAGGTTCATGCATCTTTTTAATAGCAATAGACAGCAGAGATAGTGGCAAAACAAAATGCCCGCGGAAACCCCGCCACAACCCCAGATGGGGGTGTGAAGTTCGAACAGCTCCCCTTTGAACCCACAGGCGTTTTTCTGCTTCCGAGACCTTGTTTTGTGCTTCTATCAATGATGCTAGGTTTGTTATAGGTGCACAATCTTCTTCAAACAGAATTGGTCCCTGCACTACCTGGCCTGTCGCTTCTTTGGCTGCCTCGTCTGCCAAATTGTTGCCTACCGCAATGGGTGAGGTGTTGTTTTGATGCGCTGCACATTTAACTATGGCTAACGAGGTTGGAAGTTGTATAGCCTGTATTTGTTCGATCACTGCTTGTCCATGTGCCACAGGGGTGCCATCAGTACGCACAAACCCTCTTTGCTTCCAGATACTGGCGTTTATATGGCACACTCCATAGCCATATCCACTATCTGTGTAGATTGTGGCCCTTTTGTTAGCTGCTAATCTACAGGCTGCTGTCAGTGCTTTAATCTCAGCTAATTGGGCAGAACAAGGCTGGTCCAGACTTACTGATAGTAGTTTGGTGAAGGAGCCATCAGGATTAAGTTGGACGATTCCATACCCAGCCTTGTTCCCTGTCTCGCCCCTGACACATGAGCCATCAACGAACAAGGTCAGGTCGGACGGAATAGGGTGATTGAATAAATCATCCCTGACTTTCATGAATGTGTCCGTCTCCTTGAGACAATCATGGGGCTCACCTTCTATTGGCAATACCATTCTTGTGGCCGGGTTTATGGTAGTGCATCGCAGTACCGTCAAGTCAGGTCCTGAAAGCAGGATCTCATAACCCGTTCGTCGTGCTTGGGTTATCACAAAGCATGGGCTTGTGAGCATTGCATGCAGCTGATGTGAGGTGTACAAGAATATTGGATGGCCCATAGTGATGACAGAGGCCTTCTTGTATGCAAAAGTGGCCGCTGCTAGCCCCTGGTAACAGGGTGGTAGCCCTTCTTCCATACCATCTAATTTTGTGCTGTAGTACGAAATTGGTGTTTACCTGTGGGGGTTTCTTGCATCAATACTGCGCATGCATACCCTTGCTTTTCTGCCACATACAGATGGAATGGTTTGCCATAGTCTGGATTGGCTAGAGCTGGGGCAGTCTGGAGATCATTTTTCAGCAGTTGGAAAGCCCCTTCTGCCTTATCAGTCCATTGCAGCAGGGTCGACTGTTGTCCTTGTCCCGCTGCACGGATCAAAGCTCTCAACGGTGTCGTTTTGAGAGCGTAATCACAAATCCAGGGCCTGCTGTAGCCTGCCATACCAAGGAAAGACAACATGTGACCAACAGTTTGAGGTTTAGGCGTTTTACTGATGGCTTCAAGCTGGGACGGTGCAATTTGTCTTTTGTCCCCACTTAGCTGTCTGCCCAAATACTCAACCGTTGTTTGGCAGAACTGCAGCTTCTTCTTACTCACTTTGTGTCCTCCTTCCGCCAGAGCTGTCAATACAGCGATGGAATCTTTCTCGCACTGTTCTTTTGAGTCAGAGCAAATCAAAATGTCATCCACATACATTAAGGTGGTGGACTGTATGTCCAAGTGACTGAGATCATGTGCAAGAACGCGATTGAAGATGGAGGGAGAGTGTACAAATCCTTGAGGCAAGCGAGTGTATGTGTATTATTGACCTTTGAATGTGAACAAGGTCTGTGTCTTGTGTGTTGTTTTCTTATGTGTTCCCTCATCTGCATGCTGATGAGATGATGATTCACTTGCCTCCCTCTGACTGCGTGGCCTATTTTCTGAGTGGTGACAAGATGATAGGGAGGCAGGTGCCTCATCATGTCTGGGTGGCCTATCTTCTTCTTCTTCCTCTTCCTCGTTTACTATCATCTTTATCCTTCCTGTAATCCCCCTGCTCTGTTCTGCTCTAGCTGCACAAATTGTCCCACTCTACCAGGGTTGTAAGGTGGTGGTCTGGGGCCTGTGTTTTTATTTATCATGGGGTTTCTGCTGGCTTCTACTCTGAAATACTGCAGGATGTCTCTCTGCTCAGCATTCTTCTGCTTTTTCTTCACGTGTGTTACATCGTACTTTTTGTCTTTATTTCTTAACTCTTCCTCCACCTCATCACAGCATCTTGGATCAAAGCTGCCTTTGAGAGGCCATCGATTTTTACCAGATGTTATCCTGTGCCAACTTTTCATACATCAGAGAATTTTGCGCCCGTTTGTTGGATGGGTGACCATGACTAGTTTTGTAGGCGTTATCTCATTTTTCTGCTTACTTTTGTTGGCTCCCATGTTTTATGGCAGTTCACAGCAATCTCCGGGGTAGTGTGGCTACTTAATAACTTTTTTCTTTTATCACCTAGTGTCTTACACCTGCTTTCTTTCCTACTGCCCCCACTCTACTCAATGCAGAGCTGATATCTGCACTTTGGTATTTCCCAATTTTTGTTACAATTTCGTTATTCTACTAATAATTATTTTCACTGCTTCATGCTTCATTGGATTTTTTAGAGATAATATCACCTATCGTGTGTCAATTCGTTACACTACAACTTTTCTAGCGACCATATCTTATTTATTTATGCTTATGCACTATTCTTACAACATTAACACCTTTCATCTATATTATATGCCTAGTTTGCACTTTTAACAACTATTCCAATTATACTTTAACTTTTGTTAATTAATTACACATTAACGATAACATAGGTACATTTTACAACACTTTTTTTGGAAAATATCAATCCTTTTGTTAACTGCAAGTCTCTTCCTTCAACAGTTACTTTTTTGTACTCGCTGTACTTTACTGTTTTCTACAGTTTTTTTCCCTGCCTTTGTCCACCCCTCGAGAAGGCACGGTGGTTAACGTCTCCACAGGCGGTACTTTTATCCTTATGCTTTACCTTAGCATTTTAGTCACCAATATAATTATTTCATCAATAACATAGACAAAAACACGATTATCCTACGAAGTTTCCACTCGTCTTCTTGCTGCTTTCTTTACTGACTTACTGCGACCTTCTTGATCAGACAGTCAGTGGGGCTGTCTGATTAAACCTTCCTTCTTCACCCTTCATATACCTCACCAGCACATAACTTACAACTCCAAGACCTGTAAGTGACATAACAGCCCATAGACAAATCAATAGGTTAAATATGCATTGTTGGAGCTTGTCCATCCCACACTCGTCATATTTTCACACAATCATTCATACGTGGACCGATCACCAGCTGTTACTTCTGCTCGTAAGCACATTCAATGTTACTAGGTTGTTTTAGGATAGTGTATTAATACCTTCTGACCACTGGAGCTTAGGTGGAGGCTGGATCCCCATAAATTTGGAAAAAATAAAAGGAATTGGTATCTCACCTGTTCTTGGTGGATATGTGGGCCCTTTGGGGTTCCTGGCCTCCAACCAGCGCCCGTGGCCTTCCGGTGTCGTCACTTCCTCCTGAAAAGCTGGATTGTTGTGACTTTCGTGGAGTCCAAATTACCTAATGTGCTATACTTAGTAGTTAAAGATGAGAAGTCACGAAGTGTCAAAGATGAGACAGATTCAGCTGGTTCGCGGTCCAATGATGGTTTTATTGCAGAGTTACAATTCGACCATACATGAGAAGTAGTCTGGGCTAAGTCTGAAAACCCTTCTGAAAGTTCCCCTCTTTTATACAAGTTGGGCCTATGGACGCTCCTCCCCGGGCCCCTCCTTTCGTATGGCGTGTTTTCCCTAATCTTCCACCGTTATGTCTTAATTAATTAGTTTACCCGTGGCAGGGCCCTTCGTCCTGTCTTTTTTAAAACCTTTATTCATGTAATAGTCCTTCCCACTACTCCTGACTTCCCCTCTACATCCATATTTCCTGTTTTTACTATCTTTGCATTGATGCGTGACTCGACACTGACCTTAGGTACTTTCCATGACCTTAATGCCTGACTCCCATTGGTACTTTCCAGATATTAACTTTCGTAAGCATGCCTTTTTATTCTATAACTTTTGGGGCCCGGTAAACTTACACCACAAGGTACATTGACAAAAAAGAAAATGTACCTCTGAAAAAGACAGGTTACGATTCAGTGTCATTCTGTCTATATTGGCATCTTTTGCTGCTGCTCTAATAGACTTCCCTTCTCTCACCTCACTGGTGGCTCTTTCAAGAACATCAGTGGTGGTTCCCCTGCTTGTTTTGCGCTTGTATACTCGAGGCATGATGTTCACTCTGTTCAGGTTCAAATGCAGAATCTTGATTTAATAATTAAGACATATAGGCTACAGCCAAAATACACTTATTAAGTGCATGGCTCAACTTACCCCCACTGGCTCAACTTACCCCTGGCCAAATGGCTCAACTTACCCCAGAGCTACCATTTTGACTTTATTAGTCCCCACAGCTAAAATGCTTCACTTTTATGCTAGGTTCATCACCTCGTGTTGTAGCTCATAGATACCACAATTGATGTATAAAACAAATTTAAAATGACCTATTTTGATCTAAACACAATTCTCATGAAACTTATGATAGACTAAATTCACTTTCAACAGTGAAAAATGTTTTTTTTAAGAAATAAATTTCCTAGCAACAAGGGGTGGCTCAACTTACTCTTTGGCTCAACTTACCCCAGTCTCCACTACGGTGTAAATTTTAGGACATCCTCAGCAGCATCAGGCTTCAGAGTCAGACCTCAAATGAAAAGGTATAAGGTCTCAGGAAAACTTCTGTCACACTCGCACCAAACAGCCACATAAAAAAAATCATCGGACCAAAAGGCATCATAAAAAAACTTTTCACAATGAACTGCCTCATAAAAAAAATGTCAGACTGAAAGGCATCAGCTAAAAAGTTGTCACACTAAACGACATCGTGAAAATCAGTTTCATACCGAGGTCGCATGAGCCTTACAGACATAGCAACAGTAACTAAGGGGGCGGGGCTAAGTTGGGACATTCATTATTATTAATATTGATTGATTTCTCGCCGACTATACTGTAAACAAATGCACGTGGCCTGGACAAACCAACTTGAACAGTTTCCCCTTGGTTCACATCAAATATTTACGAGACAGTTTTGAGTTGTGAGCAAAAGAAAAATAAAATAAAATAAAACTTACGTTCATGTCCTGTTTAAAATATTTCTAGTATATTTCCCTGTTGCTGTTTGGAGCGGTTGCCATGGCAGCTATGGTCACGACTTGAGACCTTATACCTTATCTGAGGTCTGACTCTGAAGCCTGATCCTGAGGATGTCCTAAAATGTACACCGTACTACGGTACACCGTACGGGTGGCATTCAACATTTACGCAGATCGTTCACACACTTTTCCGAAGTTAAGAGCGTTTGTTTAATTTGAAGTGGCTTGTTCGTACGAGATCTTCATCTGAAAAAAAGTGAGAGAAATTTAGAATAAGAATACAAAAATGGTCTTGCATGAGGCTTGTGTTTTTTTGTGTATGGAGAAAAATTAGGTGTCATTGGACATGATTACTGATGACCAATGATTTAGAGCTTAGATCTCAGAGCCAGAGTTGTCAAAAGTATTCACATTCATTACCCAAGTAGATGTATAGATACTAGAGTTTAAAAAGACTTCTGTGGAAGTTGAAGTATCAACTCAAGTTTTTTACTCAAGTAGAAGTATAAAAGTACAGGCTTCAAAACTACTAAAAGTATAAAAGTAAAAGTAATGTAAAGAAGAAAAAAAGCCATCAAATGTTATAGGCCCCGCACCACAGGGGCCTATAGCGCACTGGACACAACCAGTTTTCATTTATGACAGCTAGTGCTTGCAGCTCAAAGGCATTTGGGTTCAAACTGCCTTGGCATTAGTTGTTTGCCAGAGCAGATGCTCTCTGTCTAATTACAAGTCTTTAGATGTAGAGTTGAATGGCCTTGACCAATCTCCTCATAGACCACATGCTTGTTGAATGTATGCTGGATTATACATGATTGAACTAAAGAGTGAATTATAACAAGTTTTCTTTTGTATTAGACTCATTAACAAACAGAAAATGTCTTACAGTGAACAGAAAATAAAATGATTCCAACAAGATGAGGGATCTATAGTATGAGGGATTAGTCTGGACCCAACACAGTATGGTCTGATGCACAAAAATAACAATATTCTCAAGCTGTGGCAACCCAGAAAAAGTGGCCTCTTCCTTTGTGGCATCCTCTTGAGCTACTGCAAATATCTTGCTTCGTGAAAAGCTCTCTCATACCTCCAGCATTTATCATCAAAGCCTTTAAATAGACCTTTGAGATGAAAGGCATGTTATTGCAGGCTAAATGCATTTATGTTGCACTGAGGCAAAGTTGAAGAATTGCTTGATTTTTCTGCCATTATGGCTTGGCTTTTCTCCTATAGTACCGATTGTGTATTCCACCTGTGACGACACAGATGCTTCTGTTTTAGTCTGGAAATTGGCAACACTGCAGCTTGGAACATTGGCAACCTGTTTTAAGAGAAACTGGGAAAAAACTAAAACATACACACTATAAATAAATCATGTAATATGACATCAATAAACTGCAAACAGCATGATCTGCATATTGATGAGACTGATTCAACAAGAGGAAAACATGTCAAGATCCTTTGGTAAGAACTCCTGGTCCCTGTGTTTGGATGGTTAAAGCTCAGTAAATTTGGAAACAGCTTTTTTTAACCTTACTTTTGCTTCTTTCCATTTGGTTCCTATCTGCATTTTGGAATATGTGACCTAGATTTCTGCCTCAGCCCTAACACAAAGGAGGCAAGTGGAGTTTCTTCACTTCAATAAAATTTAACACTAATATTTAAGTCAGAAAATATTGCCTCATCAAAGCCTTTCTCCAAAGCAATTCAATTCAATTCAATTCAATTTTATTTATATAGCGCCAGATTACAACAATTGTCATCTCCAAAGCAGATAGGACTGTTACATTTTTGGCATAAAAACTATTTGGAATTTGGAATCAGATGTCATTATCTAACACATAATGGAAAGAATCTTCCTCATAATCCTCTTGTACAGCGCTGGCTTTAAAGAAAACAAAGACCAGAGATTCTAAAACAAATGGAGATACCATAGCTTGTACTTGTATACTAAAATGGAATGTTAAACAAATTGTTTTTGTAGTTTTCATGCTTTATCTGATCTTTTGATTTAGGCTTATTTCAGCTTTTATTATCTTATAAATTTGGTGTCTTTCAACTTTCATGCATTGTCGTTAGTGTCTATTTGACTGTGCGGTTGTGCTGTATAACATGGATATGCTGCTGCTGGTATGTCTCTCAGTGCGGTTACATGCGGGCAATCGGATCAGATTAATGGCTAAATTACAACAAGATTGCGTTATTCACCTCATGTAACAAGCTTAATCCGACAAGAAATTGAATCGGATCGGGTTACTTGCGATCGAATTAAGACCCCGGGATAACTCGATCCGATCGCCCACTTAACATGCCTGGAGACGACAGTGGATAGGATCGAGCGTTCTGCGCATGCTCGAGATTTTTTCCCGCAATCGTCACCCGGAAGTTGAAGGAGAAGATATTACTGTTGTTGTCGCCGCCGTCGGAAAGAAAGAAACAACGCGATGCGCTTTGTGCCATAACCATGCTCATAACAAATGAAGAGGGATGTAGCTTCATCTTGCTCTTCGTTCGCCATCGAGGTTCGCCAACCCACTGACTGACTCCTTTGTAATATACATCTGTAATTTCCAAAAAATATCCCAACTTGCATCCCATGTGGGTGGTACCTCTTGCAAGCTTGGGCTCGCTTGTGGAGGCCAGGAACCTCAGATTTTATTCCAGGAATGCACTGGAGTCATTTTCCCAGTTTGAAGGTCACAGCCACAAGTGCTCCAATTACCACTGGCACCACTGTTGCCTTGCTTTACACGTCTTGTCAACACACTCTTTTTGAAAATGTTTACCTTTTTTTTCCTTTTGATAGCTAGCTGGTTAGTGTAGTAGTTGTGTAGCTATCCTTATATCTTGGTCAGGGCAACTCTCCAGCGTTATACCATGGAATCAATGTGATAGAAACATAACTGACACCATGGCGTCAAGGATCTATCTATCTATCTATCTATCTATCTATCTATCTATCTATCTATCTATCTATCTATCTATCTATCTATCTATCTATCTATCTATCTATCTATCTATCTATCTATCTATCTATCTATCTATCTATCTATCTATCTATCTATCTATCTATCTATCTATCTATCTATCTATCTCTATCTATCTATCTATCTATCTATCTATCTATCTATCTATCTATCTATCTATCTATCTATCTATCTATCTATCTATCTATCTATCTATCTATCTATCTATCTATCTATCTATCTATCTATCTATCTATCTATCTATCTATCTATCTATCTATCTATCTATCTATCTATCTATCTATCTATCTATCTATCTATCTATCTATCTATCTATCTATCTATCTATCTATCTATCTATCTATCTATCTATCTATCTATCTATCTATCTATCTATCTATCTATCTATCTATCTATCTATCTATCTATCTATCTATCTATCTATCTATCTATCTATCTATCTATCTATCTATCTATCTATCTATCTATCTATCTATCTATCTATCTATCTATCTATCTATCTATCTATCTATCTATCTATCTATCTATCTATCTATCTATCTATCTATCTATCTATCTATCTATCTATCTATCTATCTATCTATCTATCTATCTATCTATCTATCTATCTATCTATCTATCTATCTCTATCTATCTATCTATCTATCTATCTATCTATCTATCTATCTATCTATCTATCTATCTATCTATCTATCTATCTATCTATCTATCTATCTTTCTTTCTTTCTTTCTTTCTTTCTTTCTTTCTTTCTTTCTTTCTTTCTTTCTTTCTTTCTTTCTTTCTTTCTTTCTTTCTTTCTTTCTTTCTTTCTTTCTTTCTTTCTTTCTTTCTTTCTTTCTTTCTTTCTTTCTTTCTTTCTTTCTTTCTTTCTTTCTTTCTTTCTTTCTTTCTTTCTTTCTTTCTTTCTTTCTTTCTTTCTTTCTTTCTTTCTTTCTTTCTTTCTTTCTTTCTTTCTTTCTTTCTTTCTTTCTTTCTTTCTTTCTTTCTTTCTTTCTTTCTTTCTTTCTTTCTTTCTTTCTTTCTTTCTTTCTTTCTTTCAACAATGCTAAAGATTACCAGCCGTATATTTGACTTACCTACAGCAGAACAGACATTTTACCTAAAGATATAAAGGTAGCAAAGCTTGAATAAAACCAGCCTTACATGTCTAACACAGTTGTTGGTGTTCTGCTGCCTCAAGAGGTTGGTATACTCTTGATTTCTGTCCTGATTTATTTGACTGGCTTTTCCAACAAAGGATATATCCCCTGCAATACTACCCAGCCATATTCAGTTCACCCAGTAGAATGAACTAATTACCATATAACTTGCTGGTTTACTTAAGGAACTAAGAATCATTATAAAAGAACCACAGAAGAGGTACAGACTTAGCTTTTATGACTGACTATATAAGATGAGACAGCTGCATAATTACACATTATGAGCGATCAGTCCATCCACATATGAAAATTAGACTCTCATTTGGCAAGTAACTCATTTTCTTTCCCAGCTCATCACATGCTGATGTTGATCATCAGTTTCCGATACACTTTGATGTCACTTTCAGATGCACAGCTGTCTATTGCCAGTTATCCTTCAGCAGCAGTAAGTGATACAGCAGCTGTACTAAAAGTAAACGGCAAAAATAAATTGTTATTCTGCAAAATTGCCAATTAACAAAAACACCACAAGGATGTGAGGAAGGAGAGGAATACCCACCTTCTTTCATGCTTAACAAGTCTAACCCTCAGACTGTTTTTCACTCTCTTGTTTTCCTGTCTTTATTTGGACCTCTAGTCCTAATTTTTACTTCCCTTGGTTTTACTCTTTGTGCTGTGCATGGGGGAAATGCTGTGATATCCATGATCATTTAAGATTTTCTTCTGGCTGCATTTCCTTTGAGAAAATGATGGTTCACCATTATCCTTCCAAATTTTATTGAGGACTATTGTGGATTATTTGTAATATAGTTATAGGAGCTTGACCCTTGTGAGACAGAATAACATCTTTTCCATGACCACAAGAAGGACTGAGAAGCTACTCACTGCATCATTTGGAGTTCAGTAACTCATTGGCAGCTGAAATGGAGAGATGAAATCAGCTATCTATCTGTGCGCAGTGAATGTAATGGGTATATTTGCAAAGTTCTGTCTTCCCCTATATTTTTTCACTATCTCAGTGACTTTACATTGCAGAAAGCACAATGTGATCCCAAAGCAAATAGGACCTTATGTGACCTTAACTACAGATGAAAGGCAACAGAAAAGATGACGTTTGACTTTAGTTGAGGGCTTTGTGGTGTCTTTGTGAAGGCTTCAATGTATAATACTTTCTGAGAAGAGTGAAAGGAGTGCCTTCTGTGCTTCTGTGTCTGTTCAGTATTCCCCACGTTTGTCTCTCTGCTAGGCTCAGCCTCAAGGCTCGTCCCCAGCCTCACACACACAGCTACTGCTGATGCTTTAAGTTCTGCTTGGGACATAGAAAGAGGAATAGGAACACAGACTGTCCACAATGCTATCCACTCTTCAGTTACTTCTCATCAAGATTCTGAATCCATTAGCTGCAGAATCTGTGAAATAAGAAAGTAAATAGGAGGAGCAAAGTCTGATGATGCAATGGCTTTCTTGGTAGAGAAGCTCTGACAGACACATTAGGGTTTTGCTGACGTGTATGTCTGCAGTGCTTTGAAAACATGAAACTGCAGATGCTCAAATAGCCCACATTAATTTGAATATCCAGACATCTATTCACCCATTGCCTTCATATTCTTGAACCACCCAGCATAAATCTGTGCCAACACGGATAGATCACAGAGACATCACACTCCGACTCTAGCCTGGCAATTATGCATCGGTAGCATAAGGGATTTTGTACTGGATTTTAAGCTGTGTCAGTAGGAATATTTTTGTTCTTCATCTTAATTATGAGTATCTAGTGACAAGCAGCTGCAGTCCTACATAAGCTCTGGAAAAATAAAAATAATTCTAATCCTTTGTGAAGGTTTTTTTTTCTTTTCACAACTCTTTTAGCCAACTTTCAACAAAGCTGTTTCTTGTGCAAATGATCCTGTCTTTCATCCAGGTCATATCACATAGAGTTAACATTTTCCTAGTAATCATAAGTAACTGCCTGATTAGTTCTAATCAAGCCCACTCTATTTTTGCTGTTGTTTGCCACCATGACATAACACTATGTTTTTGTTCAATCAGTCTATATTGGTGAGGCAAGCATGGATTTAATTTATTTTCTACAAATTAAAATGTAGATTATAGGGATATCCTGATCATATTTTTTTGCCTCCGAGTCATTTGATTTTGAATATCTGCCGATACCGAGTCCCAATCCGATACTTCAGCAATGCATTAATAATAATAAGAAAAAACAAATCCAAGTTGTCCTTTAAGTTTTTATTATTATTTATATGGCAGTATTCAACATGATCCCTTTTTATGTGGCTCTTTTATCACAAGGTTTGTTAACATTGGTTCAAACTAGGTAAACAAAATAAAATCTCTGCAGCTTATCAGTGGTGCAGCACAAAATAACCATGTAAACCAATTCAATTGAAATAAATATATTTTTTAGAAAAGCAAACTAGAAGATGTCTGTAAAATAAAATCTCAATAATTCCACATAGTGTTGCATTGTAGAAGTAAAACTAAAGCACTTAACTCCAGTTTTACAGTTTGAGGAATTATATGGACCCCATTGCTTTTCTATTCCCCAACAGTTCAGCATCCTCTCGATCGACTGTTTCACTCGCTCTGCCGTATGAGATCCGTGAAAGTGTTGAGCATGCAAGATCGCACGCTGTAAATTAAAACTGGAGTGAACCCATGGTGCAGTAAAGTTAGCAGTGACATTGGACAAACAGATGATCTCCATATGTCTGTGGTAAACCCAAAAGCAGGCATCTCTGATAAACGGGCTAGCAGGTGTTATATATGTTATATATAGCTTGTTGTGAATGCCCGGCAGGGCTGTGTCGGTACAGTATTGACAAGAAGGCAACTCCAGGTGCTCAAGGAGGTGGCGAAATCCGACGTTTGCAACCACAGACAGCTATGGCAAGCCATTGTATCATTTAAAAGCTAAGTTTGACTATCCAGAATTAACATTATAGATATCAACAATGTCTTTCTGACTAGTTGTAATTACTTTTTGAATAGTTGGATTTTTCATTCAAGAATAATACTTGTGACAAGTCGAAACAAAATATAGAGAAATCAGTAATTCAGTTGTGCCTATAGACACAGGTATACAACTACATTCTTGTTAGGACAAATTAAGTCACTTTTGCCATTCATGTATATTAGGTTTAAACATTATTGTTCCTCTATTGCACCTAAGTTTCCACAAGAGATACCAGAATCTAAATTAAAATCTGGGATGATTGTTAAAAACATTGATTATTGTGCTCTGAAAGTCTATTTTACTCCAAGTCTTTCTGTAGAAACCCTAACAACAACGGCTTTGAGAAGTAATCCACAAGCAAAAAGGCTACAAAATATGATAACGGATATCTGTTTTTCAATACGAGAGTTGGTTGAATTAACTAACATTTGAGTAGAATGGTGCCCAACAAAAATTAGATGCATTCGGACAGAGAGTTCTAAGAACACAGTTCTAAGAACTGTCCACCTCAAATTTAAATATAAGAACTGCCCTTCCCCAGGGGAACTGTTTCATTTTGCATTCGCACATAAGTCGGGGACCTCGGTCGGGACTGATGTGACGCAACCGTCTGCGACAGTGAGATGTTACTGTAGCGCCACACTCAACAACAAAACCTGTGAAAAGTAAGGAGAGAAGAAAACAGAACAACACCACCAAGAAGCTAACATGGAGAGCGAGGAGGCCACCGTGTTTATGGTCTGCATGACGGCAGTATTAATCATGGACGATCACATCAGGCGTCTAAGATCGAGGCTGGAAGAGTACAAAGCGAGAGTCAGGAGACAAAGAATCGAGCAGCAGGCGATACTTCTTCGTTTCATGAAGGAAAGAAGGAGAGCAGAGCGCCGCAGACAAAGGAGACGACGTGTAAGTTTAACTTATTAAACATGCGCTGGTAGTGTCCATGTCGTATGAGTAAATATTTCAGACAAGGGGCGTAGCTACCAACCACCAAACACCTATGTCATATGTGTTCCTATGGAACCCAGAAAAGACCCTGCCTCGGAGAAGGAGATACAATGGTTATAGGAACTGAGTGCCGTGGTCCCGAGTTCCTGTATGTCCAAATGTGCAAAAAAACGGCCTGAAAAGGTGATAGGAACTGCAAAAGGTTCCTATAGTGGGAATGCGCCTAATATAGATCCATGAAAAGTTCCCTGCTAATAGATATAACAAAAGTTCAAGGGGACTCCAACTTTTTGGCTCCAAATGTAATGCATGGCCCACAGGATGTATTACAATCCTGCAGATTTATTGTTTGCTCTCATAGTGTGCAAATGGTTATTGCTGTGATACTGTAATTATGGCATTTTGAAGTCAGACAGTTTTTTTTGGAGCATGAATGAGATTTGGAGTGTCTTTATCTCTGTAGACATCATAGTTTTCAAAAGACAAACAAAAATTCCTGGGGCATTTTTCCAGGGAAGTCGGAGCATGATATCAATTCCTAGAATTCAATCCTTTAAACAGTTAACAGCAACAGTTGCTCTCCCTTCCGCACTTTTTTCTATTTATTGTTTACTTTTATTGTTTTTTTCCCAGTAAGTGGCTGAGCTAACCTTAGCCAACTATGTTTGGGAATTTTCTTTCATCGTTTTTGTCCATGGGTCTCATTTTATTGGTAAATTTTTCCAGACCATGTCTCCTTCTGGGCTCAACACTGTGGCAAGACTATTGTATACACTCGGGATAAGCTGGTGTCGCTACGACCATCCGCGCTGATACAGGAGAGGCCTGGAATCCCCGCAGAGCTGAGGAGGAAGTACAGGGGATGTAAGTTTGGACGAAAACACTGGGAGAAGAAGCGGAGATATAAACCTTATCTCCCTTCCTTCACCATCAGAAACATAAGATCGCTTGCTAACAAGATTAACGAGCTGGCCTGGCCTGGCCTGGCCTGGTGAGGACTCAGCGGGTGTTTTGCGAGAGCAGCATGATGTGTTTCACTGAGACGTGGCTTCACAAGGACATCCTGGACTCAAACATAACAGTGGACGGCTTTCAGATTGTTCGGGCTGACGGGAGTCACCGTGAGAGTGGAAAGAGGAATGGTGAATGGTGCTATTCTTATTAACAATAAGTGGTGTCATCCTGGACATGTTACTGTGAAGGAGCGTGTGTGCAGCTCAGATACTGAACTGCTTGCCATGAGTCTGCGGCCATATTATCTGCCACATGAGTTCTCACAAATGATCATCCTGGTTGTTTACATTCCCCCGTCCACTAATGCTGTGCCCACAACTGACGCCTTCCACACCGTCGTCACGAGACTCCAAACACGGCACCCTGATGCATTCATCCACCTGCGGCCCCTGTATATGCCTCTAATACAGTGGCTCCCGATGGCTTTACAGGCTGCTTCGAGCTAACATATTGGGAGTTGCAATGTGATTCACATGGTGAGGACCTTGATGATCTCACGGACTGCATAACAGGGTACCTCAACTTCTGTGTCGACAGTGTTGTTCCCACAGTGATTGTACGCTGTTTCCCCAATAAAGTTGCGAGTTAAGAGGGAGCTTAAGGAGAAGATCCAACAGGGCAAAGACAGCTACAGGAGGAAGCTGGAGCACAAATTCCAGCAGAACAACTTGAAAGACTGTTACGGCTTGAGCCCAAGCTGTCAGGAAAAGAGACTCCAATGCAGACCAGAGGGAATGAAGGAAAAATATGTATTAAAGGGGAACTCCGGTATTTTTAAACCTAGACCTTCCTTTGGAAGAAGAGTGAACGGGGCTTAGACGATGCAGCCTCTAAATAAGGCATTATCCGTCTTTATTTCACCAATACTTTAAGACGAATGAATGAACGAACACATACTATTGCTCTGTTAGCACATAGCTACTGTTATGTGGCTACTTGCAGCTATAGGAGAGCTAATGGAGGGAATTCTACATACACCTCGACTGGGACGACTTCATCGACACGCATGGCTGCAGCACAGCTCATTCACTTCGGTAGGAACGTCCATCTTACTCAAAGTCGTCGTTCACGTTGTCAACATTTGACAAATATCCTGCCATGTTGCACAAAACTAGCTGTAGCAAACTCTGTGTGAAGTTAGCCGACTGTCACAGAGCAAGGAGTAAATAAACTGTGCTCCAGGGGAGCGTGTGGATGAAGTGGTCCCAGTAGAGTGCCTGAAATGCTAGTGGTGGAGACTTCCAGGCATGGGAGGATTCTGCAGAGGGAAGGAGATGATTAGAGCGGACTTCCTGCAGTGAGATGAATAATCTGAGAGAGAGGAGTAAATAGTCCCTACTTGAAAGGAGTAGGAGTCCGGGGTGGAGAAGAGGGTACAGTTGTGTCGGTTGGGGTCCGAGCAGAGGCTACGTGGGCAGGCAGGTGTGGAAATGTGGCTGACGAGGAACCCAGACTACGGAGAGTTAGGTACAGGTTGGAACCAGGAAACCAAGGCATAGGAACAACGGGTCGAGACAGGCAGAAGCTGCGAGAACAAGGGTAAGTTAAACAAGTATGAGGAACACTATGGCAGAGCATAGGGTGAGTCAATTTACCACTTAGTAAGTGAGACAATCTGGTGAAGACTGATTGCTCCTACAGTTCCTATAAGGTAGTCATAATGAGGGATGATGAGGAGCAGGTGTGTTAGCAGGAGCAAATCAAATTTCCCTTTACCCAATACCACTTTATACACTGCCACTTTATCCAGATCACTTGTTTGTATGTATGTATATATTGCTTTTTTATTGAGGGTGCTAATTTGCACACTGCACATATTGTATTCAGTTACTTATGTTAATTTATGTTAGCTTTATTTTATTTTATTTTAGTATTTTCCCTCTTGTACCATAACTGTTGCACAGCAATTTCCCTCGGAATAAATAAAGCTTCTGGAATCTTGAATCCATACTGCATAAGCTGCTGAGCCTGCTATCAGCGAGGCAGCTAAACAATAGTCATCCAGGATTTTAATCACAGGTCAGATCTGCTGTCGTCTATGTCTATTCAATGTGGGGTGTCAAGCTTAGAATTGACTCTTCTTCTTAGAGCCAAGTGTTTTTTTTTCTCCTCTCTACTTCTCTCTGTTTGCGCTTTACATCTAACCTCCCTTACTGCCTAAATTGTGTGTATGTGTTTGTCTGTGTGCACAGCTATTAGGTCCTTATCCTGCACCCTCTGCTTCACTCCATATGTCTTATCCACATCCTTAGATGGTAATAACAGACAAGAGAGGGTGTGTGCTGTCATGTAAACATGCATTTCATTCACACCTGTCACAAAGCGTGTGGATCTTGTTGCTTCGATGACCTTCGATGCTGCAAGACCAAAGACATTTTACTGTATTGTCGGTTTGTCCTTGTGCGGTTCTCTGACTGTGGCTCACGAGCATGCAGAGTTACTGTTTGGATGAGAGTGTAAAAAAACACTGGCTTCTCTGTCTGATGCCATGCATGTGACAGCAGAAATATGTGCATATTGAATCTTTCTAACCTTTCAGTGAAAATATGAGCAATGCAGCAGAACTAGAAAGAGAGATTAAAAGACAAGTGGTTTTTTGGTGGTTGCTGGTGCTTTTGCTGCCACATCACTGGCATCACTGACCCTCTTTCTGCTTCCTTTTGGGCTCTTGAGTATCTAAAAGAGGAAGACAATGATAAAAGCAGCTCTCTCGCTTGCTTTAGTGCTGAGCTGACTACAGTGACCAGATTAATGAGCAGCCAAGTCTCTAGTCCACCCACTCCCACTCCCACACCATCTTTAGAGAGGGCCTTCAACACAGTGTGGCTAATGTGACATGATATAACACACTCTCCCACCTCAATTCATATCTCTTTGTTGAGGTCCCTTTGAATAATGGGGGTCTACATTAGCATACTTAGGGCTCCCAAAGCCTGTCTGGAAACATTACAGACAAAATGTTTCATCCAGAGATAAAACACAAATGCATGGTGAGAGCTGGAGAAGAGTATGCTGGAGCTCTAAAATACAAGGCATTGATTAGTTGGAAATCTATTGTAGCTGGTGAGAGCAGGGTACACTTTAAAAAGAAAGCAGCAAATCCACATTTACTGCAACCGAAATTAAGCACAACAGTGAGACATCTATATCAAACATGGTGGTACCAGCTGAGGTCGAAGATAACTAAATACATTCATTTGAGTTCTGTACCAAAGTGTAGCTTGAAGGTGCTTTGACATACTTGGCAGCATTGATAATTACTTTTGAGATGGAGTTTTCATACTGCAAAAATCTTTTAAAATGCAACACATTGGAAAAGGACTTAACCAAGGGTGTCCAACCTTTTCATGTTCAGGTGTCTTACATATTCTCTAATTTATTTCTCATTTTTTTAGCGACTTCAAAATTCTTAATTTAATTGTTAATAAACATCCATTTTTGCATTTCAGGCCTTGAATACATTCCAAAATTAAGCTGGGATGTAAGTTTTTTTTGTTGTCATTCCATCTGACACCACTGAAGATGTTGGCCTTAAGTCTTAAGGTGTGTAGCAGTTTGGGGTTGCTGTCACGTTTTTCTGTTCAAAATCCTCCACATATTCTCTATTGAGACCAGTCCAGTATCCATACCCTCCTCTTCTTGA
Source organism: Leuresthes tenuis (assembly GCF_036924035.1). Classification (NCBI taxonomy): domain Eukaryota; kingdom Metazoa; phylum Chordata; class Actinopteri; order Atheriniformes; family Atherinopsidae; genus Leuresthes; species Leuresthes tenuis. The sequence goes on along the minus strand of NW_027325374.1, from coordinate 22,015,072 downwards.
GCCATGCCTTGTAAGGTCAGCAGGATGTGGTTTTTCATTGTTGAATAATAATAATACTGATGATGATAATAATAATAGTAATAACATTACCACTGCTACTACCACTACTACTACTACTAATAACAACTTTATTTATATCGCACCTTTTAAAAATATAGTTTATAAAGTGCTTTGACAGACCAGGTAGATGTGACAGGTCAACTGTGAGTCAATTAAAAAGGTAAGACAAGCATTAAAGATAAGAAACATGGAATAAAAGTACAACAATTATGGAAATAAAAGTTAAAAATATTAAAAACAATCTAACTAAATATCTTCAACCTGAGCCTGAGTCTGAGTCTGGAGAAGGTCCTTATGTTGTGGAAGACATTCTGTAAGAAGTTATACCTGCTGCATTCTGAATCAATTGGAGACTGGAGAGTTTTTGCCTGATATCGGAGAGGAGACAGTAATAATCTAGCCTAGAGAGGATAATACGTGGATAACTTTTTCTTTTTTTAAATCTGGGGCATTAAGCAGTGGCTTTACTTTGGAGATACCTCCGAGCAAGTTGACACCACATCTGGTGTAGTGAACTCAAGTGTGGAATTTAATACAAACTTAACAACATTCCTGTGGGGGGATGCTTCCGTGTAGGGACCAGATGGGGATTTCTACACCAAGGAGGAGACCGGGATCGTCTAATTTACAACAACCTTTGCCCTATGAAAGTATTTTGGGGAGATTTCTCAGTCCCTCTTTCCACAGACCTGTCCTATAAACTTAGGTGGATGCATTAACGACTTAGTGCTAACTCTTAGGAGACTCTTAGGACACTCTTAGGAGAACATTGGAGAATAACCAGACTAAACCACTCCCTACCTTATCTGGACAAAATAAACCAAAGGTGACATCTGCTCAGACCCAGCCAGATGAGAGACAGACGTTTCAGGTTCTCAGTGAAATCACAAGCTGCATTTTAAGATCTTTTTCACGATTGTACTTGGAAGAATAAGGAAATATAACGAAAGAATCATTATTTTGGAAAATGACTAACCGGCCGATGGAGCCACATTGCACCCTAGTGGTCAGTAGTATTGAATAGTTAAATCTAAATGAAGTCAGTAACTGGACATTTATATGAAGTAATGCAACTGTTAACCAATGCTTCCTGATGTTTATTTTTGTATTCTATGGTTAACACAGGAAGATAACATTGTTTGGTTTGTTATTCATATGTCATAACTTTACAAATATCCATCTGAATTTTGAGACTCATAATCATTACATATGTTATGTTGTTATTTGACGTTCTGTATGTCATACGTTTATGTCATATCAGATAATTTTTTTGGTCCATTATTTTGTCACAAAATCTCGACATGTCGTCAGGGTTGTGAAATGTGAATTTCAATGGCTCCAAGATCACTTCTCTTTCATTCTCGTCCAGTTCTTCATTCCACAACCTCCCATATTGTAAAGCAGCCTCTGCATGTTCCTCCTCCCCCATACCCAGAATGTCAGGCAAGTCCACTTTGGCAGAGAACAGTGGTTCGTTGGCCTCAACCCACTCTGCTGCATGTCTGCAATTGTGAAGAATACGAACTTCAACCGAGTCCTATGGAAAAGACAGAAAGAAAGATGTCTGTACCATAGCTGCCACACCAACAGTATCTGACCAATAGATACTGTGAAAAAGCTTACGCCTTCTACTTGTGTGTCCACATCAGAAAGTCTGACTGAGACCTCTGCCTGCTGCTCTTCTTCCTGAAAATATATAGATAAGCAAAATGATCAGTTGTAATATTCAAAACACAAGCTCCAAAAAGAAGAAAAAGAAAAGATCTCATCATTGCCCTCCTCTAATAGGTCCACCTAGACATATTAAGAGAGCTCCAAATGCTGCCGAACTCTGCCTGGTTTGCTTGGTTTAAAGAGGTGTTCGTGACACAGGGAGCAGTGGAACTGACTGCAGCATGTTGTGCTCTATATGCTCCAATATATATTAATTGGATTATGATTACAATGAATTGAATTCCAATTGGCTTGAATTGGACTATATTACTTAAGTGCCTTGAGATGACAATTGTTGTAATCTGGCGCTATATAAATAAAATTGAATTGAATTGAAATGAATTGAATTGAATTTGAATTGAATTTGAATTTGAATCTGATTAGATAACTAAAAGATGCATCTAAAAAAGGACATAAAATAAATTATGTGTTTAAATTATAATATATGAACTTCAATTCAAATGAATGCATATGGAAATTTAGATTGTCTTTGCTTACAGGTAAAATGGCCACTTGCTCCAGGTAGTGTAAATGAGGCCATACTTATGTAGAAGAAGTAATAATGACTACGAAAGTACTGTCGCAGAAGTCATCGAGTCCAGTTTAGAAGTTTGCAGTGGTGTTGTGTCTATTAAGAAGCATGTCGGCACACTGGTGAAATGACGGTCACAGAGGGTGTCTGAGCCAGTGAGCTGACCAGGAGCAAATGAAGAGAACCACTTTTATACAGAAAATCTCCATGATTACACAATATGTAAAGGTGGGGAAGGTAAGGGAAAGGGTTGGGCAACAAAGGGTAGAGGGAAAGGAGGGGGATAGGTAACAAAGGGTAGACATTTACATGAGGTGTGAAAGTTGGAGCCAGACAGACCATAAGGCAAGAATACACATTTGGTATGTGAGGAAGATTCAAGACCTAGAAAATGGGGTTGGGGTGATTCCTAGACGTTGTTTGATTACTCATTTGGCAAGTCTACACTGCCCCAAATGTGTATTACCTTGATCAAGGAACCAGACCAGCAGGGGTTACAGGTTGAACCCAGACGTACAAGTTTTCTACATGTCAGGATGTATGTTCTTCATCTTAACATCCATCCATCCATTTTCTATACCATCTATCCGTTAAGCGGGTAGCGGGTGGGCTGGAGCCTATCCCAGCAGTCATCGGGCGAAAAGCGGGGTACACCCTGGACAGGTCGCCAGTCCATCACAGGGCCACATAGAGACAAACGAGACAAACAACCATGCACGCTCACATTCACTCCTAAGGACAATTTGGAGTCACCAATTAACCTGACATGCATGGTTTTTGGATGGTGGGAGGAAGCCGGAGTACCTGGAGAGAACCCACGCATACACGGGGAGAACATGCAAACTCCACACAGAAAGGCCCTAGGCAGGGATCGAACTCTTGCTGTGAGGTGACGGTGCTAACCACCACACCACCGTGCAGCCCTTCATCTTAACATAACGTATTAAATTACTTAAGTGTCTTGTCTTATCCACTTTCACTTAAGTTAGTACTGATGAAGAAAATACATCCTGACAAGAAAACTTGAAGCCAAGTAATGTATGTTTGGGCCCAACCAGTAACCCCTGCTGGGCTGATCCCTTGATCAAGGTAATTTTTTGTTTGTAACTTTGTGACTATGCACAACTAATGCACAGAGAGTTTACAAAAATGTTTCATAACATTACATACAAACAAATGCGAACAGTTACTTTAGATTATGCACTAAAAATGTAAGAATCCTTAGGTGTTTATGCTAACCACCATTGGTGAAAGCAAACTTTGAAGTCATCTAAATAAGCTTCAAAACGACAACCCAAACCAACATTCGGTAATTTGCGTAATTAATGATTTCTATAACGACTACTACAACGGCACCTATATTGACGAAGAACACAAGAAACCATGCATTTACTTTATGTGGATAGTAAAAATCAGAAACTCACTGCTACTCGGACAATAAGCTCACTCTCCTTTCTTCTTTTCGTACATATGCTCTCTTGCTGGTCTCTCTCGAATTTAAAGGGCAGGTGAAAATGACCCTCTCAAAATGTCCTCCCCACCCCCCAAAAAACGTCCTCACTTCTGGGCCTGACAGTGGAGGTCTGCAGCCAGGTGCCTCTCACCAGTTCTGTCTCCTAGGCCACGAGCAGCCCCCCCTCCGGTTTAGAAGAGAGACCTGTCTAGGCAACTTGAAAGTCCACGAAAGTCACCCACAACTCAGGAAGGCCTTGAGACGCGGAACCGAGAGAAACCCACTTGGACCCCGATGGCTATTACCTTGTGTGTTCCAAGTTATATATATATATTTATATATATAATTAACAGGTTGTGTTGTATGTTTTCTTTACGTAATGTCGGTCAAACAGCGGAATAGTAAGATTCTGTTTTTTTTTTATTCTTTGAAGTTGGTGCCCATACATATGAGGTTAAATAAGGTTTGTTTAGATAGTGAGAACTTTTTGTAAATCCTTATATTCTATCACTTTATATTACACTGGATAAGGTTAACACAAGGCTTTTTTTTGACACACTAAACTTTCATTAAATACTAAACCTAGCTCTGTATTGTAGTGGTTCATGTAAATCAGCTATGATGAATGTCAGTTTTTGATGTAGTGCCATCTTTGAGATCAAAGATCTCAGGTGAGTGGCTTGGGTTCTTGCCCTTTCAAAGTTAAATTTCTCCAAATATAATGAATCATTTGATTATATTCTGTACTGTAGGGGAGTTCCAATCTTTATGTAAGGTAATTGTTTTTATATAGTTAAATGAATTAGGGATTTTCTTTTTACTGCTAGAAAGGACTTTGAATAATGTACTCATACTTTTACTCAAGAGTGGAATCATATTTTCTCTGCCAACTTCTAAAAACTCTGTCTGGTTGTATTTTGATAACAGACTCCATCTGTTGCTGGTACTGAGACTTGAGAAGATGAAAGGGATTAATTATTATTAATCTGTTTTTTCCTCTCTTTTTAAAAAGAAACCCTTCAAACTCCAGCCCTAATGAAAACAGCAGGTGCATTTCCATCCACATATTCACATTTTCATTAGTGTATAAACAGTAAAAATACAAAAAAATCAAACTAGATCTTCTAATATACCCATAAACAATTCATTCAAATAGACAGTTACTAACGGATGACATGCATAAAGTGTAATTTATCCTCCATATATTCTGCTGTGACTCTGCTGTGACTCTGTGAAGCTTTTACTGTGTTAAACCCACCAGGCTGATGTGCCCTTTAACAAAGTTTTGAATCTGTTATAGGTCCTACAGCTGCCGCTTACCTCCGACCTGCCTTTTAAAGAAAAACCTTGCCGGGATCTTGGACAAATTGCATTATTATTATCTGTAGGTTAAGCTCACCGACAGTTCTGTAAGTGGGTGTGTGACACTTTCATGTCACCAGCATGAGAGCAGCCCAGGCTTTCAGCTCTAATGCTCTCCATCGCTTCATTAGCAGGGACAGTGTGTATGTGTGTGTGAGTGGGTGTAGGGAATAGAGTGAGGAAAGAGCAGCGTTGATGCTGTCACTTGGTTGCCATTATGCTTAAAACAGCCCACGTAGATGCAGACAGAGTCAAAGAAGAGCCACTATTAATATTCTCCCTCTGAAATGAGCCTGAGAAGAAGAAGCACACAGGATGGACTCTCATTTTCTGCTGCCATTGAAGCCCCCTTTGTGTGGACATGGAAACTGACACAATGATTTCTATTAGGCGACCTTATCAAGCGCTTAGCAAGGAGATTAGCAGTGGTAATTCTCTCTTTTTTGATGTAATGGTCCTTTTTTTAATGCAAAGCTCATGAGGCAGGAGGGGATATAAAGTGAAATGGACTCATTAGCCTGGGATAGGTCTTTCAGTCAACATGTATTCTCTCTGAATGTTACATTACGAGACGTCTGGAGAACACCTGATCTTTCACTGGGGTGAGATACATTTTGGTTTTAGAGGCAGTCTGGTGACTCTTGAGTTGGGTTTCAGTGTTCTGGATTTTGTCAACACCAAAAGTGACTCCAGAGATGCCATCAATCAGACTCACCATTGCTGCAAAGCCATCAGTACACCTGCCACTTGGTAATTCTGCCCCTATTCCCATTTTTTCTCATTTACTTTCTTCTAGCTATGCTTCATCTTCTCCCCTGGAGGACTTGATTCAGTGCCAGCAAGTTTTAATCACGTTCCTCCTTCATCTGTATAAACTCGAGCCTCTCCAAGTGTTGGTTAGACTGAGAGCAGACCCAAGAGAGCAAGGCAGAGATTACCCCTGCTCATTCTCTCAGGGATTTGAAACTACATATAAGCCCATGTACATGCTTGCTTGGACACGCTTGCCACGTGGTCATGCAGATCACAGTAAAATGTTATGACGTGGATTGTTGAGTGCCCTGCTGTGATTGAAATGGAGACATAAAGCTGTGGGAATTTGGAAGAAAAGCCAGAGCTCAGTCTTGTTCTGCTACATCCTTCATGGTTGTTATACTTGCTTCTGCTGTGCGACTACAGCACTTATGGTGTGTTAAGCTAGTATGATAAAGTCTCTGCTAATAAAAAACAAAGAATCCTTAAACATTGAAGCCAATGTGCTTGCTTTTCCCACAAGGTGCTCACCTGTTTTAATACAGATGACTTGGCAGCAAAACTATCTGAGACTATCCCCAGGAGGGGCTGGCAGAGCTGCGGGTCTTTTACCTTTAAGTAATTATTACTGCAGTTGTTTTTCTGCTTTTACCTCTTTCTTTCCTCTGCACGGGGGCTCCACAGAGTTAGTGATAGAAAAACTCCTGAAAAGGAGTAATGTTTGTTTGCTGTGAGCATCAGTGTTTGTCAGTCAGGGGTTGGCCCTCTAAATAAAGTCTAGTGTCTGCCCCAAAAGATCTGCCAGTAATTAACAGAGCACATGACTGACACTGTCCGTGGCTCTCTGCCTGTGAATGATAAGACTATTAGAACCCAGATTAGGACGAGTTGCTAATGTAGTACAAGACTCATCTGCTTAGCTGCATTAATATTTTGTCAATGCTGTCGATTCATTTCACAGACGATGTCATTAAATATGTTTCTATCAAAATCTTGCACAAATTCTCTTTAAAGTTGGTAGAAAGATATGCAAATCACTAAGTTGATTTCTTTCTTTACTGTTTTAGGTCAATTTAAATTTGGCAAAATATTATCTTATCGGAATAGCAATGTCTGATTCAGATTTTTCTAAAACCAGGTACTCGGGAACAGTCTGGTGCAGTTACGCCCTTTACTTTACCTTGAGGTTTGATATTCTTTGTGCACACATACTATAATGAACTGGATAGGATGTCCAAGATGTTACTTAATGCTAAAAAAGCTATGAAACTGAGAAGTCATCAGAAGCCAAAAGAATACAAAGATTCCCTGGTGAAAGTAGGTATTTTCAACAGTTTCCACCACTCCCATGTACTGAGTTATGTTATAAAAATGAGATTAGGTTGAATGGCTCCACACACCAGATAATCAAAGTTTAGCTATGGACCTGCATCTACATATAAGGAGTTTTTACATGCCAAGACTATTGCTTACAATGTTCTTTTCCATCGTATTACTTAACAACCTAAAATTGGTCAGAATTAAAGAAGTGATGAATGGTGATAGATAAATACAAAGTCCTGAGGAAAATATGTTTAATTCTTTCAGAGAATTTTGTTGGGATGCTGGAGCAGTCATTCATTGATCAGAAGGTCACAGACTCAATCCTTGACTTTTACAGTCCTTATTTTTAGCCATGTGTGGGGGCAATATGAACCCCAGTTTTCACTAATACGTTTATCTGTCTGAGTTTGAGTATCAGAGAGATATGTCTCAATGTATAGAATAAACAAATGCTAAATAGGACTTGCAGCCAAAAGCTCTTTGAACAGTAAACAAGAATAGGAAAGTATTACATAAATCCTGTTGATAAGAAAACTTACTATTTAATTCTGTGTCCAGAAGACACAGTTATCAGTTTTGGATTTGAATATTAAGATTATCTAACGAGCAGGCTCCACTTTCATCTCCACAAAGGGTAGTCACGGCACAAACTATATGTGGGGTGTGAATGTTTCATCATTTTGTCAATAAACTTACAAATAATGGTTGATATGTAAACTTCCTGTCCAATGTGTAAAATTTGTTGGCCCTGAAGATTTTTGAAGGGTACACTGAGCATACAATATGATGTTTGGAGAGACAAGAAATTCAAGATTCCAGACTCAAGATATTAAAGTAAATTAACTGTCATTTTATCACCAGAGGTTGTATAAGGCAGATTCCCCTTTATGCTACCCACAAACATTGTGAAGTTATATAAAAATACATAAATTACTATCATTGAATTAGTTATCTCACAAAGTCTAGTGGGATTAGAAGTCAGGAGGATGATAGTTAGGTGGATTTTATCTTTTAGTTTCCTTTGGACTCTGCAGACACTTCATCGATAATACTAATGCCTAAATGGGAACTGATGATGTTCTGGGTAATTTGAGTCGCCAGTCTTGAGCTTTGCAGTCTGGAATGTTTCTGTTTATAATGCTCTTTATTGTTCCTTTGTTGTAATTTATACTTGAAGTTGGTTTGGAGTCAGATGAAGATTCCTTAAAGTTATTTTTGAGCTTTGACAGATACATTCTGTCACACTATGAAAGGTTTAGCTTTTTTAAAGCTCAGCCTGTCATAGTGTGAAGATCAAGACAGGTTCCTGTGATAGTGATTCCTAAAAATCTAGAAATGAACAGCTTCTCTGATTTGGACAACAGTGTCTATCTATGTCCCTTTTCTTCAAACATAAATGATAAGCCCCTTCGTTGTGTTTTACGTCGTGCTGCACTTTACGAGAGCACTGATTCACCCTCAATATGGTGTCATCATTTTTCTGTAATCTGACCGATGATGTTGGTGTTATTCACAACACCACTTCATGTCACGGTGTGCAGTTATTGGTACAGAGTGATAAGTAGAGGGTTGCTTGACAACACATCCTTGGAGGACTCAGGTGTTAAGGGTCAGAGTGAAGGAGGATAATAATAGCAATGTGTCACAGGTGTTCTTTTTTTTGGGAAGTCAAGCTCATAGAGTGTGATGAACTTTACTGGTGACTCTTGTAGCAAACGCCTGACATGGGGGTATCAGAAAATATTATATGTAGTGTTCTCACTATTGAATAAAATAACCCCAATAATTACATAAAGAAGCATTTAACAACAACTTGTTAAATATATATTAACCATTTATTGAAAGATGTAACCAAAAACATGAACCTTAACGACAAGCGTGCATTATGTATGACGGTATAGGGAACACCTTATGGTTTGGAAAAGGGGCAAGAGAATAGAGAAATGTAATGGGATTGGGTATAATTGTGTTAATTTAAGTCACTACTTACAGTTAAAGGCTAAGAACTTTGGAGTCATTTATCATTTTTAACAGTGAATTCTCTCGACACCACCATACCGTCTAAAAAGGAGAAGAAGATGGTAGACCTTACTTTGGTTGGCACTTAGCCCAGTTAGTCAGCTGTGAACACACCAAGTCCATGGCCAGAGGTATCTAATTGGGTTTCTCTCGGTTTGTTGTCTCTGGGCCTTTCTCGGTAGTCAGCTGGTTGTGGATGACTTTCAATGGACTTTCAAGGTGCCTGGCAAGTTGTGGTAGGTCTCTCTTCTCCACCAGCAGGCTTCTCATTGCTGAGGAGATGGAGGTTTGATATTGAGACTTCACCAAATAGTGCAATTGTAGATGAGTGTAGGAGTTGGTTATTTGTTTGGTGAAAAACAATAACACAATAACAGGAAGAAAAAAGAAAGAAAAAAAATAAATAAATAAACAAACAAATAACTTATATCGTTCTATTACTTAATTCTGCTTTCTTCTTTCTGTTCCTTGACTTTCTAATTTAGTTCTGGTGGTTTTCTGAGTTTGATTCATGGAGGTGGGACATGATGCAGGCTTAGGCTCAACTTTCAGACAACAACATGCCTGAAAACATTATGGCGTTTTTTCTGGGCATGTAAAGTAGAAGTTTTAATTCTAGTGTTAAGAGTTTGATAAAAAAAGAAAACTCGATTTCTCGATTATTTTGTCTTAACACACATTTTTTCAGAGGGTTCTGAAAACACCACACCTTTATAAGATATACAGATAAATAAATGTATGAAATAAAAATAATGAAAGAATGAAATTAAATGAACAATACACTCTGATCTAAAATAATCTAAAATTCAGATAGATATGTGTAAAGTTTCAACATATGAGTAAAACCCAAACAATGTTATCATTCTGCGTTTAACAATTTTCCTGAATAACTATTTCTTCCTTATCATACCATGTACAACCTTAAGAAAGGTATCGAAATGGAGCTTAAGATGTCAATGGAAACCCTAAAGAACCTGTACAAAGGTATGAATCATGTTTAACACAGTTCCAAAAATCCAACTGATAGTGAATATGAAGAAAATAGAGGTGTGAGAAGTCTGTTTCTTGTTTAGCTCGATAAAATGCACCTAAAAATAATAAATAATAAAATGTGTCACCTTTGATTTACATGTTCAGATAAGTAGAAACATTTGGTTTGGATTCTCCCACGACTCTCATATAAAGGGGTTCCTTTGTTTGTTCAGGGAAGCCTTTTGCTAGCTGTTATTTCAATGTCCTCCAGATAAGTTATGGGACAGGTCTGGTGGGAGAGAATCCCCCAACTCATCTCCAAAGGACAAAAGTTGTGGTAAATAGAGGATGGTGCTGGTCTCTTCCTGATGCGGAAATCCCCCATCTGTGTCTTTGTACCAGCAATACCACACAGGAATTTTGATGGGGCCTCCCAAAGGTTAAGTTTCATATTAATTCCACTCTTGAGTTTACTACACTCTGCTGGGGCATCAAAGTTAGTGTTCACTTTCCTTATATATTTGCTCTTGTTGATTCTCACTACAGTCTCCTTTGATATCTCTGCTTTTCCACCTTGATGGTTGTTTATTGGCTCAGGAGAGAGAGCTGACTTCTCCATTCATTCAGACTTTTTGTCAGGGAGTGATTTTATTGACTTTAAACTGACATCCTGATGTATGTCATCACTGATGACGTATATCCTTCAAGATAGGGGCTTTCCTGGGTTGTAGTATCTTACTTTGTGTGTCTGCATTTTAAACAATCCTGAGAAACTGTAGCAGCATTATCTGAGGGTACAATGAAGAAGATCTGTCTAATCTGATAGACCTGAATGAGGATTAGGAAGGCTTTATAGCTGCTAGAAATATAGATCAGGGTGTTTCTTTGTCTGTTGTTCACATCCCTCAATAAAGGAAGAAATGGTTTTATGGAGTTCTGAGGTTTGATTTCTATTACGACTTTGATAAGTAGTATTTGAATTGTTCCCAGGGTAGCTGGCCAGAAGAATGTTTTACTTTTTTCAATCTTTCAACAGATATGCCCTGTCTCTTTACCTTGATTGAGAGGCAGAAAGGGCTAACACACAATAAACATGTTAACACAATTGCTCAGCCTTCACAGAAAAAAAGTTTACCTTATTACTGTAAAACCAAAGAAAAATTCCTTGTACAATGTGAAAACATGAAGGCTTTTGAAAAGCCCCGGCTAAAGGGCTTGGTTTCAGCTCTAACATATCTCTGAGATATTTTGGCACTCTTGTCTGGCCAAGAGGTATCGATCACAAATCTGATGACACTCCCCAGCACTTCCAGACTACTCTTCCCATCCAGCACTCATACCTTACGTTATTCCTGCTCACAAAACAACTCTGCCTGAAGAAAATTTTTCCATTTCTCTTCACTCTCTGAAGTAGTACTCTACTTACTCTACCATTGCCACTCCCTCACCTCCAACTCGGCCAACCTCGAGGGATTTGGCATTTGTTACTCCGCCCCCAGGAGTAAAAACCTCTCCTAGCCGCCAGCTTGTATATCCCACACCATTAACAACTTGACAAGAGGAGTTAGCTTGACTGGCATGTTTATTGTTCTGTTGACTGGGCACTGCTAATGAGGCCCTCACACTGTGCTGGGCCAGCAGGATTAGCCCAGCATCACAGGACAAGCGCAAACAAGACCTATTGTCACTGAGAGTGCCCAAGCATCCTTACTCACACACTCATGTGTACCTTCACGTGCTGACACTACACTCTGACCATAAGACACAAGTTCAAGAGTGGTACGTTTAATTTTTAGATGCATTTAGCTGTAACAAATTCAAATTTGTACAAAGTCATCTTGTTGTGACTTTTTTATGAGTGGTCAAACAGTGCTAGGAAATTGAGAGCAAAGGCATGGAAAATGTGCATTATACTTCTAATTGATGCATTGATAATTTACTAACTTGAAAGCAGATTAAGCAAAATTGCACTGGTAAAGTGGAGTCATCTTTAGCAAGTCATTGATAAGATGGAAAATACAGAGTTTTGCCACTCTGCCTAAATGGCTAAAAAAACAAGTTGCATGTTTTTGTGCTAGTTCATTAGCTGCTCCAGCCGACTTTTTTTCTCTTGACATTAGCACTAGTGAAGTATGTCATGGAGCCCTCACCTTGTTTCCTTTTCTTTTGACTTCCCAGGATCTCAGTTGTATGCAGTATACTGTGGCAGCAACGTCTCTTGCTGGCAGGTCAATTTCCATAGCATCCTTCCAGTAATGGTAGCCTAGTGATTTACTGTTCGTTCTGTTAAATGTCAGCAGTTTTAGCATTAGGTCCATTAGTGCTAATGCTAGCTGATAATAAGGCTCATTGATGAGCACTGCTAAAAAACGTTGCTGTTTAACAGGTGATAAATCTCTACAAAGACACCCTAACACATTACCTGCAGCTCCAAACATTCACATAAGTATTTTTAATTTTTTTGTCTTTAGATGCTTGTTAGAGGAAACAATCATTTTTCTTCAACGACTTCATATATTAAAGCTTTCAAAGAGTAGTAAAAAAATTTTATCATTTTCTATAGAAATACATAAATGCATTCACACTGACAACTTTTCTTAAGGTGCATAAAATGGCCAGTCTACTGTCATTGCTTTTTCTAGAGAAACACAGCACTACCTGTGGTGGCTCTTGGTCTCCCTTTTGAAACTAAGTCAAATTTAATTAGTTTGATAATTACAGTAATGACATTAAAGGGAAACTCCGGTATTTTAAACCTATACCTTATTTCTGGCATGAAATATGTTTATCTACTCACTGAGAACAGTTTGGCGAAAGTCGGCGTTCTTCAGAAGATATTTAGATAACTCGCGATCCATATAATGGAGTGAACGGAGCTTAGACGGTGCAGCCTCTAAATAAAGCATTATCTGTCTTTATTTCACCAATACTTTAAGCTGAATGAATGAACGAACATGTACTATAGCTCTGTTAGCGCATAGGTGCTGTTATGTGGCTACTTGCGGCTATAGGAGAGCTAACGGAGGGAATTTCTACACAGGCACTCTACTACAGTAAATGCAGCAGGTCCTGTGTTGTAATAGGTATATATATATTATTATTGGTACTGATGAGTAGTCAATGTCGTAGTGGAAAGCATTCAAAGTGGTTTATAGAGTCAAACGCTTTCCTGCTGGACGAGCTAAAGCTAAAAGTTATTCAGAAGTGGGCCAACAGAAGAATGAATTTCTCACCATCTAAAATGCATACTATTAAACTGAACTGACTATTACAAGGGAAATTAAAAAGATGAGAAATTATGTCAAGCAATGATTTGTCTAGAAATCAAAGGTATCAAATAATAGCAATTATTCATATGATAGGTTTTAGGTTTGTTTTGTTTTAGATGGTGAAAATTTTTTTTTTGGTGGCCCTCCTCTGAGTGGCTTTTAGCTTTAGCTTTCGTATTGGCATAGCTTCAGATTTTTTAAACAGAGAAACTTCTGACTGCTGTCTTCTAAAGGTAAGATAGCCACTCATAGCCACTCATAGCCATTTACACTACTCCACTCTCCTTTGAGAGGAAGGCCGCTGGAAGGTCGGTGGTTCGACTCTGGCTTCCCCGACTTCACATCACGTCCTTGGGCAAGACACGTTGCCTCCCAGTGTATCACTGGGGTATGAATGTGTATGAATGATTAGAAAAAGCACGTAGTTAAGACGTGCTGTGTGAGTGCTGTGTGAGCGCTTTGAGTGGTCAGTTAGACTAGAAAAGACTAGAAAAGCGCTGTACAAGTCCATTTACCATTTTAATGCTTAAAAAAACAAATAAATTAACAGATAACATTGTACAATAATTTATATCTAGAACTTTTTCTTCTGGTACTTCAAGTGAAGAATGAGTCTGAGTCCCCCTTCCACCAGTGGACATAATGCACCGCACAGAAAATCAATTCAGATTTTCAGAGCAAGTCAGCAAGAGCTGTCCAAGGTGCTGATCCCTTGCACCATCTTAGTGTGAAACACCTCTGACTATTTACATGACAGTACTGGTTTTGCTCACACTTCAGTAAATGCAGTAACTACAGACTTTTGAATTTTTAAATTTTCCCCCACTGGGGGATGAATAAAGTATTTTTCTACTCTATTCTATTCTACAGAGGCCCCGCTTCTACCTGTAGACTTCTCTAAAGAATTCAGCCATTATCATGAAATTAACATGACATAGTTACTATAGTTTCTAAAAAACTACTTTAAAATTGTGTTTTGTCTGTGAGTGTTTGTTTCATACTATACAACAGAGCATCACGGCAGCTTAGAGTGGGGAAAAAAAGATGTATATTTACATTAATTTGCACTATAAATCTCATATAGCAGTAGTCAAACGTTTGGACACAACTATTGTGGTTAATTTGTTTTCTAATAAAGTGTCAAGTAAGTATTACATTTTGTACTGCAATTAATATATTTATTTTAGGTAAAAAGGAGGCAAAGTCATATTTAGACTTTACCATTAGCTCTATCGCCACCACACAGCTGTGAATTTCAGTGATTGAATCTTGCATGGTTGATGCTATTGTGTTTAATGAAATCTGTTCACCAACAGAAAGACAAACAGACCTTAAAAAGTACTCAAATGGCATAGTTCTTGCAAGAGCAGATGTATCCAAGACTGTACTTTGCCATCATGACTCACAAGATGAAACCAATGCTAGAAACAAAACTAATATGAATCCTTGCATGTGTCTGATTGTAATCAGACAGTTTTTCAACTATTATTAACTAAATATTTTGTTGACAGTGGAGATATCTCAAATCTAGTTGCCTTGAAGGCCCTTATACATCAAACTGAGAACATGTTGTTGGTTGTATCTGTGAACCTTTTTTAGCCAATCCAGTCTGAATCAGCGTTAGGTCTGTCAGTAAAGAGATAACTTTGACTACCTTTTCAGTTTAGTGGGAGAATCCATGATTCCACCATCTTAGAATGGCTTCTCCTTTTATTTCTTTTCCAACTCTTCATTACTTCCAACAAGATGGAACCCATAGCGCCACAGCAGTGTTTCAAATTGAGAGCTAGCAGAATGTGACAACTCCTTTAATGCTGCTCTTAGACATTTGTTATCATTAAGATGTTGGGTTTCAATACCTGCTTAAGTAAGTATTTATCCCAGAGCAGTTAGGTCTCCTTCTGCACTCTGTCTCTCTCCCACTGCGGCTAAATATGGAACCCAGCTTTGCATCAGCAGTTACAAAAGGAAGGTACTTTTAAACTTTTTTGATATGTGTCCAAGAAATTGATGCATCTGGGTCTTCCAGAGAAGTCGGGAACAGGAGAGAATGGGTGTGTGAGTGTATGTTTTTGCGTGTACTTTTCCTATTCCCTGCCGTCTCCCAAAGTCCCATTACCCATTACTCCCATTACTCTAACTTTTCATCCATATCCAGTTGTCAGAATAAAGACATTTCATTAAGGTTTTCTCTATGTCTGGATGTGTTTAATGAAATACATACTGCAGCTTTGCACCATCTAACTCTACTTTCTACAGGTTTTTTGTGTGTGTTAATGCATATACGGGTACGTGTTTATCTTATTGAACAGTCATTTGGAAATATTAGGTGGACATTCATTTCAGTACAGTACAGTATTAGCTTAGAGACACTTTGTTGTTGTTTTAACACAAATTTAGTCTCACTTAGGTTTCTGCATGTGTACATGATAATGTATTTTGGTACCAGAGTTCTTCTGTAATGAGAAAATAATTGCATTTTTTTTCTTTAAATATGTAATGTTTGTACAAGGCAAAAGCAGAGTTTTTACAAGTCAAACAAGCTCAAAAGTCAGTATTTGGTATGAGCACCTTTAATATTCAGCACAGCCTGAACCCTCTTAGACAAGCTTCTTGTCTTTTCTATAGTCTTCAGGAGTAGTTCTCTAGGCTTCTTGAAGGACAATCATGTTGGCTGCCTTTTGTTCCGTTCTCTGTCAAGATGATCCCACACTGCCTCACTTATTTTGAGGTCCAGGCTCGGGGATGATTCATCCTTGCATCCTGTTGCCACTGATTTTCAGTCCAGTTCTTGTGTCATTTGGTACCTCAACCTTTTATCCCTGTTTCCCTTCCTTAAGAATGGCTTCTTGACAGCCACCCTCCCACAGACCATTTCTGATGAGGCTTCAGTGAACAGTAGATGGATCAACTGAAGGTCCAGATGTAGCTTTCGGTCCTGTGTCAGGTCTTTGCTGGATTTGTTTTTGCTATTTCTGAAGGACATCACTTTCAGATACTGTTCATCTGCTGTAGATAGTTTTTTAGGCCTAACACTTCTACTTTTCTCCTCCACTTGTCCATTTTTTGAGGCTACACAGCACACCATGTTGATTTATTCAATTTACGTTTTTGGCCATTGACTCTTTGAGAATAACTATTCTCAAGAATACTGCAAAAATACTATCTAATTTCTGTCAAACTGTTTTTTTATTTATCATTTATCTTGGGCAACGTTGATTGAGATGAGCCTTGAACGGCGTTCCCTGATGTGACATTGTGTGGCGTTATGCCACCTTTCACTGCTTCTTACCTCCTTATGAGTATTTTTGAAAAAAATTATAGTTTTTAAAATGTTCTTTTTTGACAGTTTTAAGTAATGCAAAATGTAGGCATGTTCGGATCAGAAATATTCATGCAGTTATTTTAGAGCTTCAGAAGTGATATACAGTTTTGGAGCCTTCTGACAAAACTGCTATGCTTTGTGTTATGAATCAATGTAAGTATTATAAGTTCTGTTGTGAGATCAGGTTGAAATGTCACATATTAAAACTTTCCGTTTAAAATCTTTTTAAGAATTCCTGAAAAGTTCAATTTTACTTTAATAATTTCTTGTAACACTAATTGATCGAGACAAGGTACATTAATTTTTACAGCAATTGCGGAAGAGCTGTTTAACTCAGTGATCAACATACTGTAGATTTAGATATTGAAAACAAGGATAATAAAACATGGTTCTGATATATGCATTTGTGTTAAAGAAAAAAACAGGCAAATATATTAGTAGGTACTTGTGGAGAGAATAATCAGCATGTAGTTGTAGTACTGATGGCACAAATATACTGTTGATGTTATTCCCTACTTGTGTATTTCATCATAGAGAGAATAAGTTCTGCTTTGGTGTCAGTTACATTGTTGTTTGTAGGTTATGTTAAGCAGATAATTTCTTAAGCTTTATTACACTTTAATGTAATTGTCTGCTGCAGCTTCACAGGGTTGCACCAGTGTTAGTGTGTTTCAGCCCATTAAACTACAAATTGTTACTACTTAAAAGAAACGTACACATTTGCGGTTAAAGAATGAGCCCACAAGTTCCAAAACCCCAAAAGATTAAAGAGGCATTCATCAGAAGAACTTTGTTAAAGTGTGTTTAAAATCCATTAACCGTCAATAGACTAAGGGATTCTCCAATGCATATAGGTGGAATGGAGTCTCAGTCAGTACAAGCTGTAAGGCGCTAGTTTGAGTGTGACACACTCACCAGCCGTGAATGCGGTGCAATATTTTCAATGTGCCAAAACTGTGTTTCAATTTAAGGAATCCCAATTATTAAAAAAAGAAGCGGGATGAAGAACGTGCATGAACAAGAAGCAGCTCACCCTCAGTTGCCCTATTCACAACCCCATTAGGCATCTACACCATGCAACATCTGCAAAAGGCCACACCATATTTCCCTGTCCACTTTTATTGGTTGCCAATAAGAAATGGAAGTGGCTCTAACATCTGCAAGCTGCTCTAAATTAAATATATGGGTTACAGTGCTATAGGAGGGTCTGTGTATGTTATTGAAGGAGCTTCTGGTGCCTCTTACAGCAGTGAGTGATGTTCCTAGCAGCCATAGTTGCATTCAGGAATCTATCAACAGCTAATAATTATGTGTACATTTACGACAGAGTGCCCGGGTTTAATGGATCGATTCACTCACACTTCAATTCCCATTCTGTGCATGGATTTCCTGTCATTTTCATGAAGGATTCTGCATCAGACGAGGCCTATCTCTCCCCTCTCAACCACACTTCCCGATGAATGTCACTCTATATTTTATTACTGCCTTTAACAAATGATGACTAAAACCATCTTCAAGGTTTTTCCATTCTGTTTTGCTTTATTTGCCTCCAATAAATAGATAGAGTTTGCACATTACTGTCAAGAATGCTGAGGTTGCTTGTGACATGGCGATGATGCACTAACGTAACAGCTCAATAGTGGCATATTCATAACCGCTAATATCAATGGTATATTCATCGGCTTTGCTCCTAAATCCTATTGACTATTTTTAGGAATGTCTGTAGGGAGCTAAATAAGTCTCAATTATCACAAATGCACAGGACAATTTACAAATACGCAGGATAAGATTCACAAACGTATTTCTGATGCACACACAACTATAACTTCATTTACAAATGGCTTCTGGTCTGTGGACTTCGCTGCATTTGCGTGTGACTTTTGAGACTCCCCTGACTTGCGTCAACCCACAATTGCTTTTTTTCAACACGGAATGATCTGCAACCAATCAGATATCTTCCTTGTTTCAGCCAATCATAAGAACACACCCAATGTGGGAGACGATTTACTCATAAGCCAAATACATTAAGCCATTCGAAACAGTGAGACCCTCCGCCCCAGGCTTCCTGGATACCTGCTTGGCCCCACCTGAAACTCAGAACACAACCAAAACACCACAGCCAAGCACAATCATGACAAATTTTAAAAAATGTTGCTATGCAACAGCAGGTATATTATTAAGAAAACATAAATTAATCTTGAAAACAATTTATTTGCATCTAATTAGTAAGTGTGAAAGCAGCTTAACTGTGAAGAATCTCTGCTTGAGTTTTGATAAATAATGAATATGCTTCAGGCCAACCTTTAGCAAGTATTGGAGGGTCTTTACTAATGAGCAGCTTACTTACTGTGCTGCTGAGCCCAGCTTGTCACCTCAGGTTCAAATGGACTGTAGAAGATCTGTGTTACAAATATCACAACCTGAGATTAAAATATCACAACTCAAAATACCATGCAAAGATTGTTCCAACAATGACATGGAATTTATTATTTATCTTTAATATTATGACGCAGTGATCATCATTGGGATACTTGGCTTGGCTTCCCATGTGGTTTAATAAGACAAACATCTCCCAATAATATTTGGATATATATTTGGAAGTAGTTATCCAAATTGGAAGAAAGTATGAGTAAAACTAAATAAAATCAGAGTTGTTATAGAATGAAATTACGTTTAATTCAAGTTTGAATCAGTTTGAATTATTAAAACTGACTGATGCTGAAAAATGCAGTTGAGATATTCTTGTGGTTTTTCATTTCAGCCAACAACCCACATTATTTACTGTCTTATGACATGTTGTCTGGTTGTTTGCTGAATTGCTGACATTCATCTGTTGTTGGGAAACTCCATGAAATCTGCACCTACACTAGCTGCATGTTCATGATAAACGCACTTGCACCTTACTCCATGTTTTTATCTGAAATGCGATGTAGTGGTTTTCTGTACAGAGCATGTCTATAAGCACAGCAAAACACTAGCTCCAAGTCTGAAAGAACTTGTTACCTTCCCTTTAGCTTGAATTCACGCCATGCCATGCTTCCCTCTGGTTCATCATGAATTAGCATATTTTCAAATTATCTCTACTTTTGTTGAAAATCTTGGTGGATTATGCATAGCACAATTGCTGTGAGTCATCTCTGTGTAATACTCAGTTCCTAAATGGGAAATGCAGCTCTAGGCCACAGCAGACAGCTAAAAGCTTGCTTCTTGTTAGAGTTGACATTGATAAGGCTTAGCTTCTTTCTCTGAGAAGGAATTGAATTCTCTGTCCCGGTGACCAATTTTTACATAAGTGAATGACTAACTGAGATGCATCTCACTCCTACAGTGCTGACATTCTATCACTGAGCCATCCTGTTCTTTCGCTCTTACACTCGCTGTATATGAGCTGATTATAGGCTGATTCTACTTCTCTTACCTATATTCAGGTTTTGACCAAATTGCTAAAGTCACTGTGGTTTAGTTTTTCCCACTAAGCTTTGTGACACCCATCCTCATCCTTACTGCTGTATTTTCAAGATGTAGGATGAGTGCATGGGAGGTTAGAACAAAATTTTGAATGGTAATAAATTGTACTGTCACAGAGTTTGTTGTTTGTTTTTTAAAATGTGATTAAAAAAAAAAGCGATAACAAGATTTAAGCAGTTGTATCAAATCAAATGATTGTCACTTTGTCAAAATTAATTTAATAATGAGGATTCTGATACACAGAAGTGTAAAACAGAAGACAAGGAAGTTAAAAACTGCTTCCAAACTTTGGTCCCTTTATTCAAGTCTGGTGACTTAGTAGGTAAACATTTAAGAATGATGGGAGAATTTGCTCTTAGGATCTTATCTCAGCAGGTGAGTCAAGGCACTAATGCCAAATTACACCATGTATGTCTCTAAAATGCCAGTGGTTTTGACAAACAGCACTGTTTAATGCCATGGAAATTAGATAACACTGTATGAACCTATATGGAACACAATGTTTTATGGCTAATGATTAGGAAATTAGTTGCTATAGTCCATCATCCAACTCTGGTAAAAAAACAAACATGTATACTAACGCGTACAGTCAATTTAGAATCACCAATTCAACTAAAAAGCATGTTTTTTGGACTGTGGGAGGAACCCGGAGTACCCACAGAGAACCCATGCACGCACAGGGAGAACACGCAAACTCCACACTGAAAGACAATACCTGACATTGGAACCAGGAACCTTCTTGCTGTGAGTTGACATTGCTCACCATCAGACTACCGTGCAGCCCTTGGCAAATTGTGTAAAGATGTATTCCACTCCCTTTTTGTAGGGATAATCTGTTTTCTGTCCTCTGTTTTCATAATCATTGTCACCACACTTGATATAACAGCACCGAACAACTAAGAACAGGTTGACTTTGCTTCATTATTCAAATATTTTTTATCCTAGTCTAGTCCTAGATTTTTCCCTTTCAGTTATTGCTGTATTGTCACGGTTCGGATAGGTAGGACCCAGATGCAGTTCTTTTCCAAAAAAATCAAAAGGTTTATTTCCAAAACGGGGAGCAGGAACCAAAAGGTGCGGCAGAGCCGGATTATCAAAAATACTTAACATGAAAAAAAGACACTAACAAACAAGGCTATGAAAAAACACTATGACTATGGCTATCTTAAACAGGCTATGAGGCAGGCAATCAAACTTATCTTTTGTCGTGGAAGCATGAAGGGATAGTGAGGTAAGGATTCTGCAGTGACTGAAAGTAAACCAGGAAGCTAAATACTGTGAAGGGAGTGATCAGTGAATGAGGTGCAGCTGTGAACAATGAGCCAGGTGACTTGAGTGAACCGAGGTGGCAGGGGAAAAAACATGGCTAGAACATAACATGATTAAACAAACTGTGACATAACATAAACTTATAGAGCAGACTGTGACATGTATACTGGTGTATCCATGTTATAGTAGCCATAATACAGAGCAGTAATTTGATCATGATAAAATTAAGTAAAAAAACAAAACAAATCATGTACATTTTTTAACTAAGTTTAAGTTTTTAATTAAACAGCAAATAACATGTACCATTGCTATAAGCCATCAAACCCAAATGTCAATTAAACAGTGTTAATTACATTTCTGCCACTGTGAGACTGCCAGGTGTGAATATAAATATATAACTCTGGTCAACACTGTGTGACCTCTGGGTGGAACAAGCTCCTATCTTGCTGGTGCAGATGCTCATTCTTCTAATCACTTCCTGTGTCCTTTGTGTTGCAGTGCCGTCGTTCTGGGGTCTGGTGAACTCAGCCTGGAACTTGTGCTCGGTTGGGAAGAGGCAGTCGCCAGTCAACATCGAGACCAGCCACATGATCTTTGACCCCTTCCTAACGCCCATAAAGCTGAACACAGGCGGACGCAAGGTAAACATGCACCAATACAAATGTGTACACACTATCTCTGCTACCTGTCTGTGGTGATTCTACTTTTTGTGTGCTTTTTGCTCCCCCAAGATGGTTTACTACACTCATTTAGTACTATTGTGTTTGTTGCTGCTTCAGACCTATTGTAGTTTGATAAAGTGTGTGTCCCTGATCGATGCTCTTGACTGCTGTTTGTGTTGGCAGAGAATGTGAGCCATTTTGTCTGACAGACACACTTTATCCTGAAGATAAAATACAACACAATTCACCTATTTAAGGATGCACAAGGCTTCTGTTCTGGTTTAAGAAAAGCTTGGACTTTATCCTGAGGCCTTTGGAGATGAAATTCAGCAGCCTAACAGTGGATTAGTGGAGCATATTGTTTATTATTTCCTCCTTTACAGTGGTGCACCAAGGACCAGAAAACTGTTCCATCATATGCCATATGACAGCAGCTAATTGGGGAGCCTTTACAGATGGGCTGCCTTCAAAAGTGCACACTTGCATGCTGATATTAATGTTATGAGTGGTTTATGTTTATTTTCCAGCAGTGAGTGCAGGGTTAGCCTTGGGCAAAAAAAGAGTGTATAGGACGCATTGCAGATAACCACCCGTGGCACACTGCTGCTGTAGCTTTCTTCATTTTACAGATCCCAAAAAAGACCTATGTAAAGTCTTTGGGCTTCTTTTTGATCTGGATTTATTCCTTCTGTCTTTTATGGGGGAGGTTAGACTTTTAAAATTCATTTGGAGATCCATCTGCTCCCAGAGAGAACAATAAAATCAGTCAGGAAACCTGTGATCAGAGTAGTCAGCTCATACAGCGTTTCACCTGCATGACGTCTTCTTGAATTGAAAATTAAATTGAACAATTCCTCCTTTTGTTCCTTCAAGGACTCCACGTTGAGAGCAGCAACCCTGCAGTGTGTTCAGAGAGAGGACATCGCTCACAATGGCACAGTTTTATTATCAGGATAAATCCTAGAGAATGACAAGGGAGCAGGGAGAGATCGAGACAGAACTGTTATACTTATGATTATATCTCAGTGTCAGCATTCTAGAGATACGCCACCTTGAAGCTGTCCTCGTTGAAGGAAACAACAGTATTTGGTGATTTTGTTTAAGCACAACCTATGCGTTTTCATTGTCAGTGAGCAAGATCTTGGGCTCCTGAGAGCGTTTAGTGTTCACTCCAAAGAACTATGACAGAAACGGTGTGATGTGTCTGGGTTTTGGTTTATAATTGATAATTGTTTTTTGTGCTGCTCATTTTTATTTATTTTTTTGTCAAAAAGTACAAATGTTTCAAAGCTGAAGATTCTCAGTAATAGTAAGTAAGTAAAGGGCAGTGACCACAGAGTCTTGTAGGCGTTAGCAGAAGCCATAGGAATTCTGTCTGTAACTTTGCCTAAAGGCTGATGTTTAGACAAGTGTGGTTATGGGAGACTAACCTTTTATATGATATGAGAATATTACGATACTGAAACAACTTCTTTGGGTTTAAGAGAAAATTTCAGTTGGTAGATTGTTAGGGTTACAGCAGTTTTAGGCTTAGTGGCTATTTGGATTGTTTGTCCCTCTGAATACAGTCCATGAGAGCACCGATATTTGTCACCTTAAGAAACAACTTGGAACAGCGGAGTCTGTTTCATGATATATATATATATGAGATAAGTCTATGTTTACAAGAAATTGTCCTTTTGGCTTGTTTTTCTGCTTGACCTTCCCCTTCACAACTCCGTGTTTACTTACTGCTTTGCTGTTGTGATATATATATATATATACCACTAGAAGAAGCTGTCACATTGGGTCTTCATGATTTTCAGAAGTCTAAAAAACATTTAAATGACCTATCAGCTGATGCATTTGCTGGATGCCCCACTTAGAGTGGTATTTCTGCCCACCTGGACCAAACGGTACATATAAACACAACAGGGTTGATTAAGTGTGAAGCAACATAGCAGTCCAGTTTAATAAATAAAGCCACTGACTCTGCTGAATATGTTTAATTCCAGACTGTATATTATCTGGCAAATGATTGCAGGTAATTTTTATCTCTGTGACACATTTGTCTTGTCCACAATTAATGATACATCATTTGCCATTACATCAACCATGCATCGGCAAAAGGAAAAAGAGCACAACCAGTGACACGTAGCTATGAGTTATTACAGACTGCGTAGACAAATGGTAAATTTTAACCAAAGGTCAGTCTCAAAGTGTTCATAATCAGTGAACATGTAACTGATATTCAGTGTATGTGTATTTACAATTTTACAATGTCATTGAACGTCATTCCACCAATAAAAAGTACAAAGTAATATGATGCCAGTCATATAGCATTTCTAATGAACACAGTTGTTTGTGTAGTGTGAAAGTAAATGTCTGCTATTCACTGGTCAATGTGACCAGAGTTGTTTCAAATCAAATGTTTCACTTTGAGAAATAATTCAAATGACTGTTGGAGGTCGCTTATAAAATATTACTGTGGCTCATAACAAGCTACTTGCTTAAAATCGCTTATTAGGTGAAACGGTTGGTATGTGCTGGCCTTATCGCCAGTAAGTCTGTGTAGCTCTCAATTTTGTTATAGACTAAGTCGTTTTTATAATTATATGTCATTTTTAGTTTTTATCTAAACTTTTTTAGTGATTTTTAGTGATCTGCTTTTTATTTACATTTTGTTTTATTTATTTACTCAGTTTTTTTGACAATGTGCACTGCTACTAGTACTAGAACAGTGTACACAAGAGAAGAACTGTTGGCACCGTCAAGGATTAGATACGGAATTAAAGATCCAATCACGACCGAGCTAAAAAAGCTGCCATATGAGCGGATCGTGACCAGAGTACGAGTGGTAAGCGGTAAGGCAGGGGTATTATCCAGTTTTTTTAATCAGAAATGGGTTAACCCCCGCAATGTGACCGTTAAGGAGAGGATATGTTGTCCAGACACTGAACTGCTGTCAGTTGGTTCCCATATGCAGTCGTCATCATTGTTTACATTCCACCGAGGGCAGCACCGACAACGGCGTGTGATGTCATCCATGACGCTGTTGCTAGGATACAGACCCAGCATCCTGAGGCACTCATTGTAATCACAGGGGATTTCAACCACGTCTCTCTATCCTCCTGCCTGACTGGCTTTGTACAGTATGTGGACTGTCGAACACGTGGAGAAAGGACATTAGATCTGTTCTATGCTAATGTGAAGGAGGCTTACAGGGCAGTGTCTCTTCCACCACTGGGTATATCTGATCACAGCATGGTCTATCTACAAGCCACATACAGACCTTGTGTATAAAGACTTCCTGTTACTACCAGATCTTTCAGGAAGTGGTCACCAGAGGCGAGTGATGCATTGACAGACTGCTTTGATGTCACAGACTGGGCTGTACTGCTGGAGGAAGAGGAAATGGACATTGACATGGACAGGAGGGTCAGCACCATCACTTACTACATTAACTTCTGTAGGGACACTGTGATTCCAGTGAGGACTGTAAGGTGTTATCCAAATAATAAACCATGGATCACCAGTGACATCAAAGACCTGAACCAGAAAAAGAGGGCGTTCAAGAATGGGGATGAGAAAGGCGGAGGAGTGTACAACAGGAACTTAAAAAGACACTATGTCGACCTACAAGAAAAAGGTAGAGAGACAGCTGGAGAACAATAACACCAAGGTGGTGTGGAGGGGCATGACGACCATCACTGGATACAGACTGAAAAACTCAGTCTGTGGAAGGTGATGTGGACAGAGCCAACACCTTTCACCAATATTACAACAGGTTTGATAGTGTGGCTTTTTCCACCTCTACTGCTGCTCCCTCCACCCCCACAGCTGCTTCCTCTAACTGCTGCCACTGCCCAGCTGTACTTTCATCTCAATGGCAACTTGCATCGCCAAGCCTCCTCCTCCGCCTGACTGCACCGCCACCTCTGCAGCAACTCTCACCAACAGGGATCCTGAGCCCAGCTGCACATCCACCTCTGTGGCAGCTTCTAGCACCAGGCCTCCTGAGCAAGCTGCCCCTTCATATCTGTGGCTGCTCCCACAGCCTGGCCTCCTCAGTTCAGCTGCACCTCCACCTCTGCAGCATCTCCCACCACTAGCCCTCCTCTGTCCAGCTGCACCCCTACCCCCATCTCTATAATTGATAGCAACATTACTCTGCTGTGTCATTATTGTGCTGGTCAACTAGCAGTCCCTCTTCATAGGCTCTTCAATATGAGCCTTCAGATGGAAAAACTCCCAGTGCTGTGGAAAACTTCTTGTCTCCGGTGGAGCTGAATGACTACAGACCAGTGGCTTTGACATCTCATATCATGGAGACCTTGGAGAGACTCCTTGTTCGCCACATGAGATTGTAGGTTGCTGAGGATCTTGACACACTCCAGTTTGCTTACCAGAAACACATAGGAGTGGAAGATGCGATTCTGTACATGCTGCATCGGGCATATGCTTATCTGGATGTGCCTGGTTCATATGTGAGAATTATAGAATCATGTCTTTGACTTTTCCAGTGCCTTCCACACCATACGGCTTCTCATACTGAAAGACAAGCTTCTAGGTATGGGTGTGGCCCCCTCCCTGACACTGTGGATTATAGACTATCTGACTGCCAGACCACAGTATGTCAGGATGGGGAGATGTGTTTTTGGAACATTGGACTGGAGTATTGGGGCTCCGTAGGGTACTGTTTTGGCTCTTTTTCTTTTCACCCTGTACACATCGGACTTAAGGTACAACTCAGAGTCCTGCCACATACAGAAGTATCCTGATGATACGGCTGTTGTGGCATGTGTGTGCGGTAGACAGGAGAAGGAGTACAGGGACCTTGTGGAGTCCTTCTATGGCTGGACCAAAAAGAACAGTTTGCTCCTGAACACTACCACGACCAAAGAGCTGGTGTTGGACTTCAGGAGATCTAGAACTCCATACCAGTCAGTCTGCATTGATGGAGGGGAGATAGAGACGGTTCAGACCTGCAAATACCTGGGGGTAGGGCTGGGTATCAATCAAAATTGTTCGATACCGGTACCAATACCAATAGTTTCACTTCGATACCAGTTCCTGAACGATACTTTTTTCGATACCAATTTTATAATATCAATTCTAACAAAAAGGAAATTACATTACACATAACATTTCTTCAGTTTTATTTTTCAGCTCAGTATTTCAATTTCCCAGAGGGAACCTCCCAAAGGGATTAATAAAGTTGTCTATCTATTTCTCCAATCCAAGCAGTTTTCTTACAGAAAAATCAATAACAAATCATTTCCAGTGCAAAACAATTGCAAACAGGTGACAGGTTGGTGTCTAATACTATCCTACATACTGAGGATACTTTTCACTTAGCAGTTTTTCTTCAGAAAAATCAACATGTCTGCTTTCTGCACGTATTAAGTTGCAGTAACATTAAGATTGCTGCTGGATTTCGCTGAACGTTAATTTACCAGTTAAAATGCCACACACTGCGCCGTCCTCGATACTCTTAGATAAAGCCGAGTCAAGTGGTGGAGATTCTGAATTATGCTGCTCGGGCTCTGTAGTGTCCACAGTCTGACTTGAATGCTGAGAGGAGGATGGTTGTGGTCCGACCTTCTTGCAGTCAAATACGGAGCAACTTTCTGCTCTTAAATTGATTTTGTGCACGGTCAAATAATTAATTAAATAAGTCGTGTTGCTGTGAAATGGAGCCACACTTTTGACCTCGGTGGCATTGTTTAACCGGTTCGACGATGACACATACACAACTACAGTTCCCAACGCAGATATGCGTGAACCCCGTCTGTGGGCGTAACCACATTTTCCTGTATGCGACAAAGTGTAACGCTAATACAGCCAACTAATACAGCCAATCGATGGTAGCATGATCAGTTCTTGACAGGTTATAATATAATATAATATAATATAATATAATATAATATAATATAATATAATATAATATAATATAATATATATATTATGATTAATATTAATGTTATTATAATAATAATTATTATTATCATTGTCTAATATACAATCATTGTAAATATTTATCATTTTTAAATATTTTTTTTTGAGCTACTTGACAAATTTGAATTTCCCCCACTGGGAGTTGAATAAAGTATTTTTCTATTTCTGTTTCTGTTTCCATTTCTATTCTATTTCTATCTTTATGAAGGGACACTCTCAACTGATCCATAATTTCTACACACATTATGTAAAATACTTATTTGTTGCTTTTGATGAGCTTCACATTTTGGTGAACTGAGTTCTACTTCCTCATTTATCTGTAAAAGAAGTTTCCAAAGCCATTTTGGACTCACTACTCTTTCCTCTCCCCATTCATCCCTCTCCCCACTCAGTCTGTGGTGGCCTAAATGTAATCTGTTGTGTCTCCATCTCTCTGAGCACCTGAGCTGTCAGCCGCTGAACACGAATCCGGCTTCACCTTGTCAGTGCTGATTCATCTGTGCTCTGTCTCTGGCTGTTTGGCAGCCAGTCAGCCTTGGCCAAACACGCAATGGAGACCGGTAAAGAGCTTCCGCTGTGGCTCAGTTCACCACCTCGACATGGAGAGAGCTTAAGCCCACTTTCTGCCATGAAGAGAGGCAGAGGGAAAGATTAAGCCTGCCAAACCCCTTCCCCTCATCTTACAATACATAACACATGGATGAACAGCGCTCAGAGAAGATGAACCCCTTTTTTAATAGATTTTTGTGCTGCTCTGAATTATGGCTAATGAACAGTTAAAGTAAATTTAATTGACCTCCAAAGAGAAATTTTAATTAACGACAGTGAGACATGCAAGGCTATGTGCATTGGATTGCAGGAATCATAGTTATTAAAAAGGCATTATTAATTGAATATTTACTCTGCCATAGATGAGCTGCAATTACTTGAAGAGATTTTAATGAATTTAATCACTTTGGAGCCTGGGAGGTTGAAAGGGGATAATTTTTTTTCAGTCCTCTCTCTCATGAAGTGTTTCTAGCACATTTATGAATAATGCTTATGAAACAAGACTAAAAGGACATTGTCCTCTTTTCCTGCTTTATCTTCCAACCTGAATGCACAGTGCATTCATAAGTGCTAAGAAATCAGTGCTATTCCTCCCATTTGGGGCTGTGGGGCTGTGGGGTGAGGTGCCAACTGCTTTTCTACAAATGCTCTTGTGATGTTTCTTGTTCTCCTGTTCCTGAAAAACATTTTCCTGCAGTCCACATGAGTTACATGAGGAAACTTCACAAGCAGGCAAGCATGTGTGTAGGCTTTTGCGTGCTACTGGTAGCCCTGAATGTGCCAAATTACAGGTGGAGGTTGAGTAGCAGGCTCTTGCATAGCAGCTGTACTTTCACACAGGAGGGAGTAACCACTTTCTCATATTTTCCCAGCCAACCAACTTGTTATCAGTCCAAAGAAGCAGGCAGTTGCTGAAACTCTTTCTGTACATGGCTTTAATATCCTGAGTGTGATAGCAGGTATTTGATAACACAACACTGTATGTCTCTTTGTATGAGCCTGTCACCTGGCCAGCACTGGTTCCATCCATCCATCCATTTTCTATACTCGCTTAATCCAACTGTAGGGTCGCAGGGGGGCTAGAGCCTATCCCAGCCATCATTGGGCAAGAGGCAGAGTACACCCTGGACAGGTTGCCAGTTCATCACAGGACCACAGAGACAAATGACCACACACGCTCAACTAAAATGCAAGCTTTTGGACAGTGGGAGGAAGCCGGAGTACCCGGAGAGAACCCATGCATACATGGGAAACATGCAAACTCCACACAGAAAGGCCCCAGCTGGGAATTGAACCTGGAACCCTCTTGCTGTGTGAGGTGACAGTGCTAACCACCACACCAACGGCCACTGCTGGTTTTTTTTCCCTACAATGATAGCTGAAGAATCAACATGTGCTTCTGTGGATATTCATGAGATTTGTTTTGCAATCTGTATATCATGATACAAAAAATGTATTTGCTGAAGTTATGGGTGTCATGAAATATCGATATTAATGATTATCGTTATTGTGAATAATAAAAAAGTGAAAATTAGAATTTCTGACAGCCCAACATTAAATACTAGTCCTTTCCTATTGTGTGTAGCCGGTCTTGACAAAAAAAAAGAAAATAAATAAGATAGACTAGCATGATGGCAACACACTTGGCAACAGTCAAACTGCTCAGGAATTGAGGCAAACAATAAAAAAAGAAACAACCTAATGAATTCCAGAAAAGATATGTCTGGGGACTCTGGCTATACACATGAATCCATTATTTTTTTTTTTTTTACTAATTAGTAAATGATCAAAACACACAAAATAACTTGAAATGTTATATGCATACTCATATTTCGCAGTCTCAATTTCTTGACATATACCAGTTGACATAGTTGCCTCCTTCCTGCACTACACATACCAGCATGGTGCTAAATCCATTCAAAATGCATTATCTCATCAAAATACATACAGGTACATTTGTATTTACACAAATACATTTTAACAAGCTGTATGTATATATACGTTTTACTTAAGAAAAAGAACAGAAGGGTGGAGAGGAGTGAGTACACCTTGAAACAGGTCACCGTTAAAATTGGTGTGTTCTTAATCTCTGTGGTGTTTTGACGAAAGCTTGCCACAGACAATTTATTGAGACCTGAATGTCTTCTTTAATTATGACAGATCAGTAGTTTTTGTAATATAAATTACAAAAGAAGTATACAAGGCAATACAGCTTTACTTTTCAAATCCTTCAGTATTTTTTAAAAGTCTTTAATTAAATTAAAGTCTAGGTTGTTCCAGTTCCAATCAGATTTTCATGATTTGACCTGGAGCTTTGTCACTATGCAGATGAACCGTTTTCATCTTCTTGTTTAGTCCACTGATCTTCTTTATCACACAGGTGACATTGGGTGTTTTTTACTATTTTTCTAAATGGTAAAAGAGATGGAAAATTTTTACAGGACACCCCATAGTTAGTGCTGACAGTTCAGAGATAAAATAATTCAGTGTGAGGTGTTAAAGTAGAGCAATCTGTAAAAGTTGTACAATGCTGTGTCATGGACAGAAGCGTAAACATCTGGTGTCATCAGTGATGAGTGATCTGTAGAGGGACAGCCATAAAGCTGCCACGAATCTTTGGAATGTGCTGGGGAAATCTTATTAATGATGGCTACAAAGCACATTTAGCAAGAATTCTGCCATGCTTTTTTGGTTCAAAGTAGTTTAGGTAGCTTGCAAAGAACTAACAGCAATTTAGGAAGATAGTTCAATGGTATCCTCTTTGTATGTGCCAATGGTTGTTTCACTTTCAGTGTTTTTTATAGGCTAAACAGCGGTGTTGTGGTTAGCACCATTGCCTCACAGAGAGGGTTCCAAGTTCAATACCCGGCTGGGGCCTTTCTGTTTGGAGTTTGCATGTTCTTCACGTGTATGCATGGGTTCTCTCTGGGTACTCTGGCTTCCTCCCACCGTCCAAAAACACTGTTTTGGATTGTTAGGTTAATTGGTGACTCTAAAATTGTCCCCTAGGAGTGTGTGTGATCATTTGTCTCTGTGTGGCCCTGTGATGGACTGGCGACCTGTCCAGGGTGTACCCCGCCCAGATGACTGCTGGGATAGGCTCCAGCCCCACCGCGATCTGACCGACAGATTAAAACGGGTATGGAAAATGGATTGATGTTTTTTATAGGTTTATCCAGCCCTCAAACTGGATGAAAAATCACAAAATCCAGTGATGTAAAAGCCTCTTTCACTGTTGGAATGACGCCATGACCTGGAATGTTTTCTGCTTTATCTCAGACTGAAAACCTCTGATCACTGCAACAATACTCTGACGAGCGTAGAACCGCCAATTTGTTCCTGACAGCGTTGTATCAGTGATCGGACATTTTCAGTCCCAGATACAGCATGGTGTGCATCAGTCTTCCTTCAGAGCATAGCTAATTTCCAACAGGACACTGGAATTTCACATGTCCAGATTCTAAAGTTTTCAGCTACTGTCAACACATATGTGGATTTCTATTGACAAGGATTTGCTACAATGGTTGTATCAGGGCTGCGACCAGGGTCCCAAATACAGCAGTAGCTTTAGAAGCTCACTATGTTATGTCTCC
This sequence comes from Leuresthes tenuis, assembly GCF_036924035.1. NCBI lineage: Eukaryota > Metazoa > Chordata > Actinopteri > Atheriniformes > Atherinopsidae > Leuresthes > Leuresthes tenuis. The sequence goes on along the minus strand of NW_027325374.1, from coordinate 21,982,813 downwards.
CATGTCTCTTACTGATATTGCCCTCCTTCAAAAATAGAATTATACATATCTCTCTCTCTCTCTCTCTCTCTCGCTATATATATATATATATATATATATATATATATATATATATATATATATATATATATATATATATATATACATATGTTAATATATATGTATGCACTTTTCATCCTCTATTTTAGACATGACAATTTGATCTGCAGTACTTCAGCATGTGGGTGTGACAGGCTCACATGAACATTCCTGTCATTTGCAAATGTTTGCTACTGTACAAGGAAGAGTCAGTGGCCTGATAAGTCTGTAAACAAAAACTGATGTCAGCTACAAAAACTAGGGAATGCATTACAATAATGTAAATATTCAGATATGCAAAATATGGCTCAAATTGATGAGACAAGAGTTTGCTTTGGCTGAATCTTTCAGTTTGATGTTGCTGTACAAAATGGGAGCTAGCCCCATGCATTAAAACGTGGCATCATCTGACTGAGGCCTGCTCTAGCTTGGTGTAATTTCCTCTGAGACACATGGGCCTGGAAGCTTAGGGATTCTTCACGTGTCTCCAGTTCCTCAGATAGCTGTATGTGGAGTGGTGCTGTTCGAGCCAGCATCCAGGGCATATCCATCTGAATCTCAATTATGAACTGCGCAACAGAGGTGCAGGAGGCAGAGAAGCAGGAAGGAGAGATGCAGCAGGCCTGAGAAGCAGGATTTCTGTTTATTATTTATAGAATTTAGAACCCAGTCTCATAACAAAATGTCACCGTGTCACTGTAAAGGTGCAGGAATCGTGTGATGGTAACATTTGGCTGTTGTTTTGTACATTGGTATTATACATGCGATGGGATGTCAGTCTTTAACTTGTATTTATTATTATTAATATATTCCTTAATATTTTTGCAGGAACACTTTTTGTGACACTTTCATGAAAAAGTGAGGCATGTCACTTTTTTGATCTCATAAAATGTAGTATTTGCGTATTTTGAGTATTTACTGTGTAAAACTGCTATGTTTTGTGCTGTGGGCAATCATAACTATAACATGTTCTGAAATGAGACAGTGTTGGAATTCATTCAGGCTTTACCTCTCACACACTGTCTTTATTCTGTCTTTATTATACTTGTATTATGGATACTTGACTTAGTTAAAGGTACCAGTACATGAATAAAATAGGATATTAATGTATTAGTACCATGAGTAAATGTACATACATATGATAAAGTCATATAATACAGTGACCAAATAGCGCGTGTTTGCTTGCTTAAATGTTAAAAATTGAAGTATACAAAAAGAGAATAAAAAAATTCTACCGAACAAACATTTCGATTCAATTCAATTAATCCGTTTTATTTATATAGCGCCAAATTACAAAAAAATGTCATCTCAAGGCACTTAAATAATATAGTCCAATTCAAGCCAATTGGAATTCAATTCATTGTAATCCTAATCCAATGAAATCCAATTAATTAATTTCAAAATAATCCAATTCACTCGTACAGAGCCAATTCAAAAACAATATCCAAGCTAAGGAAACCAACAGATTGCACCGAAACTTGTCTTCAGTCCAATCTCCCGTCCTGAGCGTGCCTGTGGCGACTGTGGAAAGGAACGACTCCCTTTTAACAGGAAGAAACCTCTGGCAGAACCAGACTCAGGAAGGGTGGCCATCCGCCTCGACCAGCTGGGGTTTGAGAAGACAAAAAAGAGGGTGAAAAAACACCATAACACCATTCAAAGGACACCTATTGGAACAGGGAAACACAAGTTAATAACCACAATAATGTCACATATACATAATATCATTTGAGAAATTAAACAGGGGGAAAAGAGAGCAAAGTGAGGAAAGGTGAGACAGATGAGGTCCCCCAGCAGTCTAGGCCTATAGCAGCTTAACTATGGGATGTTTCAGGATCACCTGAGCCATCCCTAACTATAAGCTTTATCAAAAAGGAAAGTTTTAAGCCTAATTTTAAAAGTGGAAAGGGTGTCTGCTTCCCGGACATTTACTGGCAGCTTATTCCACAAGAGAGGGGCTTGATAACTGAAGACACTGCCTCCCATTCTACTTTTAGAAATTCTGGGAACAACAAGTAAACCTGCAGTTTGGGAGCGAAGTGCTCTGATAGGAAAATATCTTACAATGAGATCTTTAAGATATGATGGAGCTCGGTCATTAAGCGTTTTATATGTGAGGAGGAGAATCTTAAATTCTATCTTGAATTTAACAGGGAGCCAATAAAAAGAAGCTAAAACTGGAGAAACATGATCTCTCCTGTTAGTTCTCATCAGAACTCTGGCTGCAGCATTTTGGATCAGCTGGGGGCTTTTCAGAGAATATGTGGGCCAGCCCAATAATAAGGAATTACAGTAGTCCAATCTTGAAGTAACAAATGCATGGACTAGTTTCTCTGCATCACTAGACAATTTTTCCCTGAAGCGCTCAGGTCCTAAGAGAACAACTTCAGTTTTGTCTGAATTTAGAAGCAGGCAGTACTGAGTCATACAGGTCTTTATGTCTTTAACTTGTCTTTATGTCTTGTAGTCTGACCAACCTATTGGTTTCATCTGGTTTCATAGATAAGTACAGCTGAGTATCATCAGCATAGCAATGGAAATTTATGCCATGCTGTCTAATAATGTTACCTAATGGAGGCATAAAGTAAAAATAATCGGTCCAAGCACAGAACCCTGAGGAACTCCATGACTTACTCTAGTGTGTGAGGAAGATTCTTCATTTACAAGAACAACCTGGAATCTATGAGATAAATATGACTTAAACTAGCCTAATACAGTTCCTTTAATCCCAATAACATGTTCAAGTCCCTAACAGAATGCTGTGATCGATCGTATCAAATGCAGCACTGAGATCCAACAGGACAAGCACAGACACAAGTCCGCTATCAGAGGCCAAGAGGAGATCATTGGTAACTTTCACCAGTGCTGTTTCTGTGCTATGATGCACTCTGAATCCTGACTGAAACTCTTCAAACAGATTATTTCTATGTAAATGATCACAAACTTGAGCTTGCAACTATTTTTTCAAGAACGTTAGAGAAAAAAGGGAGATTGGATATAGGTCGATAATTAGCCAACACTTTTCAATCAAGAGTAGTTTTTTTAAGTAAAAGTTTAATTACAGCAACCTTAAAAGTCCAAGGTACATATCCTGTCAACAAAGACAGATTGATCAACTCCAATATGGAAGAGTCAATTAAGGGGAAAACCTCCTTGAACAGTCTGGTAGGGATTGGGTCTAAAATACAAGTTGATGGTTTAGACGAGACTATTGATGTTTGTTAGCTCAGAGAGATCAACTGGACAGAAGCTGTCTAAATACAAATCAGGTTCTAAAGATACTTCTAAAGCTGCTGCACTTGATGATACATCAGTGATAATAGTAGGAAGGATTCCATCAATCTTCTCTCTGATAGAAACAATTTTAATGATAAAGAATCTCATGAAATCATCACTGCTGAGAGTTAAAGGAATACATAGCTCAACAGAGCTTGGACTCTTTGTCAGCCTGGCTACAGTGCTGAAAAGAAACCTGGGATTATTCTTATTTTCTTCTATCAATGTTGAATAAAAAGCAGTTCTAGCTTTGCGAAGGGCTTTCTTATACATTATTAAAGTATCTTTCCAGACTAATTGAGAATTTAGAATTCTTCAATGAGCTATCTCTATAAGAAAGGAGGATGAAATAACTAATCAAATAAGATGTTTTACAGATGAGATTTCAGTTTTAAAAGACAAAGCTTATTTTTTAGTAACTTTCTTGTTCTTATATTGTATAAAAAGACCAATGAGGTATTCCCTTCTTCAGAGGTGTTTTATCCTTTTTTTTAAAGATAAAATAAAAAAAAAAAAATAGGTAATGATAATTTTGTTTGTTTGATTTTTGTTGTTGTTTCATTGTTTTGTTTTTCTAAAGGATGAGTCTTGTCTCCAAGTAGTTGTTGCTGCAGTCAAGACAGAATAGATTATGATTTGTTTTTATAATTTGTGTTGTTAGAAATACACAAACTGAGACATATTGATTATTGAAAAACAATTTGTTCAGCCGCATGTTCTAGTAAGATAATTCGCAGGGAAGTGGGTCAGACTGAGAAGATTTTCTGTGGTTCTGCTGTCCCACAGCACTGTCATGCAGGCAGAGGGTGGACTGTATCACTGCACAGCATGATACACAGCACTGCCTCCATCACTGATATACAAATAACTGTAATAGTGTTGTTGAAAGGAAAAAGAAAAAGGGCATCACAAGGTGGTCCTCTTACCTGCTTTAAAGTTCAAACAAGTTAGACAGGTAAAGGGATGAAAGTTGGATTTTGTCTTTTGTGTAGCGCCTCCAACCTGCCCTCCTTTTATTCCCACTGATGGACTCTTTCAGAGAGAGCTCCAAGGAGGAACATACGTATTCAGTGCAAATTATCATGATTGTTTTCCCTTCTTTTTCTTTGTGATAAACAATATACTTGAGAATTATATATTCTCTGATGTAGAAATGCTGATATGACATAAGGACTTATTTGAAAAACTTTCAATTCTGTATAATTGTTTAAGAAAATTCCCCCTTTACGACCCCAACTGAAGGCGGTAGACAGCATTCTTCATTTTCTTGTTAGCTTTATGTCTGCCTTTTTCACACACTCATCTTGAGACAAAGACAAGTTGTGTTAAACAGCCTTTATTTTCGGAAGAGAGTTCCTCACGGAGTGAAATTCCCTGGACATTTCTAAGTAGCAGCCATGATAAGAGCTTGTTGAATTCACTAAATGAAAGGAGCTTTAGTGTTTACTGTATTATTTCCTGGACCATCCTTTAATGCCTTGTGACCAAATGAGACAAAGAAGACATCCTGATGCACTTTTTGTATCTCCACTATTTGAGCAACTGTAAACGTACTGCTCCAAACTTAATCAGAACTTAATGTAAGTGTGTAATTCTTGTTGAGGAGTTTTATTTTCTTTGTTAGTCTTTACAGATTCCCCCTATTATCTTTCCTTGATCTCATAATGTTTTTTTTCCACTATTCAACAGCAATCCGTATCTAATATAAGGTCATCCTAGATCAGTTTTCTGCATTATTGACTAGATCAAACAGATTTCTCATGCTGTAGCATTTGTTATTCTTTTCTTTTAAATATAGATATATGAGAAAAAAAATCTAATTTCTAATTTCTGTCAGGAGTATTGTGCATCTTAGGGTTTTAGGAGGTAAGTAAAACTTACTTGTTACATATGCTGACAAATTGTTTGAATGGATAAGTGGTTGTCTCTCAAATGGAAGATTAAGGTTTTAATCCCCAGTACCTCCACATGTTGAAGTGTCTTTGGGTAAGACACTGAATCTTACATTACCCTTGCTAGGTTGTGTTCTGAAGATATGCACAAGGTGTCTTTTAACCTCAGTGCCCAAACCCACCATTTGAACAAAAATTAACTGGTGACAGCAAATGCTTAGAAATATGAGATTTAAGTTTGACAATATCTTTGGACAGCTATTGTTTCATATCCTCGTTTTCATTCAATTGCCGTTCACTTCTAGTGTAACTCTCAGTTATTTTAGCCAGGATTAAGCATGACAAGTATTGTATTATTACTGAATTTCACAGAAACAACATCCCATCTGCCTCCATTTCCAACTTCTGTCTGACACTGCATCTATTCTAGTGGGGGAGGGTTTTCAATTATTTGCAGCTTTATAATCTTTCATTGCTTTGTATTTAGCACAAGTTTCTTCTCTCCATTTTATGTATTACCTTGGTGACAAGTCACACAAACCCATAACAGTGGCACTCTTTAAAAAAGATTTTATCACCATATACAGTCCACCTGCATGATGTTGAGCTGATGCCAAAAGTGAATAAGTATGTTTTATTAATGTCAAATTGATTAATCACTTAATTATTTGAGTCCTGACTTTGAACTATTTTACAGTCTAGCCTTTCTCAGGGAAATCGACATTTCAAAAATTAAACAAAAGAGAAATGTCACCAGAGTAATTTAATTATGTTCAGATTAGGATTAAAATATGTACTTCCAATTTTGGTAAAGTTATTTCAGCATTTAACATAAACTGTGTAATTAACTTGAAAGTAATGGAATGATTATTTACTTTAACATCTTTAACAGCAAGCAAAAAGACAGCATTGTTTCCATAGTTACAAAGGATTCCGTCACACCACTCTAACTGGGTCACTGGTGCCATGATTTTTTTCCTCAAATGCTACCTGTGTGAGATAAATGACTCTTATCTAACCAAATCAGGCTGGTATAATTGATGAAGTCAATCTGTTACCCATTGGGACTCTGTGAGACTTTGTTGCTTATGAAGACAAATTGTTTAACCTAACAAGGTTACTTGACTTCTCAGAACCTCAGAAGTCAGTAATTACAGTGCAGACACTGACAAGCCTATCACACCAACAATTCCTTAGCAATGCAAGCAAGGGTAAGCACACAGTGGGTGCATCATGACTGTTATTTCAGAGGAGGGCTGGCGGGCAGCTGGGACAGAGCTGACAACTTTATGAAAGATTGTCAAAAAAAGAAGAAAGGTGGACAGACCTTGTATTGTAGATATCAAACTACTCTGTTCTACAAGTAGTGGAAACAGTGAAATCATCAGCTGTCAGTTACACCCTTCATTGTGACAGAAACCTCACGAAAGAGAAAATCTTTATTGTAATGCCATACTTACTATAAGATATGTCATATCTGTTTATATGTATATACATATTTTGTTTTTTTTCCAGGAGTGGTTTGTTCAGACTCCAAAATTGCAAACCTAAGCTGTGCTGTTCTTTTTAATGGTTTTCTCCTAGCAATCCTTCCAGGAAACCATACTTGTTCATTCCTTTTCTAATTTCACTGTCAAAATGAAAATGAAATGAAATTTAGTATATAATATGCTAACTGAGACCTGTAGAGTCTGAAATGTAGCTCTTGGGTTTTTATTGTTCCAATGAGCATGGCAGAGTGACCTTGGGGTGAACTTGCTGGGGTTGTTGTCTTGAATATTTTACACTTCCGAATAAGCTTTCTCACTGTAGAATAATGGACTCTAAATAGTTTGAAAATGGTCTTATAATCTTTCTCAGATTAATGGCCGGCAATAATTGCTTCTCTAAGATCACTGCTGATGTTTTTGCTCCTTGACGTTGTGTTAACACACACCTGAATGCTCAAGACCAGGAAACTGGCAAAATTTCTTATTTTATGGAGGTGCTCACTTGTTGATAATCAGTTAGTCAAGTTGATTTGATCAGCAGCACCTGGGTGACACTTCCCTTGGTGGAATTAGTTTTTTACGTACTGGTTCAGCATTTTGCTTAGCTTTTGCTAATGAAAAAAAATAATTACAGGATGTAAAAGTCAAGAGTTGTTGTACATCTTAACCCATACAGACCCATGGGGACACAGGTGTAACAAATGATTGAAACTAAAATAAATTGACCAAAAATGGGCAATGTAACATAACTTTACAGATCTCAGAAATATGATCTATGTGATCCATTTGGTTTGTTTCATATTTCCTATAATTTTTCTAGATTTCGCGATGGATTGAGTTGAGTTTACATAATGTTTACTTACTGTGAAGGATTTTTATTATGTCCTGACAATTTTTAAATCTTAGCATTGATTAAACCACAAGATGTGTTGAGATGGGAGAAACAATTCTATTCCATCGTAACAAAGGAGAAGCTGCAGAGAATGCAAAGTTCTTTGTTCAGATCAAAGTCAAGTTTGTGTGCTGCACTTAATACATAACCCAACAGTCAAATGAACCAGAGCAGAACTGTGCTTCCTGATATTCCAATCCCTCGTTGCTGCTGCTCAGCAATGTCTCCTTCGATATCACTGTTACTCTCTCAGTACTCTTCAGTACTGCTTTCAGGCACTTTCTGAAGCCTAACAAGTGATGGTAGAATGTCACCTTCCTGTTTTCTAAGTTGATTGAACCACTGTGGCATCTTGGGATTCATACCATGCTGAAACATAACTCATAATCCACAGTGGACTTCCTCAAGAAGCTGAAAGTATAAACATGTTGTGATAGTTGTTACAAATACTCCTTTCAAACGGGAGATAAGAATTTTTGGCTGCATCAACGTGCTAAAGCGTCAGCATTTATTAATGCTGCCAATCGTCATTTTTCATTATTATTAGTACTCTACATTCAGACATGCCTCTGAAAGTGACAGAGAGCCACCGTGCACATGCATATTTTCTAGTGGAGCAAGACTGAAAAATTAATTAAGTAATATAACTAAAAAGTCCTCGAGAGTTATTCTCACATCATATAGCTAATTCATAATTGATTGCCTTATGGTAGTGGTGTTGTACGATATAGCACTGATGAATGGAGGCAGGTAAAGGGATAATTTAACTGTATAGTTATTACCAGCTGAAGAAAACGTGATTAAAACAAGAGTTACTGTTTATTGAGTTAAAGTTGACTCATAACCACAACTTGTTTTTCCATAAAAATCTATGTCAAGCTAAAAGAGCACCGCATTTTTTTAAATAAAACAGTAGTGGATAGGCATTCAAAAGTATTCATATGTTGTCAGAGAGCAGAAGCTGCAAGTACAGTACAAACACTTTTAAATGGTTTTCTCTTATTATTTGTTATTTGGCTCTGAAGCTGTTAAAAAAAAAACGATGCTGCTGTTAAACTCCACTGTCCACCTCCTCTCATTGTAACTGCAGCATTTCACACTTGCACCATTTTCAAAGTTATATGTGTATTTTGCTGGGTCCAAGTAGTCATATTGCTTTCACAAAATACCACAGTTACTAATTCACACATGACATAGACATGTTCAGTTGTTACCAGAATTATTCAAAGCAGCGCATGTCTGACAGAGGCTGAAGTATTGACAAAGCATGATATGCACATTTTTCATATTTTATTTATTTTCAAAATGTAAAAGCTAGATCATTATCTAAAATATTATAGAAATTCATCATCTGTGAAATCAAGTAAGAGTAGTAAGAGTTTCCCCTAAGATCAGACAACTCATTTGAGTACAACAACCTAAAAAACTTCTTCCCTGCTGCTTTTTGAAAGTTTCTCGATGAATACCATCTCAGTTCCTTGTGAAAAAAACCTCTGTTTAATGCCACATGCTCATTAAATGCAAGTTTACCAGAATATGACCTAGATGCAGAACACCCATTCAGCGTCAAAGACTTTTCTAAGCTGTGTCCAGTTATATTGTGACACCTTTACAGGCGACTTGCATAACTGCTATTTGAATCTACAAGTTTTCTCACTACTTATCTCTCATCCATCACGTTGGCTGATGGCCAGCTCGATGCCTCTGCTCGTATATTTGTCAGCGGAGGCAGGATGGATGACGGTCCACCTGCTCCATCACTTCACTCTAGCCCTTACATACTCTTCTCTCTCATTGCGTTGTCCTATAATCCCAAATTCTCATCAATCATTTCATTCAGGTCTCCACAGTTTTCTGAAGGTGGACTAATAATAATCATGTTTAAATGGGCTTATTCTTTCAGTAGACAGAGATATATAATAGAGTCATTTTTCCCGGTAGCACCTGTTTTTGTTTTAATCCTACTCATTTGTAAAATAGTGGGCATTATAAAACAGATATAAGCCTTACATACTCCCAGATACATTACTGCCTCTCGTAAGGACGGTTAAATGCTAAAGATAGAATGGAAGGAAGGAATTGCTGCCTCCTTCTGGCAGTGGCTCCCTGTGGGTATCCCTCTGTTTCCCCTTCCCATTGCTGTGAACAAGCAACAAATTAATCTTCTGGTTAGATAAGTACATTTATTACACTGTTTTCATTGCTTTATAGTTTGGTAACAACTTGAGCGGTAAGTATGAAGAATCAAATTAAACACAGTGGATGCATGTTTGTTTGGGTTACAGTCAAAAAATGAAATAGAATTAAGTGAAATTAGGTTAAATCGAACTTGTATTTCCTTTGGAGGATCTTGGACGCCATAACTGTCAGTTATTATCATACAAAGATATAGCTCAGTAGTCCAAACCAATCTGCTTCAATTATGATGGAGCCATTCTTTTTTATCGACCAATTCAGGAACTCCCTATCTGTCTTTGTGAATCCTTCAGCTTAAATCTGCCAAAATATAACTTGCTGACTGGAACCTGAAAACACTGAAACAGACCCAAGACACAATGTGACAAGTGGATGAGTGGCAAATAGATTTTCAACTTCTAAAACAATAAGAATTTTATTGTGGTTGGAGTAAAAGTAGTATGGACAGAATTTTAAACTGTGTCACTTTTGCATGATACACAATTAAATGAAACAATGAAACAATACTTGTTTACTTCGTCATTATACAAAGAAATAACTTTCTGTTGCATCATGTCATTGAATGAACATTTGCCTTACAATGAATCCTGCCAATAATTGTCTGGGCCCATCAGAGTTTTGTTAGATGTATTGTATAGCTTACTGCTATCCAAGCTACTGAGATTAAAAAGATAGTGCTTTTTCAGATGTTTGACTCATTTTTGTTATCTCCTGTTTTGAATTTTGGGATTCAACCGGCATAATCTTAACTTTCAGTTTATAAGCATAGCGTATATATTGAGCAGCGACCATACATGCAGTAACACAAATGTTCCCTAGTTGAAAAAATAGTGTCAAAGTAAACAACTGTCTCATGAAAAAGTGATAAAGCTTTTCACTATATAACAATTCATGATATGAAGCATTCACAACAACTGCTTTGAATTTTTTAAGGTTTTGATTGATGTGGAAACTTACCATACTATGAAGTTATGGTTACTAGCAGACTTTTAGTGAAGAAAGTTGCACAGCCAATCATAAAAAAGTCAGATACAATCAGATACTGTATCTGATATTTAGAGACTGCATCTGAAAAATGTCACATACCAATGTTGTAAACAATGCAGAGTTCAGTTTATAGTCTGGTTTTACTTTGGATTAGCTACTATTTTTTCCTTTTAAATGTATTCTAAATATATTTTAAATATATTACTTTTTTTTTAGTAAAAGGATTGTGAGGGACCGAGCTGGTCAAGCACGAGGACGCAGATAGATAAAAAAAAGAAACGGGTTTTATTTACCCAAAGAACATAATATCAGGGCCCTTAAAAGCGGTCAAATGAACAAAACAAACACAGAAATCATACTTAACTTAACAAAGAACCAAACTGACCTAACAAACAGGAAACAAAGGAGAACTCAAATACTGGCTGATCAGACCAATTTTCAACACAAGAGGGGTAACACATACTAACAAACAGAGTTTGTTACACTGCTTTTGGTAACTAAGAAACAGAACCTAACAGTTAATTTAATAATCACTCAAACAAAGAATTAACAAAATAACTAAATAAACAAATTACTTGTAAATCTAAAGGAATACATCTTAACATCTAAAGAACTTAAACTACACTGTGTACCCCCTGATGAAGCTTCCTTGTTACAGGCTCATTGCACTTCCTGTGCATGTGGTTTTGCCTGCAGCTTGTGCTCACTTTTGCCTCCCAGCTCTCACATGGCTCATCCCAGCACCAATAGAAGAAAAGAAAACAGGTTTAACATATAGAACAAATTTAACAAAGTTGAAAATACAATTAGATCTAAATGTGTGCGCTTACAAACAGAAATAATGTATTTCAACTTAGTTTAAACAAATATGTAAACAAAATGATATCAAGAAATACACATAACATAACTGAAAGTGTTGGTGCATGGGGTTACCGACTACTTAGCTGTGCGGCTGTAGGTGCAGCCGTCACAAGGATCTTGTTCAGAGTTGAGTACCAGTTGCCAGTCTGCCCTGATGTTAAAAAATATAAACACTTAATACAGTCTAAAGAAGACCTGAAATTGCCATGTAGTGCCAAGTGTCAGAGTCAAAGAACATATTGTACTTTTCTGTCACTGCTTTCTAAAAATATTTGTTGACATGGCAAATTGGCAAAACATAGTCCTGTTTCTTACTGAACAAAATTGTCCCCAATGGCATATGTACAAGAACCCCACGATGAACATTTCTAAATGTTTCATGGTGGAAAATGACCTTAAACAAAGTCATCTACAGTACCTCCCACTCTGTATCCTTATGAACTCATCCTTTCCAGCAGAGTAGCATTTAGCTATACGGATGACATAATGATGCATTTGGCAATGTTATCAGAGCTGTAGGGATGCACTTAAGGGACTGACACTGCGTCAGAAGGGTATTAAATATGAACGGTGCTGTACTGCTAAAAATAATGACATACCCATTTATAATATAAAATATCGACGTGGGCTCAGCCCAGAGGGGAGATGTAGCTCAAACGGTACATGTGTCAATGCTGTATATTTTGTATCGAAATTGTCCTGGAGTCATTCTGTAAGTCTCATGCATTTTGTGTAGAACATTTTATCTAACAGAGCCTTTGATGAAATGTATAAAACTGGTGAAGAAAAACAAAGGCTGTTTCTCCTGGCCAATATTATTCTCCTTCCTTTTCTTCCTCTTCTTTTTACATTCTGCTTCGCTCACTTTTAATTCTTCAATATTCAGCTTTTCAGAATAATTACTCAAGCTCAATACATTCCATGTGTTTCTCCATCACTTATAGTGCCTGTGCTGTCTTAGTTGATGGTTTTTTTCAAGCTTTCTATCAGTTCAATAGTTTCCCATTTTAAAAGGTTATCACTGTCACAGATTGGAATACACTGAAGCACCTCTCCAAATCCAATTGTGTGTGTCCATCTTTGTCAGCCTTTCCACACAAACAGAGAGGGATTCATAAATGTTTCATGCTTTTATCTCTGCCTGTGTTTTCACTGCTACGTGTTACGCCTGTCTAAATGCACATCCACTCAGGTGTTATCTGCCCTCTTCCCTCTTTATCCAACCCACCTGACTCTGCCGGCTCCCTCAAGGCACTCTCAGCTTTGTGAGAAACAAACTATGCAAAAATTGAATTGGAGACTTACTTTTGCAATTGTGGGTTTTGACAGCTGGTTCCTGCTTAACTAAGTTCTTTCTTTTTTCCAGATTTACCTTACTTTTCATGTCAACTCTAATATTTATTCATATACAGGAGGAGGAAGACATTGAATTCCAGCTGTGGCTATAGAATGTTACAGTGGATTGACTTTTAGAATTCTGTCTTTTTTGTCACTATTTAGCCTTTTCAGGCCCGGAGAGCATACTCAACTTGATAAAGATGTGGATAACTGCTGTGCTAATCAGTACTCTTTCCTTGTCTGTCTGCATCCCGCCTCCACCTGTGCTCTCACTCCATCTTTGTTCATTCTAATGATGCCCAACCTGAACTTCTTCCCTCCCCTTTCATTTGCTCAGGCCATTATGGCATACACTGAGTTAATGAACAGCAAATGGGAGAGGAGAATGGTATTAATCATCTCCATCCCTGCCATGTGCTCTATTATCATTCAGCTGCTTTCATTTCGGTCTAACCGCTTTTCCAAAACCTCATCTCCCGATGCCTAAAGTGCTCTAAGGTTCCCACTGGTCATATAAGGTTTCTCGAACATTTGAGAACCTTTAACATGAAAGTCAAGAATATGATATCAGCTTGGGTAGTCTGACAAGGGATTCTTAAAGTTAGTTTCTCTGAAGAACTATGCAGAAATTAACAGTATTCCTGTTTTTGATGGGACAGAACTGCTCATCCCCAGCAAATATTTCACAAAGGTGTTCACATTATAGTTACACAATGTCCAATTCTTTT